>NC_064631.1:210478633-211124050 GCF_023864275.1 Schistocerca cancellata
AATAAATGAACTCTACTGCTATCATATATTGATTTTATTGATTGGCGACTGCATGGAGTGCTGTGTGCACAACGACCATATACGTTAAATTAAAAGGAAAGTCAGCGTTGGCCGCAATATTGATGCCATAAAACATCAATATTACGGCCAACGCTGACTTTCCTTTTAATTTAATATATTGATTAATAGGACACTGGGGAAGAAGATCCTGGAAGTACATTCGGAGCACAGCATCGTATGAGACTGAAACTTGGAACAGCGGAAATCACGAGAAGAAGTAAGGGGAAACATTTGAGATGTGGTGAAAACGAAGAGTGTTCAAAATTAAGTAGACAGCTAACGTACAAAATGTAGAAGTACTGAAAAGAACAGACGAGATAATAAGTCAATTGGCAACCCTTACCAAAAGAAGGAACTGGTTGTGGGGGCTTCTGCTATGGCTTCTGGGAATAGTTACCTTAGCACTGTAAGGAACAGCAGCGGGGATATCAGTATAGGAAGGGGAAGACTAGACAGTGCTGATGTATAAGATATGTAGATGTGGAAACATTAGCACAAAACAGGAAAAAAAATGGAGAGCGAAACGAAACCAGTCGAAATATTGATAGCTTAAAGAAATATCAGGAACTGTATGCTCCACATGTGCTTAAGTAAATTTGTTTCAATCATCACATGTACTACTGATGTAATATGGAGCTAGTTGAGTGGTACGTACACCAAACCACAATAAAATGAAATAAAAGCAAATTTTATCACAAAAATACACTCCTGGAAATTGAAATAAGAACACCGTGAATTCATTGTCCCAGGAAGGGGAAACTTTATTGACACGTTCCTGGGGTCAGATACATCACATGATCACACTGACAGAACCACAGCCACATAGACACAGGCAACAGAGCATGCACAATGTCGGCACTAGTACAGTGTATATCCACCTTTCGCAGCAATGCAGGCTGCTATTCTCCCATGGAGACGATCGTAGAGATGCTGGATGTAGTCCTGTGGAACGGCTTGCCATGCCATTTCCACCTGGCGCCTCAGTTGGACCAGCGTTCGTGCTGGACGTGCAGACCGCGTGAGACGACGCTTCATCCAGTCCCAAACATGCTCAATGGGGGACAGATCCGGAGATCTTGCTGGCCAGGGTAGTTGACTTACACCTTCTAGAGCACGTTGGGTGGCACGGGATACATGCGGACGTGCATTGTCCTGTTGGAACAGCAAGTTCCCTTGCCGGTCTAGGAATGGTAGAACGATGGGTTCGATGACGGTTTGGATGTACCGTGCACTATTCAGTGTCCCCTCGACGATCACCAGTGGTGTACGGCCAGTGTAGGAGATCGCTCCCCACACCATGATGCCGGGTGTTGGCCCTGTGTGCCTCGGTCGTATGCAGTCCTGATTGTGGCGCTCACCTGCACGGCGCCAAACACGCATACGACCATCATTGGCACCAAGGCAGAAGCGACTCTCATCGCTGAAGACGACACGTCTCCATTCGTCCCTCCATTCACGCCTGTCGCGACACCACTGGAGGCGGGCTGCACGATGTTGGGGCGTGAGCGGAAGACGGCCTAACGGTGTGCGGGACCGTAGCCCAGCTTCATGGAGACGGTTGCGAATGGTCCTCGCCGATACCCCAGGAGCAACAGTGTCCCTAATTTGCTGGGAAGTGGCGGTGCGGTCCCCTACGGCACTGCGTAGGATCCTACGGTCTTGGCGTGCATCCGTGCGTCGCTGCGGTCCGGTCCCAGGTCGACGGGCACGTGCACCTTCCGCCGACCACTGGCGACAACATCGATGTACTGTGGAGACCTCACGCCCCACGTGTTGAGCAATTCGGCGGTACGTCCACCCGGCCTCCCGCATGCCCACTATACGCCTTCGCTCAAAGTCCGTCAACTGCACATACGGTTCACGTCCACGCTGTCGCGGCATGCTACCAGTGTTAAAGACTGCGATGGAGCTCTGTATGCCACGGCAAACTGGCTGACACTGACGGCGGCGGTGCACAAATGCTGCGCAGCTAGCGCCATTCGACGGCCAACACCGCGGTTCCTGGTGTGTCCGCTGTGCCGTGCGTGTGATCATTGCTTGTACAGCCCTCTCGCAGTGTCCGGAGCAAGTATGGTGGGTCTGACACACCGGTGTCAATGTGTTCTTTTTTCCATTTCCAGGAGTGTAGATTGGCGATGACGTTTAGCGCTGTGCAAACAAGGTGTCATTGATCTCTGGGGAGTGAGAAATTTCCACACAGAGATTACTTACAGTGCATGAGACGCTTATCAAGTAGGTATATGTTTAGCTTTCGCATGCCTCTCTAATAGCATCACCGTTTCTTCGTTTATCTTTCTTTGCTGTTTCCGGAAATGAATTTGGTGTACATTTTGTGATGGGCTTGGGCTGGTTTTTCAGGTTTCGAATTGCACGACTGATGTTGACGGTGGCTCAGAAAATAGGAACCGTATTGGCCCCCGCTCTTTTTAACGTCTATACAAATTATCAGCCACTGTCATAGCACACCTGTAATTTCCTTTATGTGAATGATATGGCACTGACAACTCAGGCTAACTCTTTGAAGAAGACGGATGCTTTGATGATATTGAGTGTCTACTGCCCAAACCCACTTCAAACTCAACTGTGTGCTTTCATCTTGAACACAGACAGACATATAGTAAGTGCAGCGTCTCAGGGTAAGTAAACAATTGGCTGCTGCACCAGATTCAAAGAGTGTCACACTGCCATAACACAAGTTTGAAATTGGAAGTCAGAAATAATATCCCCAGTCACAAACTCTAATAACAACAACATTATAAATCTACGTCTCTAAGGTATGTGTCTTGTACGTAAAACTACGCCAAAGAAGTCGACAGGCAACAAATGAAGCGTGCATCCTTATCACTGGATGTCATTGCCGACACCACTTGCGCAAGTACGTCATATGGCAGGTACTGCTCCAGCAGACATGCATCGTGAGGCAGCTACCAGTGAGGAGAGACAAAACCCGGTCAAAGACCAGCCATCCATTCCATGATTATGAATTAACCGTCCAGAGATTGAACTCAGGGAAAATCTCCATGAAAACCAGAAACGACCCAATCCAAAGCAATAATAGAAATATGGAAAGCTGGAAACGATCCACTTCGGCCTAGCCATCTGGAAATCTCCTTCCTGATTACCAAGAGAAATGGATTCGATGGAGTTCTCCCATTCGCCTTTACCCTGGAATTGGAAGGTCGAGTCATAGCCTCCAAAAAGGGGGAATTCCAGTCGTCTCTATCAACTGCGACCGCAGAGAAAGGCAAACCACAGAAAACTTGCTTTGCTGCCAGCACCAAGGAAGACCTACTTCAGGCAGCCCCAAATCTTCTTGAAGTTGCCTGCTTTTGGACATCCAGCGTGTTATCTTCCACTTACATCAAGCCGGACTTGTTTCCTTCAAGTTACTTGTTTTATATATTTACTACTTTCCTTCTGTGCTTATTTGTACTCATGCTTCTGACGCGAATAAAGAAACCGCTGACTATAAGAAAACAATGGTATCATCGTCGATACAAGACATCATGTACAATTATTGAACTAAACTTCTCGATGCACCAATTTTAAACTATCGCAGATCTTTGGGATGCCCCAGAACATCGTTTACAAGTCAAAAGGGGATAAATAAAGTTGATTTCCCGATAGGTAGGTCTTTATACGTTTCTAACATTATCTATTGATACCGACAGTAACATATTAAATATATTTATGGTAAACTATAGCATAATGGCAATTAAAGACATAGAGCTTACAAACCTGTCCACGATCACGTTTGGCATTTTATTCATAAATTCACAATAACCTGTTTCGACTTACTGTCACTATCAGATCTTTAGGAGTACATGAGGAAGTGATATTGAAATGGAGAGTGTTTTAGTTCTTGCCTATTGCACTAGTCAGTGCTGCTTCATCACTTAAATACCGGAAATCCCTCGCTCATTTGCTTGTTTGTGCAAATTATGTGCTATTGATAACTGTATAAAAATAATCCTAATGATTCGATAATGACAGTAAACTGAAACTTGTTATTGTTAACTGTGCCGTAGTGTGCGATCAAGATCGACGTTTAAGAATATAGAGCACAACAGAAATAAAACAAGATGTTACAAGCCATCAAATACATGGATGACATCTTTGAACGAACAACAGAGAGTGCCCAGTAATTTTTGACCAACATAAGTGAAAAGAGACCACTGACTTCAACGGAGTCCATTTCCAGCATTATTTGTAGAGAGCAGCTCTCCCATTCATTTATAGTGTGATGCAAAAATTTGTAAACTCCACTCACGGGTTATGTCTTACGTCTGTTCCGACTGGCCAGATTGCAGCCGACAAAGCAGTACGAGCAGCGATCTGCAAGGTGTGTGTGAAGAGTAGTGAGACTGTCAGTACTGCAAGCGGTCTGATAACTTTGCTTTGGTCCACTTGTGTAGACCGTTGTGTTCATCCTTTACAGATGCTCAGTCCAAATTTCAGCTCCGTACAGCCATCATGTGATTTTTTAGAGTTACGTCTTTGTTGGGTGTTACGAAAATGGAACAGCGGAATTTAGAGCAAGGTTATGCAATCACGTTTTGTGTTAAACTTGGGGAATCCGCGAGAGTGACAGACCTATGGGGAACATTTCTCATCTACAGTACAAGTTTTTCGCTGGCACAAATCGTTTTTGGAAGGCCAAGAAGAGGTTGGTTAACGTCGCTCAGAGAGACCTTCAACTTAAAAAACCGACGAAAACTTCGAACGTATGCGTGCTCTGGTGAGATCAGGCAAACTGTCAACCAAGTGTTAAAGATGTCCCTGAAAGTCTCAGGGGAATGGTGACTCTAGTGAGACCGGACATTGCAGATGAGTGGATATCGCATCATGACAACGCCTCGTGTCACATGGCCACGTCCATCACAGAATTTTTGACCCTAGAAGACATTCCTGTTGTTGTACAGCCTCCACTATTCACCTGATCTGAGCCCTTATGACTTCTTTCTTTTCCACGAATTGAAAAAGTCTTAAATGACCTCATTTTGGGGCTCTGCAGAGCACTAAAAAAGAATGTGACCGACTTAATGAGGGTACTATCAATTGAGGCCTTTCAGCTCAGCTACCAAGACAGGGAACATCGACTCCGCCGCTGTCTAGCAGCCGAAGGGTACTATTTTCAAGGGGACAATATTGTTGTTTGAAAAAATAAAGACTTTGGTAAATAAAAAATCAGTCTCATTACTTTTGTCACTGACCTTGTATGATCGTGCAACATGTGATCAGCATGTCGCTAATACCTCCAGCCGTTATTGCCGGTTGATGAATTCTGATGCAGTTGCTTATTTCTTCAAGCAGCTCCTCATTCGGCCTCACAAGGGCATAGTAGACCGCGTACCAGACCTGGCTACCTCACAAAAAAAAAAAAAATGTAAGGAGGTACCGCGAACCGAACCCGTGTCCTTCCACGCCGACTGCAGTGACACTAATCATTCATCTACGGAGACGTTCTTTGATTATGTATTAGATGATTTTTAGCATTCCAATGAATTGCTACGAGTGTCATTCCGTATGTCGTGGTAACTATAATATATCGTGCGTACACTCTAATTTCAGTAAACTCATTCGAAAGCCTGTAGCAGGTAATATCGAAATCAACCGACAGACTGCGACCGCACGCGAGGGTAGCTCGGTGCCAACTCCTGAGACAGTCAATGCGAGGTTGGCTGTGCCACAAGGTGGATGTAAGCAGAGTGGAATAGCAATTATAAGTGACAATTGCCTTTCTGGCCGGCAGAACTGCTACTCAGCGTCATGCGGAACTACGAACAGCGGTGGATGATGATGATGTTTGGTTTGTGGGGCGCTCAACTGCGTGGTTATCAGTGCCCGTACAATTTCCCAATCTTTGCTCAGTCCAATTTCGCCACTTTCCTGGATGATGATGAAATGATGAGGACAACACAAACACCCAGTCATCTAGAGGCAGGTGAAAATCCCTGACCCCGCCGGGAATCGAACCCGGGACCCCGTGCTCGGGAAGCGAGAACGCTACCGCGAGACCACGAGCGGCGGACGAACAGCGGTGGGTGACGGCGAAAGCGTCCGGCACTGCTGGATAATGCAATCTCCATAATAACGCTACAACCCACATGACTGACGTTATCAACAATTGTGTACAGCGGCAGGGGTCGACAATCCTCCCCCACCCACCCTCCTCACCACACCCCAATCCATGCGACTTCGATCTGATTCCACAACTGAAGAAACCCACGTGGAACGCGCTTTGCAAACAGGGCGGATATCCTCGCGGCATTCCGACTACAGATGGCGCATATTCTTGGCAGTGCCGATGGCATTCAAAGCCTTCCCCATCGCTGGCAGTGCTGTCTGGATCCACTGGGAGACTTCTCTGAAGGACATTTTCTTCCATTTGTGCTCATGCACAATAAATTTACACGGAGTTCCAATGCCTTTGTTCCGTTTCACCCTTTGCCTCGACCTCCTGTACTAGAACCTTAGTTGGCATTCAGATACACACTGCCTTACCGGTTCAAAGCATATAGTGACATTTCTATGTTCTCGCATTATCGTAAGATACACCATAGTTGCCATGACTTATGGAATGAACCCCGTACATGAACTGTCATTACTTCATTGCAACCATAATTTTAAGAGGAGTAATGCCGTACGATTCTACAAACATCAAAAATATTCACATGCAGACTGATAGAAATTGTAAGCATTATTTCATTAGGTCTCCATTTAATATTCTGGGTCGCTTCGCCTGGAAACGGGAATATTGTCATACTGTCTAACTTAATGACAGTGTTGATTCTCGCATCATAAAGGCGAACGAGTTCAGAGAAGCGGGCAACTGTTACCTGTACTTCAAAACCAAAACAAAACGTTTGGGTTCCCGTCAAGTGGAATAACTTCTGAGGCTTCGACAGTTATAATACTGAAACTGTGAGGGTTGATTGCATAGCGCTCCGCTGATCTCTTTCGTCCCATCAGTAAAGCAACAGCGCACCTACATAAGAAACTGGGTCACTTCCATCACCGTACAAAGTATTTACATTATACTCGGGCGACGACAGCACGGCGACAGTCGCGAAGGTGAAGAGAAGACACACGCCAACAACGTGCTGGCCCATGATTGGATCCCGCCAGTCCGGCACGTGTCAACAACGTAATGCACCGCACCACCTGGAAACGCCTCCTGCCTCTAGTAGCATTTATATGAGTGGCGGGGGACTTCCGCCGCTGATAGTTTCGCTCATTTACGAATTTTTCAGCCGCGAAGCTGCGTGTGCTATCGCGGCTTCCAACCTCCCGGGCAGTCCTCCAACAATTAACAGCTGACCTAACAACACAGGAAATGGAGACCGCTTTTTGTTCTTGTTTCCTGCACCGCTCCATGTTGCTCCATCGCTTAAATACCGGAAAGCCTTATCACAGCGAACTCTTTACCACGTACTTAGAGCGTCCGAGGGCGTAGGGATTTGCGGACTTTCAGATGCAACACAATGTATACCCTGCAACTTTCACTTTTGTCACGCTTACAGTGTATCAAGTATCATTGTAGGACAGTTACCACTTTCACACGGCATGACGAATCTACTCTCGCAAACCAAAACTTTGTGAGCAGACCTCCACCATGGGAAGAATGCACCTAGGTCATGCGGACAGCTCTGGACTCGGTATAGTGTGATGTGTTGTCTGCTAAGCACACCGGACAAATTATGAGTCACCTCCCAGGAGACGTCACACAATGAAACACCACCTCTAGCGCGGGTAATTGTCTCAGTTCGACGCGAAAGAGAGCCCACAAGTTTCTATAGGTATGCCAGATGCGACTGACGCTACTCATTGTCGCATCGATCCTGTAGGGCTATCAAACTGCGTGGATGTTAATTTATCACATTTGCCTGCAATTCCAAATACACTCCTGGAAATGGAAAAAAGAACACATTGACACCGGTGTGTCAGACCCACCATACTTGCTCCGGACACTGCGAGAGGGCTGTACAAGCAATGATCACACGCACGGCACAGCGGACACACCAGGAACCGCGGTGTTGGCCGTCGAATGGCGCTAGCTGCGCAGCATTTGTGCACCGCCGCCGTCAGTGTCAGCCAGTTTGCCGTGGCATACGGAGCTCCATCGCAGTCTTTAACACTGGTAGCATGCCGCGACAGCGTGGACGTGAACCGTATGTGCAGTTGACGGACTTTGAGCGAGGGCGTATAGTGGGCATGCGGGAGGCCGGGTGGACGTACCGCCGAATTGCTCAACACGTGGGGCGTGAGGTCTCCACAGTACATCGATGTTGTCGACAGTGGTCGGCGGAAGGTGCACGTGCCCGTCGACCTGGGACCGGACCGCAGCGACGCACGGATGCACGCCAAGACCGTAGGATCCTACGCAGTGCCGTAGGGGACCGCACCGCCACTTCCCAGCAAATTAGGGACACTGTTGCTCCTGGGGTATCGGCGAGGACCATTCGCAACCGTCTCCATGAAGCTGGGCTACGGTCCCGCACACCGTTAGGCCGTCTTCCGCTCACGCCCCAACATCGTGCAGCCCGCCTCCAGTGGTGTCGCGATAGGCGTGAATGGAGGGACGAATGGAGACGTGTCGTCTTCAGCGATGAGAGTCGCTTCTGCCTTGGTGCCAATGATGGTCGTATGCGTGTTTGGCGCCGTGCAGGTGAGCGCCACAATCAGGACTGCATACGACCGCGGCACACAGGGCCAACACCCGGCATCATGGTGTGGGGAGCGATCTCCTACACTGGCAGTACACCACTGGTGATCGTCGAGGGGACACTGAATAGTGCACGGGACATTCAAACCGTCATCGAACCCATCGTTCTACCATTCCTAGACCAGCAAGGGAACTTGCTGTTCCAACAGGACAATGCACGACCGCATGTATCCCGTGCCACCCAACGTGCTCTAGAAGGTGTAAGTCAACTACCCTGGCCAGCAAGATCTCCGGATCTGTCCCCCATTGAGCATGTTTGGGACTGGATGAAGCGTCGTCTCACGCGGTCTGCACGTCCAGCACGAACGCTGGTCCAACTGAGGCGCCAGGTGGAAATGGCATGGCAAGCCGTTCCACAGGACTACATCCAGCATCTCTACGATCGTCTCCATGGGAGAATAGCAGCCTGCATTGCTGCAAAAGGTGGATATACACTGTACTAGTGCCGACATTGTGCATGCTCTGTTGCCTGTGTCTATGTGCCTGTGGTTCTGTCAGTGTGATCATGTGATGTATCTAACCCCAGGAATGTGTCAATAAAGTTTCCCCTTCCTGGGACAATGAATTCACGGTGTTCTTATTTCAATTTCCAGGAGTGTAGTTCCAGTCAGCCATTTCATAGGAGGTCGGTCTATAGTCGAATACCGAAATGTTTCTTGCACAGCCTTTTATTTAATAGTACGAAAACTATTCGGGAAGTGAGGTCGATCGCGAAATGGAAATCACTGTGAAAATCAAAAAGGTTTTATTTACAACTGTTAGCTACATCTTCCACCTACTTCTCTATATGGTCACCGCTTCGACTTTGACAGTTCTCTCCAGTACCATCGTCATATAAGATAACCGCCTGCGCTTTCCTCCAATTCTCTGCTATGGCCTGCAGCTCGTTGTCTGTGCCAAAATGTTGTCTTCATAGCCAGCGGTTCATGTGAGCATAAATGAAGATCAGAGGGAGCCACGTCCAGGCTGTATGGTGGGCGAACAAAGACTCCCCACGCTGTAGGTGCCTGTCTGTTGCTCCTGGATTGTCCTGCCAACAGTTGTCATGAAGAATGAAATGCATGACAGTTACGTTTTGTGAGCTGCATGAAATCAGTTGAAATCTCACAGCAGGCACCCATACCTGTCAGCAGACACTATTTTCTAGGCACCTTTATCCGCTCAGTGTGCACTCTGAACTGAAAAGGTCGACATGACGCGATCCATCAACGTGCATTCTAGAGACTCTGCTCAACACATCTGTGCAAAGCTTCATCTGATTTTCACTATGGTTTCCATTTCGCGACCGATCTGTCCTTACTTTCCAAATAACCTTACTATCAATGTAGACTTCCATCTACATCTAACGTGAACATATTTTTTTTTTTTTTTGTCATCAGTCAGTCTACTGACTGGTTTGATGCGGCCCGCCACGAATTCCTTTCCTGTGCTAACCTCTTCACCTCAGAGTAGCACTTGCAACCTACGTCCTCAATTATTTGCTTGACGTATTCCAATGTCTGTCTTCCTCTACAGTTTTTGCCCTCTACAGCTCCCTCTAGTACCATGGAAGTCATTCCCTCATGTCTTCGCAGATGTCCTATCATCCTGTCCCTTCTCCTTATCAGTGTTTTCCACATATTCGTTTCCTCTCCGATTCTGCGTAGAACCTCCTCATTCCTTACCTTATCAGTCCACCTAATTTTCAACATTCGTCTATAGCACCACATCTCAAATGCTTCGATTCCCTTCTGTTCCGGCTTTCCCACAGTCCATGTTTCACTACCATACAATGCTGTACTCCAGACGTACATCCTCAGAAATTTCTTCCTCAAATTAAGGCCGGTATTTGACATTAGTAGACTTCTCTTGGCCAGAAATGCCTTTTTTGCCATAGCGAGTCTGCTTTTGATGTCCTCCTTGCTCCGTCAGTCATTGGTTATTTTACTGCCTAGGTAGCAGAATTCCTTAACTTCTTTGACTTCGTGACCATCAATCCTGATGTTAAGTTTCTCGCTGTTCTCATTTCTACCATTTCTCATTACCTTCGTCTTTCACCGATTACTCTCAAACCATACTGTGTACTCATTAGACTGTTCATTCCGTCCAGCAGATCATTTAATTCTTCTTCACTTTCACTCAGGATAGCAATGTCATCAGCGAATCGTATCATTGATATCCTTTCACCTTGTATTTTAATTCCTCTCCTGAACCTTTCTTTTATTTCCATCATTGCTTCCTCGATGTACAGATTGAAGGGTAGGGGCGAAAGGCTACAGTCTTGTCTTACACCCTTCTTAATACGAGCGCTTCGTTCTTGATCGTCCACTCTTATTCCCTCTTGGTTGTTGTATATATTGTATATGACCCGTCTCTCCCTATAGCTTACCCCTACTTTTTTCAGAATCTCGAACAGCTTGCACCATTTTATATTGTCGAACGCTTTTTCCAGGTCGACAAATCCTATGAAAGTGTCTTGATTTTTCTTTAGCCTTGCTTCCATTATTAGCAGTAACGTCAGAATTGCCTCTCTCGTCCCTTTACTTTTCCTAAAGCCAAACTGATCGTCACCTAGCGCATTCTCAATTTTCTTTTCCATTCTTCTGTATATTATTCTTGTAAGCAGCTTCGATGCATCAGCTGTTAAGCTGATTGTGCGATAATTCTCGCACTTGTCAGTTCTTGCCGTCTTCGGTGCTTTTCCGAAAGTCAGATGGTATATCGCCAGACTCATATATTCTACACACCAACGTGAATAGTCGTTTTGTTGCCACTTCCCCCAATGATTTTAGAAATTCTGATGGAATGTTATCTATCCCTTCTGCCTTATTTGACCGTAAGTCCTCCAAAGCTCTTTTAAATTCCGATTCTAATACTGGATCCTCTATCTCTTCTAAATCGACTCCTGTTTCTTCTTCTATCACATCAGACAAATCTTCACCCTCATAGAGGCTTTCAATGTATTCTTTCCACCTATCTGCTCTCTCCTCTGCATTTAACAATGGAATTCCCGTTGCACTCTCAATGTTACCACCGTTGCTTTTAATGTCACCAAAGGTTGTTTTGACTTTCCTGTATGCTGAGTCTGTCCTTCCGACAGTCATATCTTTTTCGATCTCTTCACATTTTTCCTGCAGCCATTTCGTCTTAGCTTCCCTGCACTTCCTATTTATTTCATTCCTCAGCGACTTGTATTTCTGTATTCCTGGTTTTCCCGGAACATGTTTGTACTTCCTCCTTTCATCAATCAACTGAAGTATTTCTTCTGTTACCCATGGTTTCTTCGCAGCTACCTTCTTTGTACCTATGTTTTCCTTCCCAACTTCTGTGATGGCCCTTTTTAGAGATGTCCATTCCTCTTCAACTGTACTGCCTACTGCGCTATTCCTTATTGCTGTATCTATAGCGTTAGAGAACTTCAAACGTATCTCGTCATTCCTTAGTACTTCCGTATCCCACTTCTTTGCGTATTGATTCATCCTGACTAATGTCTTGAACTTCAGCCTACTCCTCATCACTACTATATTGTGATCTGAGTCTATATCTGCTCCTGGGTACGCCTTACAATCCAGTATGTGATTTCGGAATCTCTGTCTGACCATGATGTAATCTAATTGAAATCTTCCCGTATCTCCCGGCCTTTTCCAAGTATACCTCCTCCTCTTGTGATTCTTCAACAGGGTATTCGCTATTACTAGCTGAAACTTGTTACAGCACTCAATCAGTCTTTCTCCTCTTTCATTCCTTGTCCCAAGCCCATATTCTCCTGTAACATTTTCCTCTACTCCTTCCCCTACAACTGCCTTCCAGTCGCCCATGACTATTAGATTTTCGTCCCCCTTTACATACTGCATTACCCTTTCAATATCCTCATACACTTTCTCTATCTGTTCATCTTCAGCTTGCGATGTCGGCATGTATACGTGAACTATCGTTGTCGGTGTTGGTCTGCTGTCGATTCTGATTAGAACAACCCGGTCACTGAACTGTTCACAGTAACACACCCTCTGCCCTACCTTCCTATTCATAACGAATCCTACACCTGTTATACCATTTTCTGCTGCTGTTGATATTACCCGATACTCATCTGACCAGAAATCCTTGTCTTCCTTCCACTTCACTTCACTGACCCCTACTATATCTAGATTGAGCCTTTGCATTTCCCTTTGCAGATTTTCTAGTTTCCCCACCACGTTCAAGCTTCTGACATTCCACGCCCCGACTCGTAGAACGTTATCCTTTCGTAGATGATTCAATCTTTTTCTCATGGTAACCTCCCCCTTGGCAGTCCCCTCCCGGAGATCCGAATGGGTTACTACTTCGGAATCTTTTGCCAATGGAGAGATCATGACACTTCTTCAATTACAGGCCACATGTCCTGTGGAAACACATTACGTGTCTTTAATGCAGTGGTTTCCATTGCCTTCTGCAATGTTGTTGATCATTACTGATTCTTCCGCCTCTAGGGGCAATTTCCCACCCCTAGGACAAGAGAGTGCCCTGCACCTCTATCCGCTCCTCCGCCCTCTTTGACAAGGCCGTTGGCAGAATGAGGCTGACTTCTTATATCGGAAGTCTTCGGCCGCCAATGCTGATTATATATCAAAATTTAGGCAGTGGCGGGGATCGAACCCAGGACCGAAGACGTTTTGATTATGAATCGAATACGCTACCCCCCTTTTTTTTTTTAATCTCATTTTGTTCTCTTTTGTTCGTTGTATCTGCTCGGGGCGGACGTCGTAAGACACCCGTTTTGGTTCGTTGTTGATCGGTGAAATCAGTTTTTTTATTACAGAGGACAGCTAACCCTCTGACCGAACACGCTGAGCTACCGTGCCGTCACCCCTAGACCACTTACAATACAGGATGTTAAAGGTAAAGGTATTGTGATAACTAGTACCTTAACATACTTCTGGCCATTAAAATTGCTACACCACGAAGATGACGTGCTACAGACGCGAAATTTAACCAACAGGAAGAAGATGCTGTGATATGCTAATGATTAGCTTTTCAGAGCATTCACACAAGGTTGCCACCGGTGGCGACACCTACAACGTGCTGACATGAGGAAAGTTTCCAACTGATTTCTCATACACAAACAGCAGTTGACAGGCGTTGCCTGGTGAACCGTTGTTGTGAAGCCTCGTGTAAGGAGGAGAAATGCGTACCATCCATCACGTTTCCGACTTTGATAAACGTCGGATTGTAGCCTATCGCGATTGCGGTTTATCGTATCGCGACATTGCTGCTCTTGTTGGTCGAGATCCAATGACTGTTAGCAGAATATGGAATCGTGGGTTTAGGAGGGTAATACGGAACGCCGTGCTGGATCCCAACGGCCTCGTATCACTAGCAGTCGAGATGACAGACATCTTATCCGCATGGCTGTAACGGATCGTGCAGCCATGTCTCGATCCCTCAGTCAACATATGTGGACGTTTGCAAGACAACAACCATCTGCACGAACAGTTCGACGACGTTTGCAGCAGCATGGACTATCAGCTCGGAGACCATGGCTGCAGTTACCCTTGGCGCTGCACACAGACAGGAGCGCGTGCGATGGTGTACTCAACGACAAACCTGGGAGCACGAATGGCAAAACGTCATGTTTTCGGACGAATCCAGGTTCAGTTTACAGCATCATGATGGTCGCATCCGTGTTTGGCGATATCACGGTGAACGCAAATTGGAAGCGTGTATTCGTCATAGCCATATTGGCCTATCACCCGGCGTGATGGTATGGGGTGGCATTGGTTACACGTCTCGGTTACCTCTTGTTCGCATTGACGGCACTTTGAACAGTGGAAACCCTGCGACACCCTCCATTCCAGCAGGATAGTGCACGACCGCATGTTGCAGGCCCTGTACGGGCCTTTCTGGATACAGAAAATGTTCGACTGCTGCCCTGGCCAGCACATTCTCCAGATCTCTCACCAACTGAAAACGTCTGGTCAATGGTGGCCGAGCAACTGGCTCGTCACAATACGCCATTCACTACTCTTGATGACCTGTGTTATCGTGTTGAAACTGCATGGGTAGCTGTTCCTGTACACGCCATCCAAGCTCTGTTTGACTCAATGCCCAGGCGTACCAAGGCCGTTATTACGGCGAGAGGTGGTTATTCTGGGTACTGACGTCTCAGGATGTATGCACCCAAATTGCGTGAAAATGTAATCACATGTCAGTTCTAGTATAATATATTTGTCCAGTGAATACCTTTTTATCATCTGCATTTCTTCTTGGTGTAGCAATTTTAATGGCGAGTAGTGTATTTCCATTACTCGTCGCGTATAATCCACACCAATATTTGTATAATGATTTCCTATATTATCATGTTTCCTCCTTTACTTTGGCTGGTACGAAAGAGTGAGGGAGTGTATGGCCAGTAGTGTATGTACTCCAGTGTATTAGCTGGCTTTTTTCCGTTGTGTCGTGCGGTTCTAGGCGCTACAGTCTGGAACCGAGCGACCGCTACGGTCGCAGGTTCGAATCCTGCCTCGGGCATGAATGTGTGTGATGTCCTTAGGTTAGTTAGGTTTAATTAGTTCTAAGTTCCAGGCGACTGGTGACCTCAGAAGTTAAGTCGCATAGTGCTCAGAGCCATTTTTTCCTCTGTGTTTAACAGTCTTACCGCAAACACAACACATAATTTACTCCCTGATGTTATCTGCATGTTCGTAAGTGTGCCACTGAGAAGACTACACCTTACAGTATAGGCAATCCTTTTTGCATCCACGTGACCACACTTCGATACCAACCTGTTGCCCAAAGTAATATAAACATTAATGGCCTGCTTGTGCCACTTGCACTTGGAGGTACTAACTAACCTAAAAATATGCTCCTCAAAATAGCTATAATTATTAGTCTGCAAATGAAGTAAATACTGATTTAATGTTATTCAGTACATTTTCTTCAGTCACCTGTAGAAATACCTGCACTTGCACCTCCAGCACCCTGCATATTATTGGCCTACGTCCGCCTCCTCAGGTGAGTGATCAGAAAAAGCGACTGGGTTCGACTCCTGCCCAGGGTGGAGATCATCTCCACCCAGAGACTGGGTTTTGTGTTCTCCTCATCATAATTTTATCTTCATCGACACGCAAGTCACCCAATGTGCCATCAACTGAAAAAAACTTGCAACTCGGCAGCCGAATTTTTCCAGTTGGTGACATCTGGACATCAATGCCATGCGATCATTTCATTTCATTGGCCTACAGCATTCTGACAATTACCCAGTATCAAAGTTTATCTGTCAGTAAAGCTATCCTATGTTGCATTTAATAATCTCGAGTTTTCCACTTTTGTATAACTACTATTATGTCCACCATTTACATAGACATCAGGCTACTACTCACAGATACATTGATGTTAAGACAAGTGCCTGTTTTCATTACACTTGTAAGTAGGCTGTTTATGTTTTCTTTATGTAAGTAGGCTGTTTATGTTTTCTTATTGGCAACGTTACGTAGCGCTCTATATGAAAATCACTGACTGTGCTGTGTGCAGTCTGTGGCTAGTTTGCATTGTTGTCTGCCATTGTAGTGTTGGGCAGCGGCAGCTGGATGTGAACAGCGCGTAGCGTTGCGCAGTTGGAGGTGAGCCGCCAGCAGTGGTGGATGTGGGGAGAGAGATGGCGGAGTTTTGTAATTTGTCATGAACTGCTATATATATTATGACTATTAAGGTAAATACATTGTTTGTTCTCTATTAATATCTTTCATTTGCTAACTATCCCTATCAGTAGTTAGTGCCTTCTGTAGTTTGAATCTTTCATTTAGCTGACAATAGTGGCGCTCGCTGTATTGCAGTAGTTCGAGTAACGAAGATTTTTGTGAGGTAAGTGATTTGTGAAAGGTATAGATTAAAGTTACTCAGGGCCATTCTTTTGCAGGGATCTTTGATAGTCAGATTGCGTTGCGCTAAAAACATTGTGTGTCAGTTTAAGCACAGTCGTGTATAATTGTTCTAAGGGGACGTTTCACACTTCTGGCATTATTCATCACATACATAAAATTTGATGTTAGACTATAAAAATTTTTTGTTGTACTTGTGTTAAGCATGTTTTGAATTGTTTACTGAGTACTTCTGCATTCATTTACTTACGAGTAAAAATGAACAGCACGTTATAGTATCTTCACTTGAATGTAGGTCTGCCTCCGTATCTGAGCGGTCAGCGATGATGACTGCCACATGGTGGATCCAGATTCGATTCCCCATACTGCCTGGGTTTTATCCTTGATGGGAGGACTTGTACAGGGTGCTCTCAGCCTCGTGAGGCCCATTGAGGAGCTACTCGGCTGATTAGTAGCCGTTCAAAGGTCAAGAACCCTGGAGTGACTGGGATGGCGGTGTGCTGACCACATGCCCTTCCATAGCACATCCGATGAAGAAGCCACTGGTAGAGGATGAAATGGCGGTCTGTCGGGCCCAATTGGTCCATCTAGGGTCACAACACAGGTCTTTATCTTCGCCTTACTTGAATATAAGCTCCTGGCCAGTTCTGTCTCTTGTAACGCTACTGTTGGCATAAGTCACATGCTTCATGTATTGTCTATAACGTTCACAGGTTTTCGTTACCTTTAACTACGTATTCCTACCAGGTGTACTTTGTACTAAAACATAATGTGTTATGGCTTTTGTACATTCGTATTCTAGGAGACGCAATATTAGGTTTCTAATATCACCTGCTGTGAGTGCTGTATTGAACTACACTGAAGAGCCAAAGAAACTGGTCTAATATCGCTTAGGGCCGCCGCGAGAAAGCAGAAGTGGCGCAACACGACATAGCACGGACTCGACCAATATTTGAAGCAATGCTGGAGGGAACTGACACCGTGAATCCTGCAGGGCTGTTCATAAATCCGTAAGAGTACGACGGGGTGGAGATCTCTTCTGTACAACACGTTGCAAGGCATCCCATATATGCTCAAGAATGTTCATGCCTGGGGATACTGGTGGCGAGCGGAAGTGTTCAAACTCAGAAGAGCGTTCCTGGAGCCACTCTGTAACAATTCTGGTCGTCTTGGATGTAGCACTGTCCTGCTGGAATTGCTCAAGTCCGTCGGAATGCACAATGGACACGAATGGATGCAAGTGATTAGACAGGATGCTTACGTACGTGTTACCCGTCAGAGTTGTATCTTGATATAGCAGGGGTCGCGTATTACTCTAGCTGAACACGCCCCATAGCATTACAGAGCCTCCACCAACTTGAACAGTCTCCTGCTGACATGCAGGGTCCTTGGATTCATGAAATTTCTCCATACCCGTACATGGCCATCTGCTCGATACAATTTGAAACGAGATTCCCCGGACCAAGCAGCATGTTTCCAGTCATCAACAGTCCAATGTCGGTGTTGACGGGCCCAGGCGAGGCGTAAACCTTTGTGTCGTGCAGTCATCAACGGTACACGAGTGGGCCTTCAGCTCCGAAAGCCCTTATCGATGATGTTTCGTTGAATGGTTCACACGCAGACACCTCTTGATGGCCTAACAATCTGCGGAAGGGTTGCACTTGTCACGTTGAACGTTTCTCTAAAGTCGTCGTTGGTTCCGTTCTTGCAGGATCTTTTTCCGGCCACAGCGATGTAGGAGATTTGATGTTTTACCGGATTCGTGATATTTACGGTAGACTCGTGATATGGTCGTTCACGAAAACCCCACTTACTAGTCATCTGGGAGATTCTGTGTTCCACCGCTCTGCGCCTGCTATAACACCACGTTCAAACTCATTTAAATCTTGTTAACCTGCCATTGTAGCAGTAGTAACCGACTTAACAATTGCATCAGACACTTATCTTATACAGGCGTTGACGACCGCAGCGCTGTATTCTGACAGTTCACAAATCTCTGCATTTGAATGCGCATGCCTACACCAGATTTTTTGGCGCTTCAGTGTATAATGGTTAATGGAATGCCTTGAAGGCTTGTAATTTCCGTAAGCTATGTGCTACGAATTCTACATTGGTGTGGTTATATTGTCCGTAGTTGCTTCATAATTCTTAAGGGTATTTTTGTTCTGTCGTTGCAACTACAATAATGCGTGATTTTTTCACCTGACGCGTATCGCTTTATTGAGGTAAAGTATCATCAGTGATCTGTAATTATTTACGTTTTGATTTGTTTTTAGATCGAAAAACAGTTCGTTAAGAATAGGTTGATTTGTACGTACGGTGATTTTTCGGCTGGTTTCCGCTTACGTCTGGAAATGCCGTCTGCTAACACATCATTGTTTTTCTGCTTTAGACACTGATAATGTTTGTCTAACTTTTAGATGTTCTGCAGCACTAAGCATTTCTTATGTTTTTCACAACACACTTGTACGCACACCACTGTATTCTGTTTGTTTTTGTACTTCAAGTATGTGGTGTTGTTTGTGTTTTGTAGTGTTGCGAGCATAACCTTTCCACTAGTTTGTCTATGACCTACAACATTTTTTTGTAAACTCAGATTATTGTATGTGTGTAATTCTATTTAATATGTTTCTGTGTATTTATGTACTGTGTAAGGGTAGAAAAGGAGTAGCGATGGAGGCGTTTTTTGTAGGGGAGGGGGTAGCCATGATGAGTAGACATTACTTAGGCCGTGTGATGGAGTGTGAGTTAGAGCAGAAGATGAGGAGCGAGAAGTGAAATTACCGGTAACCAGTTCGCTCCCCTCAGAATCACATGAATTTATCTTAAAGTGTTGCACAACGGATAACTCAATGAATTTAATTTATTAAATAATAGCATACGTGAAACATGGGTGTTGTAACTCCCAGGACGATAAAATAGAGAGTTTCATCAAACTACTAAATGAATTACCATTTGCTGTGGACCTCCATGTCAGATACAAGTGTACAACGACATGAAATCAACACGTTCATTAAATGTTAGTACGACGTACAACGTAATTAAAATAACAGCACCTTGAGAAAGGTCGAGTGATCCTACATCGAAAGAGGGGTGGGGGGTAAGGTTACAATGATTGCCGAATGTGAATCAAAGAGGAAAGAAAGAACTACAGAAAGAATCATGAATGTGACAGCTGTCTTCACTGTGCACATGTTGAGTTCGAGATTGATAATAAACGTATTTGAGTTAGAAAAGTAAAGGTCGTAATGTCAGTTAGAAAACATCCTTTCTCTTGATTTGCGAAAATTGCAGTTGTTCACCATACTTAATGTTACCAGTGGCTGAGAGTGGCAGCTCTGGTGGCTAAAAACTCCAAGTCATCAGGCCTCCCTCAGAGCCTTAGCTGAAGTCTCAGATGGAAGTAAGCTCTACAGAGCGCTCCCAGCAAGGAGCAGAATTTGAACTCCATCTTTATGCGTGTGAACCTTGTGCACCAATGACAGTGATTCTTCAGAGTGCCAACCAATCAGTTCTATTCTAATAATGTAATAAGCTCCCTTCTGGATTCAGTTTGCACATAATTAGCCGGTCACGTGGGTTTTTAATGCCGGAATTCACAAAAAAAGCAGCTCCTATTTCACGTTTTAGCCAAGCGGGCCTGCTCCACAAACATACTGTGATTTCTCTTCTCCCACTCTATTGTATTATCTAGTGGTAGCTGCTCTCACTATTTCTTAACAGCGTCAACAAGGCAGACCGAGCGAGGTGGCGCAGTGGTTAGACACTGGACTCGCATTCGGGAGGACGACGGTTCAATCCCGCGTCCGGCCATCCTGATTTAGGTTTTCCGTGATTTCCCTAAATCACTCCAGGCCAATGCCGGGATGGTTCCTCTGAAAGGGCACGGCCGACTTCCTTCCCCATCCTTCCCTAATCCGACGAGACCGATGACCACGCTGTCTGGTCTCCTTCCCCAAACCAACCAACCAACCAACCAACAAGGCAGTTAGCTTAGCGCCAGCCTGACGGCTACAAGTTCCATGTTCTTAGATACAGAAGAGCCGGATGGTCTCCTGTCTCACTCCAGAGATTCTATCTTTGTAATGCTTCGGTCCTAGCGTCTCCCAGAATACTAGCTTTACTGCAGAGGGCAGGGCACTGTGATACTGGGCTCCCTCTTTGTATTCTCACGGCATGTCTGTTCGACGCCAGCGGACTGCCCACGTTAAAAATATGATACAATGACTTCCTGTCGTTTAGGACAGACGGCGTGTCTTTGGAAAAGTTTTAGCCTGCATGCAATATATTGACCAATGTTTACCTGCCCTCTCATCCCCCTACCATACTGGTGGTGTTTGTCCTTTGAAAAGGCCTACGGCTATCTTCCCTCATCGGCTGGCCTCTGTTCAATAAGAGCACCAGTTAAATTCAAACAGCCGTCCAGAAGAAGAATTTAGTACGGAAATATTAATCAGATTTGGCAGTCAATGACATTAACTTCAGTCAAAATTGTAATCTCATTTATAGCTTGGGGTTAATTGAGATCAGGTTGATGTATTAATTTACTGGAGCTTATTTATCGTAAATGGTAGTTTTGACACTTGTCTATATACTGAATTACAGTTATTACATTCTGTATACATTACATTGGTTTAATTATTCTTCTGCTTCAATTAATATATCGTAACGGCAGTTCACATGGCATCATGTTTCCTGTAAGTCCCAGCATGGAACATCAGTCAGTGTTCTGCCTACTTTGACATGGATGTATTAGTCTCTTATTCACTGGTGCCACGTGATAGTGCAGATTTTTGAGCTAGTTTGTGACGAGCACTCTTCATATACTGGCTGCTGTTGTTCGACGTGTACGATGCTCTCAAACACCTTGGTATGAATTACGTAGTTTCAACCTTGCAATGGTATAAAATGGTATACTGACACATAATCATATGTCCTGTTTGCTTTGTATATCTTTAGGTGTTATTTACATTAATGGTCATTGAGCTGTACATGGACGAAACAGCTGGGCTATGAATGCTGTTGTGCACAAGTATATATTTCACTGAGGACAACGTGCCTCCCACAGGCCTAGTGATTAGACACATCATTGGTTGTCGTATTTGGTAGATATTGACTTTGTGTAATCTATGTAATAATTACATTCTCCGTCACATTACTCTCCCTTATGTGCAGTTTGCTATAACACTTCCGATTTGAAGATGGTTGGCTGTTTTAGCCATAAATAGTTACCATGATTATAATTTTTTGCCATCTTAACAAATAAAGGATTATTTATAAAAACCCGTTTATAGATCGCTTCTCACCAACATTAATATGTGAGAAAAGAACATTTCCTAGAGAAATTAAAGGGGGATCACTACTATCAGCTGCAAGGGGGCATTAAGCGGAATAGCGCTGACGAGCGAAAATGTGTACCGGCCCAGGGTTCGAACCCGTGAACTCCGGCAGACTAGGCGGGTGCGGTAACCACTGCGTCATCCGGGACACAGCGTTATTGCAACTGTACCGACCATCTCAGCACGACTCACGGCAGTGATCCCCTGATCCCCCTTTAATTTACGTACAGTGCTTCGCAGGTGCAGATTCTGCGTACTGTCTGGTCTTGCGGACAGATACAGAGCATTCATATAATTTCCTAGGAAATCAAGGACAGGTCATTTAGCGGGCCAGTCCTACTGTGGATTAAGAGCCTCACTGGACCGTCAGCGCACGCGACGCCTTGCATCATTGGAAGAGAGGCAAAATCATGTGTATCTTTACCGTACGTGCCACTGTTAGGAGTAGCTTTTTATGAGGCATCCGACTCCGAATGTCCAGCATAAGCAGTTTCCTTCGCAGTTTTCGATCGGAAACTCATCGAAATAGACCTTCATTCACTGACAGGAACAATTCCACTCGAGTTTGAAACTGAATGTTATTAACATGGCTTGACCTCGTCTCTGGACCCTGTCGGTTAATATCTTTTTAACGACCACTGGCCTTACGCCGAGTTACGTGAGTGTGAGTGGTACACCATTAATTTTTGGACAGTCCGCGTTGACACACCAACAATTTGTGTTACTTACTTCACTGTGTAATGATGAGCACGTCCGAAGAAGACAGCTCATATCTGCCATCCTTGTACACATCTCTCTGTCGAGTGATCTTACTGCGCTTATTCCATACAACGGATTGGCGCATACACACCACACCGCCACAGTCTAACAGAATAGTCGCGACAATCAGTCTCGTTTTAAGGATTCCGCGTCTGAATGTAGAAAAACGGAAGTCATATGGCATGCTTTGTAGTCCATCTATCTACACGACTGTTGAGAATCGTATTTTTCAGGAACGGGTAGATGTATCAAGTTCATATTTACGTCACATGTTAAGGTCTATGGTCCCTTGGAAGTGTAAAAAATTTGTTTCTAAGTCACTATAGTTAAAAGATTCGGTCATGCCACATATTTTGAAAAACAAATGACTGTCGAAACTACTGACTCAGCACATAGTAAAGACAAAACAACCTTCGGTGAAATTAAAAGCAAGGGTGATAACACTTCAAGTGAAAGGCAATTCCACTGTTAAATGCAGAGGATAGAGCGGATAGGTGAAAAGAATACACTGAAGGCTCCTATCAGGGGGAATATTTGTATAATGTGACACGAGAAGAAACAGGATCCGATTTAGAAGAGATGAGGATCCAGTACTAGAATCAGACTTAAGAGACCTATAGTTGACTTAAGATCAAATAAGGCAGAACGGATAGATAAAATTCCATCAGAATTTCTAAAATCATTAGAGGAAGTGGCAACAAAACGACTACTCACGTTGGTGTGTAGCGTGTATGAGCCTGGCGACATACCATATGACTTTCGGAAAAATATCATTCACACAGTTCCGAAGACTGCAAGAGGTGACAAGTGCGAGAATTATCGCACAGTCAGCTTAGCTCGTACACGCAAGTTGCTGATAAGAATAATATACAGAAGAATGGAAAAGAAACTTGAGGATGTGTTAGATGACAATCAGTTTGGCTTTAGCAAAGGTAAAGGCACCAGGCCGGCAATTCTGATGTTGCGGTTGATAACGGAAGGACGATTAAAAAAAAAAACATTCATCGGATTTGTCGACCTGGAAAAAGCTTGTGTTGAACATGCTCTTTGGTTGCCAAGTGTTTGTTTGTGGTTCTTGCGAATGGTAAAGATATTGTAGATAATGTAAGTCAGAATAAAATGCGCTAATTACATTGAAGGATGCAGCTAGTGCCGAGCAGTCTCCTGATGCTCATCCTATAACGATTGTTACCAGAAAGCAGCAAGTGCTTCCTCATCTGACCAGCAAGTAACTGTGAGGCCTATCGATCTGTGTATAATTTGTTCCCAGGAACAGATGGGAGCGCTATTGCTTCCAAGCAGACACATTGCTGGTTGCGTTCGAAGTGCACCTTCCCTTTCCTCATGTGTTGCGTCTCAGAATCTTATTGTAGCTACAGTAGAGCATTTTTGTCGTAATAAAATCAGTATCAACAAATAGTTCTTACACTGAAATGAATTGTCAGTATACACTTTTACACATTTTTATAACTGTGAAAAATAAGTCATTGTTGTTAAAAGAATGTCATTCTTTTTTTATACAACTGGTTAGGTATAAAACACTTATCTAACTCTTCCAGCTGTTTTAACACACCAACTGCCATCTACCATGAATGTGTATGCTTCATGCAATGCGTCCACTGGGGACTTCATAAGAATAAACATTCTGCAATCAAAATTTCGCCCTTAGTGGGGCTTAAATTGCCCGCATCTCGTGGTCGTGCGGTAGCGTTCTCGCTTCCCACGCCCGGGTTCCCGGGTTCGATTCCCGGCGGGGTCAGGGATTTTCTCTGCCTCGTGATGGCTGGGTGTTGTGTGCTGTCCTTAGGTTAGTTAGGTTTAAGTAGTTCTAAGTTCTAGGGGACTTATGACCACAGCAGTTGAGTCCCATAGTGCTCAGAGCCATTTGAACCATTTTTTTGGGGCTTAAACTATAAAAATTTTATCAGTAAGGGGAAGTGATTTCCTGGAGTCATGAATGTTCCTGCTCGGTGTTTCAGTCTGATGTCTGATTTCAATATTGCACAGAGAAATACGCATCGAAACCCCCATAAGAAATGTGCAACATTTTCTACTATTTTTGTTCGCATTACACATGAGGCTCTGATTTGTGCAGCGTTTGTAAACTTGACGAGTTCTACTCATTTCAGTGCTGTGTTATACGTTAAAGCTATTTGAAGGGTGTTAACAATTCTTCGTTTACAGGGTTTTACGATGAGGAAAGTTCCGTACATTTTCAAAGCTGGTTGCATAACGTGTGGATTGGAAAGCCATACTTCGTCGGTCCTGCATCATCTTGTACTATGAAAGGGAAGATCTTCTACCATAAAATACATAACGCTTTGTGATATTCCTATTTTTGGCTTCATTAAAACAGCAAATAGTTAACACTTTCAGCCAGAGGGCAAATATATGTTTATAAAGAATGATTAATGTATAATAACGCGTCGTCTTTGGCGACAATATAAACAGAAGAATACGGATCGATATGCGATCCTTCACTATTTCGTTCGCTGGAGAACAAATGAAGCCCTGAGCGCAAAAACACTTGTACTGTTTTTCTTAAGACGGACACAGATTTGTGGCGGTCCGATCTAATTTTTTACTAAATGTATAAAAACGTGTTCCGTCTAAGTTTGAGTGAAGTGCAAAAAGAAGAACTGTTATAACTTATCGTGACGACACACGGGCGACTCAAGAGGACAATGGCTATATAAAATAGCGCTCAATGGACAAGAAACGGACATAAAAATCTACCGTCATTGTAGTACCAAACTTAAGGTACGATATATGTTTTAATTATAATAAATATTTGTTCTGAGAATATTGAATCATTTAGCAGTGCTCATTCCTATCATCTCCTCAGTATTATTTTCATTTTAATTATGCATTTTGCTAAGATTACAGACACCAAGATCAGCAGTCCAATGTGCGTGTTACATTCACAAAAAGAAAACTGTTTTATCGTCTTCTTGCATCAGCTTTAATATTGAATTTCCCTACTGTGCGATGTTACAGCTGTTCTTGCGCCCTTAAGAACTTTCTGGTCCCTTAGGAAATTGTTTTGTCATAACAATAACTTCACGGCCGGGTATCTACTATCATGAAGTAATTAGAAAGACGATAATGCAATTTCTCAATCAATAGCACGCTAGCTGTGACTGCTTCAAGCCACGCAAAACTGCAAGTAAAGACTATTCACATTTCATAATGCAATATTTTATGACAATGGTCAATCCATGATTCTTATGCCAATTGTGATTGAAAAAGCAGTAAGCGAAATCTCAAATTCCTACTTTTCCTTTAGGTAACAACATCACTTTTATTTTGTTACATCACAGCCTGCCAATGAACTGAGTTTCTTTAATGTTGTAACAATTTTCCCGGTCTGAAAAATGGAAATTTGTGGTACTAGCCAAAAGCTTCTATTTCAAATTTTTTAAGCTTCTAACTGGTTGTTTGTTACTGTGATTTAGTAGAGCAGTAATGTAAGACACTTACTGTTAGGAACGCCACTGACAAGAATTTTTTCAGTTGCAATACTTTTAAATGTAAACAGAGTCTTTATTCCTATGTACAGTCGTGCTCAAAACTATCAGAACGACCAGAAATGCATTTCGCCTGATACGCATGCATCCCACACAACGCAGCTGTCTGGTAGGTCCTCTAATCGCTCCTTGGTACAGTCGTTGGACTATTGAAAATGGTTCCCACAAGTCACCACTAGAAAACACTGCTCTGTATCGCAATAACTCAAGATGTAAAGTAATACTACGATACTATAAATAGCAGGGAACACCTTATCACAGATAAGACTGTCCTTAAGGCTTGCATGCTCACATTTATTGCAATAAATGACATACCTGAAATGTTACCACCCTCATTATTACGTCAGATAGGTAATTCACGCAGGAAGTTCGTCGTATTCATGATTTCCTCCTCAAAGTAACATACCGTACTTGTTATTTAACACAAAATGACATTAAAAATTTAAGTTATTCACGAGCAGCTATGAACATCAAATGACACGATGAACCGTCTCGTTCTGCATATGGATTCAGACCCAGGCCATGCAGACTAAGATTTCGTGACTGACGGAAACTAACAGTCATTCCTGGCTAGGCATACAGAGAGTGATATATCTTGATTTTAGACAGTATCAGTTAGCAAATATCAACTTTAAATTACATAACGTAAACATTTTTAACGGATGCGAATTCCTACCCAACATGTATTCTCCCTGTTAACGAACTATGAGAGATGTTAAATACTGCTTCTTCACAAATAACTTACTTGAAATGCCGTGAGGTAAAGCTTTGTGTTGGACAGGGATTCGAACCCAAAAACTAATCGGATTGATATCGAAGCACAATCAACTGTGACAATCGGATTTTCTCGCAAGTAGCTAGATGTTTTAACTGAAATGACGAGATGAAACATTAACTTTTTCCTTCCCAGGACTCCAACCCGGCACCTATCGCTGTTATATTCTAGAGAAAACTAACGTTAAATATGGGTTTGTTACACCAGCAGCGACATGTGAGCATGTTTGAACTAGAAATAATATGACGAAGAGTTCAGTGCTGACTGGAAATCGAACCCCACACATATCGTTGACTACACCCAAACAGACGTCAGCTACCGAATTTTTCTCCACCAGCAGCTCGGAATAACATCCTTGAACTTACAGTGATCTCGCAAATAGTCAAAAACGTCACATATCGTTAGTGTTGACAACGAATGAAAATGCATTAAAAATCAACATTATTATCCACCAGCAGATAGGTGCTCTCATGCTATAGCTTGATAATTCATACTGAAAACCTTAGTGCCGGACCAGGATTCGAACCCATTCACGCGTAATATGTGGAGATGTTGAGGAATCTGCAGTTTTGAACAAACAACAAATTATAGTGTAGCTGTATTGTTACGAAGGGATCAAATTCCGCTTTAGGGGGATCTGAGTTGTATTCCGAGTTCAGAACCAACTTTATCGGCATACAGAAGCTCAAATAAAAGATGGAATAAATGTCCTGCGACACTACATAGCGTTTGTTTCGTCACTAGAAATAAGTAAATAAATAGTATAAGAAAGATACTGGTCATAGGGTTTCTACATGTCGCCACTCCTGACTTTATTGTGGTTCAACGTAACGTCTACTTAGTAGAGAAGGAATATCATGTTTAATGTGAATTTCATACCACAATGCCATTATACCTTCTTCACTTGGCGTAGCCAGAAGCGAATAGAATGTCACTCCCTATTAAAAATCATCGGTAGAAGCTGGAATCGAACCTAGACCGTCAGTATACGAACCTATTATCAATCCAACAGACCACCAAATCCTCTGCTCTGTGACACATTTTTCTATCATACCACCGATGCGGCACACTCGATGAGAATTCTGACACACAAGCTCCCTGTAGTGGTTTGCAGCCTGTTCAGTACATTCATTCACTTGGTTGACCAAATAGCCATGATCTAGCTGCCTCTGCTACCCAGCGCATACATTTGACTCTATTTCGAAATCACCAAAATAAAATAACGTAAATGCCACCTACACAGAACTGCGAACAGTGCAGGATGCAGAAATTTAAATAGGAAGTGTTCCATTCCATTTGAGCTACTCTATTGCACTATCTGTTTGTTGAAACCGTCGTGCAGTGCAAAAGAAAAGCTGTAACTGTCTGTCTCTCAGAAGTCTAGATCTGGCCATATGCATTCTCACACAGCACTGTGGGATGTGGAAGTTCCGCAGAAACTGTTGTTGACTTCTAGAGCTGTTAGCTAGTAGCGTAACGGTAAGCGTCCTGCACTGTAGGTAAGGTGTCGCGACTTTTATTACATTCGCTGCTACATTTTTTAAGACGCAATTCTGCTGTTGCTGAAGTTATCAATTTAATGGAACTTTGAACATAATTCCCTTCACTTCTCAACCCAAAATAGTCGCATGTGGAAAAAGGGCTAACTTCTGCGACATTTTGTTCTTTTCAGTTTTAATAGACGGCCAGTCAGCAGATGCATCTCGAAGGTTTTGTATTATGTATGGGGAGAGCGCATCTTGCCAAAATAGTCACAAAAGTATTTTCTACATTAGCTGTCGTCAGGTAGTGGCATTTTATTCTTCTTCAAACCTTGTTTGACAGCTTCAAATCAGAACAAGTTTTCTACATGCATCATTGTCAGACTGTTATAGATAACATCAGAGAATTCGCATATATCGTTGATGATCAATTTCTCTCTCATGTTTAGTATTGTTTTAACAACACTAAAAGAAACCTTACGAAAATTGTACACTGCATTATAAGAAATGAAATAAAACTACCCATGATAACCTTACGACGAAAGTCTGTTTTAATAAAACTGAGTATACACAAGCGTGTCTCTATTGGCACGAATTAGTAAAATACTACTCACTTAGATTTCGATTGGGCCTGTGTTCAATTGGTATGCTGTGTCATACTCAACAGTTATGCAAATGTGGCATTTCATAAATAAAGTTATGTATTCCTAGAAACCCAAAATTTGCTTGTCAGCAGAGGAAAGAGGCGTTGCCTGTTGTGCAGCATTGTCAGTTTTTCACCATTGCACTATGAGCTGAAAGTATTTTATTGCGATTTGCTTATCGATGTTTGATCTGACTGCTTGTAGCTCTTTCACAGGAGGTATAAAGACGTTATAGTCAGCGGGACTGGAACCGCGAACCAAAACAGACGCTTTTCCTCAGGTCAGCACGTGGCCACAGAGCTAGCGAAGACGTCTGTGTCATGTCATAATCATACAAGGTCAATAGTGGCTAGAACTCGTAAACCGCTTTTTAAAGGACGAGATTAGTTGCGATTTCCACGTGCAACGACTTTCCTGGGCTGAAAACCGTAAATTTACAATCTTCTGTTACACCTCAAGCGATAATAACTTAGATTATTCAATGGAAATGACAGGAAAAATCAAGTGAACTTTGAGGCTTAATTCCTTGCACACCAGGAAGTAACTCGTCGATCACAGTGTTGCCACACATACCTTGCCTTGATGCTAAATCTCAGTTACAGTACCAGCAGGAAGAAAACGAACCGGTGTGATCCTACAGCGGGCTGGGAAGTGACCGTAGCTGTCGTCCTAAAGACGCGGCTGCTACGGCCTGGAATACGTAACGCGTCTGATTCGCATTTCTGTAATTAGGTTTAGGGACTGTAGCGTAGTTACTAATAATACTCAGAACTGCCTGCCAACTAAGCATCATAAATCAGTAACTCTCATAGCTGTTATTATATTTCTTTCGTAGCTGTACTAAAAACTAATAAACTCATGCACTGACGTTTTAGTGCCTCTCCGATATTCGAGCACAACAAGCAAATAAAAATAAACAGAGAATGTGTGTGTGTGTGTGTGTGTGTGTGTGTGTGTGTGAGAGAGAGAGAGAGAGAGAGAGAGAGAGAGAGAGAGAGAGCGAGAGAGAGAGAGAGAGAGAGAAATAAAAAAGAATGAGAGAGAGGGTAAAAAATTGTTGTAAAGAATTTGAATACTGGTATGTAAAGAAATGTTTCATTAAAATGACACGTTCCACATCATTACGATATGTCGTATTCAAGAACTATGGAACAAGTATTAATCTAATCTAATCTAATTATATCATGCTGCTGACGAGCCATGAAGAGTCATTAATTACCGAAATTTTTGCCAGTATCAGTAACCAAATCTCTACTTGAAAGTAAAAGACGACATATTATGTAATAAACCGGGACTCCTATCAAGACCCTTTAATCCCTGTTAACTAACCACGAAAGATATCTGATATACTTCAATTCAGAAGTAACAAGGTGTGTATGCATTTAAAGACGAAGCGCATGATGTGAAGTTTTGTGACGGAGATACGAACTCAACACGTAATCGGATTGTTAACTAAGTAAAATCAAATGTTACGTATCGGTTTTTCTTACCAACTGCTAGGTGTTTGAATCTAAAAGAAGGATACAAACTTTTGTGCCAGAGCGACAATCGAACCGCACTCATATTGTTCTTCTTTATCGTCCACGAATATAGCTTAAGTATCAATTGCTTTCTCACCAACCATAAGATGACCAAAAATTGTTGGCAACACATGAACAGACACTAAAAATGCACGTTAATTTTCACTAGCAGGCAGGTGTGCACGTGATAGGGCTTGATATGAAATTATGAATATTTTTGTACTGGATCAGGATTCGGACCCACATACTTACCTTCGTAGGAGGCCTAGTAAAGATTGCAGTCTTGGGAAAAGGAACGAAATTATTGAACTATACTGTTCCGAAAGATTCAGATCCTCGAAAGAGGAGATACGAATTCGAATCACAGTTCATCACCAAATTTTTCATTGTCTCTAGTTTAATCAATTACAAGTAAAATAAGAGCCCATTTCCTTTAAATGGCTATCGGTTCATCAAATAAAATAAAATTTTCTAATGTAAGTAAGTTTACTGGCGACAGTATTTCTGTTTACCATGACCTCCACCTATGTCATTTCCCAACGTAAACCGGCTCTGCCCAGTTGGGAATGAAGGAACGTGATGATTAATGCGGATTCTGGATTATAACATATTTGTCTGCCTCTTAAAAGTAAATGCCTGAACCCACGCATTGCACTTGTGATGGTTCGTTCCACCAGACCATTGTGGCCACATTTCCCAGCCTCAGGAGTGTGCTGTAACGGATGATGTGCTTAGCTTACAAAATTAGTCACTGTGGAAAAAATGCGATTCTGTTAAACGGTTAAGTAGAAGCAAGCTTTTGACGTGGAGATTATGCTATTCTCATGTCAGCAGGATGTAAAGACTCTTCTAGGCAACATAGCCTCGATGTGAAGCCATTTTGAAATTTTCACTAATTCAAGAAATTTCTTAGTTCGAGAAAATCCACTGTGAAGTGTGAAGTTACCGGATAATTCGATTATTACCGTCATTATTACTATCATTTTCTTCATACCGCTGATGGAACACACGTGTCTGAAGATCATTTAAGGCCTTTTGGTTATTATAGAAGTAGTTGCCCAAGAACAGGTTCTTTCCCTGTCTACGGAATCCTTTTCATGTTAATATCAAACATCAGCAATTACTCGTAGATCACATTAAAACTAAAGTAATTGATGAAGACGTTACTTGATAACAAAAACGCCCTACCTTTCTTCATTTACTTGCGCCTAGAAATGGCTGTCGAATACTGCCAAACCAAAAGCCAAGGGATCTTACTGCCTTCCGATATACGTCGCTGTCAGTTCTCCCAAATCATTTGGTCGACGTGACCTGTTTCAAGTTGTGTATGGCAGAGAATGTTTTATAAAATCAATTGTTTTCCATTGCAATAAACAGAAAGATTTTCATTCTAAGCTATCCAAATCCAAAATTTTTTCGATATTAGTTCAAATTTAATATTCGCGTCTATAATGTTGGAAAGTATTTCACAGTTGCAAAACCCGCATCCGACTCATTGACCTTACACTTAGTCGCTGACCATAAATTCTAGCTCAGAGTGACACCAGTTTAAGTAACCTAATGTAGCGAAGCATGTTTGCCAGTGCTCTTTCTCACCGGGAAATATGCAATTCACTCATTAGGCTCCATAAGTACACTGTAACAGTAATTTCTGTGTGTATACAATGCATACGGATTGTAGAAATTTGTGGTGCTCTCTCTTCCACTTCTGTATACAATATGCCTGACCTAAACGGGTCCTTTATCATTACAGGCCCTGGACGGTGCAACATCATATTGACAACAGTAATATGCCTGTACTGACAGCTAGACTGTGTATCCTTATCTTCCTTGAATGGCCATTGGAAGGCGTTTACACACACGTATACGAGGGTAACTGGACCTCTGGTATCAGGTGCTCTGCTTCCACATGCTGTTGAAGTCTCTTTATATATAAACGTTCAAAAAGTTTCGATATGGCAGGTAAAAGACTAATTGGTCTGTAGCTAGCAGGTGATCCAGGGTCCTTTCCTGCCTTCGGTATGGCGACGATCTCAGCATGTTTCCATGTGAGGGGGAAGTCGCCAGTTGCCAAGATCTCGTTGAAGGCGGCCCCTATTAATGGTACTGCGGTAGATGGTAGTTGCTTCAACACCTCATTTGTTAGAAGGTCTGGTCCTCCAGCCTTCTTTCCATTTAGTTCTTCGAGCTGTTTTGTAACTTCCGATGTCGTGATCGTTTGGATATGGTCATCTTCGGCTCGACTGTCGAGGAATCTTGGAAGTCTCTCATTGACTAGGCCAATGTGGGCTGCGTCGGCAGGGTCATTCATCGGCTTGAAGTTTTTTGCGAATACATCTGCCAACGCATTTGCTTTGCCATCTGGTTCGCTAATTATATCGTTGCCTACATGTAGTGGGGGTAACTTCTGTCCGCTCCTTAGTAGAGACTACGTCATCTTCCAGGCCGATTGGTCTTTTAGTTGTAGCAGTGCAACTTTATCTGCCCAGACTTGATTCTTGTGTTTTTCTACTTCTGCCTTGATTTCTCGTTGCAGTCGATTTATTAGGCGCTTTGTGGCTGGATTGCGCGTTGCCTGCCACTCTCTGAATGCTCGGTTTTTTTCCCTGATGGCTGCTATGATAGGTGGAGGCAGTTGGTGAGTTTTTGGTAGTGTAGGCCGTCTCGGAGGCGTAGCTTCTGTTCCAGCGTCAAATGCTGTAGATGTTATGTATAATAGAGTGGCTTCTGTTCCTGCTGTCTCTGGGTCTCGTGTATCCGGGAGGTCTCTTTCTAACAGTTGGCGATAAGTTTCCCAGCTGATTCCTCGAATATCAAGATGGTGTCTTGGCCGTTTATTGATGCCGACGAGGTCGACATCAAAGATGACAGGTTCACGGTCTGATGTAAGGGCTCTTCTGGTAGTGGCAGTAACATCATTGGGAAATCCCTTAATGATGGCTATGTCCAGCACGTCATTCTGGCCTCTGTTCGGAAAGCAAGTGGGGTCGTATGGTTCCACGATGATGGCGTGGTTTCTTTCTGCAACTCGTAGGAGACGACGTCCACTGATGTTAGTGATGCGGCTGTTCCAGTTGGTATTTTTGGCATTAAGGTCGCCAGCAAGAAAAAGATTTCCTTGTTGTGACAGTAACACCTCAAAGTCTGCTTCTTCTAGATGGCCACGTGGGGGGGCCTGTACACTGTAATGAATTGTATGCGGCCTCTTGATGTTTGGACTGCAACTGATGTGGCTTCTACTGTGGCTAATGCTGGGAGTGGCAGTTGGTGATGCATCAAGGAGTTTGTTACATATACTGTTGTTCCTCCACCAGCAGTCGGTCGGTCCGTCCGGAAACAGCTGTAGTTGGCGACTCGTACTTGGATGTCGGGTTTAAAGTGTGTCTTGGTGACCAGGCACACGTCGATTCTTTCATCTTGGAGGAATTGACGGAACTCTCCTACCTGATTGCGAATTCCACTGGCGTTCCATGTGCACACAGTTAGCGCAAATCCAGCTACCATATTGAGTGGTGGAGGTTGGCTTTGGAATGGCCTGTAGGGCAACTTGAACTGCAGCGGAAATCTGTTGCGGAATAGTGGCCATGATAGCCTGAAAGGCATCAGTGATAGCTTTTGTCATGACTTGCATGACTGAGGTCAGATTGAGCTTTTGGATGGAAGTGTTGTGTTGTGCCTGAGTTGTTGGCGATCTGGCGCTGATTATGTGCTGCTGAGGCGCAGCAGTGGTAGGAGGGGTGGAGCTAGGCGATGAGGAATAAACTGAGTACGCCTATGGTGGTTGAGGTTGATTCTCTGTATGCCTGCAGTGGAGACATTGGCCTTAGAGGATGAAACATTATTGATGTTGGTTGCTGCTGCATTCGTGTTTCTTCTGGCAGCTGCAATAGCAGCTTAGGTGAGACCCTGGTGAGTGGTTGCCTTTTGTCTAGTCCTATAGGCTTTAATGACTTCACAGCCAAGGTAACTGGCAGGATGAGCTTTGTTGCAGCGGACACATGTGGGAGGAGTGTCTTTATCCTTAGGGCAATCTTTGGAAGTGTGTTCTTGGCCGCACTTCACACACTTGCACAGTATCTGGCCACATGGCCAATGCCTTGGCATCAATAACAGGTAGTGGGGCCACGTTTGCCCCGAGGTTCCACAATTGTGACGTCTGTGTTAGCTATGATCTTCATTGTCAGCAATTTTCGGTTATCTGGTGTGTTGGTGAGCACTGCCATAAAGAGGGGGGAGTCTTTGTGAGTTCTAGGTTATTGTACTCTGGAGATTGACCTGGGAACAATTCCAATGGCTTCCAGTTCTTCCCTCAGATCATCGCATGAGAAACTGAAGGGAAACCCTTGAATGACTTTTTTGATGGGTTTGTCAGGCGAATAAGTATAAAATCCCCATTGCCTTTTTGAGATTTCCTCTGTGACTTTCATAAAATCCGCTTATAGAGGTCTTTAGCAGCTGTTCTGAATTGGAAAGGGTTACTGAGACGGCCCTTTATAGTTTGCAATAGGATTTTATACGCCTCCTTGAATTCAATGATGATGGGAGGAGGTTTCTGTGCTTTTGTAGAAGTCTGGGCCGTAGTGGCCAGTGTGTCACTTTGGTCGGTTGGGTCGGCGTCCATAGCCGCGAAAGAGTTGTTTGTTGATACCGGAGCAGCACTCGTGATCTTGCGGGCAGGAGCCGTCCGAGTGGCTGGAATGAATCCCTCCTCATCAGCGATGGGGCGGGACTTCTTGTGTCGGTTTTCGCTAGCTGACGAGTTCGGGGTCGTCTCGTCCGTCTTTTCCTCTTGGCAGGTCCAGGAAGTTCTTCTGTTGGCACAGAACACATGGTGGTGGTTGACATTAAGTCGGTAAGAAGCTTCAGGCTTCCATTTGGATCTTGCTCGGCTTTATTGGACGTTGCATTGCCAGTCTGATGCAAGTCAGTGTCTCTCTTAGCGTCGAGTTCTTGCTTCTTCTTCGAATTCTCGGACGGGCGGGGCGCCTTTCGCGTGTCAGACATAGTGCCAGTGAAGGCGAAGAGATTTACACATAGAAGAAGGAAAGCTAGCCTTGGCCTCTGCGAGCGCGGGCTTGTCCCATGCGAAGGGGGCTCTGACTCGCCAAATCCCTCACAATCGATCCCTAGGTGCGCAGTGTTTTATTCCTGAAGAAAGCACTGCACAACCAACAGGTACAGGAACACAAGTTGCGTCAACGGCGCGTGCGTCCAGCGTCTCCGCTGAATCTCCTCCCCTTTATACTCTGATCGCTCCCCACCTCTCCCCCCGCGTCGTGCCGCACGCGGCGCCGCGTGGAGGGGCGTCGGGGAGGGGCGGGCTGCTGGCTGCTGGCTACTGGATGCGAACTGGGGACCATCAGATGTCCTGTGGCCTTCGTCGGGCGCGGAAGTCGCTTTGGGTCGGTGCTGTGCTTTTAGTTTGTGAGCGCTGGGTCCCAGGCTTTGCTGACGGTGGACCAGGTGTCTCTGTTGATCAGCCCATCAGCTACACGTATTTCAATCGCCTCCTTCAGAACACAGTGCCAAAAAGACGAGGCCGCCGTAACTTCCGTTTTCGCGTACTCCATAGTATCTCTAGTATCCATGTAATGTTCCGCAACCGCAGATTTTGTAGACTGCTTCAGTTCAGTGTGCCTTCTGTGTTCTTGGCACCTTTCTTCGATTCTCCGTACAGATTGCCCGATGTATGCCTTGCCGCATTTACGAAATGGCTCTGAGCACTATGGGACTTAACATCTCAGGTCATCAGTCCCCTAGAACTTAGAACTACTTAAACCTAACTAACCTAGGGACATCACATACATCCATGCCCGAGGCTGGATTCGAACCTGCGACCGTAGCGGTCGCGCGGTTCCAGACTGAAGCGCCTTCAACCGCTCGGACACCAGCGGCCGGCGCATTTACACGGAGTACGGTAAACACCCGGTTTGCGGAGTCCCAGGTCATATTTTACTGTACCTAGCAGGGAACGCGTTTTCGGAGGTGGGCGGAAGACACATTTGATGTTACACCGAGCCAGAATTCTGCCGATTTTGTTGGATACTTTGCCGGCGTAAGGCAGGTACGCTATTGTTCTCGTCCTCTTCGTTCTCTCTCTGCTGGGCTTGTGCATTCTGCCTGAAAGCACGTCGAATTTCACTCTCGTTATATTCGTTCTTCTTGAAAACGTCGTTAAGGTGGTTAAGTTCTCCTTGTAGGCTTTCCTGATCCGATATTGCGCGGGTCCTGTATAACAGTGTTCGCAGTGCACCCTCACGCTGTGAAGGATGATGGCAGCTGGTAGCGTGGAGATACAGATCAGTGTGGGTTTCCTTCCTGTATACACTGTGTCCCAAGGTGCCATCCGCTTTGCGCTTGACTAGGACGTCCAGAAACGGGAGTTCACTATTCTCTTCCACCTCCATGGTGAATTTGATGTTAGGATGTAGAGAATTCAGATGTTGGAGAATCTCTTGAAGTTTTTCTCTTCCATGTGGCCATATCACAAATGTGTCATCAATATATCTGTAAAAGCATATAGGCTTCAATGCTGCAGTTTCCAGTGATTTCTCTTCGAAGTCCTCCATAAACAAGGTTGCTACCACCGGTGACAGGGGACACCCCATGGCAACACCATCAGTTTGTTCTTAATAGTTTCCATAGAAGAGAAAGAATGTTGATGTGAAGACAAATTCGAAAATATTAGTCATTGTCGGATTGAATTTCTCACTAATCAACTTAAGAGAGTCATCAAGCGGCACTCTGGTGAAAAGTGAGACCACATCGAAGCTCACCATGAGGTCCTGGTTACGGAGGCCCAGCTCCTGCAGCCGTTGAATGATGTTTACAGAATTCCTGATGTGATGCTGACATTTCCCGACGTGCGGGCTTAATTCCGCCGTTAAATATTTGGCTAGTTGGTACGTTGGAGCGCATATGTTGCTGACGATAGGGCGCAAAGGAACATTCTTTTTATGCGCCTTTGATAACCCATAGAGCCTTGGGGGTGCAGCAGCTCGAGGTCGGGGCTTCTTGACGATTTCCTTCGGCAGGCACTGGCGTAGAAGCTCACAGAAGGCACACCGAACTGAAGCAGCCTACAAAATCTGCGGTTGCGGAACATTACATGGATACTGGAGATACTATGGAGTACGCGAAAACGGAAGTTACGGCAGGCCTCGTCTTTTTGGCACTGTGTTCTGAAGGAGGCGATTGAAATACGTGTAGCTGATGGCTGATCAACAGAGTCGCCTGGTTCAACCTCAGCAAAGCCTGGGACCCAGCACTCAGCGAACTAAAACCACAGCGCCGACCCAAAGCGACTTCCGCGCCCGACGAAGGCTACAGGACATCTCATGGTCCACAGTTCGCATCCAGCAGCCAGCAGCCCGCCCCTCCCCGCCGCCACACCACGCGGCGCCGCGTGCGGCAGACCGCGGGGGAAGGGGTGAGGAGCGATCAGAGTATAAAGGGGAGGAGATTCAGCGGAGACGCTCAGTCTGCAGGTATCACCTGAAGATAACGGCAAGGAACGCTGTCGAAATATTGTGGTTTGAAAACGACTACACCTGGCTGAAGACCCGAGAACAGTACAAACAGTTAATTCGCCGGGAAAGCCTAAGATCACACATGAGTCATATGTTTTCCGTGCAATATATCGGACAACACGTCAGTGCAGCGAGATTTCGTTTGTGTGTTGCGCGTTGTGCAAGAAATATTCGTGTTTTGCTTGCTTCTGTGATAGGTTTCACCCCACTGAATGTGAGCAAGCTCACGAGTAGACTGTCAATAACTGGAATTACGCAATAACACACTTAAAAGTTGTATTTTTGCATTATGTAACCCAATGAAAGTAACTGTAAACAGGTTATATGCCTACTTGCTTATCACTCGTGCTTCTCGATGCTTTCCTCAAAAAAATAAAAAGAGAGAGAGAGAGAGAAAACAGAAATGTATTTCAAATAACAGCTCAGTGAGGCCATGTTCGTCTCGTGATGTAAAGCAATGATAGTTCATAGGTAATATCTCGTTGTACTAGCGATACGTATGGCTACAGGGTTCTTTCTTTTCTCTCTGCAAACCAGAACAGAATTCAGTAACAAAGCGGTAAGAACACCTACGCAGTGCGCCAATTATACACTCAGCCTTTCTTGCTTATTTTGTTAAGGGGAGCCGGAGGTGCTCAAATCCAAAAAATTACGATTTTTTTTTGCTACCGAAGATTAATTGGAACATTCCTCTTTAATGTAAACTTTTAATTATTGTTCTACTCGCCCTAGAAGTGGAGTTATTACCATTTTCCCCCACGCCTGCAGAGGAAATGGGCGGCCGCTGAATGCATCTAACACCCTCTCGTGACTTCCTGGCGAACTGCTTGGGATTTTCTCGGCCTGTTACACATACAGCACCTTATGTTACGCATACAGTGAGTGTGCAAGGGTTGGCTACATTGTTTTCTGAAGCGCTAAGACGCGGAACATCGTCTCTTTACTGTTTACCGTTTCGAATTAGTTCAGTGTTGCGCCTGTTGTTGGTAGTAATATACTTCTTGTATAAAGCGTTGTTCTGGTTACGATGCCACGTTTTAGTGTGTGTGTGTGTGTGTGTATGTGTTTGAAGTTTACGGGCGTTAAACAGCGTGGTCATTAGCGCCCAAACGCATAAAAACAGGAACACATGCAGTGAAGGGACTAAGACAAACAGCGAACAAGGAGAACGGCTAAAACACACAGACCTGACGCAGTTCCAAATCCTCACACACAGAGGCAAACCGAGAGGAGAAGGAACACACTAAAAAGGAAAGGAAACACAAGGAAAAGAGAACAGAAACCGAAGGGAAACAAGGAGGTAATCGTGACTGGCTGACCTCTTACCTAAAACCTGGGTGAGCCAGTCACCCAGCAGCATATTGAAACCCTCTCCCTAAAATCCGAGGCAACAAATTGGACAGGACACAAAACCGTAAGACCTTAACTACAGTCGTTGCGTCATCTTGTAAAATAGAGGGCAAATCCGGTGGCAAGAAAACCACCGCCCTCTGGTCAGAGAATAAAAGACAGTCAAGTAAAATGTGGCGGACAGTAATCTGGACGCCACAAGAACTGCAGATTGGGGGGGTCCTCCCGCCGGAGTAAAAAACCATGCGTTAAGGGACTGTGCCCGATGCGGAGGCGAGTGAGGAGAACCTCATCCCGCCTGCATGACTGGTAGGACGTACGCCATGGCCGCGTGGTAGCCTTGACCAGACGCAGCTTATTGTCACCGACTGCCAGCCACTCCTCTTCCCACTGACGCATAACACGAAAACGCAGGAGGGAGGTAACAGTATGGAGGGGGACGGCACATTCAACAACGTGAGGGAGGGAACATGCATCTTTGGCAGCCACATCCGCCAGTTCGTTTCCCCTAATACCCACGTGCCCCGGCACCCAGCAGAAGGACACCTCCTTCCCCTGCCGTTGCAGGTGGAGGAGGGCATCATGGATGTTCTGGACGACCGTATCCGCTGGGTACAAGTGTTGCATGGTCTGAAGGGCACTCAGGGAGTCAGAACAGATGAGGAACTTAAGACTGGGAACACACCTCATCTGCTCCAATGCCCGCAAGATCGCAAACAATTCGGCATCAAAGATGGTAAACGCCGCAGGAAGCCGTAACTTGACGACTCGATCAGGGAAAACAACAGCACAACCAACAGAGTCCCCCTGTTTAAAGCCATCCGTAAATACTGGTACATGGTCGGGATGCTGGTTTAAAATATCAGAAAATAAGGAGATAAAAACAAACGCAGGAGTGCAACTCCTCCGGTACTCCGACAAGTCTAAAAGGACGCTGGGCCTCTGGAGCAGCCAGGGAGGCAGGCGAGTAAAACCTTGTCGTTGGGGGGCCACACGATCCACACCAAGGGACTCAAGCAAATGCTTGGCACGAATCCCAAATGGTCGCGTTGCCCTGGGACGACTGGAAAAGAGACGTTCCATAGGCGGTCGGGCAACGGTAGGGTACGCAGGGGAGGTAGGACAGGCAAGGAATTGACACACCCGTCGCACCATGAGGAGTTTCCGCCGGATGGCGAGCGGCGGTTCCCCTGCCTCAGCACACAGGCTGGGGAAGGGACTGGTACGGAAGGCACCAGTGGCCAGCCTGATACCCTCATGGTGTACTGCATCAAGAATCTTCAGATACGAAGGCCTTGCTGACCCATACACGGTGCAACCATAGTCAAGACGCGATCGGACGAAAGCCCTATAGAACTGCAGCAGACGCGTCCGATCTGCTCCCCAGGACCGATGGCTCAGACACTTCAAAATATTCAGTGCCTTCAGGGCCCGCACCTTGAGGTCTTTAAGGTGAGGCAACCACGACAACTTGGAATCAAAAGTGAGGCCCAGGAACCGCACAGTGTCGCTAAAAGGAAGAATGGTGTCCCTCAGACGCAATTCAGGGGAGGTAAAAGGACGTCGAGAACGATTAAAATGAACACACACACATTTGTCTGCAGAAAAGGTAAAACCCGTCTTCGCAGTCCATGCCTCTAACCGCTGTATCGTAAGCTGCAACTGCCGACTAGCAGTGACAAGAATGGAGGAAGAACAGAAAACAGCAAAATCGTCCACAAACAAGGAGCATTGGACAGGACTCCGGATAGTGGACGTGATACTGTTAATGGCGACGGCAAAGAGGGTGACACTTAAAACGCTTCCCTGAGGAACACCATTCTCCTGCACATACAAATCAGATAGCACATTACCAACCCTATAACGAAAGAGGCGGTGGGAAAGAAAGGACCGAATGAAGATGGGGAGATTGCCAAGAAAGCCCCACTCATGGAGTTGATTGAGGATATGGCGGCGCCAAGTAGTGTCATACGCCTTATGAATGTCAAAGAAGACACCAAGACAATGCTGGTTACGTAGGAAGGCCTGCTGGATGGCCGCCTCAAGCAGGGTCAAGTTGTCGATAGTGGAACGACATCGCCGAAAGCCACACTGAGAGGGGCTAAGGAGCTGCCTGGTCTCGAGCAGCCAAACCAGGCGACGGTTGACCATGCGTTCGAACGTCTTCCCGACACAGCTCGTCAAAGCAATACTTCGGTAACTGCTGGGATGCGTTCGGTCCTTCCCCGGTTTGAGGAGAGGAATCAAAACCGCCTCCCTCCACGAGTCAGGGTATGTGCCGGATAACCATATCATATTAAAACAACTCAGGAGAACTTCCTTGGATGGCAGCAACAAGTGCTGCAGCATGCTGTACCGGATTTGATCATGACCAGGCGCAGTATCACAAGCCACAGACAGCGCCGAATCCAGTTCCCACATTGTGAAGGGGCAGTTGTAGGGTTCAGAATTTGGAGACCGGAAGTCCAAGTGACCCCTCTCGATGGCAGTTCGGTAGCGGCAGAAATCTGGATCACAGTTAACAGTGGCGGTAGATTCCGCAAAATGCATGGCCAGTGTCTGGGCAATGTCTCTCGGCCCGTGATGCAGCAATGCCGTGACAGGTAGTTGGCTGCGTTTCCCGGAAATCCTCCTGATGGCTTCCCACACTTTCGTAGAATTAGTGGAGGGGGAGATGGAGTTCAAGAACAATTGCCATGACCGTCGTTTGCTCTCTTTAATCACTCGCCGCGCTTTGGCCCTTGCCACCCGAAAGGCCGCAAGATTGTCAGCGGAGGGACGGCACTTGAAGCAGCGCAGAGCTGCACGGCGGGCTCGGATGGCGGAGCGGCACTCAGTGGTCCACCAGGGGACAGGACGCCTCTTGGGATTACCGGATGACCGTGGAATGGACAATTCAGCAGCTTGGGAGATCACGGCTGTAACATGGTCTACCCATTCGTGGACGCTGGCACGGTGTTCCAAAACAGCCAGTTGGCTGAAAAGTGTCCAGTCAGCTCTGCAGAGGTGCCACCGAGGCGGCACTGATAATGCCACAGCCTCATCCAGGAGGTGAATCCAAAGGGGGAAGTGGTCACTAGAATGGAGGTCAGCAACAACCTCCCACAGAGCAGAATCCGCGAGTGCTGGAGAGCAAAAGGAAAGGTCAATAGCCGATGACGACCCGGAAGCAGCACAGAAATGAGTGGGAGCACCAGAGTTGAGGATGCACAGTTCTTCAGACATCATGAGGCTTTCCAGAATGCGACCCCTGGGGCAAGTAGTCGGAGAGCCCCATAAGACATTATGAGCATTAAAGTCCCCCAGCAGAAGAAATGGGCGGGGGAGTTGGCTAATAAGGTCTGTGAGAGCCTCAGAGTCTATCATATCCTGAGGTGGTAAGTAGACTGAACAGACTGTGAGCCTCCGACCCACAAGAAGGTCAACTGCAACTGCTTGCAAGTCTGTAACGAGAGGGAGCTCAGATGAGGGGTGCATGTCACGGACAAAAACCGCAACACCACCCTTTGCCCTTTGCCCCGTCAGATCATCTTTCCGATATACGGTATAGCCCCGTAAAGAAGGAGCATCAGTGGCCCGAAAATGTGTCTCTTGGAGACATAAGCACAAAGGGCACTCTCGTACAAGGAGTTGTAATTCGGCCACAAGCGTCCTGAACCCATTCAGGTTCCACTGTAATATGGGAGCCAGTGATTAGGGTGGCTGAACTTTCACCCTTCCTCTGTGCTTCGGAGGAGAGCCCGTACCCGCCGGAGATTTATTCCTGGGGCGAGAAGATCGCCCCGGTCGACATCAATGTCAATCAGCTCCGATGACGACCCACGGGAGATGTCAGACAGTACGATGGCCTCGTCATCAGACCGACCCTGACTAGTCTCCTCAGGTGGCAAAACCTTCACCTTCGGCGTCTTTGTCTTGGAGGGCTTAGAATGCAGAGCCTTGTCTACAGGAGGAACTTTACTCGCCGGGGCAGAAGGCGCCATAGGGGGAGAGGCAGGAAGTACCCCAATGTCAGCAACCACAGCCTTGTCCGACGTTGCAGGGAGAGCCGCAGGTTGCAAAACAACCGCAGCAGCACAAGTGCACTGGCAAACGCAGGTATTAGTGCTAACACTAGCAACCTCCGTTTGCGTAGCAACAGTGGCCATTGGTACCGGTTTCTTCAGAGCGGAAGCAAAAGATGTTGTAAACACAGGAGGTTGCATGCCTTAAAGAGCTTCTTGGCCTCACCATAGGGGATGCGCTTAGATGTTTTAATCTCCTGTATCTTCCGTTCTTCGAGATAGATGGGGCAGACCCGGCTCCAGACAGGGTGACTCCCAGAGCAATTCACGCACTTCACAGGCGATGAACAATCGGCTCCTTCATGGGCAGGCTGACCACATTTACCACAAGTGGCTATCCCATTGCTCCCCAACGTAGTATGCCCAAAGCGCTGACATTTAAAACAGCGCATTGGGTTGGGGAAATATGGCCGTACTGGCAAACGTAAGAACCCCGCTTTAACATGCTCTGGGAGTCTCGGGCAACTGAACGTGAGAATAAACGAGTCGGATTTGACTAGGTCCCCATCGACTCGTTTCAGAATATGCTGCACGTCAACAATACCGTCATCAGCCCATTCAGATTTTAACTCATCTGTGGGGATATCCACCAAGTCCCTACATGTCACAACACCCTTACTATAGTTCAGAGTGGAGTGGAGCTCGGTCTCGATAGCGTACTCTCTGAGACAGGTTGCTTTCCGAAGAGAAGCGACTTGACGGGAACTAGAAGTCTCAACTAACAGAGTCCCATTGCGAAGTCGCTTCACAGATTTAAGTGTTCCTGCAATCCCCTCAAGACCCTTGTGGATGTAAAAGGGAGAAACCCTCTCAAAGCTACCCTCCTTCCGTTTAATAATCAAAAACACATTCTGATTATCAGCATGTGCTCTGTTACGACAGTCTGATAAATCTCGATCAACACCAGGCGCTGGAGGACTCGCAGCACGAAGTCGCTTCTTCGATGGGGTGTGTTTTCCTACCAGTGACCCACCCAAGCCACTGGCAGGGGGAAATGTAGAGGTCGAAGGGTCCATTGCGGTCCCACGAGCAGCTAGGGAACTAAAGGTCCGCTCAGACAGAGCCCCGCGTGCCTGAGTAAGCCTTATACAACTGGGGTGCGGCAGGTGCCCCAGAGGTTGCCCGCTTGCGACTGTTCCACCCCAACAGCCATGCATCTCATAGGCGCGGAGCACACCGGAAGATTGAGGGGTTTTTATAGAGGTTGTCCTTCCTCGCAATCCAGGCGGTCAAGCCAAGATTACCATTCCCCGCAGAACACAACATTCCACCGCCGCGCCATACGGTGGTCGCTGAAGCATGTCCGGGGGTACGGTGACAGGAGACTGGCGGCGCCGACCAGTCCCCAGCTCAGGACCCCGGGGTCGCCAAGCCCGTACTCAGCAAATAAATGCTGAGCCCCTGGGGGGACGTTTTAGTAACCGTGTATGTAAGAAGAGGAAGAACGTAGGGAAATGAAAATTAACACTAATACCAAGTTGCGATACTACAATTACTGAAACAGTGCGTTCTTCTGCTAAGCAACACATGGCCGGCCATAGCCCTGTGACATCTTCTAGCAAATACTACCTTGGGGATGGTGACTCCAAAGGTTTCAAGACTATAGAGGAACTGAAACCATATGGAAATGAATTTGTAGTTGAAAAGTTGGAATGCATTGGGCATGTGCAAAAGCGTATGGGTGCACGGCTTCGAAGGCTCAAACAAACTTTGGGTTCAAGTAAACTCAGTGATGGAAAGACAATAAGAGGGAGAGGCAGGCTTACTGATGAGGTGATTGAACGTCTACAGAGATACTATGGGTATGCTATAAGGCAAAATACTAGTAATGTTAGTGACATGCGAAAAGCAGTGTGGGCATTGTTCCTTCATACTGCCTCTTCCAATGAATACCCTCAACACAGCCTGTGCCCAAAAGATTCCTGGTGCAAATATAATGCAAAAAAGGACTATGATCACAAACATGGTTTGCCAGCAGCTGTGATAAATGCAATAAAACCAATTTTCATGACTTAGCACAGCCAGAATTGTTACACAAATGTCTACACGGAAAAACGCAGAATCCTAATGAGAGCGTAAACAATTTGATTTGGAAAGTGATTCCTAAAAGGGTATTTGTAAGCATAAAAACACAGCACTTCGGCATTTATGATGCAATAGCAACCTACAACCAAGGGAACAGTGTGAAGTGTGAAGTTCTGAAGGCATTAGGATTTACAGCTGGGGTGAACACTGTAAGAGCACTAAGAAGTATTGACAGAGAAAGGATAAGAGGAGCAGAAAGAAGAGAAAGGCATATGAAGTACGATGGAACAACAGGCCAGAAAAGAAGACAGAAGAGGAAGCTTTTGGAGGATGAAGAAGAAGACCCTGATAATCCAACCTATAGTGCAGGAATGTATTGAGAAACTTTGATAGCCATTTCCCGTAAATTAGAATTTTTCGAATATATGGAACATTTTCTCAAAATCCACTCAAGCTAGAGAGATGAAATTTTTATACAGCACTCCTAGTGGTCAAACTTACATTGTAACACAGCCATTTGGCAATATGTTCAGTAGTTTCATTTCAGTTAAATCATAAAGCAATTATTTGTAAAAAAATTTGGGTCATTAATAAAAAAAATTATTGGAAGGAAACTAGAAAAGATACTCCAAAATCCCTCTGTCATAACTGCAATACTAAACCACTCTATATGTAAAAAAAAATTCAAATCATTCTATTTGGTAGTTTATTCATAAATGTTCCTCAAACTTAGTGATTTTAACATGGGCAGCATAGGCGATCATAACAATGCGGATGAAGAAATGACAGAAGTTTCAGAAACTAACACAGGCTGTACTCCAGCCCCAAAGGTGGCTGATTTCTTCAACGAAGACGTCTCCGTGAACAAACTTTCTACAGAACAAGGACACACCACTGAAGCATTTGCTACCGGTGATTATTATTAAAATGAGTTTTAAAGCTGACGCTTGCGACACAAAACGGAAGAATGTTGTTTAAAGTTTGATCAAGTAGAACGAACAATGTCTGACATACAAGCGTACAAGATCGCTACAGTAAACCTTAATAAGTTTCATAGTTCCTTTAAATTACAGAACTTAAAAGATTTTATATATGTTTCTGACAGTGACATTATCCTTTTACAAGAAGTGACAGACATTGAGCTCGGTAACGTACCTGGCTTCAAAACGATTATAAACCCGGAGCATGGAACGGAAATGGGCACAGCTCTGCTCACAAAGGAGGGCATAGTAGTCCAAGATGTGGCAAAACTACCAAACAGTAAAGGCATAGCGACCACAATAAACAAAATACGAGTCATTAACGTATATGCCCCTTCAGGATCCAGCAACAGGCACCGCAGAGTGGAGTTCTTTAAAGAAGAAGTTGTCCCACTATTTGGAACTCGATATGAACACCTTATCCTGGGAGGAGATTTTAACTGTGTTTTGCATGTCAGAGACCAAACTCCCAATTTCAACAAGTGTACTGAACTGGAACGTATAGTTAATGACTTAAGACTAATAGATTCATGGAAGCATACGCACGGTGCAGTCCCTGGCTTCATCCACACCACAAGTCACTCAACGAGCCGTCTAGACAGGATATATGTAACTCACAATTTGAAACACCACGTTTTGCAGTCCGAAGTATGGCCTACCGTTTTCTCGGATCATGCTGCGTACATATGCACAATCAATCTGATAAAACAAGGGACCGACCGAGTTGGAGGCACATGGAAGCTCAACGTATCACATCTGGAAGACCAAGCTTGTCAGGAGGCATTTTACAAGGTATGGAGAGAGTGTGAAAGCAAATTTAGCTCGTACAACTCTGGCACTGACTGGTGGCTGAAACATGCCAAACCTAAAATACGGATGTTTTTCATAAATTACTCAAAAGACAAAAACTTTTGGTACAAATCAACTATAGAATTCTACTATCAGTGTCTAAGGGATTTGTACAACTCCGATGCAACAGTTGTGGACAACTACGAAAGAATTAACAAAATTAAAGCAAAATTTTGGCACTTCGGCGTAAACAAATGGAAGACTACCAAATACGGTCGCGTGCCCAGAATATAGCACAGCACGAGGTCACTTCCATTTATCATGTCATTCGTGAAAGCAAAAGGGCGTCTCGCAAGATATTCTCTGAAATAACAACTAATGATGGAAAGAAGCTGACGAAGCAAAGAGAGATTAAAGAGGCAATCATACAGCATTTTGAATGCTTAATGTCCAGTCAACCAGTTGACGAATAGCTTCAAGACGAGTTAATGATCAACCTCCAGGGCAAAGTATGCCAAGCAGAAGCACAAACTCTCATCTCGGAAGTGACTGAAGAAGATGTCGAAGAAGCTATATATGGAAGCATGAAAATTAAGGCTCCAGGGACAGACGGAATTCCGGCAGAATTTTATCGCAAGCCGGCCGAAGTGGCCGTGCGGTTAAAGGCGCTGCAGTCTGGAACCCCAAGACCGCTACGGTCGCAGGTTCGAATCCTGCCTCGGGCATGGATGTTTGTGATGTCCTTAGGTTAGTTAGGTTTAACTAGTTCTAAGTTCTAGGGGACTAATGACCTCAGAAGTTGAGTCCCATAGTGCTCAGGGCCATTTTTTTAATCGCAAATTTAGTGGCCTCGTAAAAGTCAAGTTAACTCTCATCTGCAACGAACTACTAAACCCTGAAAATGACATCCCGAAAGAATTTCATCAGGGACTCGTAGTGTTAGTGCCAAAAACCATCAACACGAAAACTGTAAGCGCTCTGAGGCCAATTACGCTTTTAAACAGCGATTACAAAATCTTTGGCCGCATCCTCGCTCGCAGGCTGAAAACCACAATGACCAGCGTCACTGGCCCTTATCAAACAAGTGTGGGCAAAGATAGGAGAATTCTCCAGACCCTTTGTTATTACAGGGACCTAATCTCAACGGCCGACGTCTGCAAAATAAAATGTGCACTCATCTTACTCGACTTTGATAAAGCATTCGACAGGGTAAATCATCGTTTTCTCCTTCGGACCATGGGCGCAATGGGCTTCCCACCTAGATTCATTGCAGTAGTAAGAAATACATTAACAAACAACTCAGCCAGATTTGTCATCAATGGACACATTAGCCGCCAGATTGACGTCACCAGCTCCATTAGGCAAGGGTGTCCAATGTCAATGGCACTCTTCGCCATCGCCATCGAGCCCCTGCTTGCCTCCCTTATGAAACATCTACAAGGGCTACAAATACATGGAGAAAAGATCGTGTGCAAGGCGTACGCTGATGATGTTGGCTTCCTAGTCGTGGATGGCATTGAAGTAGAGAGCGCACTTCAAATAGTAACAAAATATGAACATCTGGTGCAAAACTTAATAGAACAAAGTCGGGGATTTTCAACATCGGCCGTGGAATTGGAACGCAAACGCAGGGTCTGTTACGCGAGCTTGTAACCATGAAATGTCTCGGCATAGATTTTAAAAGAACTATCAAGCACACTATTGCTGCGAATTATCGAAAATTACTTAACAGCATACGCGCCTCTGTACAAGCACATAATATTAGGAAACTCGATGAACTTCAGAAAGTAATAGTGGCAAATGTATGTATCACACCCAAAGTTAATTACGTAGCACAAGTTCTGCCACCACCTGCGCCTTTGTCGAAAAGTATCGCATCTGCACTAGGACATTTTGTCAGCCATGCACATATTTTCAAAGTCAAATATGACATTCTGATGCTCCCTACGAAATGTGGTGGGTTAAATCTCACCGATATCAGCAAAAAAGCGCAAGCCTTATACCTTTCAACCACATACAAACAATGGAAAGAACCACGTGGCACCCTTGCTGCACATTTGTTAAATGAAATAGCTCCTGCTGACATCAGTGCACCTATAAATGTCCAACACATACCCAACGGACTATACCACTTGAAATACTTTGTGGAATACAGCTACATACAGGCTGAAAAAGACATCATGGAAGTGAAAGAACTTAACAATAGCTTGATGAAAGACAAACCCAGAAACGACGTAGAATAAAAGTATCCTTGTTATAACTGGGAAACAATATGGGAAAATATTCACTGCCGGCACCTGCCAACGTATGTCAAATCGACCTGGTACCATGCTGTAAACAGGAAAATTACGACGAACTCTAAACTTCACTCTATTCGATTGGCCGAGTCACCGCTGTGTACATTATGTAATATACCAGATACCGAAGAGCATAGATTGTTGTGTGACAAGGTAAAAGACATATGGCTCTACATAAGACAAAAGATAGCGAGCTCAGCAGAACTACGCCCAACGCCGTTACGCCTGCTGAATTTTTAAATCCTGACAGTATACCTTATCCTAAAACAAAACGAAACGCAATCAACTGGTTGAAAGGCCAAACGATGCATTACATGCTAACAAAATAATCAAGCAATAGGGAGGACTTTTGGGTATACCTTATAACCGAGCACCAAACGTTGATGTGTACTGAGAAATACAAAGAAAACTACGCAAATTTTTTATATAAAACAATACTGTAACCAATAGAAGTGCATAATTTACATTATGCATCCAAGCATTTCGTATATTAGACGAATGCTTTGTGGTACAAGGTTGTACTTCACGTAGCAAGAGGAGGATATCCAACAGCAAGTAATCGGAGAAGATCATTAATATAGACCAGTTACACCTATGTGTATATATTACTTTGTTTTGAGGGAGGCATACGACACAGTGATGAAACTGGTATCTACCCTTTATTTAGTTTCTTTCTTTCCTTCCTTCGTTTCACAGGAAGACATATTTATGTTATTCATGTGCAAAATCGAGCAGCAGAAGCCTACTTTAATTCATTACCTTTCTGAAGAAGAGAATTTTACTTATCAGCAATAATGAGTTTGCTTCTTTCCGTTTTTCTACGCACGGAGAAAGAAAGTTATAGATGCAGTTACGTTTCAATATCAATTATGTGAATGCCTTCTCAATGGAATTTACATTTACTTTTATTCAAGCCATGTTGCAAACAAAGGCAGCAGAAGTCGCATACTTAGTTGTCGTTCAGAAGTAGCGAGTGTCCACATCATCAAGTTACATTATCCCTTTAAAGGCGGATAAGCCGAGAAGGCAAAAATTGGCGAGCGTAAAGGACGGATTGAAGGGGAGGAAGGAGACGCAAAAAAAAAAAAAAAGTGGTACCGCCCGTGTCTCGTATTGCAACAGTTCAAGGCGTTGTCAGTTCTAACCGTGGTAGGGGCGAGCATGTGCGAGCACTTTTTTTGTGGTTTATTTTATGGAGCTGAGAATTTCCAGAAAAAATTCTGAAACGAAATCAGAAGAAAACCTTCACACATGAAATCCACTTGGCACATCGTCTCAGTAATTTGTGTTAATAGTCATAGGTCTCGGCTTCCTGACTGCCAAGCTGCTTCACAATACAAGTGTCTCTGAAGAAATTCGAATCGAGTGTCCTCGATTTGAAATTCAGTATTGTTCTTCACTTAAGACTCACATGCCAGGGTGATAAGTATGAAGGAAATGAATTGATAAGCAAATCGCAAGAAAATACTTTCAGCTCATAGTGCAATGGTGAAAAACTGACAATGCTGCACAACAGGCAACGCCTCTTTCCGCTGCTGACAAGCAAATTTTGGGTTTCTAGGAATACATAACTTTATTTATGAAATGCCACATTTGCATAACTGTTGAGTATGACACAGCACACCAATTGAACACAGGCCCAATCGAAATCTAAGTGAGTAGTATTTTACTAATTCGTGCCAACAGAGACACGCTTGTGTATAGATACTCAGTTTTATTAAAACAGACTTTCGTCGTAAGGTTATCGTGGGAAGTTTTATTTCATTTCTTATAATACAGTGTACAATTTTCGTAAGGTTTCTTTTAGTGTTGTTGAAACAATACTAAACATGAGAGAGAAATTGATCATCAACGATATATGCGAATTCTCTAATGTTATCTATAACAGTCTGACAATGATGCATGTAGAAAACTTGTTCTGAGTTAAAGCTGTCAAACAAGGTTTGAAGAAGAATAAAATGCCACTACCAGACGACAGCTAATGTAGAAAATACTTTTGTGACTATTTTGGCAAGATGCGCTCTCCCCATACATAATACAAAACCTTCGAGATGCATCTGCTGACTGGCCGTCTATTAAACCTGAAAAGAACAAAATGTCGCAGAAGTTAGCCCTTTTTCCACATGCGACTGTTTTGGGTTGAGAAGTGCAGGGAATTATGTTCAAAGTTCCATTAAATTGATAACTTCAGCAACAGCAGAATTGTGTTTTAAAAAATGTAGCAGCGAATGTAATAGAAGTCGCGACACATTACCTACAGTGCAGGACGCTTACCGTTACGCTACTAGCTAACAGCTATAGAAGTCAACAGTTTCTGCGGAACTTCCGCATTCCACAGTGCTGTGAGAGAATGCATATGGCCAGATCTAGACTTCTGAGAGACAGACAGTTACAGCTTTTCTTTTGCACTGCACGACGGTTTCAACAAACAGATAGCGCAATAGAGTAGCTCAAATGGAATGGAACACTTCCTATTTAAATTTCTGCATCCTGCACTGTTGGCAGTTCTGTGTAGGTGGCATTTACGTTATTTTACTTCGGTGATTTCGAAATAGAGTCGAATGTATGCGCTGGGTAGCAGAGGCAGCTAGATCATGGCTATTTGGTCAACCAAGTGAATGAATGTACTGAACAGGCTGCAAACCACTACAGGGAGCCTGTGTGTCAGAATTCTCATCGAGTGTGCCGCATCGGTGGTATGATAGAAAAATGTGTCACAGAGCACAGGGTTTGGTGGTCTGTTGGATTGATAATAGGTTCGTATACTGACGGTCTAGGTTCGATTCCAGCTTCTACCGATGCTTTTTAATAGGGAGAGACAGATTCTATTCGCTTCTGGCTACGCCAAGTGAAGAAGGTATAATGGCATTGTGGTCTGAAATACACATTAAACATGATATTCCTTCCCTACCAGTAGATGTTACGTTGAACCACAATACAGTCAGGAGTGGCGACATGTAGAAACCCTATTACCGGTATCTTTCTTATACTATTTCTAGTGACGAAACAAACGCTATGTGGGGTCACAGGACATTTATTCCATCTTTTATTTGAGCTTCTGTATGCCGATAAAATTGGTTCTGAACTCGGAATGCTACTCAGATCCCCCTAAAGCGGAATTTGATCCCTTCGTGACAATACAGCTACACTACAATTTGTTTGTTCACAACTGCAGATTCCTCAACATCTCCACATATTGCGCGTGAATGGATTCGAATCCTGGCCCGGCACTAAGGTTTTCAGTATGAATTATCAAGCTCTAGCATGAGAACACCTATCTGCTGGTGGATAATAATTTTGATTTTTAATGCATTTTCATTCGTTGTCAACACTAACGATATGTGACGTTTTTGACTCCTAGTGAGACATATAACTATTTGCGAGATCACTGTAAGTTCAAGGATGTTATTCCGAGCTACTGGTGGAGAAAAATTCTGTAGCTGACGTCTGTTTGTGTGTAGTCAACAACGATATATGTGGGGTTCGATTCCCAGTCAGCACTGAACTCTTCGTCATATTATTTCTAGTTCAAACATGCTCACATGTCGCTGATGGTGTAACAAACCCATATTTAACGTTAGTTTTCTCTAGAATATAACAGCGATAGGTGCCAGGTTGGAGTCCTGGGAAGGAAAAAATTAATGTTTCGTCTAGTCATTTCAGTTAAAACATCTAGATACTGCCGAGAAAATCCGATATGTCACACTTGATAGTGCTTCGATATCAATCCGATTAGGTTCTGGGTTCGAATCCCTGTCCAACACAAAGCTTTACCTCACGGCATTTCAAGTAAGTTATTTGTGAAGAAGCAAATGCATCTCTCATAGGTCGTTAACAGTGACAATACATGTTGGGTAGGAATTTGCGCTCGTTAAAAATGTTTACGTTATGTAATTTGAAGTTGATATTTGCTAATTGATACTGTCTAAAATCGAGATATATCACTCTCTGTATGCCTAGCCAGGAATGACTGTTAGTTTCCGTCAGCCACGGAATCTTAGTCTGCATGACCTGGGTTTGAATCCATATGCAGAACGAGACGGTTCGTCGTGTCATTTGAAGTTCATACATATTTTCAAATAGCTGCTCGTGAATAACATAAATTTTTAATATCATTTTGTGTTAAATAATTAGTACGGTATGTTACTTTGAAGAGGAAATCATGAATACGACGAACTTCCTGCGTGAATTAACTATCTGACGTAATAATGAGAGTGGTAACATTTCAGGTATGTCATTTATTGCAATAAATGTGAGCATGCAAGCCTTAAGGACAGTCTTATCTGTGATAAGGTGTTCCCTGCTATTTCTAGTATCGTGGTATTACTTTACATCTTGAGTTATTGCGATACAGAGCAGTGTTTTCTAGTGGTGACTTGTGGGAACCATTTTCAATAGTCAAACGACTGTACCAAGGAGCGATTAGAGGACCTACTAGACAGCTGCGTTGTGTGGGTTGCATGCGGATAAGGCGAAATGCAATTTTGGTCTTTCTGATAGTTTTGAGCACGACTCTCTCTCTCTCTCTCTCTCTCTCTCTCTCTCTCTCACACACACACACACACACACACACATACACACACATTCTCTTTTTATATTTATTTGTTTGTTGTGCTCGAATATCGGCGAGGCCGTCTATTAAACCTGAAAAGAACAAAATGTCGCAGAAGTTAGCCCTTTTTCCACATGCGACTATTTTGGGTTGAGAAGTGCAGGGAATTATGTTCAAAGTTCCATTAAATTGATAACTTCAGCAACAGCAGAATTGCGTCTTAAAAAATGTAGCAGCGAATGTAATAAAAATCGCGACACCTTACCTACAGTGCAGGACGCTTACCGTTACGCTACTAGCTAACAGCTCTAGAAGTCAACAACAGTTTCTGCGGAACTTCCACATTCCACAGTGCTGTGTGAGAATGCATATGGCCAGATCTAGACTCCTGAGAGACAGACAGTTACAGCTTTTGTTTTGCACTGCACGACGGTTTCAAAAAAATGGTTCAAATAGCTCTGAGCACTATGGGACTCAACTGCTGTGGTCATAAGTCCTCTAGAACTTAGAACTACTTAAACCTAACTAACCTAAGGACAGCACACAACACCCAGCCATCACGAGGCAGAGAAAATCCCTGACCCCGCCGCACGACGGTTTCAACAAACAGATAGCGCAATAGAGTAGCTCAAATGGAATGGAACACTTCCTATTTAAATTTCTGCATCCTGCACTGTTCGCAGTTCTGTGTAGGTGGCATTTACGTTATTTTATTTTGGTGATTTCGAAATAGAGTCGAATGTATGCGCTGGGTAGCAGAGGCAGCTAGATCATGGCTATTTGGTCAACCAAGTGAATGAATGTACTGAACAGGCTGCAAACCACTACAGGGAGCTTGTGTGTCAGAATTCTCATCGAGTGTGCCGCATCGGTGGTATGATAGAAAAATGTGTCACAGAGCAGAGGATTTGGTGGTCTGTTGGATTCATAATAGGTTCGTATACTGACGGTCTAGGTTCGATTCCAGCTTCTACCGATGATTTTTAATAGGGAGTGACATTTTATTCGCTTCTGGCTACGCCAAGTGAAGAAGGTATAATGGCATTGTGGTGTGAAATTCACATTAAACATGATATTCCTTCCCTACCAAAATAAAGTCAGGAGTGGCGACATGTAGAAACTCTATCACCAGACTCTTTCTTATACTAGTTACTTATCTCTAGTGATGAAACAAACGCTATGTAGGGCCACAGGACATTTATTCCATCTTTTATTTGAGCTTCTGTATGCCGATAAAGTTGGTTCTGAACTCGGAATGCAACTCAGACCGCCCCTAACGCGGAATTTGATCCCTTCGTGACAATACAGCTACACTACAATATGTTGTTTGTTCACAACTGCAGATCCCTCAACATCTCCACATATTACGCGTGAATGGGTTCGAATCCTGGCCCGGCACTAAGGTTTTCAGTATGAATTATCAAGCTCTAGCATGAGAACACCTATCTGCTGGTGGATATTAATTTTGATTTTAGTGCATTTTCATTCGTTGTCAACACTAACGATATCTGACGTTTTTGACTCCCAGTGAGACATATAACTATTTGCGAGATCATTGTAACTTCAAGGATGTTATTCCGAGCTGCTGGTGGAGAAAAATTCGGTAACTGACGTCTGTTTGTGAGTAGTCAACAACGATATGTGTGGGGTTCGATCCCCAGTCAGCACTGAACTCTCCGTCATATTATTTCTAGTTCAAACATGCTCACATGTCGCTGCTGGTGTAACAAACCCATATTTAACGTTAGTTTTCTCTAAAATATAACAGCGATAGATGCTTGGTTGGAGTCCTGGGAAGGAAAAAATTGATGTTTCGTCTCGTCATTTCAGTTAAAACATCTAGCTACTGCCGAGAAAATCCGATATGTCACAGTTGATTGTGCTTCGATATCAATCCGATTAGGTACTGGGTTCGAATCCCTGTCCAACACAAAGCTTTACCCACGGCATTTCAAGTAAGTTATTTGTGAAGAAGCAATATTTAACATCTCTCATAGTTCGTTAACAGGGACAATACATGTTGGGTAGGAATTCGCGTCCGTTAAAAATGTTTACGTTATGTAATTTAAAGTTGATATTTGCTAACTGATACTGTCTAAAATCGAGATATATCACTCTCTATATGCCTAGCCAGGAATGACTGTTAGTTTCCGTCAGTCACGAAATCTTAGTCTGACCTGGGTCTGAATCCATGTACAGAACGAGACGGTTCGTCGTGTCATTTGAAGTTCATACATATTCTCAACTAGCTGCAAGTGAATAACTTAAATTTTTAATGTCATAACAGGTACGGTATGTTACTTTGAAGAGGAAATCATGAATACGACGAACTTCCTACGTGAATTACCTATCTGACGTAATAATGAGAGTGGTAACATTTCAGGTATGTCATTTATTGCAATAAATGTGAGCTTACAAGCCTTAAGGACAGTCTTATCTGTGATAAGGTGTTCCCTGCTATTTCTAGTATCGTGGTATTACTTTACATCTTGAGTTATTGCGATACAGAGCAGTGTTTTCTAGTGGTGACTTGTGGGAACCAGTTTCAATAGTCAAACAACTGTACCAAGGAGCGATTAGAGGGCCTGCTAGACAGCTGCGTTATGTGGGTTGTATGCGAATCAGGGGAAATGCAAGTCAGGTCGTTCGGATACTTTTGAGCATGACTGTACATGTTCATGTTGGACCATGGAACAGTTTTTCACATTTGGGGAAACCTTATTTCTCCAAAGTAATGTTTGTAATTCAGAAAAAGACAACAGCACACATAACGTGAATGTTATCTTTTCCAAATGAAATAAGAAAATATATTAAACTTCTATTATAGGACTATCTAGTGCCGGAAGTCTGAAAACTGTTCCAACATAGAGTAATCTCACTTGGTACCAATATGCAAGCTGCATGTATTTTAATAAGTAATAGAGGAGATTTAGATACGAAAATATTTGACTTGGAGATCCATAGAGCATTTAAAGAGTGATACAGCAATCGGAGTTTCGTTTCTGGTAAGTGGTGTTTAGCCTAGAGGTTTTATCACTATTACCAATATGTAAGCTGCATGTGTTTTAATAAGTAATAGAGACAATTAAGATGTCGAAATACTTGGTATGCATGTCCACACTGTTCACAAAGTGCTCGAAATATTACATATTTTGGGAAATATAACACTTTTTTGTTGCTGCAAAGTTCGAATTTTCATAGAGATCTGTAATACCTCCAGAAAAATTAGTAGAATTATGAAGTGACAGAAGTCCAAATGTGTATTTCTCCCATTCCCTAAAGCCCTGACTCTACTAGTTTCAGTAAAGGATGATCTAAATTTTCGCAGATCAGAAGTTTAGCAAATCCCCTGCCAGTGCTGCAAGGCGTACGTTGGTGTAACTGTACACTCGGTAGAAGAGGTGTGAACATAGCTGCCACACTGAACTGCACCACCACATGAGCTGTGGTCGACAATACCTCAAAAACTGACCATACTATAGATTGGAACAAGACCAAAATACTTAGGAAGTCTTCCTCCTGGACTGCATCATTAAAGACGACAACGAAATTAGGGCTCCGGGCGGTCTAATTAACGATAGTGGACAACAATTAGTCAGGTGTGGATCCCTGAACTGGTCTGAGAAAAAGCGAAGTATCTCCATATCGTGAGATCCGCTCCCGGCAGCTACAATACGAAAACTGTGGGCCGCAGTTCGCAGTCCAGCGGACCCATTCCTCCCGCTCCCATCAGCCACTGCGGCAGTTGCACGAAACAACAGGAGCGGGGTGATGGAGCAGGTAACGTCCGAATTCAATAGGACACCAACCCAAACAGAGCAGTAGTCTTCAGGGGTCACCTGAAGGCTGTCCGCCCCCGGTAGCTGAATGGTCAGCGTGACGGATTGTCAGTCCTCTGGGTCCGGGTTCGATTACCGGCTGGGTCGGGGAATTTTCTCCGCCCAGGGACTGGGTTTTGTGCTGTCCTCATCATCATCCTACCATTCTCCTCGACTGCAGGTCGCCGAAGTGGCGTCAATTGAAAGAGCGGCACCTGGCGAACGGCCTGCCTGACGGGGGTCCCTAGCCATACAATTAAATAAAAACCTGAAGACGGCAACGAGCCTGTTTGCCGGAATATCGTAGGGAATTTATGATGTGACGTTGGCAGACACCCGAGAATTCCACAACACATCTTTGTTAGAACTTAGTGTCTTGTAAATGTTGTATACTTCTGTTAAATAACTTTTGCTCAGGGTGATTTAGAAAGATATAAGCTACGCTTCTAGAAATGCTGGGGTCTACTTCCAGAACATTTGGCTATTTGCACACTTTATCACTGCGAGCTAAATAGTTGTAATCCAGTATCATTCAGATCAAGTGAATAAATTCAGTATTTTCAGTTATTGCTAGCATTTTATGTTTTATAAAATTGCGTTTAATAACTTCCACTGCTTCGTTTATGGGAACATTTTTGACAAAATTGCTTACAACTAGTGATCTTGTATCCGATAGGAACGCGCATACATTTTAGCTCATGTGTTATAGTGTCTGAGCAGTTTTCTTCGAACATGAAATTGTTCCCCAGAATCTCATTTAGTTTATGTATCGTCTCATACGCTGGGCTGTTTCTGTTGGTTACAGAAGGTTCGATAGGACAATCCTTCTTATGAATCTTAGGTGTGGTGCTTCTGGGTACTTCGTTACGCAACTGTATTTCCCTTTCTTTATCTGTACAATTTCAGTGCTATATTACAATAAAAAGTGGCAAATGACATTTTATTTGTGGCGAAACGATGTTCAAAACAGACAGTTGCGCACAACCAGCAAACAAATTGTAGTGTAATCCACTGATCTATCTGAAGATGAGGGTATAAGACCTCGCAAATCGTTTTGGGAGAAAATGAAAGTCACTGACACAGATAATTGTCTTAATTTATCTTTTATTGTCTTCCCTCTTTCCCTCAGAAGAAAGTGAACATGTATTTTATGAAAAATTGACCTCTGATTAATGAATCGGTTTTCGTCTTCGCCATACAAGCACTTGACATTTCCTGTCGTCTCAGGTACATTCTTTCTTTTTAAACTCGTATGGACAAAAGAGAATGTATCATGAATATGTGTGATACACTGGAATAATAATAAATAAATAACCTAAATCACCTACATAATGTATATACCATGAACTCTCTTTTAACTAAAAGGCAGTTTTTTGCAATTTTGAAATACCCATTTCAAAAATATTTGTTCTCACCATTGTAAACATAAATGGTTGTATAACACATCTCGAGAGGACTAGACTTTAGTAGTAATTTGTTTTGAAGTGTAAACCAGACCTAAAGATGTTCTAAGCTATACTTCGTATGTTTGAACTAGCAGCTCTGTTGCCAACTTTCAAGCGCAAATCGCAAAACGTAGCTGGAGAAAGCAATAGTCTTCTGCAGGAATGGACTGAGGCGTTGCCATTGACACAAATACAAAATCGCGTTACGTGAGTGGTTGTAGCAGACACACGAAGCAGATGCGCCAGGCCCACTTGGACTGTCAGGCAGCGATTAAAAAACTGAGCTGTTAATACCCATACCTGTATTTTAGTTCTGAGTAACCGGTATCTTGTGGTATTTGTCTGGTCTCGGCTATAATAGGTGTTTTTTTATTATTTTTTATTAATAACCGAGTAAAATGACAAATATCAATTAATTACAGCAGCAGCGCTAATTTTTTTTGTTTTTAAATAAACCTATTTTTAAGGAACGAATAATTTCTATTTGTAAAATTTGCATTGCTTTGAAATATTGCGTTATTATGGAAAATGAGAAAAGCGATCAGTACTGTTGTAGTAACAATGCCGACAGTAACGAGCAACGAACACACGGCATAAGAATCGGTACAGTAATGTCACTGTCGCCGTGTGTCGTCGCTTAAGGTAGGCATGCACGTGCAATGTGCAGCACTTGCCCCCACCCGGTCTAAACAGTGGTTTCTCGCTGTTGACGCCGGACACCCGTTGTATATCATAATGGCACCAACCCTAGCCTGCAAATATTTTTACGAAGCCTCGTAGCAAAGATGTATAGTGCTTCACTTGCTTTAAAGGACTAAACATTTGTCTGCCATTTCTATGAAATAATAAAAAGGGAAACACACCGTGGTAACAGTAATAAATTAAGAACTTAACAGCAAGCCATTCATAGGAACTAGCTGATCTGCTGCCTTTGTCTACACAGTATGCCATACCTGCCTGTAACACTTGAGGACGGACAAATTTACACGAAAAACAGTCCTTCAACCTCTTTATTCACCCTTTAGCACTGACAAATCGTAATGCCCAAATAGTAATATAATCTTACCACATTTCGGGAAAAGCAGTGAACAGTGGATGGACTAATTTTTCTTTTATTTGCCCATTTAATTTAATATTTTGAGTGTATGTATCGTAAAACTGAATGTTTAAAACTGAATGTTTAAAACAGGAAATAATATGAGTAAAAAAACTAAACTCCGTTATTTCAGAAACTGGTTATTTTGAGCGGCAAACCTTCCGGGATGTAAGGTCGTAATCCATGAAACTCTTCAGCTCCTAACGTTTCGTCCAGAGCTGCGCTGGACATCTTCAGAGGGGTGTTTCTCCTCCGGTGAGTCTTGCCGACTGACGGGTCGGACGTCTGAGAGCGACTTCGATGGCAGGATCAGCGTTTCACACCGCGGAAACCGTTAGCAGCACTGTAACGACTCTAACCTCCGATAATCAAAATCAAAATCGGAGGTTAGAGTCGTTACAGTGCTGCTAACGGTTTCCGCAGTGTGAAACGCTGATCCTGCCATCGAAGTCGCTCTCAGACGTCCGACCCGTCAGTCGGCAAGACTCACCGGAGGAGAAACACCCCTCTGAAGATGTCCAGCGCAGCTCTGGACGAAACGTTAGGAGCTGAAGAGTTTCATGGACCACGACCTTACATCCTGAAAGGTTCACCAGAAGATATGTCATCCGGTCGTGAAAGCCTTCATACTATTTTGAGCGGGTTTAACAGTCAGGTTAAACTGACGTGCGAAAAAAAGCGATGTAACCGAAAACCGGTTGTTTCGGCGATAACCGCCATCCTCATTCTCTGGTTATGGTATGGTAACATTTTGTGGAAAATTTTGGAAATTTTTGGTAAGTTCCTGTGGAACCAAACTGCTGAGCTTATCGGTCCCTAGGTTAACACACTATTTAATCTAACTTAACTATTTACGCTAAGGACAACACACACACCCATTCCCGAGGGAGGACTCGAACCTCCGACGGGCTGGAGTCGCGAACTGTGGCAAGGTGCTTATACCGTGCGGCTATCCGGCGCGGCGGTAACATTTTGTGTGAGACATTGTTGTAGTGTTGGTATTACACTTCCTACCTCACGTGAAGATCAGCAATCTGTAGCCGCAGATAATGCAGTCCAACATCCAGTACTGAAGTCAGCACAGCAGCCAGCACTGATGGGTAGTCCAGGCGTCTAGCAACATGGCTGTGGTCCAGGAGAGCAGCTGCCCTAAAACTCCAGTGTTGCAAGAGTCTGACAGCCTACCGTATCGGCGGGCTACATTCAGCGTTCAGCGCGACATCACGGCGTGCGACATCGCGGCACACCTGATGAGACAAAATGGGCAGTAATCTGGGAGAGTTTGAGTGCTCCCCGAAACGACCTGTGAATGAAGCACACACGTCGCAGTCAGCGCCATCTCCAAGCAGGGCTACCGTTGGGACGTGCCTACCTCGCCGTACCAGGGTGTCATCTACTTCCACTCCGAACTGATGCAGCGTCCTCGACAGCCTTGAGTCCACTGTAGAATTCAGTGGATTTCTCTCCGGATTACGTAGATGTCAGCCGCCGCAAAAAATACGGCAACGACTGGTATTCTGAGTGGTATATGGAATGAACTCTAGGATTCCAAAGCAACTGACTAGAGATGAGGCAAACCTTATTACCCAGAAAGCATTACAAACGCTAAATAACCTCATATCAATAGGACACAGAAGATTTCACCTTCCATCACATCTGATCAAACTCTACCATAACAGTATATTAACATCGATAGTGGGTTACGGTTCGGGAATCTGGGCACACAGGCTCACGAGGGTGGTGCCCGCCATGACAGTGAGAAGGGTTCAAAGGAGCATGATTTTGAGATCGGTAGGTGCTTATAGAACAACACCAGGGGGAGCACTACTAGTCCTAATGGGGCTTTGCCCCCTGGACATTAAAATTAGGGAGCAAGCTGCATGGTTCTGGATCAAAAAGGAAAATATAACAAAAATAGAGGAGATCTTAGGTGTTAGGGCAAGGGACAAGGGAGAAATTCGGCAAAGAGGAGTACAATTATGGCAAGAACTTTGGGATACGGATGAAACAGGGAGGAGGACACATGACTTGATACCAAGTATTAGGGAACGGCTCAAAATGAAACACTTTGAACCTACCAGGGGGCTAATCCATTTTCTCACTGGACATGGACCCTACCCGGCATACCTATGCCGGTTTGGGAAAAGGGCCACACCTGCGTGTGAATGTGGCGAACCGGAGGGCACTCCCGATCATGTGATTTACGAGTGCCCCCTCTTCAATGATGTTGCCTCTACATTACGGGACCAACTACCTAATCATGACACCTATAACCTAATAAGACAAGAGGACACCTTCCATATTATAAATAAGCTTGCCAACGAGGTATCACAGAAGGTGTTAAGGGAATACATGAGGGAACAAGATTAAATAGCATCGATCATGACCATTGCTCCCTACTCCCATTCCGCCTGCGCGGGGATAGGCCGACCTTCAGTCTGGAATCCGCCACGCGCGGGATTAGGGGGGGTGGGGAATATGACAAAAACCCGAAATTGACAATACACTGAAGATGACGTAGATTTAGAATTAGTTAGTAGGAATTAGATTAGAAACTTAGATTTTAGAATCCTGCAGCGATTTACAACCTGGCCAGCCCAGTGTCAGGGGCACGCCCATCGGGATTAGCTCGATGGGCAAGGCAATATAGTAGGTTTGTACATTGCTGACACACCTGTGACGCTGCAGGAAGTAGAATGTAAGTTAGGCAAAAACTTAGAGATTAGCATAAACTATATAACTGCCCATTTAAATTAACCTAGCTGCAGCTCACAACTAAATATAAAATAGAATTAGCTGCAATTGTAACTAACAGTAGCAAATAAGACCCACTAATCAAGTAAGGAGGTGGGTTGTATGTATAATTATTATTTGATGGTAATAAAGAATTTTTTTTTTAAACCTTATTACTGCCTTCAAGCGGGATTATAGGAATTTAAAATACATTTATTAGACACATGTAGAAGCGAAAATGATATTTACCAAATTTACAACTTCATGCAGGGACTGCTGGAATCATTCACAAAACAGCTTTTTGCATATCGATAAAATGAGGCAACTGAACGATGGCTGATATTAATGAAACTTTAAGGAGGTTTCTAAAAGATGATGACATGTATACATGCAGTGGAGAAATTTGACCGCACATCCATCCACAGTCTCGGAGGGGAAGGTAGAATATTCATCTCTACTTTAACGTGAAAATTCAACCACGCAACAAGAGTATAAAACGCCATACTGCAAGATTTGAAGCACTCACGCTAATCAATTGACTGAATGCAAGTGTTGATATACTGTTGTATACTGTTTTAAAGTCTGCTTAGTACACGATAACGCATCGATAAAGCACAAAATCATTGCTGCGTGCAAGGATATCTGGAAGAAACTGCGATTGCTGCTATTTGGGTATTTCGAAAGAGACCAGTCACTCAGAGAAACGTTTAGGCATGTTACAGAAGCTCTCGAACGACTCTTGAAGGCGATTTACTCTGAAGATGTTATTGGTGATCTCATTAAACATTACAGTGATACTCAGATAGACAAAATATTATTTGTAAGCAAGGTGAAATGATATATGGTGGGTATTGAACCTGTAAGTTTAACCATTTATGCAATAAATATCGGTGCTAGAGAATTTGGAAGAATGCCTGGGTTGCTGAACCTGCTATTAATAAAAACTGCAAAAATTAATAACTATTCACCGGAAGATATGGAAACGTATGGTCAAATATTGTACTACAATGGAAATCCCTCTCAAGAGTCGTCAAGTGAATTTTCTCTGATATTTAGGAACATATTTACAATTTCGTTTTTTTCAGTGTACAGCTGAGATCAGCCGAAGCAAATTTTGCTCACCACTTCTTTCGTGCGACACTTTTAAAGCGGAATCTTACGAGCCCATTCGATAGAGCGATCATAGTCTACTGCGATATTCATTCTATCGATACGTATTAACAGGGACAGTAAAACAGGAAGAATAAGTTGTATTGCAGCAGCTACAGCACCACTCTGGCCTGCTCTGCTGTTACCACAACGCAGCATCAATGTGAAATTCCAATGAAAGAATCATTCTGGTTGCTATGGGAAATAAACCAACGTTCTCCGTCGACACTGTGCGTCGCGTGAAAGGCGTGGTGAGCAGTATTTATTTGCACTGATCTCAGCTGCGTACTGCAAAAACTAAATTCAAACTATCTGCCGACTGACGACTGTTATTAGGACACCCTATATAAGAAAGCCTAAGAAAGAGAAGCAAAAATCCCCAACACTTCGTAATATAAAAACGTTATTAAATCGGCATTAGGGTACAGAAGGCAGTAGCATTTATTGAGATCCAGAATACGTAAATTAACAACTGATTTCCCATATGCATCTACCATGATGACCCCAACAAGACAGTTGTACGATTACGACTGCCCACGGCGTTGGCCGCAGTCAAGAATACAGCTCGTTGGAATAAAATCATTCCGATAATTTCAGAGCTTCGAAAACAACGTATCGCTGAATAATTATGAAGAGAGTAGTTCAAGAGTTCAATAAACCAGCACGCGGGAGATTCCTGATTAGTTGTGTAATGAAGTCTGACAATCACATGTAGCCATATATAAATGATGAGACACGACTACTTTGCGACTGAAGTTTATTATGCGCCATCTAGGTGCTAGTAGCTATGGCTCCGGCCGACATGTGTCACTATTGTTTGTTGTTGTTTTGGTCTTGTTGTTTCAGTCCTGAGACTGGTTTGATGCAGCTCTCGTCACTATCGTATAGGCAATGAAACCTTAAACAGTAAAAACAATGTATTGTTCATAAATAGTTTTTATCTCCTGCTAAAATGGTGTTTTCTGTTGATAATTGCTAATTTTGTTTTCGATTATTAGAGAAAATTAAAGGATAAATGTGAGGTAATTTGATACGTGGATATTTGCATTTCTATTAAATTCGTACGTGGTAGAGTGGGAACTTGTAATGTGTAATTCGCTGGTTATGGTACTGGGGAAACAAGAATATTACTCCAACAGTTTAGTTATGTAAAGAAGGTCTTATACTGTGGATTCTAGGATATCTGAAATTGTTAAGTCAATAAATTGCTCGAAAACATATTAATGGTGTGACTGACATAAAGTAAAATAAGTGGGACACCGAGGTTTAAATCCGCTAGTTGATTGGCTATGATGTATGTCAACCAATCAGAGGAAAGAGCATTCACACACATTTTGTGGGCTACAAGGATTGCTTTCTGGAGTCAAGAAGGGATTCAGGTGTCAGACGTCACGACGGTCGGACGTATTTTCATTGAGCTCTGTTCAATTTTGCAGAATTATAATTGTATGAAGATCGTGTAGTGTCGGAAGATATTTACGAATGTTAAATACGGAAGAACAAATTCCAGGTTTCTTGTCTGAACTGAGAACTTTTCTTGTAACTTAAAACCAGTCGTGACCGAGAACTGATTGTTCAAAGTGATCGATTTGTGGAATACCGAGCAAGCAGTCTATTTCACAGATAATCCATATGTTAATTTTCAGGTAAAAAACGAGCGTTATATGCCATAACCTGGATGATGAGAGTGACTGTGATTGCATGTGAATGTCGAAACTGCAACTTCAGAGATCCGACTTGACAGTTAACTTGTATCTAAGAAGTGACAATTTTCATTCTAGGACTTTCTCTCATTTAATACCTAGTGAAACCTGATAAGAGAAAACATTTGGTGCACTCTGTAGACACGGCTAGAGTGACAGGTTCTTCTACTGATCCTCGACTAGAGGAACTCCATACGTTTTCTTCAGGTTAGACATGTCTGCTGCAGAACATCACCTAAAGGTGAGTGGACATTTACTGTAGGCATAAAAAAAAGCACCGCCGCACGTGGTGTGTATCACGCTCGGGAGCATAAAAGCAGTAGAAGATCGGAACCGAGATCAAACGTGATTCTGAAAGAGGACAATGTAGCCCAGACAACATGGCACAGTGCACAAGAAACTGAAAAGCAAGATCGATGCAACGAGAACTCGATCTTTGCGATTGGAGGACCACGACAAACATCATCCACATGACAGAGGGCGCAGCATAAAAGTAGACGAGAAAGTGGAAGATTTTGCTTTCTCTGTCAGCGGAGCGGAGCTGTACTGACGTCATACGCAGCGGATGGAATCCTGGAAACTGATATAGCAGCAGCTGGAGTTCTTACCTGCAGAGATGACAAAACGTTACCACAGCAGACAACAGGAGAAAATTTTGTTTTCTCCGGTAATAGCTTGTGTTAAAAGGTTTGCCGTGATGGAAGAGAGTGGCAGTTCTGTATTTGTGAAAGAATGGAATGAAGTTCTGTTTAGTATGAGTGCGAGTCAACCAAGCACTCCTGAACAATGGCACGTAGGGAATTTGAAAATAATGTTTCAATAGTTGATGAACGCACTTACTACCAGTTGTGGAGGGAAAGCTGGAACACAATGTTTCAAAGCAAGTAACTGTGTGTGATGCCACAAATTCATCAGTGATATGTTGGCCGATTTTAGTGATACTAATTTGTTTGAAGCTAGTCAGTTTTATGTAATTGAACAATAAACACTGGAAGCTGATGCCTAATTTGGTATGTTGCCTCTAAAGGAAACAGGAAGTTGTACTGAGGATAAATAAACCAAAGAGCTTAAAACAAATGTTTGCAGCGTTAATGTTTAATCTCAATTAAAAATTTTAGTTATGTGAAACAAGACTGCTACTCTTGAAAAGAAAATTGAACGACAGATAGGCGAGAAAACTGACAATAAATGAAATGAATTCAAACACCAGTGTAACAGCATTAATGGCTTGGATGAGGAGCTTAAAAAGTTTACATTTGAAATTAATGAAAAAATAGGACGCTACGCTGCTCAATTAAAGCAAATGTTGGAGAAAAATTTGCAGTTCTTTGGCTATAATGAGTTTCTGAAATTGTGAAAAAAAGTAAGAATTTCTCAGGAGGTGTAAAAATCACTTAATACAGGTTATTAGAAAGGTGGCTATAGGAAGCCACCAAAGCACAGATGAAGTAAAAGAGGATGTACATAAAATCAAGCAGAAAGTTGCTACTGTGAATTTGTTTGTGAAAATGAACACAATAGTTTGGATAGTAATTGCAGCAAGTATAAATTATTCAAAATCTTTAAAGGTTGTGTCTGGTAGTGTAGCAGTCATATAATCTAATATAGATCAACTGATTAACTAAAATAGCACAGTAGAAAGTAGACTGCATGAGCACGACAATAGACTGTCTACGGTAAAAAAACAATATTTGAATTGGTACTAGCATGTGGTATGTAATCTTGCTACTGAATCATCTGAAGTTGGTTGTATTACAAACAGACAGTTCTCACATTTTGATCTGCCTAAAAATGTGCAGCTAAAAGAGTTCTGGAATAGTTTTGAGAATGTATTGCCTAGATTGTGTTTGAAAGATAACTTTCATTACACCAAAAGTCTTGGTTGAAGCTAGAACTTGCAGTGTAACTGCCACTGAGCAATATGATACTTTCTAAAAGTTTACGTTTATATTTATCAAAGAATATTTGGCTCATCAAAAACAATGGAGTTTCAAAATAGCTTCTCGGCTGTGGGGAAGTTTAATCCCAGGAAGGAAAGTGTAAAAAGGTTTGCTTAAACTCGGTTACGAATTCCTTAATTTAGCTAATAAATTAGATCCAGAACGGATTAAAATGTGTTTTGATGGAAAGTTGTCTAACAACTGGAGTAACAAAGTAATCGCTGCCCCCCCAGGTACAACTTTAATCAATTGACAAATTTTTATAAAGGGTATAAAAATTCATGAAGGCAGAGCAGAAGACAGATAGGAACTTTAGGCCCCAGAGTAACTTAGAAATCCGTCAGAATGTTCATGTCAATAGAATGAACGTGTTTCGGTATAACAGCAGAAAGAAACAAGGGGCTGGCGCCATGTTGCGGCAAAAACACAAACTGAAAACGAGTTTAGTTGCACGATCTAGAGGGAGAAAACATGAAGGAAGTGTAGAAGGCATTTAAGTTGGATTTATTTGTAGTAAAGCCAACGGCCTTGCCGCAGTGCTAACATCGGTTCCCGTCAGATACCGAAACTGAACGCCGCCGAATTTTGCCAGAACATGATGGGTGATTGTCCGGCTCTGCCGAATGTTGGAGGCAAGCAGGGTGCACTCAGACCTTGTGAGGTCAAATGAGGAGCTACTTCACTGAGAAGCAGCGGCTCCGGTCAAGAAAACTGCAATGGCCAGCAGATCGGTGTGCTGACCTGATGCTCTCCCATATCTGCGTCCAGTGATGCCTACCCGCTGAGGATGACACGGGTGTCGGTTGGTACCGCTGGCCTTCAAAGACCTGTTAGGATAGAGTATTTGTAATAATGGGAGATATGCAGATAGACGATGTCCATAATGGTGGTGTTAGTCAATTAGCGGAAGTGTTGAAGAGGATAAAGAGGAGATTCAGAGGACAAAGATAGATGTGTTGGACTGTTTTGATTTGTTATTAGTGGACATGTTAATCCATGTCAAAAAGAGGAATAGTGGGAGCAATCCAACAAATATGTGTATAATCTCTAGACACAGAGAAGTTTCTTGTAGAAGAAAAGTTGTACACTATTTACTGGAAGACGCTGAAACCAGTAATAGTGGGGAATAGATAGACTAACTAGTAATTAATTTGTTGGTACAGGGTCACGAGGTGTAGTATTTCGCTGACAGTGGAAGCGACCTTTGTGCTGTTACTGAGAAATGATTATATACTTTACCCGACAAGGAAAGTTAGTAATATTGCATGTTATGGATATTCAGTTACTATCGCTACAGGGAAGTTAAGGAAACTTGTTCAATATGAAGATATGTTACGTACTCAAATAAATGACGTCTAGTTGTATCACAACTTCCTTATCATTCCGGAGCCACGTTTGGACCTCTTATTGAGTGTAGACATTTTCAGTAAACACAAAGCGAAGTTGAATTTTTATATGGATTCTCTGAGGCTGGAAATAAATAAGAAAAAACTTACTATAAGATTTTATTGAAAAAAAGAAAAAAACTGATGACTGAGGAAAGTGACAATATTCATATAAGTTATTGTGGAAAAAGCGAAGAATTAGAAGGAAATAATGAATATGATGATGAATTGGGAGTGGATTCGAAGGAACTTCTTGCAGTGCAAAATAAAATACCGGAAAATGTGGAAGACAAAAAATGGTTCAAATGGCTCTGAGCACTATGGGACGCAACATCTTAGGTCATAAGTCCCCTAGAACTTAGAACTACTTAAACCTAACTAACCTAAGGACATCACACACACCCATGCCCGAGGCAGGATTCGAACCTGCGACCGTAGAAGTCCCGCTGTTCCGGACTGCAGCGCCAGAACCGCTAGACCACCGCGGCCGGCTGTGGAAGACATTCACGAGTTTGATGAATATCCAGAGAGAGAATTAAAAGACGGTTTGTTGAGCAGAAAATGTTTTCTCAAATCTCCTAGGGTTAGTAAGAGACCATGAATGTTTCTTGTCCGTTAAAGAAGACGTACAGTTTTTCAAAATACCAGTAGTAGTAGCTGAAAAGCATAAGGAAGCTGTGAAAATTCAAAACATGCTTAAGTGGGGAAATTATTGAGATAGCTGTGAGTGTATATAATAATCCTGTGGTCGACCTGAAAACTCGGTGAATTATTATAAAATATTTAAGAGAGCAAAATTCTTTATATTAATGAATGTAACGTGCAGCTACTGGAACCTAGCATAGCTAAAGAATCCAGGAAGTACAGAGCATTATTGTTTGAAGGTCGATGTAATCAGTACATACGAAGTTGTGCCATCTGGCCTGAATACGAATGTTCGTGCTGCTGTGCGAGCTACGTCAAAGGCGTTGGGGGATGAAGTACTAAGAAAAATAACGGCATGTGTTGGCTACGTCTTGATTTCCACATCAATTTGGAAAGAAAATTGCCTGTAACGAGACAAAGTTTTGCATGTAACTGAAATAAGGGGAATGAAATTAAAATTAGATAAGACCAAATGTTCAAGAACGGATATCGGTATTGAGCAGCGTATCGCTGAATGTGTAGTTGATAAATCATTGCATGGAAAACAGAAATTGAGTATGGTGCTAAATTTCAGTTGAGTTACGGAAGCCATTCGTTGTCTGCTGAAAAATAAGAAGAAGTAGAAGAAGATGAGAGAGACCATGTCACGGTGTTTAAAACTGGATTCAGTTACTATTGGCGGAAGCTAAAAGAACCTCAAAAGAGTAGCGGGTCGTGGTTTGATGACACTAGGTAGTGAGCGTCATTGACAGAGGGGAACAAACGTCATTATATTGTCAGGGATGGCGGGAAGGAAGCGACACTTTGTGGGCAATGGAGTGGGCTCTTTCCTTGGCTCAGTGGGTTAGGTGTGAGTATAACACTGGTGATTCCACTACCAGTCATTTATTGAGACATAATACCCTTTAAACAAACATACTAATACATTGTGTTTTTACTCGCTCTGTTTCTCGTGTGGGCGATGGAGTGGGCTCTTTCCTTGGCTCAGTGGGTTAGGTGTGAGTATAACACTGGTGATTCCACTACCAGTCATTTATTGAGGCATAAGACCCTTTAAACAAACATACTAATACATTGTGTTTTTACTCGCTCTGTTTCTCGTGAGGGCGGAGCGGCGGAGTCGTAGCCTGCAGATTCCGGTGACAGCTGGTGGGTCTCGCGTTGCAGCGACACGCCGACGACGCATTCTTCCTTCAGTGCAAGACTGCCGCGGCGGCGCGGTCCTGTCCTTGTGAATTCGGTCGTTGCGTTATTAACAAGCGGCTACGGCGTGGAGGGGGTGCTCCGTCGCGGAATCGAACCAGCGACCCTCAGTTCGGCGTCTTCTGACGGAGTTCATCAGCCTCTAAATTCACAGGTGACCCATTTGGTGAGGCCGCAGTCCCTTCGTCCTCATCAGTCACCTGGGTAAGTACCACACGAACTTCTTTCTGGTAACATCTGGGATGGTATCTTCTGCGTTGATCTATTGACGCGGTACCGACATCTTGTGTCGTAGCGGCTAAGTCGTTGTAGCGAAGTATGGCGTTCGCTGACCAACTATCGGTCCGTCCGTCCACGCGACGTTTCTTCGTATCTTATTTGTCCCCTCAAAGAACCTTCCACAGGACCACCTCAAAGGACTACCTCATGCCCGTTTGTCGGAGGTATTTATTCGCTGTTTATGCCAATGTCGATAAGTTTCTAGGGCGGCGACTGACTCTTCGATCGTTGATCTATGCTTCTCACGTTGGGCCGAAGCGTGACTAATGTCGACACACGTGCCGGCTTTCCATTGTTTTGCTTCTATGCTGGCGTTGTCGGGCATTGTGCTTTCGTCCTCCTCCGCATCACCAGATACGTCATGCACGTGAGTTCAGTATGCTGGCAGTTCCTGGAGCACTGACCGCTCATGTGCGAACAGCGCTGGTTCTTGTTCTTCTTGGAAGTATTGCCCGTCTGCTCGGTTGTTGATTTGTCGAAGTACTGACTGCTGCTGCGCAACCTCCGCTGGTCATCTGCCTTCTCACCTTGGGCGTAAACGTGACCAATGACACGCAAGTGCCAAATTTCCTTCTTCGACTGCTGCCGCTTCCTAATATTGCGGCTTAACGTGTCAAAGTCTCTGAAATGTTCACTTAACCTACAATAACTCTTTCTGCTTTGAACGTTGAAATACATGCAAGAGGAAATTAACCACAACCAACCGATTCAATTTTCACCCAAAGAAGTTACGTTCGTAGCGTAATCCTGTCCGTCATGAAATTACCACACACTGGTATACTAAATTCATACTAACTCTCTGTGAAATCTTCCCGAAAAGAATAGCTGAGGGCTATTTGATGCTTACACCACATGCTTCACGTGGTCAACCTTGGTTTACACAAAGAGTGTAACTCCACAATAATTTTGATAATTAAAATAAATTACATCGAAACGCGATTTACTAAAGAAAAACCTCGAACTGGTTACTGTCGTCTTACTATTAACCTGATGGGTCAAACAACTGTATAAGCACGTGGTAGTGGTCTCACAAAGTACACCCCACGTGGGTTGAACATAAAGAAAAGTTGCTATATTGAAAAATATTGTCAAGACGAGACGTTATAATCTCACGCACATTCGCATTTAAGATTGATGAAGTGCCAAATTTCCTTCTTCGACTGCTGCCGATTCCTAATATAGTGGCTTAACGTGTCAAAGTCTCTGAAATGTTCACTTAACCTATAACTCTTTCTGCTTTGAACGACTACAAATAATTCATAATTATTGTACATAATTATCATACACTCTACTAAAGAAAAACTGTTTTAGTTACCTAGAGTTTTACCTATATCTAGCACATCAGGTGAAATATTTCTCTTTATAATTCCAGTTCTAGCAAGACTTTCAGCGATTGGGTCTTTAGCCATCTGCGCTGCAGCTGTCACCTCAACAGTAAAAAATGCCGAAAAGGCACAGCAGCAAATTGACAAAGCGGAAAGACATAACAGCTTCATAGAATCTGTAGCAATTGAGAAAGGCCTACATTGAAAACTGCACAGAAAACGTCTTGAATTTACCTTTAACAAATTCTATTAGCTATACTGGCCGACAGACCACTTACAGATCTCGGTCTGCTTAAAGTAGTTAAAAAGTTTTCTATTCCAAGATTTCGGTGGAGTGTTTATGTGGCGTACATTACCTAAGACTATGTGGAAATCTAATGAACGTCGAATTGTAAATTTAGACGTTGATTGAAGACCTCGAACTCACTAGGTGGCATATGCTAAAAGAAGAATAACCCGATGCAGCATCAACTACTTTAATCCTACACATTCAGTGACTTACAGCCGCCAGATGAATTACGAGTCTACAATTTTCAACAAAAGTTCAATACATACTTTGTGCCTGTGCAGACACCTATGTCACATATTCATCAAGACAACTACAAAGAAGATACAAAATCAGTGACCACGTACTCCACTTCATCAGTTGAGTTTGAGGAGTGATGTCATATATTTTTAAAAGATCGATCACTGGTGCCACATGCGAATTACTTTCCACTATCGAAATAAGAAAAGCGGATTGGAATGCTGCATTCATTTTATTAGAAGCGTATGGCACTGTCCCTAATATCACAGCATCAAACTGCAACGTACATCGAGCAGTGGTCAAGTTGCGCAAATACCCCAAGTCACATACGACACTGATGATGTATTTAAAATAGCCCGTACCAGGCTTTAAGTTATAGGCAAACATCAATACTCTTAAAGTGATAATAAGATGAAGAGGAGGCAACAGACTTCACAAAAGAAAATTCAATAGTTTCACTATGAGGTTTCTCAAATGATCAAATTCTGCAGAAGTATCAGAATAAATTTTATGATTTAGCTCATCTAATGGACGCATTACCACTCAGCGCAATTCTAGTTGAGTGCAATATTGCAACGAATTCATATTTGTATGATGAACTGATTCATACAGTCTGCGTATTCTTTCCTACAGCCAGCCCAGAATATCAACTGCAGAAACGCCAAGCAACGCCATTTACCTTCCAGTGATCGCTTGGACATTAGATCATCAAAAGTTGAAGACTGTGGATCAAAACGATCGACTTTCCCAGTGAAAAAAACCGTGATGCGGCAACATTTGAAGCCGGACGGTTATACAGTATAAAATCAGCACACGCAGAAAACAGCAATTCACTTTACAACCGAAGCATGACATGTTAGTATCAAGGAAGCGTAAATTTTTTTAGCTGCTTGTGTTTTAAACGATGCAAAAGCAGTGTTGCCACTCACTATAACCGTTCCAGTCGAACATATTGAACAAATCATTCTCAGGAGTACTTTCTGCATAAACCGTTTGCTTCAGCAACATTAAAAAGAAATGGTCAGCACCAAGACGCTTGGACCATTCCAAGCGACGATTTTCTGTATTTGGAGGGAAAATTCGTGACGATGATTGGAAATCATACAGCAACATCTCGTCTTCCTGCTCCAGGAAATCCGATACTAGCTGAATGGTGTTGGAATTCACTGCACTCTTAACTAAGGTATCACATCAACCTTAAAAACATGTGTTTCAGAACCGTAATTGCACTTGAATGGCTTAGAAAATGAATTGTGTTCCCTGGAGAAAACGGAATCAACTGATAAATATAAGTGATTTAGTGTATGCATACCTCTCAAGATACTGATGGGATACTCTGAGATATGAAGTGCCTTCCAGTTAATGTTAAACAGGAACTTATTTTCGTGCAATCTGAAACGGATGGTAATGCATATATCCAAGGAGGCGATGTAAGTCCAGACGACAACAAGATTTTGCTTGGGAAATTAATTTGGGAAATGCCTCTCTCCCTGGAACCGACGGAGAATGTTTAAAATTTGCCTTTCAGTTACTGTTAAATTTCAGATTACGAGAAATGTTTGAATATTCTCTACTTTCAGTCTCATCCGGATAATCAAGGACTACTAATACATGATTTCAGTTAGAAACACCACGATTTATTGTATTTGCACTTCAAACAAACAGTATAGCGAACATCAAATGTGGTTCAGTAAATTAGACATTTTTAATTTAACAGACGTGGATGTTTATCTTAATTCTATGTTCTACGTATGTGACAATTTACAACAGGACTGGTCTAATAATGTATACAGTCTGCTTTTCGATGTGAGTTTAAGATTTCGTGATGAGAGTGAAGAGAATGATGGGTGTTTGCTCACTCCAAAAGGAAATTAAGTTAGTTCCAATTGTAGTTACAGATTGCTCAAAACAGAACGATAGTGTGAATGCTGGGCTGATTGACGTCCGTTTGAATCTGAAGCCTCTTGAAACTTTCCACCAGACACAGAAGCATTATCAGATCATCAACTACAGCCCACTTACCAGAATTGTACGGAGACTTGCATAAATTAACAGCTTCATTATAACAACTAACCATGTTACGATAGCACCTCCAACTGTGAACATTGTAATCGATGTCCAATTTTCGACAAAATTATGAAAAATGTTACAGACCACCCCAAAATTCATTTAGTCACTCACTAGAAGGGGCGTCATGGTGCAACAGATTATACTGCCGAGGCAAATTTTAAAAAGGCTAAAACTATTAATATAGAGATGGGGAAGATTTTCGAAAGAGTTCACGAAACCATTTTATGCATATATGTGTATATCAGACCTATCTAAACTCGGTATGTGCTAGTTCCACTATGAGTTGTAAAATTTATTTTGCTGATCCAAGGTTACTACATATGGGTACAGATAGTTCCATCTGTTTGGTAAAGGATTGTGATCCATATGAAGTAATAAAGCAGCACTTCAATGCACTCCATACATCTCGATATGCAGCTAATAACCTTTATGTTACAAAACTGGCTAACAATAAAGTTATCAGCGTGATGAAACACGAATCGAATGGGTACCGGCTTGTGGAGTTTGTAGGTTTCCACTCAAAACTGTGCGCATATCGCACAGAAACGAGTGCCACCCTTAGAAGGGCTAAGGGTGCGTGCCGTGTGGCCTCGGTGGCTCTCACAGTTGAAGATTACTTTAATCACCTGTTTGGTAGTAGTGGAGTGTTCCACCTACCCCTCCACATATGGTGCACCAAGGCACCACTCAATTACAGAGACCTGGGGTGCATAGTGCAACAGACAAGCGAGCCATTCGTGTTGACAGGATTTAAACCTTTTCATTTCAGTGATAGAGTGTATGTATGCATGTGGTGTTGCATAGACAGCGTGTTCAAAAAAAGTTTCAAATACTTTGAGAGGTAGTAGTACTCATCGAAACAAGGAAAATAAGTCCAATAAACATTGGTCTGGAAATGCATGCTTCCTGAGATTAGTCCAGTAAACATGGGTCCTGAAATGCGTACTTTCTGCGATAAACAAGTGTTTACAGGAGGTGTTCAACGTGGAGTCCATTCATCACAATGCATCCCTCATACCTGGTTGTTGTTGTACCAGCTGGCACACACTGAAGACACGACCCTGTAGTGTCCGCACGTCTTTGATTGGTCTGGCATAGACAATTTCCCTCAAATGTCCCCAAAACCAGAAGTCTAGGGCATTGAGGTCTGGGAAATGAGCAGGCCAAGGTGTGGGGCCGATCCCACCAATCCAACATTCCTGAAATATCTGTGTCAGATGTTCACGCACATTGTGACGAAAGTGTGCTGGTGCGCCATCATGCATGAACCAAATTTGAATTCGTTGCTGCAACGGCACAGCCTCCAGCAAGATAGGCAATACATTAATCATAAAGTCCAGATAATGCGCCTCAGTTAACGTTTGTGGTACCCTGCATGGCCCTATTACTCTGTCACCAAGTATTGCCCTCTTTCCTGTTTTGCTTGGGGATTTGCATCTGCCCGCACATTCTGCTTATGGAAATTCCCAACTCCATCTCTTGTGAACCGTGCCTCATCGGTAAATAAAATCTCGGATGTGAACAGTAGAGCTGCGGCACTCTTCTGCAACAGCCACTGACAGAACCACCGTCTGCCATGATGATCCTGTGGTCTTAGGGCCTGAACGCGCTGTAGATGATGCTGGTACAGCAATTGTTCATGAAGTAACCCCCCAGACAAGAGAGTGAGGCACGCCTTCTGCCGCTGCTACTTGTCAAACACTGATCTCAGGGGTTTCTTCCACCAAACATAGCGCTTGCTCCTCCATGTCAGGCGTGCGAACTTTGCAGGGTCTTCCATTATCAGTCTTCTGAGGTGAAAGGGTACCTGTATCCCTCAGTATGCCGAGTTGCTTATCAGAGGGCACTCTGCGCTGCGGATGTTTTTTAGGCTACGTCCATCTGCTAAACCACAGCAGAATAGCATATCCATCCTTTCACTTGTCGAATAGTAGACTTCCATTGCTAACAGGTGGTGAAAAAGAGAAAATGTAAATGTGCTACACCACTTATACGTACAAACAGCGCAATAACGGTAAACATAAATGAATCTGCTTTTGAAAGAAGCAGATATGTACCCAGGGTTGACAGTACTGTACACTAAGGCACACAAATATGACGAAAAGTAGCTTAGTTTACAACACGACTCGGACCAACAACTGACTGTAGATTACCTAATGGAAGGTAGAATACTGCGAGTAAGACATCATAATACCCTGACGACACATATGACGGAGCGCCAATGCAACGACTGTGCTAACATCCGCAACCAAGCACCGCGCAGGCCTTCCTATAAACACGTGTTTATCTCGGAAAGTATGTGTTTCCGGACCCATATTTTTAACTTATTTTTCTTGTTTCGATGAGCACTACCACCTCTCAAAAGATTCAACACTTTTTTGAACAGTGAAAATGCGTATGTGTATGGAGAATAGTATGACCCACTTATCACAGTGTGTGTAGGTGCACATATGAATACATATGTGAGTGTATTGTTGGGTGGCCCTTTGTTTCTGAAACTGTGACCTAACATACTTCATAATATTTTTATGCTCATTTCTCTTGACCAAGTAGCCGATCACTAACGCTGCATAATAACTGCAATAGAGATTTGGTAGCTCCATAATTCCCTTTTAATGCTTTCTTTCCATCTATCTTTATGGTATGGTGAAGGGCTGCTCAGTTGGGAACCTGCAGGCTGGCTGGCAAAAGATAAGAATCCTTTCAAGAGGCTATCATATAAACGTTCACAGCCCGACATGAAGTTGCAGCTTTAGGTGGACAGACCAGCATTCAGTTCTCTCATCCCACACTCTCCATGCTGTACACGGGACAGTCACTTTTTGTCAAAAAAAAAACGCACACACAGCAAGATAAGGGATCTCTAGCCAGGAGATGCTTCCCAGAGGCTAACGTGTGAACCTTCGTCACCCAAAGAGCGACTCCATGAAATAATATAGTTTCAAATTTTTACAATCCAGCGTTCTGGTGTTCAATAATATTTTTCTGTGTTCTTCCTGTAATTTACTAACCATGTTTACAGTACTGGTCGTATTTGTGTATTATCTGCATAACTTTACATATATCGTGGCCAGCCACCTGTCCCAAGGTTGCACTTTACCAATAGAGCCCCTTGTCCAGGTATTTAATGTTCAGTTGTTTACCTAATTGGGTAACTCTTATTTTACTTTGCAATAATAAATGTGATTCTTATAGTGATCACTTGTTTTTGTTGTACATTAAACACAGGTCGCTCCTCTCATTAATATGTCTATGTGCATGGTGTGGTACCCATATTGTTATGTTTGATTTGGTCACCCCCCCATTAATTATCATTCCTTTAATCAACCTGCATGATTACATGGGATGCTTCAATTTTCTGAAATATAATTTTTCTTTCCTAGACATTCTATTACAATTCCCATGTATTATAGAGAATGACCAGTACCACTTACACCAAGTGTTAAAAGGATACAAGATGACAAGCCTTTATTAATTAATACGCATTTGAAATGAAAGAACAAAATTACGAGATAAAGCACAGGATGTTCTTATCGGAAAACAAGGACAGCAGAATTGAGACGGAAATATTTGTTACAGTGAGTACATACTTCATCACAAAACAACACTTTACATTTTGGCAGTTTGACCTTGTACGTATACCTGACGAATCCTTGGGCGCTTCGTGGGACAGACGAAGCTGCAGATCGGAGAGGTGTTTCGTGGTCAGGGACGTCTTCAATTCTCAATAAGTTCTTTGGACATATTGTGAATTCTAATCTTGCGCAAAGCTGTTCCAAGATTCCTTCTAGAGTTCCATTTCGGTGAAGGCCATCTTCCCTCACGTTCCTAACAATTGCAAACAGATCGCGTGAGTCACCCCGCCATTTGTCGGCATCGGGATTCGGAACTCGCACACAGGCACCCAAAAGCAGAGGAGCAAAGATTTTGTCAGAAACTCTTTTCATTTTTTTGGCCTAAATCTCAGGATTCAGTTTAGATTCCGTTTCACTTTGGATAGGTTTCTCGACATTGAAGCAAACACTACACAAAATGCTGACCCCGTAAACGTCTACGTCATCGCCGTCATTGTTTGTAGGAGAACATCCACAGATGGCATGAACGTTTCGGTCACACTTTTGACTTGCATGAGCACTGCTGGTTTCTTTTAAGCAGACGCAACAGATATCAGAAATGGAAGGCTCATTGATAACACTAGCTTCATCATTGTTTTGGTTTCCCCCATCCAGAACTGCATTCTCATCTTCGTCTTCTACAGGGAGCTGTTTTCTTGTATTGATTCATCTCGTCTTTCTTTCTGCTGTTGTGTTGTTTTTGCACTCTCTATTATTTTTTCCAGCTTACCCTCAGTCTCTACGTCTTGTGAAACGTCGTCAGGGAGGGACGACGTCGAGAGACCTACTCTATTTTTGCAACCGTACAGAGTTCCGTATGTTGACCTGTTAACCCCAAAATAAAAAGATCTCTTTTTCGTAACTTCGATTAACCGCAGTTCTTCAATCCAACAGCTAGTTTTTTCGCCTTGCATCCAAACACACAGCATATTTTCAGTGTCCTGATTTGATCCCTCGACGGCCCCCTGACTTCGTGAGTGGCACCGCTTACCACGGACGATCTTCAAGATAAGCCAAAACTCCTTTAGGCTGCTTACCACACTGTTTGTCCATTCCCTGCCGTTATCGGACTGTAGAATCGTTGAAGCACCAAACAATTTAAGTATGTCAATGACGCTGTAGGCTACTGTTTCACCTCTCATTGATTTCAGAGTCCCGAGAACTACAAACTTATTGAAATGATCTTGGTAGACCATTATAAACTTGTACTCTCTATCAGGAGGGGTCTGAAAATCAATGAGATCGACCTGACAACAGGGAATGAATTCCGAATAAACCATTGTTTTCACTATAACACCTCCTTAATACCTTTTTCCTTCTTGTGGCAAGGCTCACAGAGGTGAATGTACAGCTCAGTACCATGATGAGTAATGTTCTTATACTTCGGTGAAAGTTCTTTCAATATCCTGTCCCTCCGTCATGACCAATAGAAGAATGGGTCTTATGAAGTATGTCAAATATCTCCACGACTGGAGAATTGAGTAGCGCCGGTACCTTCTTTGACAGGATAGATCAACTTAGTCTTATTCTCGTCCATCATTACGTCATAGTGTTTCAGCTGCCAATAGTCCCGTGGTTCCTTCTTCATGCTCATCTTACTGTTTGTCTTTTTCACATAGTTGACTAACTTTCGGTAACGGGTTTCGGCTAGGAAAACACGTTTTTAGCCGCATTGCCTCCTACTTGAGATAATTCATTGCAGAACAGCTGTTGCATGTCTGCATGACGTGATTCCTGTCTTCGCACTACACTCCCTTCCAATATGGTGATGCGACAACAACGGTAACGCGTGACATGAGAGGGTCGGTGGAACTACAGCAGGATGCTCTACACTGGAGGACTATTATGACGATATCCCAAGCGTGATAGTTAAATGTAGGAACAATACGGTGTCTTCGCAGCCATTAAACAAAGACGCGGACGCAACTGCAAACATTGGTGGCCGGAAACAAAATGGTGGGATTCGGCGTCTTATATACTTTGCCGGCAGACAATCCGGCCAAATATTCAAGGCCGAAACAATGTATAAAATATCAGTCTTTTTATGCTTCGACGTTCGATTTTAAGTATTCAGTACATTACCTGGACATTCTACAGAACGCTGGATTTCACGCAATGCCTGTAACATATATATTGTTTGCGATTTAGTTTAAGTGTAATTGCTGCTGGCCACAGCAGTAAAAATATTCCATATCAACTGTGGTTAAAGAGCATAAATTGTAAACTGTGTTCAGAAAAACGTATGTGTCCATCAATTGTTTGGCACCATGAAAAAAAATGTTTAATGCTCTAGGGCTATTCCAAACTGTTTGAAAAACACGTAAGTGTATTCTGAAGTATATGAGTGTGTTCTGAAAACATATATACGTAAGTACGTCAACCAGTGAGACATATTTTACATGTAGACCTCTTTCTGTAAACTGTTAAATTATTTTGTAAAAATTGAATATGTAGTGTTTGTACCTTATTTTTCTGTGCAAGGTGTGTGAACTAGTCCAGCTTGTATGGAAACACACTTTATCTGAAATGACAAGGGTAAGAATTGGTTCAATACGTGGAAAATATATTTTGTGAGAAGTATTACTTCTATTTTGAAGAAAACAAGTAGAACAAATAAATCTATTTTATTGATCTCTTGCCATTTGTTTCCTTTCATTCTACCCTGTCATGTACATGTGCAAGGTGATTTTTTCCATCCTGTACAAACTCTAGGGACTGATTGATGAGAGGATATGAAACAAAAAAGGTCTAATCAACTTGTGGCCGGAAATGCATGGTTTCCGTGCTACAGACCATTTACTCAATCATATTTTGTTACAGAGACTGCTTCTAATATGCCACAGTTACAGTATGCAACGTTTCCTCCTAGAGGGTGGTTCTGTTCCTCATACATCCCGCCCTAGCGCCCTCTCCTGCCATAGTATAATTGGTAATGTTGCGTCTGATTCACTTCTCTTGCTGATTCACCTTGTAGTGGATGTGATACAGCAATGTACACAATGGTCCCATATTCGAATCGAAACCTTGCCGACATGGTGTTTACTTACAGAAAGGTAAATGGCAACAGGCGGGGGGCAGCAAAGATGTGTAAAGAGACCTAACCCGCCAACAACAATCACAGCATTCAATGTTAGCAACAGTGTTTCGCCGCTTGTCTAAGGCATGGTCGTTTCATGAAGCAGGAAATCATGAAGGACGTACCAATAATATTCGGACACCAGAATTGGAGGAAATTGTGATTAACACTGTGCAAGGTGACCGCTATGTCAGTACCATGCATTTGGCCCACCAGTACAGGATAAGCCAGACGATCGAGTGGAACGTGACAACTGTTACTATCCTTACCGCTTACAGCGTGTGCAGGGCTTAATAGCGACAGACTTTCCATATCGGGAGCAGTTTTGTCTCTGGTTTCTTCACCAGGTAACCACGATTCTGGGATTTGTGTATCCACCTTATTCACAGATGAGGCCAGCTTTACGTGGAGTGCTATCTTCAACTTTCATAACAGACATCTGTGGGATAGTATATATAACCCCCATGGTATGATGACACTGAATCATCAGCATCAGTGCAGGCGGAATGTGTGGGCTGGGATAACTGGCGGCCATAATTTGGGACCAGTCTCCCTTCCACGTCGCCTAACAGGCCGGAAATATTGACATTTCTTGTGGGGGACTTTACCTCCACTGCTGGAATAAATGCCATTGATCATTCGAAGGGCTATGTGGCTGCTATATGATGGTGCTCCAGCCCATATCCCCATTAGTGTCTGGACACATCTCAGTCATGTCTTCCCTGGTCTCTGTACTGGATGAGGGGGTCCAGTAGCAAGGCTTGCTCGTTCACTGGATCTCAACCCATGCGATTTCTGGCTATGGGGCCACCTCAAAAATGTCGTGTATGCAGAGCCCGTTCCTGATGTGGAGACACTTGAGCAGCATATTCATGCTGCCTATGGCACTGTTCGGATGCAGCCTGGCCAATGTGAACAGGTGAGGCAGAATATGCTACAGTGCATACACACACACATTGAGGCACATGGAAACCATTTTCAAACATACCGTAACTGTGGCTGCATGGTCCAGCGATTATTAGATCGCAGTCTCTGCAGCAACGTATGATTGAATAAATGGTCTCTAGCATGGAAACCGTGCCTTTCCATACATAAGTTCTTTAGACCTTTTTTGTTCTGTATCCTCTCATCGATCAATCAGATTTGTATACTCTGTATGAATGCTCGCAACTTTCAGTTACCTCTCACTGCATACGTGTTTACCTACATGAACTGGTGCATTTGCACAACTAACAGTCTTCTATTTGACAGTGGACAGGTATGTCTGCGTTGCACGTGAAGTTTCTAGAAGAAGGGACACTTTTATACTTGATTAAAAGTATTGTTGGGTTAACATAAGACAGACTGCAGCAGCAGCAGCGGCATAAGCATGGTACCCTGTGGCATGTTGAATTGACACAGTGAGGCAGGTGATGGAACAGTGCACACCGACTTCTGAATGTCACACAGAGCCTCTCCAATACTCAGCAGGTGGCGGAGCAGGGGTGTCAGTGAGTCTCATCTCAGCGCCCTGCATTTTCTTTAAATAAAGATGCAACTGCTGCCATCCTACACATAAACATAGCAGAAGTGGATTTAAACTTAGGACAAGCTGGATTTAAATGTAGGGTGGCAACTGTTTTAACAACACAAGTGGGATAGGGGTAAACTGTTGAAATGTTAAGTAAAGACTTATTTATTCACATCCTAGCTTACTGTAAACGTTTACTCTTGTGGCGCTGTTCTCCCTCGACTCGATGGTGATGGGTGTCCCAGTCGAGGTGACATGGGACGGCGTCCGTCGATCACGACAACGCCAGTCTGTAAGTATTAGAAAAAAAAGCTCCTCGAGTGGTTTGGTTAGTTACAGATACTGTATCTCGAAAATGATATCGATGGAGCAGCACGCCAGAGTATGTGCGCCGCCCTTGCTTGTAATGAAAGCGGTTGTGTTCGTTGTCTGTCGATCTTCTTCACTTATAAATGTAGCGACTGCACCACTCGATAACGCGATGCCTCCATTGACCTGAAATAACCAGGAGTCCCTTGCACGTTCGTGATATGCCCTTCAGTTTACGCGAACTTGCTGACTATAGTTCTTATTCCCCTGAGAATGGTTATTCAAACGTTAAAAAATAGTGTCTTGAATCATCATTCCAAGCCGAGGCCACATTATGAATTTTGCGAGGATATTAATTTGTTAATTATTATTCAGTCGTCAAGGCGTCGCTACGTCGCTTATTCAACAACTGCACGACGTAACCCCAGAGATAACATATCCTTGAGCAACGTTCAGAATGCGTCGTATTTTTAATGTAAAGTTATTACTGTTCACAATTTAATTGTCACTAAATCACTTGGCACTTTCATGTTATCAGAATAATCAGTTAATTTCACGAATACACTTTAAATGTCCATGAAATGATGTAGATGACACGAAGAATTAAATTTGATTTAAGGTTTATTGTCTTTCGGAATTATTGTTTGTCCCTATGCTAGGCACGTACACCGATATGTCATTCAGGGAATTATGTCCGTTAACATCAGTAATCCTGAGTTTGACGATAACTTCTGACAATATGGCGAAATTGTAATCTCTTCGTGATTGTGTTAAGTTGTGCCCTACTCAAGTCTAATAATCGAGTTTATGTCGGCGATCAGTCTCTTTCTGTGTCCTTTGTTGTTCGTGACTATTAAGTATCACAAAGGCTAAGTCCCATCACAAATCAGTAATCACACGATTCGCTTTTCTGTCACGTACATCAAAATCCCGTTATTTGTCTAACGATAAATAAGATCCTACTTCAGTCCGACTTTTGACTGATACTTCCAGACTATAACGTAAAGCTTTTAACTTCAAATCAGTTTTTAAAAAATCTACCAGCGCTTAACATGTGTACTACTGTTGCAGAATACAAGAGAGCAGTGAAGTTAACATCTCCATTGTCGAACTACATTGTAGCCACAGCGAACTTACAGCTCGATGCGGCTACAATTCTCTTCTAGGATAAATGTTATCTTTGGTCGATTTATGGTCTGGGGGTTTAACCTTTGTAAATAATAAGTTTTGAATTCCTTCTTTAAAGTTTCTGTTTTGTATCACAAGGTATTCTTTCATTCAGTCTCTTATTTATGATAACCATTAGTATTTACATAGCATCACTGTTAATCAAATTGATAAGAGTGTAAATTTTGTTGTCAGTAGCTGCCATCACTGCCAGGATGACTAATTTTACTATTTCTTTTGCAACAAAAGGGTGGTCATTATGGGTTCTATATTTGGGCTGATACAGACTTCACATGAGTCAGCTCCAAACTTAGGAAGTCCAGAAGAGACGTCTGGGGAAAACCAATGATTTTTGTATTTCCCACCATTTTAAACTTAGGATGGGTTTCTATATTTAGCACAAGTGACATGCCAAGATTATAGCGTGAGCTGGGACATATGACAACTATGTATGCTTGGTTAGCATCCCCGGATACAGTTTCTAAGATTATGGCATCATAGAGCTGGGGAAAAAATGACAACCAAGCATATTATACTACTATCTACCGGTCAACCATCTTGAATTGCCCCATTTTGCAGTCACCGATCGTAGGACAGCACCAGTGTACCTAATTCAGTCATCCTAAATCGCGTACAGTTCCAGACTTCATTAATTATTTTGCAGTTCTTCCCAATACACAGTTCCTATTCTACAAATGTACATGCTCATCACACTACCCTTAATTAAGATCCTATTAATTAGTAAAATTGCCTGCACACTAAACTATAATGTATAGATGGATTAAATGTTAATCATTTATATCTATGTGTGTACTATGTTGTACATACCTACCTACAGTATAAATATGGTATAAGCTGCACCACTATTGTTATAATATACCTGCACAATCAAAAAGTGTAAAGTAATTATTTTATTCTTGATTATGTGCAGCAACTAATTTTTTCCCTGTAAACCAATTACAAATACTCAATATAGTGGACTTAATAGTTCAATAAAAAGACAGACACTGTAGAGGCAACTGAGCACATCACTTTGTACATCATGCGGAAAATTTTATTGTTATTAATTCCTTCCTATTCATACAATATAACACCAAAACTACCAATCTTTTGTGATACTTGTATTTTAACAAAGTAAAGATCTGTATCTGTTTGTCTACTAGTTTCTTAAATGTGATATGAATCCAACTTATTCAGTAGGATTATTCAGTAGGTTCTGATTCACTTTTAGACTCACTTCGTGAATTAAATTTTACTGTCTCATAAAAAAGTTGCTCAGGACCTACTCAATTATCCTACTATATTCTAAATTTGATGACTATTTCACTTATTTTCGTTTAAAAATCATCTATTTTATGGTAAATTACTAAGAAAATTAAGAAACAACAAGTTTTTTTTCTTATAACACTCACTTACTATAAAAATAATTTTCCCCACAAGAGGTGAACATAAGAAAATATATAAAATATTTTTATTAAAGGATCAAAAACAAAGAATTAATGAGTTATGGTTATTGTAGAACAAATAAATTTTTTCTTATATTTACTGGCTCACTAGTACAGTGTATTTTGTGAATGTAAAGAAGAAGGAGAATGCAAGAAAATAAATTTTTTTTTAAATGTTCTATTCTTTACCCAAAATTTTCCTAATTCTTTCCTCTTGAGGAGACATTAGACTTTTACGAATTGACGATTTTTCATCTTTCTTGAGATTATTCCTGATTATATTTCTGCCACATTCACATGTAACTTTAATTTTCTGATATTCTTCACTAAATTCTTTACATGTATTATGATACCATCTTTTCAATACTCATCTTTATGAAATTCTTTGGTACCTTTTTTTTATCTGCACAGTTCCTATACTATTTTAGCTGTTTGGCAGCGTACATTTAAAGGTCATAAAACTAAATAGGTATAAGCAAAAACTTTAAAAATTTCACAGAGTGAATTCCAGATCATGAAATTACTTTCATTTTTACTGTCTTCATTCCTTTATATTTCAGTTCTGTTAGTCCTTCAAGCAATTGAAAACCGCAATCAGGCCTTTGCGATCCCACTGGTAGAGACTAGCCACCATGTCATCCTCAGCCTACAGGCGTCACTGGATGTGGATATGGAGTGGCATGAGGTCAGCACACCACTCTGCCACCTGTATGGCAGTTTACGAGACTGGAGCCGCAACTTCTCAATTAAGTAGCTCCTCAGCTTGCCTCACAAGGGCTGAGTGCACCCCCCTATCCAACATTGCTCAGCAGATTGGATGGTCACCAATTCAAATGCTAACCCAGCCCAAAAGTGCTTAACTTTGGTGATCTGATGGGAACCAGTGTTACCACTGCTGCAAGGCCTTTGGCCCAGTCACTAATTAAATTAGAATTCTACCTGGTAAAAAAAGCTCCATACGCATTTTTCTTTGTATTTAGTATTCAATTATTCATAACCAGTAATGTTACACATAACATTTCTCTGTAACTCACTTATTTTTTAATCTTTTTCGAGATACCTTTGTTGTTGATCTTCTTCATTAGAATCTGAACTTATATAGAAAAATTTTTACTACATCATGTTTTTTACAATGTGTAACATCCGTATGTAATGCATCTACTTTAGTTTCCAAAATATATCTTTTATCATCATGTAGACTCGTTGCTTTCTTGTTTCTTTCGACTCTGTTTTTTTTTAACTTTGAATCATATTAATATTTTTGTACTTTCTCTATTCTTAAACAAACTTTATAATCTCCTAAGCTGATCGTATTTCTAACAATACAATTTTAACTCCTTCAGATTTTTCTGTGTTTTATCACTAACTTTAGAAGCATACCCTTTTGCTCTTAGACCACAAAATTCTTCCATTAGTTTTCCATTTCATTTGTCATTCATTTTTCCAAAATCTTTCTTGTTTACATGTGGAATACCATAAATATTATCTGTTGGATAATCACTTGTATCAAAGTAATCAATCATCGATTTCATGTCTCAATAGAAATCCTCACTTGTTATATTGTATATAAAACTGTGCATATGTTGATAACACAATTTAGTACCTTCTCCATATTCCAGTTTCATTATTTTGTAGTGAAAATGATACATCAGTTATTTTCATAAATCATGTATACCCATTCCAACAGAGATGGGTTTACTAAATGTGATTTTTGTGTTATTCATATGAATGGCAACAAGATTTTCAGTGAGTACAGTTCTTGCTTCAAAGTTTGCTTAGCTACTAATTTATTGCCTATTGTACCATCTGAGACTAGTTTTACATCCACACTGTTTCTTATATTTTCCATTATCTTACCAAACACAGAATTATTCATCAGTTTCTAGAAATCTGTTTCAAAATCGTTCTTCAGCAGCATCCTCATTTAAGTATTCAAATTTATAAATTTCTTCAACCAGACAGATTGTCAAATTTTTAAGACTTCATGTATTTCTGTTAATTTCATTCCTAGAGAACAGATACTGTTTAAGAATTACATAATTATGTTTGTCACTCAGAGTAGTCAGTAACGTATTTTCCTTAGTTCCAGGTAATGTTTTATTTTCAGGAGCATGTGGTAAATTTTTATATAAATCATGCAGTTCTTTTGGATAAACAAAATCTACTATGAAAGTGTATCGAATTTTAGCAGGAACTGAGATTTCACTTAATTTTGTACAATCAAAATTATTTGGTTCATACCATACAAATCGACTTCATGCCATATAAATCCACCACATGGTAAATATTGACTTATAGCATAACCATATCAATTATTTGCATCTAATTGGGCTAAACAATTATATATCGTTTTTACATCAGAATTTTTCATAAATTTATTATTTGCTTTGATATGCCTTTTACAACACTGAGATGCACCACATCTTTTTCCTTTTTCTACCATTAAAATCATATCATATTCACAAATAACTTCTAGTGGTTGTTTAGTCATTTTCAACATTGCATCTCATGACAAACCATGTGCAGTGAAATACCAACAAGATTCTAATTCATAAGCATTTATACAAGTGTTCCTAAAATTTTCAAACATATCGCCCAATAACAATACACCATGTTTAAGATACAGATTTAGCAAATATTTTCCATATTAATTTTTTTTTGCAAACTAATTTTGCATGTTTATAACCTTCATCACTTTTTTTACAGTCATTCATTTTATTTTAAAATTCTCCTTTTGCTGTTAATTGTGTCTTCAAATTTCTTCCAAGAATCAATGTAATTTAATGGATAACCACCATTTATGACCGCTAGACTGGATAATTCTTCTAAGAAAAATTTCCTAAAGTTTGTCATCTGTCAAGTGAAAATTTGTCAAGTGAAGAAGCCATAAATTTAAATGTATCGGTAAACCTCATCTTCAGATTTTCTGTTCTCTTACCAAAACAGATGTATCTATCATCTTTTTTGCTATTCAATCTACTTCCACCTTATCAACTGTAAATTCTTTCAGAAACAGATGCGAGTCGCATCTTGTTAAATTACATAAATAAATTGGTACAAAACTCCAATATGTCAGTTTTAGATTACAATTATTAAATGAAGTATTTACATATTTTTACATAAAATTGACATGATGATAATCTTTTTCTTTCTGTGAGTAATGTCATTTACACAGTGTATGAACTGTGGATTTATTATGTGATGATTGTTCTTCAGGAATTAATGGTTTCAGTTCTTCAGTTTCAGGGTAAATCCCTCCAATTCCTTAAAACTCTTTTTTAGTACATTCAGTATAATTCAGTATAATTTTTTCGACAGTTTTGTCCTTTATGAACAACTGGATCTTTACAATGTCAATTAATGTAGTTGATATAATAACAAAAACCACTCAGTTTATGCTAATGATATTTCACTGTATATGAATTTCTTGATTTGGCTTACATTTGTCTATCTTCAATAGTAAACTTTCAGCCCCACCATAAATAACAAATAGAACTATTTTGTATCTTATTAACTTTTAAAACATACATATGAACTTTTCTCTGGCGTTTCAACTTTCAATGGTTTGTTTTTCAAACAACTTGATTTGTGATTGTAGCCGACTAGCCTACAACAAATAATTGCATAGCCGTCCGGTATAATGAGTTAACGGAGTACAATTTATTCGTGAAAAACTCACACTGAGAAGAAAAACTAAAAACAACAGAGAAGTAACAAAAACTAGGAGATTCTATAGTCTTACGGCAAAGATAAAAAACAACACATCACTAAAAAAAACTCTCGCGCACTTTTGATCTCACTTTGCACTAGACATGAAAAATATCACTGCCACACAGCCCCCCCTTAAAGTGCGGAGCCCCAGGGATATTTTGATACTTGAATTTTATTTGACGTCCAGCTCTGGTGTGCGTCGGATGTCTCGGGGGCGGTGACGTTGTTGTTTGTGGTGGTGATTCACCTGTCTCAGACGATGTACTGAGCGGTGTTTGGGTATGCTCTGCGTCCATCAGGTGTTGATGCACAGGCGTGGTGTCAGAGGTCGGAGAGGGTAAAACCCATGCTGGCTTGACACGTTCAATCGATACCTTTGTCGGAACACCATTGTACATTATGTCCACGGTATGCTTATTTCTACTCAGCACCTGAAATGGGCCTGTATATGGTGGTTGTAAAGGCGATCTGACTGAGTCTGTTCGCAACATTATGTGAGAGCAATTGTACAAGTCTTTGTGTACAAACACCTTACGGTTACCATGGCGAGAAGGTGGCGGGCAACGTATATTTGTGCAGTGACGTTTTAGCTGCTGCACCCAGTGTGTGAGGCCCTCTGATCCAGGTAGTAAGGTTGGTACTAAATAATCTGCAGGAATCCGTAGCGGCTCGCCGTAAACCATCTCGGCAACTGATGCACCAATATCGGGTTTGTGAGCTGTCCGCAGGCCTAACAACACTAATGGTAATGCTTCCGTCCATCTCTCTTGATGACACATCAATGCTGCTTTGAGTGTTCTGTGCCATCGTTCGACCATACCATTACTGGCAGGGTGATAGGCAGTCGTGTGGTGGCGTTGGAAACCGCACATTTTGGATAGCTCAAGGAACAACGTAGATTCGAACTGACGTCCTTGGTCAGTTGTGACATGAAGGGGGCATCCAAAACGGGCAACCCACGTACACAGAAACGTCTTAGCAGTAGTTTCGGCTGAAATATCGACTATTGGAGTTGCTTCTGCCCATCTTGTGCACCTATCTATGGCCGTAAACAAATATCTGTAACCCTCTGACTGTGGGAGAGGTCCAACCAGGTCTACGTGAACGTGTGCGAATCTAGCAGAGGTACCTTTAAAATCTCCAATATCAGCACGCACGTGTCGTCCTACTTTACTCTGTTGACAAGGAATGCAGGAACGTACCCAAAGGCGCGCGTCTCTTTTCATAGAAGGCCACACATAGCGGTCTGTGAGCAGCTTTACTGTAGCGTTGGCTCCTGGGTGCGATAGTGTGTGGACACTGTCGAATTCCGTCTTGCGCAATATTTCTGAAATGAATGGTCTTGGTCTGCCCTGAGAAAAGTCGCACCACAGCTTCCGCTTGGAGTTAGGCACCAGAATTTGCTCGAACTTCAGACCTGTAGACGGGTCGTTTAACAGCTGTCGTAGCTCTGCATCCTTGGTCTGTTCCACTGCAAGTTTATCATAGTCTATAATTTCTGAAATCCCGCAAATACGTGAAAAATAGTCAGCCACTAAATTTTCTGCGCCTCTTAAATGGCGTATATCTGTCGTGAACTGACTTATGAACTCAATATAACCGAACTGTCTTGGTGAGCATTTATCACTGGTGTTTTTAAAAGCCGATGTTATGGGTTTGTGGTCTGTAAACACAGTCACCGGTCTAGCCTCTATTTGTGGGCGGAAGTATCGAATTGCTTCGTAAATCGCGAACAATTCTCTGTCATACGCGCTCCACTTCTGTTGTGCAGTCTGTAACTTTTTAGAGAAAAACCGTAGTGGTTGCCATTGCCGTTCTACCCGCTGGTGCAGCGCCGCCCCTATTGCTGACTGGCTCGCGTCTACAACAATAGCTAATTGTGCGTAGTGAACTGGGTGAGCGAGCAACACTGCTTTGCTGAGGCTTGCTTGAAGATCATTAAATGCTTTGTCCATTTCTTGTGTCCACTTAACTATTCGTCGACCTTTGGCGTCGTGTCCCTTGAGTGCATCAGTGAGTGGTGCTTGCACCGCAGCCGTTGCTGGTAGGTGACGTCTATAAAAATTTATTAATCCCATGTATCGTCGTAGCTCTTGGTAGGTTGTCGGTTTCGGAAGGGCCTGTATCGCCGCGATCTTCTCTGGCAGAGGCAATATACCTTCTGATGACACAGTATGGCCGAGGAAAGTGACTTGGTTCTTGTGCATGACGCATTTATTTTCATTTAAAACGACTCCGTAGTGAGATAGACGCTTGCGAAGTTGACACAGATGCTGTTCATGTGTTTGACTATCCGGAGAGAAAACCAAAATGTCATCAAGATAAGCAAAGCAAAATGTTAATCCCTTTATCACCTCGTCGATAAATCGCTGCCAAGTCTGTGCTGCGTTCTTAAGGCCAAAAGGCATAAATAAAAACTCGAATAATCCAAATGGTGTAATCACTGCTGTCTTCTGAACATCTCTTGGAGCCACCGGTATCTGGTTGTATGCTTTCTTGCAATCGAGGACGCTAAAAATTTTCGCGCCGGCCAAAGCACATGTGAAGTCCTGTATATTAGGTACTGGGTATCTATCTGGAATGGTTCTTGAGTTTAATGCTCGGTAATCCCCACACGGTCTCCATGATCCATCTTTCTTACGTACTAAGTGTAGGGGTGAAGACCACGGACTGTCTGACCGGCGAATTATTCCCGCCTGTAACATTTCCTCGAATATCGCCTTTGTTTCTGTCACTCTCTCTGGTGCGATTCTACGTGCTCGTTGTGAAACTGGCTGTCCTGGTGTGGTACGAATATAGTGAACCGTGCTATGTTTAACTTCTTTTGTCTGTCCGTCAGAACATCTCCGAATCTTTTCTTCGTCATGTAGCTCTTCGACTACAGAGTTGCCAATCGCCTGTAGCTTCTCACAAGTTGTATGCCCTTTAGTGCTTGATATTGCACTGTTGTCCGTCAGATTTAACAAACGTTTTCCTTGTAAGTCGACCGCCAACTCGAAATGTGCCAGAAAATCAGCGCCCAAAATAGGTTCTGATATACCAGCTATCACAAAAGACCAGATAAACTGTTTGGAAAAACCCACATAAATCTTGCACACTTTACATCCGTACGTGTTAATCACCGAGTTATTCACTGCCTTCAAATGTGGCTGTATGTCTTTTTCGTTGTGTGGCGCATGGCTGACAGGAAGCGAACTAATGTCTGACCCGGTATCCACCAAAAACCTTGTACCCGTAAGTACGTCTGATACATACAATCTTTTCGAAGCAGGAGGCATATGTATTGACGACTGTTGTCGCTGACATGAAAACACTGCACTGTTTCTGTACATACCTTGGTTGTCTGAGTAGGCGCATGGTGATGTACATCTTGTAGCATTTCTCCCAAAACGTATATGGTACCAACACACCTTACGCTCGTCCTCTTGTTGACTTCGTGTTTCACGTCCAGCCCGGTCTCTCTTGCGCTTAAAGATAATTTGTGGTCGTTGTAGCGTGCTTAGTTGCGCTCGCAAATCATCTATTGCAGTTTTTAAATCTCTAATTTCGTTTGAACTTTTTGCTGTTTGTCGCGTTGCGACCGCGGCACAGTTTACTGTTATATCGTCAGTTTGGTCTTGCTGGTAATGGTAGTTACCGTACGTGGCATCTGTCGACGTCATTGCGACTGTTGCAGTAGGCTCGTGCGTCTCGTAGATTCTGTCTGCAGCGAGCAGCAGCTTGTCAACTGATCTTTCGTCGTATATAGCTAGTGTAGTTCTTACTTGCACTGGTAGCTGTTGTTGCCATACGTGGAGTAACAGTCTATCAGAGACTGTCGATCTATCTACCAGGCTGCGTAAATGACGCCAGTATTCTGACGGGGTCCTATCTCCCCGTTTCTCTTGGTACAGTACTTGTTTGACTCTGATGTCGACTGACTTCACACACCGAGAAAGTAATTCTTCTTTCAGTCTATAGTATGCTCCTTCAGTAGGCGGGTTCACTATAATGTCAGATACCAAAACCGAGGTCTGATGGTCCAAATTACTTATCACCAATGTGAACTTCTCGTGATCACTGAATATTCTTTGTTGTAGAAATATATTTTCCATTACCGCGAACCATGTGTGTGGCTGAGAAGGCATGAATGGGGGCGTTCGTAATTGCAACCGTTGAGTTGGTGAAGCGTTGAAACGAACGGGTACTTCCGTTGCTGTTACTTGCTGTGGTTGTGCTGCCATGGTTGTTGAACCAACGTCATTCCTTTGGTCCGGTATATGCTTTAAGTTCATATCTTTCGAAATATGCAACTGTAAAGTTTCTATCTCATTCTGAAGCCTATGAATTTCTTCCGTTATCGAACCGTATCGTTTGCCGTCGTCGGTCATTGCTTCTGCAGTTAATGTTCGACGTAGCTAACGAAAGATTTAAAGTTCCTTAATCGGAGGTCACCAATTATGTAGGCGACTAGCCTACAACAAATAATTGCATAGCCGTCCGGTATAATGAGTTAACGGAGTACAATTTATTCGTGAAAAACTCACACTGAGAAGAAAAACTAAAAACAACAGAGAAGTGACAAAAACTAGGAGATTCTAGAGTCTTACGGCAAAGATAAAAAACAACACATGACTAAAAAAAACTCTCGCGCACTTTTGATCTCACTTTGCACTAGACATGAAAAATATCACTGCCACATGATCATCTATTATTTTTCATTACTAGTGAAATGGAGTTAACACCTCTCACAAATAAATTTTTCTTCTTCATGGTTACTAATTTGATCAAATAACTTTTTTATATATCAGTAGTGTGATTTACTTTCGTTCTTGAAATAAAGAAAATGTATACGTTTCTCTTTTATTCCATTTTGTAAGTTTTAATAGATATACTTTATACATTGCATCAAATGAATAAACTTTGATAGATACATTAATTTTAGTTTCAGTTTTTGGAATATGATCAACCACTACAGGAAATTCAACTTTTTTAAGTTTTGATCTAGAGCCAGACCAATATTCTTACACTTTGTAACTCTTCCAGCATTTTTATCTACTGGGTATAATGCAGATATTAAAGACCACAGAAAACAATTTTAAACTTTATTTTTTGCATTAATACATAATTTTTCCTTTTTATTTTGTCTGGTAATTCAATAATGATGACCCACTCACTGCAAAAAATATATTAATTTCTAGTTGTAAACCAGTAATTCTGTTTAATGTCCATACTCATCCTTGTGCTTAAAAATTTGCTTTTCTTCATAAAAATATGCTATTTACCATTTTAAACTTTTTAATTAACTCTCTTTGATTTGTGATCCTATAGTTTTTTGTTTGGAAATTAAATTAGTTTTCTGTTTGGAAATTCAATTCCATAAGATTTTAACTAGCCTGCATTTGGTACTCACATAAATATTTTAGAGCTACTTTCGATCCATGATGTACTTTTAAACTGTCTTTTACAATTTTCTTAATTTTCCATTTTACTGTAGTTAAGTTGTACTGAAGTTAAGTTGTATTGAGTTTGCATTAGTTTCAAAGGTTATTGTTTGGAATTTGTTTACAAATGTATTATCAACTAGATAATGGTGAACTGTTTTTCTGTTTTCTTTTTTCTAAGATGTTGGTAGAAAATGGACATGTTTTTTAAATGGTTTATCTTGTTTAATAGGGGTATTTCATCATCAAAATGGGGTAATTGCTTACAAAGACTTCCACCTTGCGCTAGGCTAAAGGCTGTGAGTTGTTCTCTATTAAAAATGCAATTAGACTGGCTTTCCTGGATTTACTATATCCTTTTAAATTTTTTGCTGTTACAATAATCACAAAAATGGACAACCATGAATGAGTTCATTTGGCCTTCCTATTTACAGAAAACAAAATTTATTAGAATTGTAAAAAATAAGATTTCAGAATTAGACAGGAAAATAGTTGTTATTTAATAGATATTTAAAAATTAAGTACGAGATGATGATACTTTCTAGTTCTTCATATATTCTGAATCACGTTTTTTACATTTATTATTGTGTTTATCTTTATGTGAAGGGTTTGGGTAAAAACAATTTACATCTTCAACTTCTTAACAACCATTATATTTCTTTGAATTTGTGTTAGTTTCTTGTTTTTCATCATTTTTAATTGCTAATAATATTTTCAAATGTTCTTCACTTGGGATTTGTTGTAAATGATTTTTACAATAATGTATAGAAATATTTTGTCCATGTGCACAAGGAATTCACTTACTTTTGTAGTTGTTTACTATACATTCATTTACACATCGTTCTATAACTTTCTTTTGTGTAGTAAAATTATCAATCAACTTCTCATTGTTACAGTATTTACACAATCTGGTTATGCATGCTTCCTTTTATGTAGAAAACATTTAGTAGAAAAGTAAAATTCTCTAATTTTTCTAATCTATCTTTTAATATATTTATTACCAAATACAATTAATACCAAATAAAGATAAAACAACTGTAGCAGCTCTACCTAATTGTGTGAATTCATTATATTCATACAAGGTATCATCATCATCATCATCTTTTATTGTATGTAAACCATAAAGGCCCATGACAGAAAGCAGAAGAAATATTACAAACCAGAATAACACATTATACAATGATCAACAACACAATCAGTGACACAGAAAAGAGCATTGTACTGATCACAGCTACAGGTATTTCCTGCAGATGTTGTTCCACCTTCTTCTGTCCATTGCATCTTCTAGGGATGCTGTTGTTTCTACCTTGTACAGCGTCCTTATCGCGCCATCTTTCCATCTAGTCCTCTTGGATGTCTTCCAGTCAGATGGGAATTGAACACTCGGTTGAGGATAGATTCGCCAGCTCTTAAGACATGTCCCAACCACTGGAGGCGTCGTTCTCTGATGGTCCTACCAACGTCAGCGTTCCCCAGAACGTTGGTTCATATCCTCTTTTTGCCCCCTTTCCATCTTCCATTTTCTCTGTTGAATGTAGGCGCATAGATTTTTCTGAGCACTTTCCTTTCAGATGTGCAAATGCGCTCTTCAAGTCTTTGTGAAGTAGCCCATGTCTCACAACCATATAACAAAACCTGTTTTAGCAGTGACATGTAAAGTTTGACCTAGCTGTTTCGTGAGACCAATAAGCTATTGAGAATATTGAATAAGTTATTGAGACTATAGAAGGCACGATTAGCATTAGTTATTCTCTGTTTAATCTCTTTCTCAACCGAGCTTTTATTAGACAGAATCGATCCCAGGCACTTAAATTTCTCTACTCATTCAAAATTGTGTCCATCTATATCTACATTTGTAGGGAAATCCTGTCGGCATGAGATGATCATATATTTGGTTTTCTCATCATTGTCAACTATTTCCACTTTGCTTGCATCTTTTATGATCATAGTGGTTTCAGATGCTACCTGATTGAGTCTCCCATAATCACCACATCATCAGCAAAAGCCAAGATTATGTCAGTTACAATCATATCCATCTCCTTGTCATTACCAAATTCACTTTATACCTTTTCCAATGCAGTGATGATACTAAGTATCATCCCTGAAAAAATACAACAATCCAGTAACATATCTGAATGCAGAATTCACTCTGGTGGGTAACCTTGGAAATTCTCTAGTTATAAGTCCTCATCATTTATATGTAACATTACATTCATCTAATTTCACATAGGAAAGTTGATTAAGGATTAAAATGCATACCTGAATAACTGTTCACTACAATATTTAATAAAAAAAATTGTGCAATACTCTACTAGATATTGATTATGGATATCCAAAACTTAATTGTAGTGTTTGTACATTTGCCATATATATCATATTGCCAAAAAAATAATACAATTTCACCTCATCTATTTTTTTGCAAATATTGTGGTAAAAATTACAACCAATTAGTTATCAGTTGTTCGTATATATCATTACTTATCTACACCCATATCCTATAAAAGACATATAAAATTTCATTCACAGGTAATAATTGATCATATTTATTAATTTCACATAGTGATTTGACTGATTCATTTGAATTAACTTTTGGTGCAACTGGTACAGATCTTGGTATAGTCGGTTGTGTTGTTATTTTTTTACCACAAAAACTTTGAATAGCATCAAAATTATATTGAAGTGATTCTAAATTGGGACCATTGAATTACGGATATATCACTGATCTGAATTATAGAAATAAAATCAGTAACCAATTTCATGAACTAAAGCGTCAGTTTAATTAGTTTGATAATTTGGTGTATTTATATCTGTATGCATATACCAAATTATATCGTTATCCATATGTATTTCTACTGGTTCATAACTAACATCTGCAAAAAGTACATGACATCACACATTGCCTTTTATATCTAGATCCTTTGAAGATCGAGGACCAGATATTTCATGTGTATGTATTCATCTTTAACATGTAATTAAAATGTAATAGTATTAATATCACGAACAAACTGAATATCAATATACTATTGCCGTAAATAAAATGCCTCCTCTGTTACTTCTAACATTTGCTCCTTTGTAATTCATTATCAGATTTTCCTCTTACCATTTTCCCAATCTAGTTTTATAGCTACATATTGCTCTGTTTATAAAATTTAAAGTTCTTCACTTAATTCGCTAGTTACCTCAAACTTTTGTGTTAGTGGAAATACCAGTAATGTTTCTCATAATAAATTATCACTCATGTGACTATTTCAACTGTTGATGGACTATTCAAATAACAAAAATAAATTAAATAATTTATTGCATAATTTTTATCAGTAGTAGAAGTAACTTTATTCATAAACACTCAAAATATTATAAAACATAAGAAAATTAATTAAAGAATCTAAAAAAATATAATACAAATTTTCTTATAAATGGAGTCAATACTAGGCCATATCAACAACTACCCTACAAACAGTACTAAGAAAGGGTTAATGATTATTGATGAGAAGCAGCAATCTGAAAATCAGGTTGCTGATATTTTAGGATATGAACATGTTTGAGAAGCCATACAAATTCATGGTAAACAGAAAGTTTGAAAAAAACATGAAAATTTCGGTAGTGGTAAAACGAAAGTACCTAAGTATATACAAAATTCAACAAAATTTATCAGTGAACCAGTTTCTATTTTTCAGTTATAAGATCCAAATTGCCTCCTGCATAAGAAGTTATACCATTGATTCTATAACACAGAGAATATAATTAAAAAAAGAAATAAAAGAGATGTACAAAGGTCAAATAAGTCATTTTGAAAATTTAAATATAATTCGAGAAGATCACATTCAAAATCTTAATGGAGTTTTTGATGCAGCTATAGTAGCGTTACATGAAGATAATGAAGAAAAAACTAGTTGAATACCTCATGTTTTACCTCAAACTCTAAATGAAACTTCAAGAATAACATTTACACTTTTAAAATTAATTGATGAAAACTTTGAATATAATTATTATCTCATTAGAACACAATGGAAAAGTTTGCAAATGCAGTTATGCAAAATCATAGACACACTTCCAAATTTTGAAGAAATATTAGGACTTAATTACAATCCTAATTCACTAATTTCTATCAATGTACAAAAGAAACTTTAAGAATTAATTTTTGGATTAATTATTTTAATATTTGAATGAATATAAACCAGAACCACTGATTAATGATATAATCAGGATTCATCAAATTAATTATATTTTTAATACTCTTCTACATAATGGACATTTAAATTTTACCTTTAATAAGTCAGTTAATCATTATTATTACAGTTACTAATATGGTCAATAAGTTCTTGTTATCTCAGTTATGAATAACTGTCATATCCTAAATCTTTTGCTTTTAGTGCTTATAGAATAAAATTCTTCAAAAATTATGATTGGTGTAACCATTGATATAAAGATTAATTGGAGTAATTGATGGAGCTAGAAAACTGTCTGTTCGTTTTCGAATATCTTTCATACCCTAATTCTTTTAATGTACCTTTTATGTCTTTTATAGTCTTCATTTATGCCAAAAATTAAAAAAATGTGAATTTCCAAAAGGATAATTGTCTTATTTACAAATAGTATTTTATATTTTATTTACGTTTCCAGGTATCGAAAATTATAGACACCTACTCTACACATAAGACCTATCTATTTCTGGAGAAGATTAATAAAAAAACATTTCTAGTGAATGGCAGCTATCGCATTTATATCTAATTCAGAATCTTAAGTAATTTATATTTTCGAATTTCTTCATAAAAAACTATCAGCTAAATTTAGGTTCCTGTGTTAAAGATATTTGGATTCCATTGTTGAGGAGAAATGTGATGCTTACTGATGACATTTTATGTTTTATTCGTTATGGTAATTCAGCGAGTGGTGTTCCACTCTCTGGAAAATTAAACGATATAACAACTAATTTCACGCTCTTAAAATAATTATAAACACAAATACACTGAAATAAAATATAACAATCCACTAGCTTTAAAATATGAATACATTCAAAATGGAATTAAAAATTGAACACCAACTTACACAAAAAACCTAGATTTTTTTAACTGTTGAAAATTTTAAAATATAACTCATGAATTTAGGAACTAAGGCTAATACTGAAACTAAAAATTTTAAGATTACTTTAGGAAAAATACTATCCAATTAGCTAAAATGTATAGCATTTTTTGAAAACACTAAATCTAAAGTATTTGCATCGACATTTCAAAATAAATTAAAAATCAAAAGATAAAGAAAGTGAAGAATTAGAAAATTACAATAAAAAGTTGGAACAATTCTATATGAATTTCAAAAGCTTTATTGACAAGGTTAAACAAAAATTTAAAAGATTGGTGTATTTACATGGCTACCTCAAAGATGTATTCATTGATCAATAACTTTAAAGAAAAAAAATAGTTTGTCTATTAGTAATTCTAATCTTAATTCTTTACACAATGAACAATATAAATTTCATATATGTTACTATGAAAAGGTATATGATGTCAACAAAGGAGAAAAATTAATCATGAAGTAATTGATGATTTTAGAGACAAGGAAAAGAATGAAATTTTTTATTTACATTACACAACTTTACTTGAGATTCTTAAATTAACAATTAAAAATATAAATGAACCTTCTGATTTTGTTAATTATGAAACCGGAAATCACTTAACAGAGATATTTGCTGGAACCAATTACAACGAATGGAACATAATTAGAAGATGAAATGTTTTGTTTGAGGAAGTAAGAGAAGGGGAAAACGTTGCCACTGAAAATTTTAAACAATATAAGTAAAAAATTAAATTTGTTTTTTAAAGTATTCATAAAAAATACAAAGTTTTTTGTGTGTAGAGTGAATAAATAATTTACATTTTCATCAGATAATAGATATATGAGACTAGATATATTTTCATCATCAGGATAACATACTGATAGAAAATATGAAAGGGCTAACTTTCTCATTCTTACTATTTGATAAATTTACGTATAAAATTTTATTTATTATTTATAAAACAATTATTCATACACTCTTATATTAATTATCAAAACCTAACCATTTAATATATACCAATGTCCCTTCTTTCTCAGAACTTTATCAACAAGATACACATCAGGATTTTTTGTTTTCTGTAATTCATACTCATATAATTTTCTTTTCATTCTACACCATTTAAATCTCCTAATTTGTATGTTAATGCATTAGAATGAATAAGAGATTCAGTTTCAAAAATTCTGTTGACCAATTAGCAGTATATACTTTCTCGAAAATTGCTTTTAATTTGCTAATTTAACTTTACCACCATTTTTAAATTTCACTTTTTCATTAGACATAACAGTAGTTGGTTATTCATTCTATTCATTACCTTCCACTGCTTTCAGTTTTAATGTTAATATTTTGTGTTATTATATTCAACAACTCGATTTTTAATTAAGTTGATCCATTTATAATTTCCTCACAAATCAAATTTTCTCCACACCTTTTCTTGCAATGTTCTATTAAATCTTTTAACAAACGATACTTTTACTTCAATAATAGTTGAATAATGATAACTATTCTATTTTTTTTAATTTGTGAAATTATTTATTATAAAATTTTTTGCTATAATTTGTTTGCTGATTCCTTGGTATTCTCACCTCAAACATGTTTTTTTCAAAAGAATCACTAACATTTTAACTACTTTACTTTTAAATGGAATAGCCCAAGCATATTTAAAAATACATCAATAACATGTAAGGAATATTTGCATCCTTTATTTACTTTTGAAATCCCTTTCAAATTACCTGAATTCATTCTAGTACATCAGCTTGCTACAAACCATCAATACTAAGTGAAACTTCATTTCTTCTTTTAAAATTTTTCTCATCAGTTTATGTAATTCCATTCATAATTTCTTTATGAGTATTAACAATCTTCAACCAATTACCAACAACTTTTTTAATACTCTCTTTATTTTTACATACTTTACAAAGATCTTCAGTTGCATGTCTCAATTTTTATTTGTTAGTCTATGAGTGCTACTTGTTTCAGTAAACTTTTTACACATTAAAGAGTAAGTTTATTGTAATTTTCTATTACTATAGAACAAAAATGTATCGAATTATAAATTATTTCAACAAGTATACTTATTTTTACATCTACAAGAAAAACTTTAACGCATCTTTTAATGTTGCAGTTAGAAAATTTGATTTATGTAATATTTTTATTGATTTGTTAGCAATAGGTATTTTATACAGATTATCATAAACACTTAATGAGATATCAAAATCATTAAATGAACAATCTTATTCAATGATTCTACATATAACAACAACTTTTATAAGGATAAACACATACTCAAAATTGTGCGTCTTTTGTCCGTTTCCAGTCATAAAATTGAATTCAATTATTTGTCTATAATTTACTTTGTTTTCTAGTGTATTACATTTATCTAAAGCATAATTATGTGTTGAATTAATGTTACTTGTTTTTAATGATAATACTTTATGTCAAGATATAAATCCCATGTCTTTTAGTAAATTCTGTAAGAACTGTTGCGTAATCAACCTCGCTAATAAGAGTTTTTAGTTCTTCTTCATCAACATAATTACTGAATTGTGTTAAAATAATTGTCTGCTCGAGTTTTGTAACAAGATTTTTTAATTGTTTTACTAGATATGATATGTTCTCTACATTTTCTTTATCGATTGAATCATTCACATTTACTAACTTTTATAACAAAGGTTAACATAACTCCTACAAACATCATAAACTTTCTTTTAGTTCACTACGAACTTGCTTGATTTCACCATTTATTTTTAATCTATTGATGATTTTAGTTCTGTAACCATTTGAAGATCATTACCTAACTCATTATTAAAATGTTTGGTATTGATTTTAAAAGCTAATGCTCTCTTAATTTTTATCTGTTTTTGGTTTAATGATTGAATGTCTCCAGATGAAGTATAATCTATAAATTTAATTATTTCCACAATATCCAATTATTAAACTCAAAATTTATAATTAACTGATAACAGTTTTAAAACAAGTATACATAAATGATCTTATATCACTTCATCAAAATTTCGTATTCTCTCAATATTGTAGTACAGATCATTTTTTCCAAACAGTTAATGAGAAGTTTTAGTATGTTACCATCACATGAATCCAAATCAAATATCATATTTTTCCATTTATAATAATAAATTCATTGAGTACCAACATGATCAGATGTATCTAAAGATACTAATCACATTCAAGATATTTTGTTTTATTGGGTAATCTGTCAATCATGAATAGAGTTCTAAGATATTAAATTTTCAATTGCTTCACTAATTCTTCTATGTTAAAATTCAATAAGGGGTTATCACATTTCTCAATCACTGATTTTTTTTTACTTTTTTATTACAGCACAAGCTTTCTTTTCAATTACTAAAATCTATCTTTCTTCTGATTTTTCATCATTTTGTTCTTTATCATGAACTGATTTTGCGATTGCTGCTGCACCTGAGGGTAATGAAGCAATTGCACCTAATGCTGCAGGTAAAACTTGTAAAAATCACCTTCATGTTTTGTTAATCCGACGCCATCTCTCTTTTTTGTTAGACATTCAGTAACATTTTTCACATCTGGAATACTAAAGTAATAAGTAAATTTCAACCAGATTTTATTTTTCTTTCTTTTACGTGCATCAGTTAAAAATTGAACAATACTATTTAATTATTCATTACTTAATTTGATTTGAATTAATTTTGGTTATATTGTGCTGCTAAGTAGCATAGTATAATCAATTGAAAAGTTATTCAATTGTGTAGATTAAAAATTTATTAGGATTAATAATTATAAACGTTTTTCATTAACATCAGTAATCATTCCTAATTTTGGCTTCCATATATTATACACTCCTGGAAATGGAAAAAAGAACACATTGACACCGGTGTGTCAAACCCACCATACTTGCTCCGGACACTGCGAGGGGGCTGTACAAGCAATGATCACACGCACGTCACAGCGGACACACCAGGAACCGCGGTGTTGGCCGTCGAATGGCGCTAGCTGCGCAGCATTTGTGCACCGCCGCCGTCAGTGTCAGCCAGTTTGCCGTGGCATACGGAGCTCCATCGCAGTCTTTAACACTGGTAGCATGCCGCGACAGCGTGGACGTGAACCGTATGTGCAGTTGACGGACTTTGAGCGAGGGCGTATAGTGGGCATGCGGGAGGCCGGGTGGACGTACCGCCGAATTGCTTAACACGTGGGGCGTGAGGTCTCCACAGTACATCGATGTTGTCGCCAGTGGTCGACGGAAGGTGCACGTGCCCGTCGACCTGGGACCGGACCGCAGCGACGCACGGATGCACGCCAAGACCGTAGGATCCTACGCAGTGCCGTAGGGGACCGCACGGCCACTTCCCAGCAAATTAGGGACACTGTTGCTCCTGGGGTATCGGCGAGGACCATTCGCAACCGTCTCCATGAAGCTGGGCTACGGTCCCGCACACTGTTAGGCCGTCTTCCGCTCACGCCCCAACATCGTGCAGCCCGCCTCCAGTGGTGTCGCGACAGGCGTGAATGGAGGGACGAATGGAGACGTGTCGTCTTCAGCGATGAGAGCCGCTTCTGCCTTGGTGCCAATGATGGTCATATGCGTGTTTGGCGCCGTGCAGGTGAGCGCCACAATCAGGACTGCATACGACCGAGGCACACAGGGCCAACACCCGGCATCATGGTGTGGGGAGCGATCTCCTACACTGGCCGTACACCACTGGTGATCGTCGAGGGGACACTGAATAGTGCACGGTTCATCCAAACCGTCATCGAACCCATCGTTCTACCATTCCTAGACCGGCAAGGGAACTTGCTGTTCCAACAGGACAATGCACGTCCGCATGTATCCCGTGCCCCCCAACGTGCTCTAGAAGGTGTAAGTCAACTACCCTGGCCAGCAAGATCTCCGGATCTGTCCCCCATTGAGTATGTTTGGGACTGGATGAAGCGTCGTCTCACGCGGTCTGCACGTCCAGCACGAACGCTGGTCCAACTGAGGCGCCAGGTGGAAATGGCATGGCAAGCCGTTCCACAGGACTACATCCAGCATCTCTACGATCGTCTCCATGGGAGAATAGCAGCCTGCATTGCTGCGAAAGGTGGATATACACTGTACTAGTGCCGACATTGTGCATGCTCTGTTGCCTGTGTCTATGTGCCTGTGGTTCTGTCAGTGTGATCATGTGATGTATCTGACCCCAGGAATGTGTCAATAAAGTTTCCCCTTCCTGGGACAATGAATTCATGGTGTTCTTATTTCAATTTCCAGGAGTGTACATTTGACTGCTGCAGCTGTTAACTTCTTCTCTGATGAAGCATCAGAGGCATGCATTCTTTCTTTTGTAGCTAGTTGAAGTTCTATATCTACTTTGTGTTTTCTTTCTAAATTTTTATGTTCACAGTATGAAATGTCATGTTGTTTACAAGCATTGTCTAATGGGTTAATTCCTTTATCGCCTGTAGATGTTATTCCTCCTAATTTTATCCCAGGACTGCAGTAAAAATAAACAGGAAGCTGCAATTGTTAATCAAAGTTTTTGCTGAACCTTTTTCATATTTTTTACTATTCCTAAATGTATGTTCTAAATTATTCAAAAATCTAATTAAATATGTAGTTGCATTTGGATTAATGATTATGAAATCACTAAAATTATTTGTTAACATGTGTGCTATGCCATCTCTTTATTATGACAATTTTTCATTTCCAGGTGATTCTTTGCCATGAATTACTGCCAATCTATCGCATAAATGTAAATATATTCCATGGGATTTTATGAATATTTCTTTGCTATACCTTCACCCAGTTTCTTTTTTGGGGCTTCTTGATTTTCTTATTTGCAACCATATCAGATAGACTAAAGAACTATATTTCTCACCTCACCTGATTTATGTTTATTAGTATAATCATCATTATTTTGAGAAATAGTATTTGTTAATAGTAATATGTCTTCATACTTGTCTAGAACATCCTAATCATATTCATCCTCGCCATTACTTTAAATCAAGAGTCTCACAAAATCATCAATTGCTTTGTACTATTTATCATTGAATCAGATTTTAACTTCAGAATCCCCAGTATAATGCTTTCTATTTCTAAAACACAAGACAAGAAAACTTACTACTGAGAGTGCCAACATACTTTGATGTTGGACCAACAATCACAGTTTCAGGTATAATTTGTTTTTCTTTCTCCTTTTCTTCTACTTTTTTAGCAGTTCTTCAAGTTGTGTTCTTCTTTGTGGTGATGGGCTTTCATTGTGGAATAAACTTTTCTGAAATGAAGAATAGGAATAGGTAACTTATCATCTTCATGGGCATAAAGAGCCATTTGTTTTTCAACCTCTGTATTTTCTCCTATAGCTTTTGGAACATTATCAGCTAAATCTGTCATTCCTTGTTTAACTAGTCCAATCTCCATTTTTATGTTTTTCATATTCTGTTCTTGTCTGTTTTTTCCTTCTTGAGTTCTTTCAATTCTTCAACTTTTTTTCTATTTCTTTTTGCTTTTTTAACAACTTCTGGACTGTATTTCGCAAACATTTATTGGAGATGATAAAACATTAATTCAAATCATTTTTATCATTAAACTTGAATACTAGACATGTATAATTTATGTTTGTGTTCAAGATTTTTGTTTATGGCGATGTTAGAAAAGATTTATTAAATTTAATTAGATGATGTACTCTGAATTCATATCTTTAAAAAAATTACAACTACGTGTATCAGGTCCAGATATAGTTTCATTACTACACCATGAACTATTAGTATAATGTTCATCAAACTTCAATTCAGTTTTTTTCTAATTTATCATGTTCTGTTCTATAATCAAGAGGTTCTTTAATTTCATTTATGTGTTCAGGTAAAACACCATCAATGTGGTCTTACAGATATGTGCTATCATCTTTCAAATGTTCATTTAATAAAGATAAAAATACATTTAAACTTTATGAAATTCTGAATTTTGTTTCTGAACTTTCTGCGTTTTTGTTTTCTAGTTATTCTGGTCATAAATAATCCATACTAATGATTCCAATGTTTACTGCATATTTCTCCAAAATCGTTCGACTTTAAATCATCTTCAACAAACTCATGATAAATACGATTTAAAATTGTGCCATCTTGTATGAAAATATTTTAAAAACTAAGATTGTTTCTTACTAATTGTTCTGTTATTTTTGAATAAGTTTGAGCTAAGTAAAAACATTCTGTTTCTTTTATGTCTGCCTCTAGTAAAATACTCTTTAAATGCATCATGATTTTCAAGGATGAAGTCATCGAAAAGTACAACTGAATTTTCTTATCATTGATCTAGTGGAATAATTCTGTCGTCATTTTTAATAAAAGTAGATATTTTTTAATTATGCTTGTCTTCTATTTTATCAAACCTTTTTATAAATTCTGAGTACTTTGGGTGACCTAACTTTTGAAGTAAGTACACAATTCAGTAATTTTATACCAGTTCAATCATCTTGGAGTCAGAATGTAATTGTCAATCATTAATGTCGTTTTCCCACATACACTTGGTTCTATGATTGTACATCGAATAGAATTTGGTAAAAGTTTACGATGTTTATGTTTTGGTTTCTTTCCAATATTTCTTAATTTTGGTTCCCAATCAGGTTTCATTTACTCACATAAAAAATTTATTGATTAGTGGTTTGTCTTATTCAGTTGGGTGGTAAGTCATCTATTCTCAGAAAAAGATTGACTGTTCCTATACAAAAAGTTATAGCACTGTTGCCCTAGTTGGTTTTTATGCACGTTTTTAACTCCAAATTTTACACCAGAAAATAATATTGTGATAAAGAAATAATAAAAACACCTGTTGCTCAGTATAACTTGAAAAAGTTGGAAAAATTTATTCATTCAAATACCGAATATACACATAAAACTGAAGAGATTTTAAATAGAGTTGTTATTGAGAGTGAGGTTAGAACGTATCTGGATAAAAATCAAAGTAATAGAAATAAATACTATTGAAATTAATCAAAAAAGTTGGAAATAATTTACCAAAAATAATACCATTTGAATTAATTAATATGAATTTTAATCTTGCTGATGGAATGTTTGTAACACATTCTGATTATGTTCATATTGCTTCATTCAAACCTAATGCTGAATTCGGTAGACCAATAATTCATGAACAAAATTACCCTGTAAACATTCCAATTTTTTATCTTATTCAACAATTAGAAATTACTATAACTAATGAAATGACAATTTCATTGACTTTAATTGGGACAGTGTAACAGTTCTTTTAGAAATATATGAACAATTATTTTCCTTAATAAATCATGAATAAATTCGAGAGTTTTCAGTTCTACTTTTCTTCTCTGAATGAGAAGACAAAAAATAATTTAAATGTACCCAACAAGGATACAGATATTGAAGTATATATTAGAGACCAATCATGCACAGTTGTATATGAGCTTTAGAATTGTTATAGCTAATCCTGATGGATCAGAATCATAATATCCAACACAAGATCGAAAATCCATTTCATTTTATAACCATTTTCGTAGGTCATCAGTCTTCTGAATGGTTTGATCTGCCCCCTGCAAATTCACCTCCAGTGCCAACCTCTTTATCTCAGAGTAACACTTGCGACCTGCATCCTCAATAATTTGCTGGATGTATTAAAATCTTTGTCTTCCTCTACAGTTTTTGCCCTCTACAGCTCCCTCTAGTACTATGGAAGTACTATGATGTCTTGACAGATGTCTTATCACCCTAAACTTCTCCTTCTCGGTGTTTTCCAATTATTTTCTTCTCCAGTACTGTGCAGAACCTCCTCATCCCTTATCTTATCAGTCCACCTAATTTTCAACATTCGCCTTGAAGTACCACATCTCAAAGGCTTCGATTCTCTTCTATTCCAGTTGTCCCACAGTCCATGTTTCACTACTATACAATACTGTGCTCCAGACCTGTACTCTCAGAAATTTCTTCCTCAGAGAAAAGGCTGTATTTGATATTAGAACACTTGTCTTGACCAGGATTGCACTTTTTGCCTATGCCATTCTGCATTTGTTGTCCTCCTTGCTCCATGTGTCATTGGTTATTTTACTGTCTAGATAGTAAAATCCCTGAATCTTATTTACTTGGTGACCATCAATGTTAAGTTTCTCACTGTTCTCATAACTGCTGCTTCTCATTACTTTCATCTTTCTTCGATTTACTCACAGTCCATATTCTATACTCTTAGCTTGTTCATATCATGTAATTCTTTTTCACTTACAGTCAGGATAGCAAAATCATTAGCAAATCGCATCGTTGGTCTCCTTTCACCTTGAATTCTAATTCCACTCCTGATGCTATCTTTTATTTCCATCATTGCTTCATCAACGTACAGCTTGAACAGTAGGGGAGTAAGACTCCATCCCCACCTAACACCCTTTTTAATCCGAGCACTTCGTTCTTGGTCGTCCACTCTTATTATTCCTTCTTGGCTCATGTACATATTATATATTACCTGTCTTTTCTTACAGCTTCCCAGATTTTTCTCGGAATTTCAAAAATCTTGTAACACTTTACATTGTTGAACGCTTTTTCCAGGTTGACAAATCCTATGAACATATCTTGATTTTTCTTTAGTCATGCATCCTCTATCAATCGCAACATTAGAATTCCCTCTGAGATGCCTTTATCTTTTCTAAAGCCAAACTTATCTTCATTTAGCACAGCCTCAATTTTCTTTTCCATTCTTCTGTATATTATCCCTGTTAGCAACTTCGATGCATGAGCTGTTAAACTGATTGTGCGATAATTCTCGCACTTGTCAGCTCTTGCCATCTTTGGATTTGTGTGGATGATGCTTTTCCGAAAGTCAGATGGTATGTAGCCAGACTCATACATTCTACACATCAATGAGTAGTCGTTTTGTTACCATTTCCCCCATTAATTTTAGAAATTCTGATGTAATGTTATCTATCTCTTCTGCCTTATTTGATCTTAAGTCCTCTAAAGTTCTTTTAAATTTTGATTCTAACACTGTATCCTCTATCTCTTCTAAATCTACTCCTGCTTCTTCATCTATCACGTCAGACAAATCTTCCCTCTCATACAGGCTTTCAATGTATAGTTTCCACCTATCTGCTCTATCCTCTGCATTTAACAGTGAAATTCCCATTGCACTCTCAATGTTCCACCCTTGCATTTAATGTCATTGAAGGTTGTTTTGACTTTCCTGTATGCCGAGTCTATCCTTCCGACAATCATTTCTTTTTCGATGTCCTCACATTTTTCCTGTAGCCATTTCGTCTTAGCTTTCCTGCACTTCCTGTTTACTTCATTCCTCAGCGACTTGTATTTCTGTATTCCTGAGTCTCCCAGAACATTTTTGTACTTCTTCCTTTTATAGATCAATCGAAGTATTTCTTCTGTTATCCGTGGGTTCTTTGCATTTACCTTCTTTGTACCTATGTTTTCCTTCCCAACTTTTGTTATCGGCCTTTTTTGATGTCCATTCCTCGACAGCTGTACTGCCTGCTGAGCTATTCCTGTACCTATAGTCTTATAGAATCAAGCATGTCTCGATATCCCTTAGTACGTCCGTATCCCACTTGTTTGTGTAGTGAACTTTAGCCTACTCTTCATCACTACTATACTGTGATCTAAGTCTATATCTGCTCATGGGTATGCCTTACAATCTAGTATCTGATTTCAGAATCTCTGTCTGACGGTAGCGTAATCTAGCTGAAACCATATCACCTAGTCTTTTCTAGGTATACCGCCTCCTATTGTAACTCTTGAACAGAGTATTTATTACAGAACTCAGTTAGTCTTTCCCCTTCCTCGTTCCTTATCCCAAGCCCATATTCTCCTATAACTTTTTCTTCTACTCCTTTCCCTACAACTGCATTCCATTCCCCCATGACTGTTAGATTTTCATCTCCTTTATGTTCTGTATTAGGCAACGGCCTTGCCGCAGTAGATACACCAGTTCCCGTCAGATCACCGAAGTTAAGCGCTGTCGGGTTTGGCCTGCATTTGGATGGATGACCATCCGGGCCGTCTTGCGCTGTTGCCATTTTTTGGGGTGCACTCAGTCTCGTGATGGCATTTGAGGAGTTACTCGACCGAATAATAGCAGCTCTGGTCAAAGACAACCATAATAACGACCGGGAGAGTGGGGTGCTAACCAAACGCCCTCTGATTTGCGACCTCAGCTGAGGATGACACAGGGTCAGTTGGTCCCGATGGACCACCTGTGGCCTGAAGATGGAGTGGTGCTGCTGCTGCTGCTTATGTACTGTATTACCCTTTCAATATCCTCAAATGCTTTCTCTATCTCAGCTTGTGACATTGGCATGTATACGTGAATTATTGTTGTCAGTGTTGATTTGCTGTCGATTCTGATAAGAACAACCCTATCATTGAACTGTTCACTGCAACTCACTCTCTGCCCTACCTTTCTATTCATAACGAATCCTGCTCCTGTTATATCTTTTTCTGCTGCTATTGATATTACCTGATACTCATCTGACCAGAAATCCTTATCTTCTTTCCATTTCACTTCACTAACCCCTACTATATCTAGATTGTGGCTTTGCATTTCCCTTTTCAGATTTTCTAGTTTCCCTACCATGTTGAAACTTCTGACATTCCACGCCCCGACTTGCACAACGTTATCCTTTCGTTCATTATTCAATCTTTTTCTCATGGTAACCTCCTCCTTGGCAGTCCGCTCCTGGAGATCCGAATGGGGAACTATTCTGGAATCTTTTGCCAATGAAGAGAGCATTATGACAGCTTCAATTACAGGTAACATGTCCTGTGGATACACATTGTGTGTCTTATATCCTTTTATTTCATCATTAGTTTTTTTTATTTTATTTCATCTCTTGCTGATAAAATAAGCTTGGAAGGACATTTTTGTAATAACAGTAAAGTAAAAAGTGTGAAAAATGAAATAATTAATCCACTAGCAATGCTTGGTGCTTTCTTTAAAGATTATAAAGAAATACTGTGGGAAGACGATTTAACAGTAAGTTTTACAAGGTGTTCAAGTTCTGGAGATACAATTCTTAGATGGCCAGTTTATAATGAAGCTTCATGAAGCTGTAATTGAGACAAAAGATCCACTTTCATAAGAAGGTGAAATAGTTATAGAATCACTGGAAAATCGTGCACCAATTGTTAAATATGAACCAAATAATGAGTTAGAAAAATGACAAAATATTCAGAAAAATCCAAAAATTCTGATATCATTTTTTGAACTACAAACTGTAAAAGTTGCAGGACTGATTGATAAAAAGAATTTTGAAATTGATATCAGAGTTACTATAACCCAGCAGAATTTGATATGCCATATTTTGTATTTGTTACTTTTTAGACAAATAGTAAAAATAATCAGTTATGTAAGTCTTTATTATTCGATCATGTTAAACTGCAGAAGGTATACCTGAGAAATGAAAGAAACGAAATTTTCCCACAGGAGAGGTGGAATATTAATCCACCCAAAATTTTTCTGAAGGAATGTGATGCATTTCTCGATCTTAAATGAGTTACACTACTAAATAGATATGATAGTCAATAAAATTTTATATTGAGTTCCCCAATCTATATCATGAATATGGCTTGTAGAAAAAATATTGTAACTTCACATAGAACGACTATGAAATTTTGTGCAACTTTTAATGATAATGTTCTGAATGACACTCTTGCTTACATAGTTATCTATGGTAAAAAGAATTTAACTTATGATTCACAACACAGAGAACTTACTGAAAATTTTAATTACATAAATTAATAAAAAATTATAAAAAGTTATAGAAGTGTGTACTTCATGTTTACATTTCTTTGGAGGTATTTTCAGAAAGATAAAGGAAATAAAAATTGAAAAAGTTATTGTGTCAATTAGAAGATATCTAATTTTTTCATTACATTCTTTTTTTAAGATAGCTCTTGTTACATATAATATGCTAGCATTTTCAATTTCAAAACGTTTCATATTCAGCTGAGAAATTAACAAAAAGATTTTGCATCTTGCACCTGTTAATTATGTAACCCAACCTGCTTTCTATCCGAAAATGCAATCAGAATTCAAATATCGTTAAAAATAAAAAAGTTATAACAAAAAACATTATCATAGATTCATTTTACACGTGTTAACTGTGCAATTGTTGCATATTGTATGTTAAACTGTACAGTTAATTTATTTTACATGTGTCAAACAGGTGCATTAGTTAGAAAATCTGTCAACAGATGGCACTGATGTTTTCTTTCGATTTAAATTAATAAGGGAACATTCTTGATTTTAAATTTGATTTTTTTTCTAATGTTAATTTGAGTACTGTAATTATCATTTCATGTATTTAGATTTCATCTTATCAAATAAAATACGAAAATGTGAAAAAAATTATTTGTTTACATCCCAAATAAACATACAAAAATAAGTAAATATGAATCAGCTTTGTCTATCAAATGGCAACTATATACACGATTTTCGAACGCTTCTTCATTAGCCAAACTTCACCCAAGCATCGATTGAAGGAAGTGTGCATAACCAGAGGTCAGTACAATGCAATGTTTGAAGAGAGCTAGCCATCTGACTACCACAATCAACACCCTCATCTCTGTACTTTATAATGGCTTGAATCAATGAAGCAGTTCTGTTAATTGAGAACTTCGTGTAGTGCTGTGTACATAGGGACAGAGGAGTCACAAAACAAGTTGTGCTGAGGACAATATGTGGGTTGTTTTTCAGTTTCTCCTTATGTTCACTTTTTATAACAAAATACATTGTACTAGTAAGCCAGTAAATTTAAAGAAAAATTTTATTCATTTTTCGGTGCACCTTTTATAAGAAATATATTCTATTTTTTTCTTACATTCACCTTTTGTGAGAAGAAAACAATTTTAATAATTAGCGAACATGATTAAAAAATATATTCATTTCTCCTCAATTTCTTAAGTAATTTATAATAAAATAGACGTTTTTTAAATGAAAATAAGTGAGTTAGACGTGAAATTTGGACTATAGTAGAACAATTCAGTACGTACACGAAGTGAGTCATGGCAACCGATGATAGTCATTGGAATCAGGTTGATGAACTCATCAGAGAAAATTATTGGGCAACAGAAACACAGCTCTCAGGTAAGTGTGGCTTATTGTAAGAATATATACTGGCATCACTGCAAAACTGCAGTACAGAAAACTGTGAGCTGTGGGTGCTTCAAATGCGCACTCTTGACGTGAAACAGAGGAGATGTGCCATTTGTCAACAACTTTTAGCGTTTTCAGTGTGGGGTGGTGGGTTCCTTAACTTTGTGACAGGTGATGAAAACTTGGTTCACCATTCTGATTCCAAAAACAAGACAAAATCAAAGGAGTTCAACCACAAAGGAACACTGATGCCAAAAAAGTTAAAGACCATGCCATCACCAGGCAAAGCCATGTCACAACGTTCTGGGATGGTCAGGGTGTGGTGCATTGGAAAGTCATGCTTAAAGTCACCACCATAAACTCTGCAAGATTCACAGAAAACTGACAGCACTAATTTGAAGAGTTCGTCTACACCTGGACCACTCTCTCCTTCAGCATCATAATGCCAAACTACACATGACCGTTGTTGCATTTGTAACAATCCAACGCCTTATGTTTTTTGTTGTCATCATCTTCCACACAGCCCCTACCTATCCCCATTAGATTTTTCATCTGTTTCCAAAACTTAAAGAACAACTTCGAGGACGTCACATTGATAGGGATGAAGCAGTGCAACCAATGGCGAGGTCAAACATTCTACAGTCATGGTATCACCAAACTGGTCTCTTGATGGGAGAAATCTATTCGCCACCATGGTGACTGTATTGAGAAATAAATATGTAGACACGAAGAATAGAGATGTAAAACGTTAATAAAATTTGTTTTATTCAAAAAGCTGTAAGAGTTTTCACATAAAAAATTCGGAGGCATTGTTATTCAGCACTCCCTCGTAACTCTGCATTCAAGGGACTTTATTAGATTCCAAGAGACCATCTCTAGCATAAATAAAATCTAAATAAACAATTACTGAGAAAAGAAATAAGACTAAAAAAGGATAATTCAGTTGGTTATAGCTTATTTTCTCCCAAGCCACCTCACATCTTATGTTCATTGTTGTCAATCATCCTCCACACAGCGCCTCAATCTCGTTGGTTGCTGTGATGTCGACATGATCATCACTGTACACAGCTTTCATTCTTCTATGGATTTTAAATTCAGAGCCCTCTACCAACAGAGGTTTGCAACTTGGTGTCAGTGAAACAGGAAAGTGGATCAGGTAATATACATGACAAGTGATGTTGAAAACTGAATAAAAAATTCTGAAGCATTACTTTCCAGCACACCCTCGTATTAATGAAAATAAATTTCTACATATGACTTATGCCATACATATCACATATAAAACTGGTAAAAAGAGGAATTTGTTGAATATTAACTCAAGTCCACTGCATTGAGTGTTTAAAATTTATATATATATATATATATATATATATATATATATATATATATATATATCGGGGCGGTTAGTAGACCCGCAACCGAGCGCCTCCCCAGGTGGCGGATAGGGGAATGCCTCCTAGATATAGGTGGTACCGAGGAAATGAAATACTCGGGGCGGACCAAAACTACTAGTAGCGTCTGTTCCCACAGTGGGCGGCTACAAAAGGCGTCTGCTCCACATGTCAGTGGCGGCCTCAACCAACCTCCTGATCTGGAAAGTCAGGTTGTACTCGGCAGCATGCCATACATCCAACTACTAAACATCATGATGGTACAACGAGAAAAATCTCATTACCCCGGGCCCCAGTCAATAGACTGGGATTGTCGTGAGCATCGGATTCCGGGGGCTCACGGACATCATGAGAAGAATCGGAGCTTCTCAAACTCCCTCAAGACCAAACGCAAACACTACATCGGCACACTCAACGTGAACACACTGATGAAGACAGGAAAGATGAAACAACTGACAGACACTCTCGAAAAATTTCAAATCAAAATATGTGCTCTGCAAGAAACACGATTCACAGACGAAGACCATTTCAACACGAAGAATTTCAGAATATACAAAGGAAAACCATCGAAACAACTGAAAAACCTAAGGCTTTTTGGCACAGGATTTGCAGTACACAGGTCCATCACGGACAGCATAATCGACTTTTCGTCACCAAACGAAAGAATCAGCACCATCACAGTGAAATCAGCCAATAAATCCTACACAATAATCAACGCACATGCACCAACTAATGACTACAACAGGAAAAACCCGGACGAAATTGATGACTTCTGGACGACAATGGAAGAAACTATCAGAAAAATTCCTGCACATAGAGTCAAAATAATACTGGGAGACTTCAACGCCAAACTCGGAAAAGAAAAGATATACAGACATATCACAGGAAAACATACTCCACACAAGGACACCAACAAAAACGGAAAACATCTGATAGACTTTTGCAAAAGCCACGACCTCGCCATTATGTCAACAAAATTCAAGAAACCAACACGAAAACTTACCACATGGAAATTCCCCAGCGGAAAGCAAGAACTACAAATCGACCACGTAATAGTGCAGAAAGACTCACAAAAAGAAATTTTGAACATAGACACCCGTAAAGGCTACTTCGACTCAGACCACCACCTACTACAGATCAGGATTCGTCTTTTGCCCAAGAAAAAGCTCCAGAAGAACAAAATTGTTAGACCAGATCCAGAATACGTTACTTTAAACCAGACACAAATATTACACAAAATTAAAATGGAGAAAACGACAGACTGGACACAACTTTCACGAAGAATCCGAGAGGCCATGAAACTAGCACAAGCACCACGAACACGGAAACACCGTTGGTGGAACCACACATGTGACCAAGCTATTGACCAACGAATCAGTGCATGGAAAAAATTTAGTTGCCATAAATCCCAAGAGAATTGGATGAACTTCTTGAAAACACAGAAGCAATCAAGCAAAATCATTCGCAGTGAAAAACGACAGTATGACAAACGGCGACTGACAGAGATCGAATCGGACTTCATGAAGAACAATACAAGAAACTTCTACAGAACGTTCAGAGAAAATATGACTGGATATCAACCACCCAACTTGTGCTTCAGAAGACCGGATGGAACCCTAGAAACCAATACCAAAAACAATTGTGACATTCTGGCAAAGTACTTTGAAAAACTGCTCAACACGGACCCCCCCATGGAAGAAATGATGACAGAAACGAGCACATACAATCCAGATAGTGAACCTCCAACTCTAGAAGAAGTTAAAGAAATAATAAAGTCACTCAAGAATCGTAGAGCACCAGGAGAAGATGGCATCATCGCGGAAATCTGGAAGTTACAAGACCCAGAACTCACCAAAGACATCCACAGGATCTTGGAAGACATCTGGAAAACCATGAAAATTCCTGACGACTGGAAAACTGCCCTGATACACCCACTACACAAAAAAGGTGATAAGACTAACCCGAACAACTACAGAGGAATATCCCTACTACCGGTCACATACAAGATCCTCTCTAAAGCTTTACTGAACAGACTAGAATGCCAAACCGACCACTTGATTGGGGAATACCAAGCAGGCTTCCGTAAAGGGCGGTCTTGTGCGGAACAAATTTGGAACCTGAAAATGATTTTACAACACAAACAGAACCTGGTCATTACCTTTGTTGACTTCAAAAAGGCGTACGACTCTATCGACCGGAAAACTCTCTTCAAAATTCTAGCAGAATACAAAGTAGACAACAAAACACGAGCTATCATAGAGCAAACTTTAACCAACACGACCTCCAAAGTAAAGTTCTGTGGGGAACTATCAGAGCCCTTCGAAATTCGCACAGGTGTCCGACAAGGCGATGGCCTCTCACCTCTCCTTTTCAATCTGGTGTTAGATAAGGTCATAAAAGAATGGGAAACATCACAACAGGGGATAACCTTAGGAAACCTACAGATTAAATGCCTGGCTTTTGCAGATGATTTGGCGATTGTCACGAAAGGTATAAAGGAAACAAAAGACGCTATTGAAAAACTGCACGAAATCGCTTCCAAAACTGGACTACAGATCTCTTACGAAAAGACACAGTTTATGAGCACAAAGAAACTCTCATCTCTGAACACAAAGTATGGCACGATTTACAAAACAGCAAACTTCAAATACCTCGGTGAAACACTACAAATGAGTGGACATAACAGAGACTCAAATGAAGAAAGAAAGACTACACTGGACAAGGCATACAAAGTAGTGTGGAATCATTACAACAAGAAATCTATCTCACAAAAAGCCAAATTACGACATTACGACACGGTGGTGCTCCCCGAGGCACTATAAGCAGCAGAGACCACACTAATCCGAGGGCATACACGTATCAGACAATTAGAAAAAGTAGAACGGAAAATACTTAGGAAAATATTTGGCGCAACTAACAACAATGGAATATGGATCAAGAAACCTACAGAGGAACTGTACAAACATACGGAGACAATCACAGAAAAGATTAGAAAACGCAGACTACAATTCTATGGACACCTATACAGAATGCCATCACACAGGCTGACCAAACAGATCTTTGACTGGGTAACCACTAGAAACAACAAATGGGTGGCAGAGGTAGAAAACGACCTGAACCAGCTCAACATAACAGCAGACACAATAAACGACAGAATAAAGTTCAGAAACATCATTAAGAAAAGTAAACCACATGAGATACAATGCGACAAACGAACAGGCATAAAATGGACCGAAGAACGAAAGCAAGATCACAGCCAGAAGATGAAAGAAATATGGGCAACCAAAAAGGCAATCAAGATGAAGCCGAAGACACGAAGCCGACAAGAAGCATGGACAGAGGACCGGAAACAGAAACACAGCGAGCGAATGAGGGAAGTTTGGGCAGCAAGGAAGGCAGCAAAAGGAACTGGCCATGTAGTTTAGTCCAAATGCGCTCTTTAAGGGCAAAACACCAATAATAATATATATATATATATATATATATATATATATATATATGTGTGTGTGTGTGTGTGTGTGTGTGTGTGTGTGTGTTACAGTTAGTCTACATATACATTGTAGTTTGACATACAGGCAACCTTGCAAGTTAACAGTAGTGTCAGTGTCGTCGTAACTGCCGTCTGCTTCACGTCTGCTGTGCAGCGAGCTACGGTAATTTAAGTATTAACTGTATTTTTCTTACTTGTCACTTCTTCTTCTGTGTGTTTCTGCTTTTAGGAAGCTTTAATTGTCGAGTGCTAGTAATAGTGTTCCATAGATTTCGTGTTTGTTTTGGATACAGTCAGAGAGAGTCCCTTTAGTCAACCATAGTGCTAGTAGTGCTAGTGTTTGTTTTCAATACAGTCCAGAGACAGGTAGTGCTACTTTCATTGTTTTCTACAAGAAGTGTCTAGTAACCACAGTTTAGTCAACTATCAGCCGCCTCTAGTGAATTAGCAGTCTAGTTAAAAGTTTATTAACTTTCTATAGTAAATTGATTTCTTAGGATGGATAGGATGTGTGACTGCTATGTACGGACGCAGGAGGAGCTGGCCACTGTTCGCGAACAGCTGAACGTGTTGATGGCCGCGGTCAGCAGTCTTCAGGCTGCTGCCTCGGAGTGTAGCGGCAGTGGGGAGTCTGGTGCGTCGCATGGTACACCCACTGTCCCTACTGTCGAAACATCTTCGCGGGTACCGGGCGCGGTTGGGCCACCCTCTCCCCAAGGGGAGTGGCGGGTTCAGCTGCGTTCGCAACGCACGAGGCGGAGGGTCAATGTGGAAGCTGGCCCTGTGGCATCGCCCGCTCTGACTGTGAGTGGACATGTGGCCGCTCCTTCAGCAAGGTCCGAGCAGGCGCACAGGGGTAGGGGTTTATTAGTTATTGGGAGCTCCAACGTTAGGCGGGTGATGGAGCCCCTTAGGGAAATAGCGGAAAGGTCGGGGAAGAAGGCCAGTGTTCACTCTGTCTGCTTGCCGGGGGGTCTCATCCGAGATGTGGAGGAGGCCCTGCCGGCGGCGATAGCGAGCACTGGGTGCACCCGACTGCAAATTGTTGCTCATGTCGGCACCAATGACTCCTGCCGTCTGGGTTCAGAGGTCATCCTCAGTTCGTACAGGCGTTTGGCGGAGTTGGTGAAGGCAGAAAGCGTCGCTCGCGGGGTGGAATCTGAGCTAACTATTTGTAGTATCGTTCCCAGAACCGACCGCGGTCCTCTGATTTGGAGCCGAGTAGAAGGCTTAAACCAGAGGCTCAGACGATTCTGCGGAGATCTGGGGTGCAAATTTCTCGACCTCCGCTATCGGGTGGAGAAATGTAGGGTCCCCCTGAATAGGTCACTCGTGCACTATACGCAGGAAGTGGCTACAAGGGTAGCGGAGTACGTGTGGAGTGCACATGTGGGCTTTTTAGGTTAGAGAATTCCCTCCCTAGGCCCGACAAGACGCCTCCTGAGACGCGGCAAGGTAGGAATAGGCATAATGCAACAGGGAATAACAATATTAATGTGCTAATAGTAAACTGCAGGAGCGTCTATAGAAAGGTCCCAGAACTGCTCTCATTAATAAACGGTCACAATGCCCACATAGTACTAGGGACAGAAAGTTGGCTGAAACCAGATGTAAACAGTAATGAAATTCTAAACTCAGATTGGAATGTATACCGCAGAGACAGGCTGGACAGTTAAGGGGGAGGCGTGTTTATAGCGATAAGAAGTGCAATAGTATCGAAGGAAATTGACGGAGATCCGAAATGTGAAATAATTTTGGCGAAGGTCACGGTTAAAGCAGGCTCGGACATGGTAATTGGATGTCTCTATTAGGCCCCCTGGCTCAGCAGCTATTGTGGCTGATCACCTGAAGGATAATTTGGGAAATATTTCGAGTAGATTTCCCCACCATGTTATAGTTCTAGGTGGAGATTTTAATTTGCCAGATATAGACTGGGAGACTCAAACGTTCATAACGCGTGGCAGGAGCAAAGAATCCAGTGAATTTCTTTTAAGTGCTTTATCTGAAAACTACCTTGAGCAGTTAAACAGAGAACCAACTCGTAGCGATAACATATTAGACCTTCTGGTGACAAACAGACCCGAACTATTTGAAACAGTTAACGCAGAACAGGGAATCAGCGATCATAAAGCGGTTACTGCATCGATGATTTCAGCCATAAATAGAAATATTAAAAAACGTAGGAAGATCTTTCTGTTTAGCAACAGTGACAAAAAGCACTTTCAGAGTACCTGACGTCTCAACACAAAAGTTTTGTCTCAAATACAGACAGTGTTGAGGATCAGTGGACAAAGTTCAAAACCATCGTACAATATGCGCTAGATGAATATGTGCCAAACAAGATCGTAAGAGATGGAAAAGAGCCACCGTGGTACAACAACAGAGTTAGAAAACTGCTGCGGAAGCAAAGGGAACTTCACAGCAAACATAAACATAGCCAAAGCCTTGCAGACAAACAAAAATTACGCAAAGCGAAATGTAGTGTGAGGAGGGCTATGCGAGAGGCGTTCAACGAATTCGAAAGTTAAGTTCTATGTGCTGACTTGGCAGAAAATCCTAAGAAATTTTGGTTTTATGACAAAGCGATAGGTGGATCAAAACAAAATGTCCAGACACTCTGCGACCAAATAGGTACTGAAACAGAGGATGACAGACTAAAAGCCGAAATACTAAATGTCTTTTTCCAAAGCTGTTTCTCAGAGGAAGACTGCACTGTAGTTCCTTCTCTAGATTGTCGCACAGATGACAAAATGGTAGATATCGAAATAGACGACAGAGGGATAGAGAAACAATTAAAATCGCTCAAAAGAGGAAAGGCCGCTGGACCTGATGAGATACCAGTTCGATTTTACACAGAGTACGCGAAGGAACTTGCCCCCCTTCTTGCAGCGGTGTACCGTAGGTCTCTAGAAGAGCGTAGCGTTCCAAAGCATTGGAAAAGGGCACAGGTCATCCTTGTTTTCAAGAAGGGACGTCGAATAGATGTGTAGAACTATAGACCTATATCTCTGACGCCTATCAGTTGTAGAATTTTGGAACACGTATTATGTTCGAGTATAATGACTTTTCTGGAGACTAGAAATCTATTCTGTAGGAATCAGCATGGGTTTCGAAAAAGACGGTCGTGTGAAACCCAGCTCGCGCTATTCGTCCGCGAGACTGAGAGGGCCACAGACACGGGTTCCCAGGTAGATGCCGTGTTTCTTGACTGCCGCAAGGCGTTCGATACAGTTCCCCACAGTCGTTTAATGAACAAAGTAAAAGCATATGGACTATCAGACCAATTGTGTGATTGGATTGAAGAGTTCCTAGATAACAGAACGCAGCATGTCATTCTCAATGGAGAGAAGTCTTCCGAAGTAAGAGTGATTTCAGGTGTGCAGCAGGGAAGTGTCGTAGGACCGTTGCCATTCACAATATACATAAATGACCTTATGGATGACATCGGAAGTTCGCTGCGGCTTTTTGCTGATGATGCTGTGGTATATCAGGAGGTTGTAACAATGGAAAATTGTACTGAAATGTAGGAGGATCTGCAGCGAATTGACGCATGATGCAGGGAATGGCAATTGAATCTCAATGTAGACAAGTGTAATGTGCTGCGAATACATAGAAAGAAAGATCCCTTATCATTTAGCTACAATATAGCAGGTCAGCAACTGAAAGCAGTTAATTCCATAAATTATCTGGGAGTATGCATTAGGAGTGATTTAAAATGGAATGTTCATATAAAGTTGATCGTCGGTAAAGCAGATGCCAGACTGAGATTCATTGGAAGAATCCTAAGGAAATGCGATCCGAAAACAAAGGAAGTAGGTTACAGTACGCTTGTTCGCCCACTGCTTGAATACTGCTCAGCAGTGTGAGATCCGTACCAGATAGGGTTGATAGAAGAGATAGAGAAGATCCAACGGAGAGCAGCGCGCTTCTTTACAGGATCATTTAGTAATCGCGAAAGCGTTACGGAGATGATAGATAAACTCCAGTGGAAGACTCTGCAGGAGAGACGCTCAGTAGCTCGGTACGGGCTTTTGTTGAAGTTTCGAGAACGTACCTTCACCGAAGAGTCAAACAGTATAATGCTCCCTCCTACGTATATCTCGTGAAGAGACCACGAGGATAAAATCAGAGAGATTAGAGCCCACACAGAGGCATACCGACAATCCTTCCAATCCTTCTTTCCATGAACAATACGAGACTGGAATAGAAGGGAGAACCGATAGAGGTACTCAAGGTACCCTCCGCCACACACCGTCAGGTGGCTTGCGGAATATGGATGTAGATGTAGATGTAGATGTAGACCATAGGACCATAGTTAAGAGTAATATGACGAGTTTCAGCGACTATTAGGACTGTGTATGTATGAAGAGTAGGAACTATATACTTGGAAGAAGAGCAAAATAACTGTTAACACCAGGGTGTAATTTCTGGAATACCAATTGCCTGTAAATTGTTGAAGTTGCTATCATTTTTGTGTATTTCTACAGATTCCATAAAGAAGCAGGTCTAATGGCTCTTATCTACACCAAGACCCGTGTCGGCGAATTTTACTATGTGGTCAGTCTCACACAGCGAGCGGTTCGCCACGGCCGATTGCTCTACCTGCCCCAATCTGTAATTCTGCTTATAATCGGTGATCCTGGTGTTGATTAATCCTCCAATCATTCCAACACAGACTTTTCCACATGTAGGTGGCATACGGTATATTGTCGACTTTGCACGTGGGTCCCTTTTCTCTTTTTCCGATCCGTGACTCTCTTCGATCTTCTTTGTCAGTTTGCAAAAAATGTTTTTACGCCGTATTTGCGCAATATAAGGCCGATTCTGTCAGTTATTTTTGGAATGTATGGCAGAAAGCCCGTGCCCGATATTTCTTTTTCCGATATGTCACTTCGCCGAGTGTTTGATTATGTGGCATATCTCCTCCTTGGAACGTTTTCTAGGTGTCTCATCTCGCGTCCGAGGTGGTGCTGCTCACACATTCTTCTTGCTAGCGCTGCGAGTGTGTTGATCATGCGTCTTTTCTGACTCGGCTGGTGATTTGGCAGTTTGCGCAGGTATAGGTCTGCGTGACAATGCCAGCAACTCGTGCTGGGGAAACGTTAGAAGAAAAAGTATCGCCGGCCTCTGTGGCCGAGTGGTTCTAGGTGCTTCAGTCCGGAACCGAGCTGCTGCTATGGTCGCAGGTTCGAATCCTGCCTCGGGCATGGATGTGTGTGATGTCCTTAAGTTAGTTAGGTTTAAGTAGTTCTAAGTCTAGGGGACTGATGACCTCAGATGTTAAGTCCCATACTGCTTAGAGCCATTTGAACCATTTGAATTTGAAAAAGTATCAAATAAACATCGACCGAAGAACCCGAGACAGAAGCCAACAGGCAATTTGTCAAAACAGAAACTGCTGCCGCTCCTTACACCCCTGCTCAACCCTGCAACTCCCGCTAGTGTGTCCCAACATCTCATGAACTTTTCTGCTACACATCCACATTAACATATATTTTTTTAACACTTAATGTATCCTTTCTATAAAAGAGAAACTGCTTTTCCTCCACTCGACTCAGTGACTGTCAGTAGTGTATTCGAACATTGCAGCAATTTTTCTCCTACCTATCCACCTTAACTTACTTTCATTTACACGTAATATATCCTGTAAATGAAACCGAAACTGCTACTGTTCCTCGCGCATCCCCTGCCGGTAGTGTACTCGAAAATTTCAGGAGTTTTTCTGCTAGTAATCAACAATACCCTACATTTATTCATACTTTATGTACCTTTTGCATAAAACAGAAACTGCTCCTGCTTCTGACGTGTCTACTCAACTAAGAGTCTGATGTTCGTGTATCGAAATATATTAGGAAATTTTCTCCTACTCATCCACATTAACTTAAATTTATTCACACTTTATGTGAGCTGACACACCTTGCTCCAAATGGAAATTCTGTCTCCTGAATGCTCCAACGACGAAACTTTACCAGTCACAGCAGTGTCGTAAGCATACACTTTTGGATTTTAGCTCATCCTTTCTGAAAGTAACAGATCTTTCCTAAATAGTGAAGAAGAAAGATGGTCCCAGGTCACCAGCAAATGGTCCATTTAACCTTACCTTTGTCTTGAAAAACACTTTCTGTCGAAAAATAGCGATATAGTGTGATCCATTATCTGCAGAAACCTTTGCTTATCATTCGTGTGGGAATATTAATCTCTGCTACTTTTTTATGGAACTAGAAATTCCAATATAGATCTTCTTGTTTATCGTACATGGAAGTACTTTTTATTGCTAAAGGAAAGAAAGTTTCCCTTATTAGACCTTCTACTGTGGAACTAACACGAAAAATAACTGCGAATATTTTGTAGCCAGTAAACAGAAACATTTTTTCATATTTTCACAAAGTTAACACGTTTCACTCCATATCCTCATTTTCTGAGATACACGTGACGAAAAACGCTGTAAAAACAATATAACATAGTATTCTGGACAAAAATAAATATAGCCATTATGCTGTAAATCACATACATATATTTTGCAAAAACCTGCACAATATAATGTTTTTGTTTTCAATAACAAGCGTGTCATTACTTCTTAAATTTTTCCATGAAAAAATTCTTAAACTCCCTTAGTTTATGGACTAAACTTCGATGAAACATTTAAAAAACTAATGGCTTATCACATTTATGAGATTATTAAAAGATCAGACCAAGGGAAGGCCGGTGTCTATTTCGACTTCCACCTTCTGACACCCAACTATCTTTTCATTGTCAATGGCGACATTTTTCAGCTTCCAGAAACCGTCGATTGCTGGAATGCGCGAGAAGCTTTCGGCATCGAATTCTGCATCCACCATCTTGTACACACCCTGAAACGAAAGATATTTTACAGCTATCAGTGTAATTATTAATCCTTTTATAGATTTTCACCAAAAATACATAGCTAATGAAATGAATGTACTAAAGTTCTGTTACGAATAACTTGTTTCTGTTTCGATAACTCTTATGAAAAGCCTTGAAATCTAAAAGAAAATAGTACAAAATACTTTTCAATCAATTTTTGGGTTGGTAGTTGTAGTCTGTTGTACACTCTCTTTCCCTGTTGTCTTTATCAACATCTGTTTTCATGCTGGGCTACAAGTTTTCTGGTTTAATAACCCTGTAAAGTTCCTTGTTAATAATAATTCCATCAGATAAGGTGAGTAGTTTTTCTTTCCTGGAAGTAGTTCATCCTTCGAAAAAGTTTATGATCACGAAATCAAGAAATTTAATAGGAGCTAAATAGGAAACAATGCTGAATCTTTGCAACACCATGCCCATGCTATTACACCTGTAAGTGAGTCCCCAGCAACAGAATTCAGGCAAGAGAAATGATGTTCCCTAGTCGTTTGTAGATACAATAAGGAGAGACGAAATATAAAACTAGGATATACGACAAGGTCTTAACATCAATGACGTAAGTAAAAAAGTGATGATATGTCACAAGGAGTCAAAGTCGCACATGGAATGGATAATCCATGTATGTTTTTCAAGAGTACTGTAGATATAGCAACCCAGACACTTCCACAACTTGCACACGCCGAGGACCTGATAACAAGCATGAATAAGTGATATCTCAACAGCTTAGATGACGATGACAGTGACTCATAGTCCGCAACTGTTGGTCTAGTATTTAGTGTCACTGGCTCTAGACTGCGGAGTCACGGTTCGATCGTCACCAGGGTAGATTTTCTTTGGTCGGGGACTGGGCGTTTCTATTGTCCTGATCATTTCATTTCACATTCATCACAAAGGCGTGCAAGTCGCTGAAGTGGCGTCAAATAAGTGTAGAAACACTTGCTCTAGGTAGCCTAAAACCTCAGCTGGGGTCTCCCGTCCAATAATGCTACGTGACCATTTCACTTCATACATTATTAATTAGATTTAGCACGTAGATCCGAACAGCTCACATACAGCAACGCATAGTAGTAATACACAATGCACACTATACTGTTTGCGGCGGGAAGGTCGATTATAAAAGACGACAATTACATCTTGTGCTGTCTGTACCAGGAATGTCCATCATAAAAGAAAAAAATTACATCTTATGCTACTTTTGGCTGGAAGATCAATTTCAAGGACAAGGGCAAAAAATCAACATAAAAAGAGATATGTTTCGTTCGTGTATAACAGTTTTCTAAAAAGCGTTTATTTTTCGTTGAGAGCAAGTTGGAAAATGACTTTTGACAACTTTTATACAACACTGAAACATTTGTAACTTTATTACGATTATTTTGTCTATGCGTTGACTGTAGTGTGTGGACACCAAGGGATTTTACGCGTAGTATGTTGTTTAGTGTTGCGTCGTTTAGTCCCAAAGACAGTAAAAAAATCCATCTCGCCCCAGCGGAGCCTCCTAGAGCATTGTATTTGTGGTACAGATCTCATACTTGAAGCTGGTCCGTTGCCTACATTAAATAGGGAAGACCAGAGGATTAAACCATTACGACCCTTGGGAAGGCTGTTTTTAAGGCTTCTGGGAAAGATATTACCAAATTAAGCATTACTCTGGAATGCTTCTTCAGCGAAAATATTTTGCAGCTATGTATCTTAGAATGGGAAAATAGTGTGTTACTCAAGCGCAAAGCGCAAAGGAAGTGACATGTAGTGGTACAGGGTACCCTCTGCCAAGCGCCATACGCTGGCATGCGGAGCATCTGTGTAGATGTATATGCAGAACTCAAGTTGTTGTTAAGTAAATCGATTAATGAAACTATAAACCTGGGCTCGCCAGTCAGGTGTGAAGACTCATATGGACCATTTTTTTTAAGATCACCAGGAAAAACAAAAGATCACAATACAGATAAACAAGATAGCAGCTCTATGTGTAGGAGGAACACACGAATGAGTGATTCCAGTCTTACCTCGAAAACATGATACAAAAGGAAGAGAGAGCTCTCACGACTGCTGATCGTATGTTTTTGATAACGCAGTTGTCAGACAAGAAGCATATAAGATTAGTTGATACTCAGGGTAGTGTGCTGGGTCCAGTTCTATTCTTAATAGACATTAATGACTTTCCAGATAGTATTAGACAGGGAGGAAAAGTTCTTGGATAAAAAGTTCTCTTTGCTGTGGCAGCAACATCATAGTCACTGATAAAAACCGGAGCTCCTAACACAGAAAGCAGATGAAACCCTTAAGGATATTTAGGATTGAGCTGTACGCAGTACATTAACACTGAACTCAAAGAAAGCGAACAACATGCAGTTTAGCATAAACAGGGAAAAAAATGCTGTCAGGTTAAACACAGATGATAAATCTACAGATTGTGTAACAAAAACAAAATTTTTAAGGATGATATTGAGTGTCAATTCATATGAAATCAACTCGCTTCGGTACTAGTAAAAAGAAAATCATCAACATTTTATGCTCTTAGGGTTTTATAATCAGTTAATAACAGCCGATGTCTTGTGGTTCCATACTATTCTTACCTACACTCAGTTCTTAGCTATAGGATTCTTTTTTGGAGCTTTAAGGCTCAAAACATAGACACAATTTTTAAACTGTAGAAAACGAGAAGTAGTAGCTGGGCTCGTTGTAAACAGTTATCTAAAAAACTGGACATCCTTACTGCACCAGTTGAGTACATCTCCCAATCTGTGGTGCATATCAAGGAAAACATTACTAAATATTTCATAAACAATGAAGGAAAAACAAAAAACTCAAAACATCATTTTATACAAAAAAATAAAATTTCGTAATATACTGCCCAAAGCAATGTAAGAGATTACTAAATTATGTGTGCTCAAAAACGCAGCTAAAACTTTCTTCATAAGTAAATCACACTACACAATGATAGAGGACTGAGATTAGTGGTTAATAATGAAACGGGATAACTCCACACCCCGCAACTCGCATTTCAATACATGATCACGGTTTACAGCTATTTCATTAAAATCATATGTCAAGATCTAAAGTGCATGATAGTACGCCTTCACGCTCTACTGATTTTAGCATCTCAATCATCATTTGACAAGCCATCCTGGACTTACTTTTCAGCATAATAATGCCCGCCCACAACATGGGAGCTTCCTACTACACGTCTTTGTGCTTGCCAAACCCCACTTTGGTCAGAAATGCTGCTGGATCGCTCCCCAGATGAGAAACTTTGGGGCATTATGGGCAGTACCCTCCAACGATCTCGAGATTCTGACAACATAATGCGCCAATTGGACAGAATCTGGCATGATATCCCTCAGGAAGACATCCAGCAACTCTGTCATTGTCAAGCCGAACAGTTGCTAGTGGATCAACGTGTTATTGACTTGCTCAGTTTGGGAAACTCTTTGTCTTGAATAAACCATCCAATTTTCTCTGAAACTGTTTATATGTACATGTACATCACATCTACCGATTTCTGTCCTATTCGGAGTCGTTCTTTTGTCTTGGAGGGTATTAGACGCCCTCCCATCCCCCACCCTCTGCCCCCCTCATCCCTGGAAGACATCATTCTAATACCGTGTAATACCCCTTCTAGACTTTATAATGGCCTCAACTGGGCGAGGAAGAGAGTCCAGGTTTCTTCAGGTGTATCATGTCAAGCCACTTATCAATGATTATATCGCGTGGAGATAGCAGACAGTGAAGTAATAGATTGCAACATCCCGCCTGCTATTCCAAATAGTCCCAGACATTTTGAATTGACTTAAGATCGACTGATTTAGCGGACCATTCGAGATGCGACAAGGTGCCTGTGTGACTGTCAAAGTAGGAATGTATGTCTGTGGTGCTGTGAACATAGCTGTTGTAATTTTGGTAGTATCCACTGCATACTCAGCATCGTGAACATGTAGAATATAAGGGGGACACTTGGCCACAAGAAGCTTGAATGAGCAGACCCAAGTCAAGGTACGAAAAACAGCCCCAAAACATCACAGCATCACCTCCGATGTGAGCGACCCCCTCCACAGACACAGCCGCATCGGGCCGTCAGTACACTCGTCGCGTTGTATCATTTGAAAAGAGGCAAAATCGCGACTCTTCGGCCCACACTGTACTACTGTCCCATTTCTGTATTGATTGGCGTTTTGAGGACGAGCAGTCTGATATGCTGCTGCGAGCAATGACCTTTCGCGAGGTACGGAACTTCATTCGTCCATTGCATGCGCATCTCGTCGAAATGATCTCCCACAAACTGGATGAGATGGACCGTAGATATAAATATAAAAGGAGTGAGCATTCGGATGCGCGTAACGAGGATTCCGCCTGTAGTATCTCCTACAGCTCAAGTCACGTGATTTGGGACGGCGCATTTTAGCCCGTGTAACGCTTAGTTTATTCTGTTATTACTTCACTTGTACAGAGAGATCATCTTCAGAAATACCGTGAAATCTCGCATACGTGTTTTACGGACATCTTAACGATCTAATACCAGGAACTGAAATTGGCTTAAAGATGGGAAGAGCAATGATATTGTGCTTTTTCGTCACAGCATCTTAGCTCATATTTCACTTTATCTAAGCTTTTTTTCGATAACAGGATACGAAGTGACAGCCAACAATATTTTTTTTTACGTTTTCTGTTTCACTTGTTCATATTGTCTAATCTATGTTCTAATTAATTATGTTACAATGACACTGTAGCCGGCCCCAAAGTTTCACGAAGGAACAACGTATTTGGAAATATGAAACAGTTACAGTAAAACGGTAAATGATTTGCACCACCTGCTTGTCGATTATTATTTTCAGTTTTTCCTTATTTTCCCTCCTACCTTTTATGGAGAAGTAAAATATTTATACTATTTTTCGCCGTCTCATCAGAAAAATAAAACCATACATTACGTAAAAAAATACAGGTTCAATGCTCAAATTTTGGAGTAATAAAAGAACTGACAGTCAATAATTGTTTGTTTCAGGTTTTCTATTGCATTGATTCATATTGTGGAATCTGTTCTAATTAACTGCGTTACAATGGCAGGTGTATAGAAAACTGTCTCATGTAGAAACAGATAAACTCAAGGGTTTGACAACCTGCATAAATTGGAGAAAATTAATCATACTGACAGTATAAATTTTATCTGTATATGAACATAGCACCAATATGTATACCTGACTGGCTGTTTTCTCAGACACACTTGCGGATTTATCTATCACTTGTTTCGTAGGCACATGGCCATAAAGTCGCAGAAATTATCTCTGCAGTACGAGACTTTGTAATACGTGTCGATATCATTTACAATCACCCATTTGTTGTACACACGTATGAAAAGGAACTGGCATCCTTCCACATACTTCTGTTTACATCCCTAGCAACGACCGTACTGCACCATAGCTGTCACTAAAACTCAAATGTGCAGAAACGTATATAAAACAAGGCCAGTACGGGTAATATTCGAGTTTCGCTGTTATCGCAAATTGTAGACAAGCAGCGCTGTTCCAAAATCACGTGACTAGCGCGGTTTGATGTTGAGAATGTGCACACTGGACTATACTCACCCCATAGACATCAGATGGACCTCCGATTCATCTCTGTCTTTGACAAGGCCTACCACTCGTGTCCAGCGCCTGTCGGTTAACATCTTTTTTACGTCCGCTGTTCTTACGCCATGTTACGTGGTTGCGAATGGTACATCATTCTTGGGGACGGATTGGGGACGGGGGCCGGGGTTTAGGGGCCACTCAAAGAGAAATTCAATTTTCACGAACCCAAGGCTGCTGATAGAAGGTTACCACTTACACATTCTGAATTTACATATTATAAGGGCTTCATATTAAAAGGGTTTCTTTTTTTTATGGGGTTGAGAATTTTGTCCAGTTTTCCCGATCGGACTCCATGTCGGCGTCAGTGATCCACAGAAGAGACTATCATACTAAAGCATATAACAAGGAACTACATTTGTAGGCAAAAGGACGTTGTTTAAACACTGATATGATATCGAATTATAATTCTTATTACTCGCCATACAAGTGAGGAAACAAGAATGAAATAAATTACTTATCTCACATCAGACGACTCAAAAGCAAAACCATTTCTACTAAAACAAATAACGGAACGAGCTTCCTCCGTGAATCTCACTGACAACATTAAGTATGACACGAAGTGCTGACATCAAGTGTCGGGCTGTCACATTTACAGGCTTATATAAATTTGGTAACAAACTTATTTCATTTATGTGATCATTTTAGAACTAAGTTCTTATACTGATTCAAATATTGTCATTAATTTTGTATCGACTTTAGCTAGCATACACAAACCTCTGCACTGGTGTGACTGTTACTAATCAATAGTTGAACATAAAACATAAACAATTCTCATTTTGTATTTCCAGAATACCTTTCATAAGAAGTGAAATTAGCTTTTCATTTGTGTTTATGGAATGGAAATTTTCCAGCTAATAATCTTCATGATACAAGCAACTTTATAAAAAGCATTGTTATCGAACATATTTTATGAATCACCATCCTAAAAGCTAAAAGTCGTATAGAGCATTATATTACAGTGTGAGAGGAGCGAACTAATAGGCCTACGTAATTCCGTGACGTGAGCATGTAATCAATAAATGTTCTGTATCTAATAATGGATAACGTAACCAGTAATTGTTAAATCATATATGAGTGAGATACTAAAAGGTATCAGATAGATTATATAATGGTAAGACAGAGATTTAGGAACCAGATTTTAAACTGTAAGACATTTCCAGGGGCAGATGTGGACTCTGACCACAATCTATTGGTTATGAACTATAGATTAAAACTGAAGATACTGCAAAAAGGTGGGAATTTAAGGAGATGGGACCTGGATAAACTGAAAGAACCGGAGGTTGTACAGAGTTTCAGGGAGAGCATAAGGAAACAATTGACAGGAATGGGGGAAAGAAATGTAGTAGAAGAAGAATGGGTAGCTTTGAGGGATGAAATAGTGAAGGCAGCAGAAAATCAAAGACGAGGGCTAGTAGAAACCCTTGGGCAACAGAAGAAATATTGAATTTAATTGATGAAAGGAGAAAATATAAAAATGCAGCAAATGAAGCAGGCAAAAAGGAATACAAACGTATCAAAAATGAGATCGACAGGAAGTGTAAAATGGCTAAGCAGGGATGGTTGGAGGACAAATGTAAGGATGTAGAGGCTTATCTCACTAGGGATAAGATAGATACTGCCTACAGGAAAATTAAAGAGACCTTTGGAGAAAGGAGAACCTCTTTGCATGAATATCAAGAGTTTCGATGGAAACCCAGTTCTAAGCAAAGAAGGGAAAACAGAAAGGTGGAAGGAGTATATAGAGGGTCTATACAAGGGAGATGTTCTTGAGGACAATATTATGGAAATGGAAGAGGATGTAGATGAACATGCAATGGGAGATATGATAGTGCGTGAAGAGTTTGACAGAGCACTGAAAGACCTGAGGCGAAACAAGGCCCCCAGAGTAGACAACATTCCATTAGAACTACTGACAGCCTTGGGAGAGCCAGTCCTGAAGATGTATGAGACAGGCGAAATACCCTCAGACTTCAAGAAGAATATAATAATTCCAATCCCAAAGAAAGCAGGTGTTGACAGATGTGAAAATTACCGAACTATCAGTTTAATAAGTCACAGCTGCAAAATACTAACGCGAATTCTATACAGACGAATGGAAAAACTAGTAGAAGCCGACCTCAGGGAAGATCAGTTTGGATTCCGTAGAAATGGTGGAACACGTGAGGCAATACTGACCCTACGAATTATCTTAGAAGAAGGATTAAGGAAAGGCAAACCTACGTTTCTAGCATTTGTAGACTTAGAGAAAGCTTTTGACAATGTTGATTGGAATACTCTCTTTCAAATTCTGAAGGTGGCAGGGGTAAAATACAGGGAGCGAAAGGCTATTTACAATTTGCACAAAAACCAGATGGAAGTTATATGAGTCGAGGGGTATGAAAGGGAAGCAGTGGTTAGGAAGGGAGTGAGACAGGGTTGTAGCCTATTGCCGATGTTATTCAATCTGTATATTGAGCAAGCAATAAAGAAAACAAAAGTTCGGAGTAGGTATTAAAATCCATGGAGAAGAAATAAAAACGTTAAGGTTCGCCGATGACATTGTACTTCTGTCAGAGACAGCAAAGGACTTGGAAGAGCAGTTGAACGGAATGGACAGTGTCTTGAAAGGAGGGTATAAGATGAACATCAACAAAAGCAAAACGAGGATAATGGAATGTAGTCGAATTAAGTCGGGTGATGCTGAGGGAATTAGATTAGGAAATGAGACACTTAAAGTAGTAAAGGAGTTTTGCTATTTGGGGAGCAAAAAACTGATGATGGTCGAAGTAGAGAGGATATAACATGTAGACTGGCAATGGCAAGGAAAGCGTTTCTGAAGAAGAGAAATTTGTTAACATCGAGTATAGATTTAAATGTCAGGAAGTCGTTTCTGAAAGTATTTGTATGGAGTGTAGCCATGTATGGAAGTGAAACGTGGACGATAAATAGTTTAGATAAGAAGAGAACAGAAGCTTTCGAAATGTGGTGCTACAGAAGAATGCTGAAGATTAGATGGGTAGATCACATAACTAATGAGGAGGTGTTGAATAGAATTGGGGAGAAGCGGAGCTTCTGGCACAACTTGACTAGAAGAAGGGATCGGTTGGTAGGATATGTTCTGAGACATCGAGGGATCACAAATTTAGTGTTGGAGGGCAGCGTGGAGGGTAAAAATCGTAGAGGGAGACCAAGAGATGAATACACTAAGCAGATACAGAAGGATGTAGGCTGCAGTATGTACTGGGAGATGAAGAAGCTTGCACAGGATAGAGTAGTATGGAGAGCTGCATCAAACCAGTCTCAGGACTGAAGACCACAACAACAACATGAGTGACGAATCAGATATCAGGGTCTCAGTTTCTCGGCAGTTTATGTGAGCCACTTTTGTCACAATTTTTTAATCGTATCGTGCAATAAACATGTAATTCTAAAAGAGAAACATGTATCAACCTGAATTTCTTGATATTTGTCTTGGCACTACACTGCCAAGAACTGAGCAAGTTGTAGCAAATTATAGTCAAGCAGATACTCATTAAATCTTTTGCAGCCACTGCAGCATCGGAGATCACCCAGGAACGAAGATGAGTAGGGGGTTGTTGTTAACTGTTACACCCTGCTATATTTCAAACAACGGAACGGTTATGTATATTAGAACTAGTTTGACTACTTTTCGACAGTTCAAGGTAAAAAATATGCAACGGCCGCTTTTCCCGTCCTGACCACCTTGCCACACATTCCCCAACAGAACTTTCTATTAATTGGTAACGTCCATAAATTTGTATGTTGTATTAATTAATAAAAGTGATTGAAAAATGAGACACAATCACAATTGTTTTGAATGGCATTTTCCTTTTACTCATTGCATTGCACTGCAACAGTCTTAATTTGACTGCATATTAATTGGTACAAACATGTACCACATCTGAAGATGAGCGTCTCTACAAGGTGTTCGGAAATTCCCCGTTACTAATTTCTGGGTTTTGTAAAGGAGAGTGAGTACATAATATTTTGAATACGACTCCATGTTCGGAAACGTACCGTTTCCGTTCTACGACGGTTTCAGTTCAGTTGTTTGACTCATCCTCTTCTGCTTGAGGAACTGAATTACGGGTGACGTAGTACAATTATTATGTAACGAAACATTCATTTACCACTTAAGCACAGTTTTTTGTATTAAAACTGAAACATTACGTGTTTACACTGTACCAAAAAAGCAAAACCAGCACTCTGTATGTACAGAACAGTACTGATGCATTACAACAGTGGCTCGATATGGCGACCACCACCACTGTTACATACACTGTACCTACAAAGCATGTCCTGGTACGCACTCTCCATCGTACAATGGCGTCTCTTCAATTTCTGTTGTAGCAACCAGAACTCGTGCCGGTACATTTTCCTCTGTCTAAACAGGAGCCTCGCAAATTAAACTTTGCTTACGACCCCAAAAGGTAAACGTTAAGTGACATCATGTATCCGTCTAACATAGTACATATCTTTCTCTGTACCCTATTGCTTACCAGGACGAGCAACTCTGAAACTTTTCTCTTTCCCTTAGCAGACGTCGATGTGTTACATATCTGAACTGAAACCGTCTTAGAACTGAAACTGTTGTGTCCCAACTTGAGTTCCTATTCAAAATACAGGGTGATTCAAAAAGAATACCACAACTTTAAAAATGTGTATTTAATGAAAGAAACATAATATAACCTTCTGTTGTACATCATTACAAAGAGTATTTAAAAAGGTTTTTTTTTTCACTCAAAAACAAGTTCAGAGATGTTCAATATGGCCCCCTCCAGACACTCGAGCAATATCAACCCGATACTCCAACTCGTTCCACACTCTCTGTAGCATATCAGGCGTAACAGTTTGGATAGCTGCTGTTATTTCTCGTTTCAAATCATCAATGGTGGCTGGGAGAGGTGGCCGAAACATCATATCCTTAACATACCCCCATAAGAAAAAATAGCAGGGGGTAAGATCAGGGCTTCTTGGAGGCCAGTGATGAAGTGCTCTGTCACGGGCCGCCTGGCAGCCGATCCATCGCTTGTGCTTGAACCAATTTCAGACGATAAGGTTTCATAACTAACCTTTTTCGTAGGACTCTCCATACAGTTGATTGTGGAATTTGCAGCTCTCTGCTAGCTCTGCGAGTCGATTTTCCTGGGCTGCGAACAGATGCTTGCTGGATGCGTGCTACATTTTCATCACTCGTTCTCGGCCGTCCAGAACTTTTCCCTTTGCACAAACACCCATTCTCTGTAAACTGTTTATACCAACCTTTAATACACCACCTATCAGGAGGTTTAACACCATACTTCGTTCGAAATGCACGCTGAACAACTGTCGTCGATTCACTTCTGCTGTACTCAATAACACAAAAAGCTTTCTGTTGAGCGGTCGCCATCTTAGCATCAACTGACGCTGACGCCTAGTCAACAGCACCTCAAGCGAACAAATGTACAACTAAATGAAACTTTATAGCTCCCTTAATTCGCTGACAGATAGTGCTTAGCTCTGCCTTTTGTCGTTGCAGAGTTTTAAATTCCTAAAGTTGTGGTATTCTTTTTGAATCACCCTGTATTATGTACTCACTCCACTCTACAAGTCTTAGAAATTTGTAACGAGAATTTCCGGAGAAACTGTATAACTCATATCCACAAATTTATGTGTTCAAATGTTCAAATGTGTGTGAAATCTTATGAGACTTAACTGCTAAGGTCATCAGTCCCTAAGCTTACACACTACTTAACCTAAATTATCCTAAGGACAAACACACACCCATGCCCGAGGGAGTACTCGAACCTCCGCCGGGAGAAATTTATATTACTTCCGTTTGACATAGATACCGTAGCAACTGATCTGTGCTAGATGTGCACGCTCGTGAGTTGGTAGCACTGGAAGAGAAACGATAAAACATTCACCTTACACTTCTATTAATTCTGAAGTGGCTGCACTACAACCCACCCACCCCATCACGTAAGCGGCTAATTCTACTTAGCTCCCGGCCGAATTCACCACCATCAATTAAAATTAAACACATCTTAAAATATTATTGTCTCACTAAGTATTTTTGTTTCTTACTATGCAAGAAACATACACTGGGGTAGCGATTTTCACGTATACAGATGGCGGTAGTATAGCGTACACAAGGTATAAAAGGCCAGTGCATGGCGGAGCTGTCATTTGTACTCAGGCGATTCAAGTGAATAGGTTTCCGGCGCAATTAACGCTGCACGATTTAAATTAAAAGACTTTTGAATACGGAATGGTAGTTAGAGCTAGATGCATAGGACATTCAGTTTCGGAAATAGGAAATTCAGTATTCCGAGATCCATAATGTCCAGAGTTTGCGGAGAATACCAAATTTCAAGCATTACCTCTCACCACGGACAACGCAGTGGCCGACGACATTGACTTAACGACCGAGAGTAGTGGCGTTTGTGTAGAGCTGTCAGTGCTAACAGACCAATAACATTGCGTGAAACAATCGGAAAACTCCATGTGGAACGTACGACGATCGCATCCGTTAGGACGGTGCGGCGACATTTGGCGTTAATGGGCTACAGCAGCAGACGGCCGACGTGACTGTCTTTGGTAGCAGCACGACATCGTCTCGAGCGCCTCTCCTGGGTTCGTGACCATATCATTTGGACCAAACACAACAGTAAAACCGTGGCCCGGTGAAATGAGACCCTACTTCAATTGGTAAGAGCTGATGGCAGGGCTCGAGTTTGGCGCTGATCCCATGAATCGATGTCCTCTAATTGTTAACAAGGCACTGTGCTAGCTGGTGGTAGCTCCACAATCGTGTGGATTGTGTTTACATAGAATGGACTGGGTCCTCTGGTCCAACTGAACCAACTGAGACCATTTGCAGCCATTCATGGACTTCATGTTTCCAAACCACGATGGAGTTTTTAAGGCTGACAGTGCTGCACGTCACCGCCCCAGATCGAATCTGCCCGCCGGATTAACGACGAGTGCCGGTGTGCCGGGCAGCATGGATGTGGTTTTTAGGCGGTTTTCCACATCTCTCTAGGTGAATACCGGGCTGGTCCGCACGTCCCGCCTCAGTTACACGACTCACAGACATTTCACACACGTCCGCACTTTTCCATGATTTACACTAGACGCAGACAGATGGAGTACTCTGATTCCGTCCCAGGGGGTACAGGGTGGTGGCAGGAAGGGCATCCGGCCACCCCTTCAAATCACCATGCCAAATCCGATTTAACCACGTCAACCCCGCGCACAATGCGGGACCAAGGCGCAAGCGATAGAAGCGATAGATAGTGCGGTACGTTACCAGACCACAATTGTTCCCAACTTGTTTGAACTACATTCGCGCGAATGATTTGCCCACCCAGATCTCCCGACGTGAATACCATCGAACATTCATAGGACAAAACACAGAGATCAGTTCGTGCTCTAAATTCTATATTGGCAACACTTTCGCAGCTATGGGCGGTTATAGAGACTGCATGCTCAATATTTCTGCAGGGGACATCCAGTGACTTGTTGAGTACATGCCACTTCGAGTTACTGCACTACACCGGGCAACAGGGGATCCGACACGATATGACGAGGTATCCCATTACTTTTGGCACCTCAGTATACACTCGTACGAAGCTCTCAAACTCAGTTTATGTTTCTGGATTCAGCTGTTAGTTGCTTTACGCATATTATTTTATAATACGGCTAAGAATCGCGGGCCGCATGAATACTCTGTTCGAACCACATATGCGCGGGATTAGCCGAGAGGTCTAAGGCGCTGCAAAATGGTTCAAACGGCTCTGAGCACTATGGGACTCAACTTCTCAGGTCATCAGTTCCCTAGAACTTAGAACTACTTAAACCTAACTAACCTAAGGACATCACACACATCCATGCCCGAGGCAGGATTCGAACCTGCGACCGTAGCCGTCACGCGGTTCCAGACTGTAGTGCCTAGAACCGCTCGGCCACCCCGGCCGGTCAAGGTGCTGCAATCATGGACTCTGCGGCTGGTCCCGGCGGAGGTTCGAGTCCCCCTTCGGGCATGGGTGTGTGTGTTTGTCCTTAGGATAATTTAGGTTAAGTAGTGTGTAAGCTTAGGGACTGATGACCTTTGCAGTTAAGTCCCATAAGATTTCACACACACCGAACCGCATGTGGCCCACAGGCAGCAGTTTGACAACCACCGCTTTAGACCATCAGTGTTGACAAAATAATAAATCTGGCAGCTTAATTTACGGAGTGGTCATTGGTCCCTCCGAACACATCAAATACATCATCAGCTCCTTTGTGCCATCCCGTCTCATCTCCACCTGACTATGCTGATTCCATGCAACCGACTGAGACGTACCCAGGACTGCACTGACGTGACACATTAGCAGTGGAGGATCGCATGACAGCCGAGTGCCACCTATAGCGCTCCAAAGCGATCACCATGTTCTTTTAAGTGGGTGACTAACATCCTGTCCATTGAGCTAAGGGGGTGGACAAAAATATGGAAACACCACAAAAACAACACATTACCTTTACTCACATGGTGTAGGAAAACCGTTGGCATTCAAAACAGCTTCTGGTCATCCGGAATGGATTCGCCGTGTATGGTCTTTGAGGGAATCTTATAACGTTCTTCAAGCAAAATGTGATAAGTTCAGGTAACAGTGATGAAGTCAGATAGCGATCACGTGTCCTTCTCTCCAAAGTGGATCACAAGGAGTCCGTAATATTGGGATCTGGTGACTGCGGTAGCTAGGAGATACGCGACAATTCATCCTCGTGCTCCCATAACAAGTCCTGGATGATGCGAGCTGAACGAATAGGAGCAGCGTCGTCTTCGAATAAAGTATTGGCATTGAGAAACAGACATTGTACTGTGGGATGGGCCTGATTAGCCACAATGGTCGTATACCCCTTGCAGCAATGTGACCTTGCAGAGTACCCAAGGGGTCCAAATCATCACCGAACCCCCGCCGCGTTTCTTTCTTGGAACATGAACTCGGCCAGAAGCTGCAAACATTATGCTATAAGACACATCCGACCAAATGGCTTTCTTTCGTCGCTTCACGTATTCCTGTTACGGGTATTTTAATCACTGATGAGTGGTTTTGGAACTCCAGCCCGCTGTGAAACACTTGCGGAGTTCCCTTCGTGTTGTTTTGGTGTTGATTGCGTTCGCAAGTGCGACATTCAGTTCTGCAGCGACATTTGCAGCTATAGTCCTCTTATTTTTCGTCACAATCCTCTTCAATGAACGTCCATCACTATCAGTCAACAAACACTTTCGTCCACGTTGTGACATAGCCGGTGACGGATTACCGCATTCCTTGTGTGTAGTATAAATCTTTGGTGTGGTGGCTCTCGACACACCAAACATTTCGGCTACCTTGGTTACGGAAGCAACCACAATACAAGCACTAACAATTTGCCCACGTTTGAATTCACTTGACAAAATACAGAGAACACCGTTGTGACCACGACTGGCATTAGCAGCGTGTTGAGGACATTAAGCCGTGCCGTTCGTGGTCGTAAACAACAGCGCAACCTGCCGGCTTCGCTATCATCTGCATTTATGTTCAATCATGGAGTCCTCGCTCTATTTCCATTTTTAGTCCAACCCCTGTATGTTCCCTATACTAAGCATTAGACACTGACCCTTAGAGTAGACTTACTGACGTGCACATCCTTGTCTATACATTTAAACCAAACGATATTAAACATGAGATGATTCCTTCAGTGTAAAGTCGCTTCTACTTACTGGCTTTATGGGGCAGTGGGGGTCAAATTCCAATATGTGTTCCACTCCCTCTGTCCACATCTCATTCTTGTCTGCCAGATGATCACAGATGTCTACTAAGGTCATCTTTAGGTCCTGTGTGCACGTATGTTGCTGATCTCTGCTCTCACATTGTGTCAGGAACAAATCAAACTGGAAAAGAAATAAATGATTCATATTTCCCTATCGGTGTCACAGATAATATTTTCATATTTGATTATCCATTCCAAAAGCAAACTTTTAATTAGTAATAGAAAACATTTTGTTAATTAAAGAGCCCTGTGAAAATAAAACAAATGGAACAGGTAGATAAATAAACAACTATTACTCGTTTTCACAGAGTCCCTACTTAGAGTGTCTGTTTTATTACTTGCTTCTTATTACAGCTTCTTGCACAAATCAGTTCTTAAAACTTACCTACGTATCAACGAAGTGCTCCTTATTTTATTTTACAAGAAACAAGCATTCGCATCACATAATTATGTGGTTAGTAGACATCAAATCGAATGTATTTAGTCCTAATTAAAATGTGTGGTATAGTACTGGACTGATAAGCAATAAGCACAAGTTTGAAAACAAACTACACTTAGTCTTTCTTGATAACAACTTATTGTAGATAGTCTGCCTACATACAGACACAGGTATCCTGAAGCAGGACAAGAAAGAACAATACTGAGATAGAGGGAGAGAGACAGACAGACAGACGGACAGAGAAATGGAGAAAGAGAGAGCAAAAGCCCCTGAGTGCTTCAGTTAATTAGTTTCTCCAAGGCTTCATTATTATGTACGTACTATTTAAAGCTATTTATGTATACCGTTAGCGTGTAGGCACATTTACAAATAGGTGGTTCAAATGGTTCTAAGCACTATGGGACTTAACAGCTGACGTAATCAGTCCCCTAAACTTAGAACTACTTAAACCTAACTAATCTAAGGACATCACACACATCCATGTCCAAGGCAGGATTTGAACCTGCGACCCGCGTGGTTCCTAGAACCGCTCGGCCACCGCGGCCGGCCCACATTTACACCGAAGAGCTGTGTCCTTCTTGTAAACTAGTTGTCATATTAAACAACACAGCGTAATAAAGCGAACATTATGTGTCGTTGTTATTGTTGTGGTGGTGGTGGTGGTAGTCTTTAGTCGAAAACTGGTCTGACGGAGCTCTCTATGCTACTCTAGTCTGTGCAAGACTTTTCATCTCTGTGTAAGTACAAAAATCAACAGCCATTTGAACCTGCTCATTGTGTTCAAGCGTTGGTCTCCCGCTACAATTTTTGTCCTCCCCCCTCCAAAACTTTCCGTTAACAAACTGACTATTCATTGACACCTCAGGATGTTTCCCATCACGCGATCCCTTCTTTTACAAGTGGCTTTCAATGAGTAATGCAGCACATTTTTTCCCGGTCAGTTTCGGCAGAAGAAATGCGTAATTTGTTGGGAGACGTCGTGAAATATTCCCGATCCAACTCCTGTAGTTTACTCTCATTCGATGTGATCGACAGATCACATTCAAATACCTCACTGCTGAACTGGATGTCTCTGTTGGTAGTGTTGACCCGCTCGTCCACCTGTTGAGGTACTCAAAGGTGTTTGCCCGCTGGGTTCCTTCCCGCCTACCAGAAAACCAAAAATAGCAACGAAGGACCATCTGTGCGCAATTACTTGCGCGTTGCAAAGCTGATCGTGGCTGTTGTCGAACGTCGTCACAGGCGATGAAATATGGGCGTATCACGTCGAACTGGAAACAAAATGGCAATCCATGGAGTGGCGCAACACAATCTCTCCCCCGAGCAAAAAGTACAGAACCACAGAGTCATGGCGACTGTCTTCTGGGACTCTGAAGGGGTTATCCTGTTTGATGTGCTCCCTCATGGTGCAACGATCAACTCTGAAGTGTATTGTGCTACCCTCAGAAAATTGAAGAAACGACTTCAGCGTGTTCATCGCTACAAAAGCGCAAAAGTCTGCGCACCAAAGAGGAGCTCACAAAACTTCATTGGACTGTTCTTCCTCGTCCACCTTACTGCCCGGATCTCACAGCTTTCATCTATTTGGCCTAATGAAGGGTGCACTCCGCGGGAAACAGTACTGGTGCAGCAAGGCTTTGGCACCGACGACGACCAGTACAGTGATACCATGGGTGTATACAGGCCCTCCCAGTAAGATGGGGTCAGGCCGTCGCACTGAAGCGAGGTTACATTGAAAAATAGGATTTTGTAGCCAGAAGAGCGAGCAATAATATTATGTAATGGAATCCTGAATAAAACCCCTGCTTTCAAAAAAAATTGTATTGCTTATTCAACGCCCCTCATAGTCGACTTGTGTCACAGATTTCTTTTTTTCCTTAATTCGTTTCAGTACCTCCTCGGATATATGTATCTATATATGTATCTAATCTTCAGCATTCTTCTACAACACCACACTGCAAAAACTTCTGTTCTCTTACTGTCCGAACTGCTCATCGTCCACGTTTCATTTCCGAAAAATGCAACACTCCAGACAAATACCTTCAGAATAGGCTTCATAACACTTAAATTGATTTTGTACTGTAATCTTCTTGTGAAAACCGATTTATTTTCCAAGACCGCTATGTTAACACAATTACTGGATCACTAGTTTCGGCTGTGTGTATTACCATCTTCATGTCTGTAAAAAGAAAATATATCGGGGTACAGGCTTACAGCCGACCGGTGTGGCCGAGCGGTTCTAGGCGCTTCAGTCTGGCACCACGCGACCGCTACGGTCGCAGGTTCGAGTCCTGCCTCGGGCATGGATGTGTGTGATGTCCTTAGGTTAGTTATGTTTAAGTAGTTCTAAGTTCTAGGGGACTGATGACCTCAGAAGTTAAGTCCCATAGTGCTCAGATCCATTTGAACCATTTTTTACAGGCTTACAGTCATGCAAAAAAACGCAGGAGGGCATACACACAGCTCAAGGGCAAAAATTACAGACCCCTAAAACCGAGAGGTGGTAGTTACATCACAAAGCGCTTAAACACTGTGTCACATTAGGACTATACAATTTGCTGTAAAATAATAACTCTCATAAAACTCTGCTTATATGAACGGATAAAATCCGAAATCAAAATATAATAATGAATACCTCTAATAAGTAAAATTTAAATAAAAATAAAAACGTACCATTACAATGACAATCCAGGCGTGCTATCATAAGTTACGTGCAAGTTGAGGTACAAACAGCACGAACAAGGTAGATACATGTCACATCTTGCCTCTACGTGGTATAGGACAGAGTAATTGACGACTGGATTTAGAGTATAACGGGACAATGTAACAGGGTCATACTTTTGTTTAACATCGGAATTAACAGAATTAACATAACATCAGTGTAGTATTCACCAAGTAATCATAAAGACAAAGTTTACACAATTTGCATGTAAAGGAGCCACAGCATGCTGTTAAGTGTCACGGAATGCTGCGTATATCATCAGATAAAAATTCGAAACATTTTGTAACGTCTCGATGACATAATATCTTAGCCATACGATATCGGTAATAGAATTAGCTTTGAAAGCCTACACAGTCGTCATTTACAGAATTATGCAGTATGATTTGACATTATTGGTAGGTTTTCTGAAAGCGAAGGATGACAACGATTATGCAATAGGAGACTGTGAAATAAGACGATGCAGGATAGCAATATAAGATACAGTTCACGTACAAGGCGCTTTAATAAAATATGTGCCAGTATAAAATTACATATAAAACATACCTTTCATTTTTTTAAATTTTCATCTTTATAACAACGTGTCATCAATGTATGAGCAAGAGCGTCGGTGGTTTATAACCATTGGACACTATTTCAGAGAGCAGGTATTGACTACTTATAAGGGAAGTTAATTGTCTCACATTTATCGGCTAGTTATGTTATACATAACTGCAGTGATACCTTACTTTCACATTTAAAATCAGTCGTCATGAACAGCAGAATACTTTTTTATTAAATATTCGTATTGTATCTCTGATTTACTCAAGGGTTTATGAATTATTGCTATTATGTTCTTCATATAGCTGCCGCTACAGGGTTGCTCAAGGAAGCATTTAACGCTTGTTAGTCATGTGCCCAAAAACAGTTAAATTATTTAGTCTCCATATCCAGGGAATATTTTTCAAGTTAATATCGCACACCTCTAATTATTCATTGATTACATTAGAACTAAATCTAGTCTAAGTTCACATTTTCAACAATGCAGAAAATTATTGCACAGTTGGAAACCTCACAACCGACTTAGCGACCTTACACTTAGTCGCCAAAAAGAAATTCTAACTCTATGGAACATCAGTTGCAGTAATATGATATTGTGAAGACTGTTTGACAGCGCCCTTTCTCACCGGAAAATACACAGTTGACGACTCATTGGGCTCCGTAACAACACTGTATTAGTAACTTCGTGTGCAAACAATGCATAAGGATTGAAAGATTTAATTTTGCCCAGATTTCAAGCTCTATATGCCTCACTCAAACAGGCCCTACATCAGTTCAGGCCCCAGGTGGTGCAATATGCTCATATTGCTGACTTATATTTTCCGCTTCACTTTACGTTCTCTGGCAGATTTGCTCTTATTTTTCAGACATTGAGTTTTTCTCTTTCAACCAGTGAAATGCGACGAAAAGCGGCTTGTCGCCGTAGGTGAAGGAATTTATTCTCCTCTAAACATGTCTTTATTAAACGTTCACAAATTTCTCTAATAAGAAAGTATCATTGGCCAGGTATCAAGGGGTTTAAAAACAAAGTACACACAGTCTGGGCCGCGTCGATCGTTTCATCTGATAGCACTGCTTAAGTATTTTACCCACGAGGTACCACATGTTGTTTTTTTATAACTGTGGAAATCATTGGTCGAAACAGTGCTTACCTCCTAGGGGTACTGGTAAAACTAGAAAACGATTATCAACTGCAAGTTGAGTTCATCCTCAAACTGAAGCGTATTTACAGTACGGAAGCTAGTGAAGACTTTTTGCCCTTGGCTTCCTTCAGCGAAGATGGGAAGCCACGTACTCAAATGATTACGACAATATGAATACTTTGGGCGCTGCAATTACTTTCTCCTCCTAATCTACTCATCCTTCTTTTACAACGAATAAAATTTGTACAACTGACAGAATTCGAACCTGACAATTATAGATTACATGCTCACCACTACGCTACCCTACATGGGTGCAGTGCTGTTACCGACTTGTGTGGTCCGATACAAGGGGTGTTACTGTTGACAAAATAAATTTCCGCGACGTTCGAAATAATATTTACGAGGAACCTATTTAGGAAATCTTTTTCAAAGCAAATATTCGACAATAAATTTGATTTGACTTCTGGGGCGAATAAAGTACTCTCCATCTTGTACAGCACTTCGTTTACTCTGGTATACCATCAGATCAACGTCTCCGTTCATTTGGAGCCACTGTTTTACTCAATTCGCTATGTGCACTGGGGAACGGTCATTTCGTAAGTTCATTCTGCGTCCCGAAAACCTGTGACGAACAGAAAGAGGCATTATGTTAGCCAGTATTTTGCAGCAGTAATAGCTAGAAAGTAGACAGTTCAGTTCCCACAAGAGGCCGCAACCATTTGCTGATATTCATCCCAAATTGTGACAGGAGTTTGGCCACAGCTTTGTGTCTGCTGGACATATTTGTTGTCGAATCCCTCTCCACTTGGACGATATACATGGACCTAACCATTTAGTGCACTAGAAAATGCCTTGTCGTCCGTAAATATAACTTCCTACCAGTACGAAAGCGGTTTACACTGTCCGCCAGTGCAAAGTGTAATCTGGCAGCGTTATGTTGCTCCTTCAACATATCGTTAAGGCCGATTTTAGTCCATACCTTCCTTTCTCCTTGAGATGATAACGTATAGTTCATCTGCTGACGCTTAGCTGTAGGATGTTTCTACTTTCTGGGCTAGTCCTGAAAGGGTCTTCATCGCTACAGTGAAGGACATTAATGCCTTGATCCTCAGTGGTAGGCCGTGCACGTCCATAGCGAGGTCCGGGGTGCCGGCCAGCCTGTGGATGGTTTTTAAGAAGGTTTTCCATCTGCCTCGGTGAATGCGAGCTGGTTCCCCTTATTCCGCCTCAGTTACACTATGTCGGCGATTGCTGTGCAAACACTGTCTCCACGTATGTGTACACCATAATTACTCTACCACTCAAACATGTGTGGTCACAGTCGTCTGGTGTGCGACGTTCCCGGGAAGGGGGATGGGGGGGGGGGGGGGGTCCAGTGTCCACTGGAGACCCGAACTGCACAATAAACCTGGGTTCGGAGTGGGGCGGCGGTGAAGTGGGTGCACTGCTGTGGCCTGTGTGGGGTTGTGAACCACTGAAGGCTACGGTGGGACGAAATCTCTCCGTCGTGTCTTGGTCCCTGGTTCAATACACAAGACACACACATAAATAAAAAGTCAATATGACGATGAAAAATGACATGGCAAATAATTAGAAATAAAAATACTTACATTTAAACCAATTAAGTGAATAAAAATAACACTGTGCTACCCCACTCGGTATTCGTGTTGTGTTGTTTGGCGTGTGTGTGTGTGTGTGTGTGTGTGTGTGTGCGTGTGTGTGTGTGTGTGTGTGTGTGTGTGTGCCTGTGTGTGTGTGTGTTGTGTGTGTGTGTGTGTGTGTGTGAGAGTGTTTGTTGGTTTCAGTGTGGTTATCAGGTATGGTGAAATGCAAAATAAAAGTGATAGACCCATGATTCGAGATCCAAACACAGCAAGAAAGAACGCCTGACAAGGAGTGGGAAATGAACTGACAAATTTTATGGCCAGTTTGCTCTGGCGAACGTTTCAAGCATGGCATTGAGCCCTCTGAGTGGAGGAAACTAGCTCCAACGCGTGAAAATCAGACTATATAATTTTAATCAGACTATATATTTCTCATCTAAATTATTCGTGTGCCTCCCAGAGCCCCGCTACCTGGAGAATAGCTGCAGGCAAGCCCTAAATTAATTTGATGGATGGTCACATACCGAGAGAATGCAAAATAGCTGCATGAGTTTCTCAGATATATTCCCGTTTCTGTGACTAGGTCAAGAAGCTCAATTACAGAAAGAAATATCGTTTTCGACCACTACGGCAACCAACACCACAAATTAAGAACGGCAGAGTTATTTCAGGCAGGCCGCCTATACAGATGTCGTTCAATTGTTTTTTTTTCTGGCTCAAGTGTACTACAAACTGACATGGACGTTTGCTGTGTACTGCTTCGTAGAAAACGGTAAGGAGGAGTGGACTAGTGAGTGGTGCAGCAAGTGTCAACGTAGGAAACACGGACAGGAACAGAAATGATTAGCGAACACGTAAACACAGTAAACAGAAGTTTTACTCAACTTGTAGCTTTCTACAAGTATTGCGAAGAAACTTTGCAAAAGAATAAACAGAAACAAAGTCCAGCTATTACAGTTAACCTGTGTGCAGTGTGAGGCTCTCTCTGCAAATGCAAGAGCGAACTGTCGAAGGCTGGATGAGGCTGAAGAATGTCGAAGACCGACTGAGACAGGGCCATGGATCTGCCGCAGACCATTGTACACTGCGGCGTCGGAGGGTGCTCGTAGTCGGAGCCGCTGAATGTGTGGCTACCAGGCGCTCGTCATTGGATCCGTCGGGACCACACGCGACAGCTATCGGCATCTGTCGGAAACGTACGTTTCCATTGTCAACTGTGAGACGCCGGTGAGGGTGTTATCGATCCGTGATACCATACATTCAACAGCCGCCTTTCGACTTTTGAACTAATTATCCACCTTTGTTATGCCTAAATGTCATCTACTCTGGTGTGTAAAGAAGTATTTAGTCAGAGACGCTAATGCTAGTATGTCTGTCTGCCAACGAAATACTGAAAGAATCGCAAACTATTCTGACTGCTGTCTGCAGCAATGATTTTCTTTAAGTGATGTGTCAGTTGTCAGTTCCCTGAAAAAAATACAGCCGTTTCCTCCCCATTGTCATTCAATCCAAACTTCTGCTCCGTCACTGATCATCTCATTCCCAGCAAGATGTACAGGGTGATTACAATTAAACTTTCGAAACGCTGTAGAAATAACACCACTGGTCAGAAGGACGTCAAATTGCTGTAGTGTACAGAGAAGTTGCAGCATTAGAAAATTGCAGCGAAATGCAGGAAGATCTGCAGCTGATAGTCACTTGGTGTAGGGAGTGGCAATTGCCCCTTAACATAGTCAGATGTAATGTATTGCGAATACATAGAAAGAAGGATCTTTTATTTTATAATTATATGATAGCGGAACAAACACTGGTAGCAGTTACTTCTGTAAAATATCCGGGAGTATGCGTACGGAACGATTTGAAGTGGAATGATCATATAAAATTAATTGTTGGTAAGGCGGGTGCCAGGTTGAGATTCATTGGGAGAGTCCTTAGGAAAAGGAGGTGGCTTACAAAACACTCGTTCGACCTATACGTGAGTATTGCTCATCAGTGTGGGATCCGTACCAGGTCGGGTTGACAGAGGAGATAGAGAAGATACAAAGAAGAGCAGCGCGTTTCGTCACAGGGTTATTTGGTAAGTGTGATAGCGTTAGGGAGATGTTTAGTAAATTCAAGTGGCAGACTCTGCAAGAGAGGTGCTCTGCATCGCGGTGTAGCTTGGTGTCCATGTTTTGAGAGGGTGGGTTTCTGGATGAGGTACCGAATATATTGCTTCCCCCTACTTATACCTCCCGAGGAGATTAAGAATGTAAAATTAGAGAGATTCGAGCGCGCACGGAGGCTTTCCGGCAGTCGTTCTTCCCGCGAACCATACGCGACTGGAACAGGAAAGGGAGGTAATGACAGTGGCACGCAAAGTGCCCTCCGCCACACACCGTTGGATGGCTTGCGGAGTATAACTGTAGATGTAGATTTCTGTTGGTAAGAACTGATGGAAGGTTTCGAGTGTGGCACAGACCACATGAAGCCATGAATCCAAGTTGTAAAAAGGCACTGAGCAAGCTGATGGTGGTTCCATAACGGTGTGAGCTGTGTTTATATGGAATGCAACTGCTCCTCTAGTCCAGTTATCCTATCGCACATTTATGAGACATAATCGAGACGTCAGTTCGTGCAAAAAATCCTGCACTGACAACCTTTTTGCAATTATGGACGGCTACAGAGGCAGCATGTTCCTGCAGGGGACTTCCAACCACTTATTGACTCCATGCCACATCGAGCTGGTACCCTACGTCAGGCAAAAGGATGTCCAACACAATATTAAAAGGTATCCCATGACTTTTGTCACCTCAGTGTGATTATGCTTATCCCAAAAGTTTCTTTACATCTTGCGATAATGTTCCGTTAAGCACGAAGCGTTACATGCTGTCGGCAAGGGAGTCCTACATCCAATCACAAATAAGGCCTGATACTAGATAGACTATGAGAACAAAAGTATCCGGACATTTGGCTCAAAATGACTTACAAGTTCGTGGCGCCCTCCATCGGTAATGCTGGAATTTAGCATGGTGGTGGCCCACCCTTAGCCTTGATGACACCTTCCACTCTCCCAGGCATATGTTCAGTAAGGTACTGGAAGGTTTCTTGGGGAATGGCAGCCCATTCTCCAAGGAGTGCTGCACTGAGGAGACGCATCGATGTCGGTGAGGCCTGGCACGATGTCGGCGTTCCAAAACATCCCAAAGGTGTTCCATAGGATTCAGGTCAGGACTCTGTGCAGGTCAGTCCATTACAGGGCTGTTATTGTTGTGTAACCACTTCGCCACAGGCCATGCATTATGAACAGGTGCTCGATCGTGTTGAAAGATGCAATCGTCATCCCAGTCTTGGATTGGGATGGAAGAAGGTGCGTTTCCACTTCACCATCACAGTGGAAACAGTGGGCCTAGGGATGTTTAGGAGTGTAGAAATTTCGCGTACAGACGTACGACACAAGTGACACCCAATAACCTGACCACGTTCAAAGTACGTGATTTCCGCGGAGCTCCCCATTCTGCTCTCTCGCGATTTTTAATGACTGCTGAGGTCGCTGATATGGAGTACCTGGCAGTAGGTGGCACCACAATGCACCTAATATGAAAAACGTATATTTTTGAGAGTGTCTGGATACTTTTGATCACATAATGTAAGTTCGTACTCTGTTAATCGAGCGACAGTGTGGAACTGTATCGAATACCTTCCGGAACTCAAGGAACACGATATCAATCTGTACGCCTTTATTTACGTCACCCTAGACTTCAAGGACGAACAGAGTGACCTGTTGGTTCGCAGGTTGATTTGGGGAACAGGACCAAACAGCGAGGTGATCGGTCCCATCGGATTAGGGAAGGATGGCGAAGGAAGCCGGTCGTGCCCTTTCAAAGGGACCATACCTGCATTGGCGTGAAGCGATTAGGGAAATCACGGAAACCTAAACCAGGGTGGGCGGACGCGGGTTTGTACCGTTGTCCTCCCGAATGCGACTTCAGTGTGCTAACCACTGCCCCATATCGCTCGACAAAGCGACCTGTATTGCGCAAGATCTATCTTCCGGAGCGAATTGTTGTTGCTTTTTATAGAGTAGATTTCGTTCTCCAGTAACGGCGTAATGCGTGGTCATACAAATTTTCCATAAGTCTACACCAGCTGACGTCAGCGATGCACACTGAGGTGGCAACAGTCAAGGGATACCCCAAAGTATCGCGTCGGACCTCCTTTTTCCTGATGTAGTGCAACAACTCGACGTGGCATGGACTCGCCAAGTCTGCGGAAGACCCTGCAGAAATATTGAGCCATGCTGACTCAACAGCCGTCCATAATTGCAAAAGTGTTGCTAGTGCAGAATTTTGTGCACAAACTAATCTCTCGATTGTGTCCCATAAATCTTCGATGGGTTTCACGTCGACCAATCTGAGTGGCCAAATCCTTCGCTAGAATTGTCAAGAATGTTCTTCAAAGCAATCGCAAACAACTGTGTCCTAGTGAAACTTCCGTCGCTGTTTGGGAACATGAAATCTATGAACGGCTGCCAATGGTCTCCAACTAGCCGAACGTAACTATTTCCAGTCAATGATCGTTTCAGTTGGATCAGAGGACCGAGTCCATTCCACGTAAACGCAGCCCACACGGATATGGAGCCACCATCAGCTTGCACAGTGACTTGTTGACGGGTCCGTGGCTTCGTGGGGTCAGTGCCACACTCGAACCCATCCAACAGCTTTTACCAACCGAAATCGGGACTCATTTGACCATGCCACGGTTCTCCAGTTATCTTGGATCCAACCGATATGGTCACAAGCAAAAGAGATGCGCTGCAGACAATGTCGCCGTTAAGCGAAGGCCATCGGCCACTGCGTTGCCCCTGGTGAGAAGTAATGCCTGAGGTTTGATGTTGTCGTCACATTCTTGACACTGTTGATCTCGAAATGTTGAATTGCCTAACGGTTTCCGAAACGGAATGTCTCATACGTCTAGTTCCAGTTACCCTTCCGCGTTCAAAATACGTTAATTTCCATTATGAGACCATAATCAACTCAAAGACCTTTCACATGAATTACCTGAATGCAAATGACAGCCCGCCAGTGCACCGCCCTTTTATACCTTGTGTACGCGATACTATCGCTATCTGTTACGTGCATATCGCTATCGCATGCCTTTTGTCTCCTCAGAGTAGGCCTATAGGCGCATCAATGACTGCGAAAGTTCGAATGGGGCGAACTCAAACAACCAAATGGTTGAGGCAAATGGTCGCGATAACCAGAAATTCCAGGTCTGAGTCGCAGCTTGGTACAAATTTTCAGTTGTGACTACAGGTTTATTATATTGTAGGCTGAGCTAAGCACTGACATCATGTCACTGCGTCTTCATTCATTTGATCCCTATAAAAGTATTAATTTCATTCCATGGCATTTAATTCATTTCAACACAATGTACTGACTACCTGGCAAAGAGTCGACGTGCCACTGTGCAGCGCGAGTTTACGCGCCTTGCAGTCCTGTTGAACGTACTTGCAACTGCACCCGGTTTTTGACGTGGGTCCCTTGTTACCTTGATTACCCATACGTCTTTGAATTCCCTGTATGAAGTCATCCAAATGTTGTCTCTGGTTTATATTGTAATGGAAAATACCATCACGGTGCAACTTAACTTCTTGCTGATTGACACACGCTGTCTTTTCCTATTCCTTCAAGTGCCTCGGTTTGCGCGGCCGGTCCCATGTGGCGCTATAGCCTCGCTGATCTCATGCCGTGTGATGTCCTGCTTTCTGCAGATGACTGAGTAGCCTCTGACAACTTTCTCCTACACTTTCATTCATTTCCACTGAGTAATGAGTACGTTACGGCACTTTATCTGTCTCGTCCTTACGTTTAGCAGAGCAGTGTTCTTTGCAGTCTGTATGGAGGAGAGCCATTGATACTAACGATTGGTCCTAGTGGTATGACTTCTTCATGTATTTCAGGCAATGTAGCGTGGGTGGTCTGAGTGCTCATGTTGACACATTTTTCACAAGTTCTTCAGAGAGATCAGAGTTCATTAGGAGCTCCATTGTCTTCCTGCCAAGTGCCGACGTGGGATATCAGAAGAGACCTATGTTTAGCACGCTAATACACAGAGCCAGGACTATTTTGGACAAAGACCACTTCGGCTCTGAGTTTAATCAGCCGACAAAGCCGTTCAGAAACAATGAATATTCAGTCCGTGACATAGAGAAACCAATGTAAACACCAGATTCTCTAAGTTGACACTATCATTTAAATTTAAACTTTAAAAGACATTTCAAAAAATATCCACAAGACTAGCAATGTTTCGCAAAAGCAACTGAATAAGAGCCGGTATTAGGAAGCCTTTCCAAACCCTCAAGTGCCTCAGTGCCATGACAGAAGTTTATAATGAGTTACAGTTCTCAAATTTCAATCAGAGACAGATGACGATTTACAGAAGGGTGCTGACTGCTACAAAAAACTCATTAATGGCTAAATAATATAAAATACAGAGAATAAAATTAAAGCACTCCGGTGATGATGATTGGTGTTTTAGGGCGCACAACAGCGAGGTTATCAGCGCCCGAAGCACTCCGGGGTGACGTTAACAGGAAGCATGGAGAGGCAAACAAAAACATGGCAACATACAGGATGTGAAACTAAATTCCTTTCAGCCGTCTAGTTTCCAAATTTATTTAATGTGGCTACCAGTTTCAGCGTTTTACTGCGCCATCTTCAGGCACCTACCGACGTGTAGGAAGATTCTACCTCGGTTGTGATCGAATCAGGGGCCACCAATACTGCTGTTAGTAGATTTATACTTGCTACAGCGATCACTTCAACCATCATCTGCCGGCAGATGATGCAACCATCATGCAGATGATGGTTGAAGTGATTGTAGCAAGTAGAAATATACTAATTCCAGTACTGGTTTTGATCACAATCGAGGTAGAATCTTCCTACACGTCGGTCAGGATCCTGAATATGGTGCAGTAAAACGCTGAAACTGGTAGGCACATTAAATGAATTTGGAAACTAGACGGCTGAAAGGTATTTAGTTTCACATCCTGTATCGAACAGCGGAGTCCCACAACCATCTCTAAGAAGAAAAACATACAGAGACAGTAACATACCGTTAATGGAGTGGATAAAGTAACAAACGATCCATATCACCTAGGAAAATATGTGAATGAGCATTTTTAAAATATAGCAGAGAAAATACAAAAAATCCCAAAAACAAATATAACATCCGTAAATAATTATGCACTAATACGATCATGTTATTACCGATCATGGAGGATGAAATCAGTTAAATTGTACAATGTTTGGATTTAGATAAAGTAACATTATGGATGCAGAAACGATGCTTTGTTAATAAACACAGGAAAATGTCTAGAGTATTATAAATAGGTAAGAGTTGTGTCTTTGATAGAGAAAGGTTACGGATAAGGCAGACATTCTCAGAAATAATGGAATCGATTATGAAAGAAGATTAACTAATTACTTGAATAAATACAACCTTGTAAATGAATCGTAGTTTTCGTTACATAGTGGTAAAAGTACAGAGTCAGCCTTGGTAGAATTCACAAAAGGGGTTTTTGATGCTCTTGACAGTGCTCTGACAAAGTTGGATAAAAGATTCTACTAAATACTCTAGAATCATTAGGAATAAGAGGTGTAGTTAATGACTGATGCCAATCATACCTAAAAGGTAGGTTACAATGAGTATAGGTAACATAAACCTTAAATAAGAATAAACTATTAGTGAAGCACTTGCCGAAAATAAAATACTTAAATAGTGGCAACTATTTATTCACAACCCATACAAAAGAGTTACATGTTTGCACCTGTTACCGTCCTTCAAAGTAGTCACCAGCGTTGTGTAGAACCCGCTGCAAGCGATGTGGAACGCATAGTATACGGTTAGCAGAATCTGTTCTGTTGATGGTACGAATGGAGCGGTCTAAAGTTATGGTGATTCTCGTGTACGACTGTGGTAGTGTTATCATAACACATTACGTTCCTCCACGGTAGACTGTCAACGCACAGTATTACTGTTCGTTTTTGGAGCAGCACCTGCGACCAGCTTTGCGAAGGAAGCAGTGACACTTTCTGCGCAACCCACCCATCATTTTGCGCGACAATGCGGGGGAACATACAGCGCAAGCTGTGGCTGCTCTGTTCGGTATATATGGACTGGGAAGTACTGTACCAACCACCATAGACCCCGGAATTATGTCCTTGTGACTCTGCTTTGATTCCGAAGATGAAGAAACCACTAAGTGGCATTCGCTTCAGAAATGTTCCAGAGATTCGACAGGCAGTAGACCGCTCCATTCGCATCATCAGCAGAACAGGCTCTGCTAACGGTATACTATGCGTTCCACATTTCTGGCAACGGGTTCTACACAATGCTGGTGACTACTTTGAAGGACAGTAACAGGTGCAAACATGTACCTCTTTTGTATCGGTTGTGAATAAGTAGGTGCCGATTATAAATATCTTTTCAGTACACTGGGGATGTTTAATAACTATGTGAATACATTTGCCAAATACTTATGCTCATCAAAAATAACGTTGATAATTTCTGCACAAACAGCTCTGGCTATGACTAAGGAATGAAATCTAGAGAGAATTAACATTTACCAAAAAGAGAATAAACATAGAATCCAAAACAACGTTTTCTACCAAAGAATAAAAGTGTACAAACTGCTCAATGAAATTAAGATATTATTGAAACGAAATTACTTAAAAAGACAGTTAAAAGTATCTTTTATGCAGAAAATTCTAGACAGTAAGGATTAGTTAGACAGAACAGAGTACAAGTTTGGTACAGAGTGTAAATAATAACGGTAATGGCAATACTAAAGAAACATCTACCATTTCACATAACATTTTCACATTGTCCTTTTTCTTCTTTTCGATTTTCATTGTTTAGTGGAAAACCGTAGTCCAAAAGCAATACAATGAACGGTACTAAAGGCTCATTCTTTCCTGAGCTCAACATCTTACTCATTATATAGAGACCCAGATTTAGTTTTACAGTTTATCAAATGGAAAGTTGCAGAAGACAAAATGGTGCTGACGCTGGTTGATGGTGTGTGTAGTGTGTAGTGTATACAGTGTCTGGTAGTCAGAAACGAGTGAACAGTGTAGCACACACCGTTTTCGTTGTGAAGTCATTTCTTTGCAAGACAGTAATGTACACCGTGTATAAACCGAATGAGGTAGCATTGTTTAAAACAGACTAGCTTTGTACTCGGAAGGCTTGAGGTTCCATTCCCCATCGAGCCATTCTGATTTACGTTGTCTGTGGTTTCCCTAAATTACAGTAAGGCCACGGCCAACTACGTGTCTCGACTTCGTTAAACTAGACCTGTTCGCATGTAAATTCCTGCACATATAAATTACGTATTTTTCATTGTTCTTAAATTGTGATACAATGACGTGACGAATACTCTTGTAAAAGTGATTCATAGATGAATGAAACTACTGCTACTATTAAAGCTACATTAGGTCATCTCTGTCAAGGAAATCAAGGTGTGATGCAGTTCAACCAAGCCAGGAAGTTCAAATGGTTCAAATGGCTCTGAGCACTATGGGACTTAACATCTATGGTCATCAGTCCCCTAGAACTTAAAACTACTTAAACCTAACTAACCGAAGGACATCACACAACACCCAGTCATCACGAGGCAGAGAAAATCCCTGACCCCGCCGGGAATCGAACCCGGGAGCCCGGGCGCGGGAAAAGCCGGGAAGACCATCACATAGCGAGGCTACCGTTTCGCAGTGTAACAACAAGTAAGTACAGATATCTGGAAAATCAGGGGTGGTCGAACACAGTCTAGTAAACGAACACAATGTCACATTCGAACAGACAGGATTCTAGGTCATGCTTCGAACTACAGGGACTCTGTGACTAGAGGACCAGTGGAAATCAGTGTTACGACAACTTCAACAGGGACACAGGTTAAGCACTTAGCAAGGCTTGGAGGCGTACGCTTGGCAAAGAAAGATCAAAGAGGAAAATGCAACATAGTTTACTGCTCGATATACGTGGCGGCGCAACAAGCAACTCCGGGCAACAAACAAAATCGTAATGTATGAATGCAGAGTGTGACATCTCAGATTACGACATCTCTGTGACGTCATCCTGACGCAATGTAGCAAATCAGATGCCTTCCTCTGAGCATGACAGTGGGATCCTCTCCAGTTTCACAATAGTCAGTCGTAGCTCTTAACGATGGTCGAGCTTGAGATTTTATCCGACTTTGAAGCAGAAAGTTAACCGAGAACTTTTTATCTAGTGAACACTGTTCACAAAGATTTATAGTAAAAAGCATAATTTACAGCATGACATATTCACTAATAAATTACTGAAGTACGTGAGTCAATGTGTTTGTTTTTGTCCCAGTCGGATTCAGCGCCTCCTCCTGAACCTTGTTCTAGGTAGTCAGTCAGCTCTGGAGATTATCGGAGGAGTAGAACGCGTAACAGATGAAGTGTTCAAGAAACGCCCATGTGAAATTCTCCAATTTTTTCAAAAGTACTTACAACTCTACGCAAATATATACTCCTTTTCTGACTGTTCCTTTATGATCCACCAGTTAATGTTACGCCAGCGGATTCATTAAAGCAACAATCAGACACCAGTCCACACAGACTTGCAACGCGGGTGGTATTTCGTTTAAACAGGGGACAAATAGGAATTTCTCATTTATGTGGAACAACTGCAAACCCCAATCCCTTGCACGGAGGAGGCTCATTGGGTTACCCAGACCTTCCGGTCTAGGAAGACGCACCGATGCCCTCACTGTAGCGCACCTGCGGGCCAGAGCATCTAAGAGCATCACAGACCTGTTATTTCTCAATCTCGTGCGGCTAGAAACCACCTGTCCTTCTAAGAAGAAAAGCAATCGCTGACAGCACGAAGGGTGTGACGCGAATATTTAGCAGGCTAGAGTCTCGCTCGTTATCGGAATTAACCACACAATTCGTTCCACCTACTGGAAACGGCCATGCACCACCCTCCAGCGAATCAAGAAAGAGCTACCAATCTGTCAGACCTTCCGGTGTCCGGGCCTGCTAAGGTTCCCCGTGTTGAGTCAAATTAAGCCCCAGGCTCCACTTCTGGTGGTGCTCTTCCGTCAATTGATTTAAGTTTCAGCTTTGTAACCAGACTTTCCGCGGAACCCAAAAACTTTGGTTCCCTGCCGGCTGCCCACCGAGTCATCATAGGAGCTGCGAGGGAGACCCACATAAAAACCCATACGCCTCAAGCCCGCGATTCAAGTAACCTTGAACTAAATAAAAAAGAATAGATAATAGTGACGTTAGAAAACATGTAGCTACCTGTTTGATGCAGGAAGTGGTGTTCGTGCGCATCCAAGCCACTTCAACAGTATTTCGATTAGAGATGATTAACCGGTACGTGAAGTGTACCGGTTTTATGTCGGATACCCTGTATAAAATATCTCATAAGAAACTGTCTTTATCCACAGGCTATTCTATAAATTGTAGTGTGAAGCACAGGTACACAGCTAGTCTCTGATCTAAGAAAGATGTTTCTTTCTACAATAGCGCTGAAATAATTGCTCTGTTGCCCGCGCAAATCTCCTTACCAGGTTAGTATCCGGATGATATAGATAGTTATATGCTTATTCTGCTCTTTGCATGGCCATTTTCACCTTCTGTGCGTTCAGAACAAATTGCAGCACATTGTCAAAAAATACTGAGTTCAGGTTTCCAAACTCAGGAAAATATAATCTCTCCGTCTTACCGTAAAAGGGTACATTCATACAAATTTTGAAAAAATATTCATTACTCACTGAAACACACTGATCGACTATTCCATTTTGTAGAATATCGATGGGTCTGACGCCTTTAACTGGTTTCTGGCTGGTCCTTTTAGTTAATTTGACTTTATCACAACTTAATATTATTTTGTGCAAGCTATATTATTCCATGAAGATTTGTGTATTCACTAAATTTGACAATAAAATTCTTGTGCACCACAGATCCACAGTATAAGTGGCATACATCTTCTACAGCTTCGACATATCCCAAAGGTCAACGTAAAACGCAGTATCCTCACTTTTCACCAGTGCTTAAAAACAATACATCAGTGGGTATTTTATAAAACCGGTAAGGTTGTTGCTCTCCTTTCTTCTGTAATATATCTCGTTTGTCCTCCAGATGACGTCTCTAATTTCGTTTTGGTAACTGATGGAGAAATCCCATCCAGCTTCGTTAAACAATGAGTTCCCATGTAATATCGATCATAACAATGATAATCGCGACAATTTGTCGAGAACTTTTTTTCTTTTTTCATGAGGTGTATTCAGCTCTCAGTGTAAACTGTTCAAAATTAGAACTTTCATTTCAGTCAGTTTTGTATCAATCTGTACTGTTCCAGACATGTCAGATCTTTTTGGCGTGTAAACACAAGCATTCCTAATGTGCCGAAAACTCAAGTAAATTCAAACGCTTCCATTTATTGTATACTGAGGTTCTACTTGCATCTAGATGAAACTTAGCTGAAAATTCTATGTTTTTATTGTCTTTCTTTCCATGTTTAGTAAGCTGGATGATTTATTCTCCAATACCACCACCAGTACTGTCAGTGCATATACAGTATAACTGGTTGAGACCAAATGACTTAGTAACAACTCTTAAGTATGTGAGAGCTGAGTTTCTCCCGGCGTATACAGCGTTCAAATAACTTACGGGGCCGGCCAGTGTGACCGAGCGGTTCTAGGCGCTTCAGTCTGGAGTCGCGCGACCGTACGGTCTCAGGTTCGAATCCTGCCTCGGGCATGGACGTGTGTGATGTCCTTAGGTTTGTTAGGTTTAAGTAGTTTTAAGTTCTAGGGGACTGATGACCTCAAATGTTAAGTCCCATAGTGCTCAGAGTCATAACTTACGGGAATACAACCAAGTGACGGCGTCGGCGACCGCCGATATTTCAACAGCAGTACGCCCAGACATTTTCAATACAAAACTACAGCAAGTAAGCACTGTGCAAGGGGATTTAAAACCTCAGTTCTCAGAGAAACTCGGGAAAGATAACACACACACACACACACACACACACACTGATAACACTAGCGTCATCACTAACTGTGGTGTCACCGCCAGACACCACACTTGCTAGGTGGTAGCCTTTAAATCGGCCGCGGTCCGTTAGTATACGTCGGACTCGCGTGTCGCCACTGTCAGTGATTGCAGACCGAGCGCCGCCACACGGCAGGTCTAGAGACACTTCCTAGCACTCGCCCCAGTTGTACAGCCGACTTTGCTAGAGATGGAACTGACAAATAGCGCTCTCATTTGCGGAGACGATAGTTAGCATAGCCTTCAGCTACGTCAATTGCTACAACCTAGCAAGGCGCCAGTATCATTTAATATTTATCTATGGATGCCTGTACAGTAAAGACCGATGTTCTCCAATTGTGGATTAAAGTTAAGTATTCCAAGAGCATCGTACTTTATTTATTAGACTCAACTCCTTTAACTGTTCCAGACCTCATGCAAGCCTGCGTGAGCTGAGCGCATGCATTTCGGCCTCCTTTAGCAACACGGTGTTGGCTCTTCTGCCAACACACCACATGGCGACGAGCTAAATCGCGTTTGTACCAATTGCTGCACTAATTTACTTGTGTCATGGCTTCGCCACAATCTCCAGATGTACTGTCCGAATTTTATTGCTTGCAGAATCAGCAGACACAGGCCTTGCTGAATGCCCTTAGACAGCTCGTCCTGGGTCAACGTGCACTGCAAAACGATGCGGCAGCCGCCGCTTCACCGCTACCGCAGCCACAACACACAGTTGCACCACCTTTTCGTCCTTTTGATGCTGCACTGGAAAGCTGGACGGAGTGGTCACGCCGCCTACAGCATTCAAGGTATTGAGCGGCAGCCTTTTTTGCTTTCTTGTGTAGGGGTGCAGACGTACCATGTGATAGTGAAATTATTTCCCCGACGCGACGTAGCAACTCTGTCCTACGAAGAAATTTTGTCTGCATTAGATGCATATTTCAAAGAATCAGTCAATGTGGTTGCAAAAAGGTATACATTCTTTCGTACAAAACGTATGGCCGGTCAGACTAATCGGGAGTGGATTGCAACTTTGCAAGGCCTTACTAGGGATTGTGCTTTTGAGTGTGAATGTGGACTCCCTTATTCAGATACTATGGTACGTGATGCTATTGCACAGAACGTTTCTGATGTTCGTATACGGGAACAGATTTTGAAACTAGTCAATCCCTCCCTTCAACAAGTGATGGACATATTGGATCAGCAGGACACACTTGACTTTGCTCAGGAATAATTTGAAACTTCGCCACCTGTGTGTCACGTTAACCGGCCCGCCGGGAGAGCTGCACGGAACAGTAAACAGTTCTCGCGCCTGGCCGCGCCACAACCGCCTAGCTCTCATCTACGTGTCCCGCGCCAGCATGCAAATGCAGTGAAATCATGCCCGCGGTGTGCTACTAGACATTCGCGTGAGAATTGCCCGTCACGCCAGGCTATTTGCTTTTTCTGTAATAAAAAAGGACATGTTCAAAGTGTTTGCCAGAAAAAGCTCCGATCGGACACTCACAACCATTCCAGGCCCTTTGCTTCGCGCCGTAATCGAACCAAGGATACTCGGGCTCGTGAACCTTCGCCCATGGAAATTCATGTAGTTCATGCCACTCCGCCCAGTGCCACTCTCTCTAACAGTGACTGTGTTCGTCCCACAAATCGTGTGCGTCGACATCGACGGAAATCCCGTCAGGTCGCAAGTGATTCTGTACCAGTGTCAGTTCACGTTGCACGAGACAGTCGCTCTTGTCGTCAGCAGGACAATAAACTTTTTGTTGATTTGGACATTCAGGGCGAAGTGATACCGTTCCAGCTCAATACCGGAGCTGCAGTTTCACTAATCAATCACGACACGTACAAACAGCTGGGCAAACCTCCGTTGCATGCCGCAAATGTTAAGCTCACTAGTTATTCAGGACAGCATATCCCTGTGTTAGGACAGTGCAGACTTCTTGCAACATACAAGGGACAAACAAAACTTATGTCAATTTACGTACTTCGTTCTTCTTCTGCAGTGAACTTGTTTGGTTTAGATTTATTTCAGTTGTTTAACTTGTCTATAGTCAATCAGGTCCTATCAGTGAACCAGACTGTGCCTTCCGCCAGTGTTTCTCGTCTATGTGAGGAATTTGCCGACATTTTTGCACCGGGCCTCGGTTGCGCTAAGAACTATAAAGCACATTTGTAACTGAAAGTAAACGCGCAACCGAAATTCTTCAGAGCGCGCAATGTCCTCCACGCATTGCGTGATGAGGTCACAAGAACGTTACACGATTTGGAATCTCAAGGTGTAATTGAACGTGTGCCATCTTCTCTCTGGGCATCACCCTTAGTAATTTTGCAAAATCCTTCCGGCAAATTGAGACTTTGTGTGGACTTCAAGGCAACAGTGAATCCACAACTAGTGCCTGCAACTTTTCATTTACCCCGCCCGGAAGATCTTTTTGACAAACTGTGCCCGGGTAAATATTTTTCGAAGTTGGACCTAGCAGATGCGTACTTGCAAATACCGGTGGACGAAGAATCCCAGCGCGTTTTGGTGGTTAACACGCATCTTGGTTTGTACCGATTCAAAAGACTGCCATTCGGGTGTGCATCCGCCCCTGCATTGTTTCAGCAATATTTACAAACTGTTTGTGCGTCGGTCCCTACTGCAGCAAACTACCTGGACGATATTGTGATCTCCAGAAGACGGAAGAAGAACATTTAGCCAATCTCAGAACATTATTTCAGGTCTTGTGACAAAATGGTCTTCGCTTGCGGAAGGACAAATGTGTGTTTTTTGCTCGTGACTTACCCTACCTGGGACATGTACTCAATGCCCAAGGCATACATCCCAGTCCAGAGCACCTCCGTGCCATACAAGATTTGCCTTCGACGCAGAATTTGAAGCAGCTACAGAGTGTGCTGGGAAAACTTAACTATTATCACAGATATGTTCCACATGCCTCTTCCATTTCAGCTCCGCTTCATCGCTTACGCCGTAAAGGTGTTCTGTTCGTCTGGACGACGGAATGCGAATGTGCCTTTCGCCAGTTGAAATCGGCGTTGCTTTCCAATACTTGCCTTGCGCCATTCGATCCCCAGAAACCCCTTTTGTTGATGGTAGATGCATCGGATTTCGGGATCGGTGCTGTGCTTGCGCGCAAAGATGGTTCGCACGATCGCCCTATTGCCTTTGCGTCCAAATTGCTCTCGTCTGCGCAACGAAATTATTCACAGATCGAGAAAGAAGCTTTGGCTCTCGTCTTTGGTGTTACTAAGTTTCATGATTTCTTGTATGGTCGTCACTTTACCATCATCACAGACCACAAACCTTTGACCTCGCTTTTTCATCCGACCAAGCCTGTACCTCCGCGTACAGCGCAGAAATTCATTCACTGGTCTATTTTCCTCTCGCAGTACCGCTACGATATCTTGTATCGGTCCACTGCTAAGCACAGAAACGCTGATGCATTGTCCCGTTTGCCTGTTGCTGAGGATAGAGCATTCGATTCCTCCGAACTTGCATGCATGTTCATTGATTCGGAAACCGATGTCGTGGTCGAATCGTTTCCGATTGATTTTCGTCGTGTAGCTACAGCCACAGCTGCTGACCCTGTCCTTGCTACCGTTTTGCGTTTTGTTGCTACGCAATGGCCCTTGTCAAAGTCGCGGATCGGAGATCCGTTGGTTCGCCGATTTTTTGCTCACAAGGAGAGACTTTTTGTACGACGTGGTGTTTTACTTTTGCGTTCTGATAATGATCAGTCCAGTGTCGTGGTCCCATGTTCGTTACAGTCCTCTGTCTTAAAGCTTCTCAACCAAGGACATTGGGGTATAGTGAGAACGAAACAACTTGCTCGTCAGCACTGTACTTGGTTCGGAATCGATGCTGCGATTACGAATATGTGCTCTTCTTGCATGGCGTGTGCCGAACAACAATCCGCACCACCGCGGAAATTCTTTGCATGGCCGAAAGCCACTTCCCTTTGGCACCGCTTACACATCGATTTTGCTGGTCCATTCTGGAATGCTCGATGGTTGGTTGTTGTCGATTCATTCAGTAATTTTCCTTTTGTTGTCCGGATGTCTTCCACGACGTCTTCTGCCACCATCCAAGCGTTATCCACTATCTTTTGCATTGAAGGTCTTCTGCAGACTATTGTTTCCGACAAGAGCCCACAATTCATGTCTGCAGAATTTCAGTCATTCTGCAAGGCCAATGGTATTCAACATTTGACGTCCGCGCCGTTTTCGCCACAGTCAAACGGTGCCGCTGAACGTTTGGTCCGGACTTTCAAGTCACAGATGTTGAAATTGAAAGAGTCGCATTCTCGGGAGGACGCGTTATTGCTCTTTTTGTCCTCGTATCGCTCTCAGCCCCGCGATGGTTGCTCGCCGGCTGAGTTGCTTCACGGTCGCCCTCATCGAACCTTGATGTCTTTGCTACATCCGCCGCATCAGGTTCCTGTGCAGCGGCAGACACTTGCTTTTGCTCCCGGCGACGTTGTATCCTATCCCAGCTATCGAGGTTCACGGCGTTGGCTCGCAGGGCGCATTCTTCGCTGCCTCGGCCGCGCTATGTATCTGGTTTTGGGGGCCTCTGGTGAGGTGCGTCGGCATCTCAATCAGCTGCGCCTCTGTCGTCGCACGGGATCTGCCGCTCCCCGTCTGCTTTCAGCGACGGTGCCGTCCGGTCAGCGCCCTGGGGACCCATCTACTGGCTCGCCTCATCCCCAGGTGTTACCGACGCTGCCTTCCATTTTGCCCTATGGCGACGCGCCACCGCCGCCGCCTGTTCTCCCGCCGGCGACGCCCGCAGTGGACGCGTCGCTGCAGCCGCCGGACGCCTCCCTGGGTCACGCGCCGCCGATCGCATCCCGTGACCAGTTGTCCTCCGCCATGGAACTCTTGCCCGCTCCGGACCATCTGTCGTCTTCGCCCGTCGGGTACTCCGACTCGATGGAGGTCGACCCTTCGGTCCCTCCTGACTATCTTCGGGCGCATACACCGCATGTTGGCGTGCACCCTGGACTAGGTTTTCAGGCGTTTCCTAGCTCCCCTCGGACCGAATGGCCGGGTGCGGGTGGCACAGACTCGCCTGTTGTTAGGCTCCCCACCTCGTCCCATACGTCAACATGGGGTCCTCCCCACGGCGGGCGGAAGCCTTATAACACAACCGTTCGCCGATTTGCGGGGGAGGAATGTGGTGTCACCGCCAGACACCACACTTGCTAGGTGGTAGCCTTTAAATCGGCCGCGGTCCGTTAGTATACGTCGGACCCGCGTGTCGCCACTGTCAGTGATTGCAGACCGAGCGCCGCCACACGGCAGGTCTAGAGACACTTCCTAGCACTCGCCCCAGTTGTACAGCCGTCTTTGCTAGAGATGGAACTGACAAATAGCGCTCTCATTTGCCGAGACGATAGTTAGCATAGCCTTCAGCGACGTCAATTGCTACGATCTAGCAAGGCGCCAGTATCATTTAATATTTATCTATGGATGCCTGTACAGTAAAGACCGATGTTCTCCAATTGTGGATTAAAGTTAAGTATTCCAAGAGCTTCGTACTTTATTTATTAGACTCAACTCCTTTAACTGTTCCAGACCTCATGCAAGCCTGCGTGAGCTAAGCGCGTGCATTTCGGCCTCCTTTAGCAACACAGTGTTGGCTCTTCTGCCAACACACCACTAACCAAAGATGACAGACGTCAGAAGTTATCGATAGTGAAATTAATAACCAATGAGAGAGGTAGCATTAACCCTGTCCCTCTGTTTTTGACAAAGGATAGTGTAGAATTTCCTGAAGAATTTAAATCACAACCACAATCCCTATTTATAATGTTACTTGTTAACGACATCACCTGGCTGCATTCCTGTAAGTTATTTAAACAACTCTTAACTACTTTATCCTTCGGATATTTTAGCTATATTTGACTTCTTCTAGTCTAAACAAGCATAACATCATTTTTCAATAACTCTTAAGGGAAACTGTGTAAGCCTAGAAACATTTCCAGTCGTTTTCTGGTTGAAGGGGCAGGTCACCCTTGAGTAACTTCCACTTCTACTTTCCTCAGCCAATTTAATATTTTCTAAAAACTTCAGCCATTTCTTCACAAACCGAGACCCTGATTATTTCAGAGTTATGTCTTGGAAGCTTTCAGAAGTTCACAATGTTCATCCAGATCCCAATGTCGATTAATTAATCATTTACTCAATATGTAATATAGGAACCTAAGACATTGATAGACAGTTTGCCAGGCTAAGTGAAATGAATTTGATATCACTTGCTTCAAAAGCAGAAAGCCGTATATTTATTTCGTCCAGCCACTAACGCACCAACAAGTACCCCACCGGCAAATTTAGACTGATATAGTACTTACTGCTATGTAATTACAATATGATTTTGTGGCTGATTTGTCCCTACGTGCATAATGGTAATCATTATTATGGCGTATATTTCTAGTAACACACCGCCAACCTCCTTTTTCCCTCCAACTAATGACATACTGTTATATTCCTTGCGCTTATTTTTTTACTGTGTGTGCTTTTTTTTTAATTCTTTTCCTAACGTTTTTCGTTTTAGGTATAGGATTTGTTCCACGAAGAAAGTCTCCTCTCTTATTTATGTTGCTAAGTCCATATTCTTCTGTTTGCCTGCCTTCTAATTTATGCCCAACTATAGCATTCCAATCCTCCATGAGTATTACATTTTCATTTCCAATTAAGTACTGTTACTTTCAGTTCCCATGTATACTTCATCTCGTCACCTTATGCTTGCGACGTCAGCAAGTATATTTGCACAGCAATTGTTGGTGTCGGTTTCATATGGGTTCTAATAAGAATGATTCGGTCACTGAGCTGTTCACAGTAATTCGCTGCTTGTCGTACCTCTTACTCGTAATGAGTCCTGTTCCTGTTATAAGATACCCTGTTGCTGTCGATATTACTCAAAGTTAACGTCACCAGAAATATTTACCTTTGTTCCGTTTCACTTCACAGACTATTTCTACATCTAGATTCAGCCTCGCATTTAGCTTTTCAGATATTCAGACTTGCCTACAAGACTCAGTCTTCCGATAGTCAGCACTCTGACTAGCAAAATATTAACGTTTTGTTGGCCTGTCAATATTTATCACCTACCCCCTTGGCAATTCCCTCCCAGAGATCCGAATGGGAAGAGTGGTAGCTATTGTCACTGGTGAGATCATCATGGCACTTTTCAATTACTGGCCACATTTTCTGTCTTTACCGCAGTGGTTTCGACTGCCTGCTGACCGCTGCTGATTTTTCCGCCGTTAGCAGCGGGGCCTCCCACTCGAAGGACAAGGAGGAGCCCTGAACTTCATCCACACCTTCTTCCACTTTTGCCAATGCCACTGGCTTAATGAAAGTGTCTCTTTATACAGGAAACTTTCGCCGAGCATACCTGATGCTTTGCATTCTAAATCGAAGAAATGGCTGGTATCCAACAAGGCATACAAGACATCTAGTATGGTGGTCAAAGACGCTACCCCTAGACCCTGGTGACTTCTTAATGGGTAACAACAGCACCCAACCCAACGAAGCATCCATGAATGATATCTGTCTTGAACATACCCCGCTACACTGAGGTTACAAGAGTAACGGGATAGCGATACAAACATATACAAATGGCGGTAGTGTCGGGTACATAAGGTATAAAATGGCAGTGCACTGGTGGAGGCATCATTTGTACTCAGATGGTTCATTTGAAAAGGTGTCCGACGTGATTACGGCCACCCGACGGGAGTTGGCGTAGTTTTAACACGGGGTGATAGTTGTAGTTAGGCGCATGAGACACTCCATTTCTGAAATCATTAGGGAATTCAATAATCCGGGATCCACAGTGCCAAGAGTGTGCTGAGAATACCAACTGTCAGGCACTACCTCCCACCACGGACAACGCAGTCGCCGACGGCCTTCACTTAAGGACTGAGAACAGCGGCGTTTGTGTAGAGTTGTCAATGCTAAAAGACAAGCAACACTGAGTGAAATAACCGCAGAAAACCATGTGGGCCGTACGACGAAAGTATCCGTTAGGACAGTGCAATTAAATTAGGCGTTAATGGACTATAGCAGCAGACGACCGACGCAAGTGCACTTACTAACAGCACGACATCGCCTGCAGCGCCTCTCCCGGACTCGTGACCGTATCGGTTGGACCATATTTGACTGGAACTCCGTGGTCTGGTCAAATGAGTCCCGATTTCAGTCGGTAAGAGCTGACTGTAGGGTTTCGAGCGTGGCGCAGGCCCCACGAAGCTACGGATCCAACTTGTTAGCATGACACTGTGCAACCCGGTGGTGGCCTCGTAATCGTGCAGGCTGTATGCAGGCGGAATAGACTGGGTCCTTTGGTATAACTGAACCGATCATTGATTCGAGATGGTTACGCTCGGCTACTTTGAAACCATTTGCAGCCATTCATGGACTTCATGTTCCCAAGCAACAATGGAATTTTTATGGATGACAGTGCACCATCTTAGAACATTCTGGACAATTTGAGCGAATGATTTAGCAGTCCAGATCGACCGACATGAATCGCATCAAACACTTATAGGACATGATCGACAGGACAGCACATGCACAAAATCCTTCACTTGCATCACTTTCGCAATTATGGAAGGCTATAGAGTCAGCATAGCTCTATATTTCTGCAGAGTACTTCCAACTTCTTGTTGAGTCCATGCCACGTCGAGTTGCTACACTACGCCGGGCATAAGAAGGCCCGACACTATTTTAGGAGTTATTCTATGCCCCTTGTCCCTCAGTGTAAGACTCCAACGAGTTTTAGTAAAATTGTTCCCCAATGACTTCAACATTATAAAGGGACAGCCTTGGAAAGGGCATCCCTATTCTATAAACAACAAGCTTTAAAGGCTATCACAACTGACCCGAAGATGTTACGGATTGGATTGGACTGATTTGGAGGAGGAGACCAAACTACGAGGTCATCAGTCTCATCGGATTAGGCAAGGATGGGGAAGGAAGTCGGTCGTGCCTTTTCAAAGGAACCATCCCGGCATTTGACTGAAGCGATTTAGGGAAATCACAGGAAACCTCAATCAGGATGACCAGACGCGACATTGAACCGTCGTCCTCCCGAGTGCGAGTCCAGTGTGCAAGATGTTACTGACAGGTACATTGCTATCGATACTATTGGTTCTAGATAAATCACTTTTTAAAGTCTGTCATAGTGATTAATACTCCATTGTAACTTAATTTCGTAAAACTCTTACTGCTAGCCTTAGGGTCGTGTTTCGCAAAGACATAAGGAGTGAGGACTATGTTGAACTTCAAAAATAATGGGAGAACACAGGAGACAGTCAATAGCAACCATCTCGATTCTGACGTTGCATTCCAGTGTTATTTGAAAGTATTTTGTATGCGTCAAGATATGCGACACTTCAAGTGGCTAAAATTTGACCACATGACACACAAGGTGTGTAACTACATCGTTCGTGGTTCAAATGGCTCTGAGCACTATGGGACTCAACTGCTGAGGTCATTAGTCCCTTAGAACTTAGAACTAGTTAAACCTAACTAACCTAAGGACATCACAAACATCCATGCCCGAGGCAGGATTCGAACCTGCGACCGTAGGGGTCTTGCGGTTCCAGACTGCAGCGCCTTTAACCGCACGGCCACTTCGGCCGGCTACATCGTTCGTGATTCAGATGAAGAATACACACTCCCACCATTATGTGTTAACTGGTGGGGCAAACACCATATTTGAAGTAGAAAATCTGTGATGAAGGAAATAAATTTAAAGTTAGAGAATGTGTGTAGTACGCTAAGGCCGAAATATTGGTTTAAACCATCCAATATTCGTAATTTATGAGGTCGTTTGCAACAGACGTTACTCAGCCCATATTTAAGTATCAAGTTGAACGTTTCAATTTGGCTGCAACAACCAGAGAAGTAATATTGCGGTGCCTGATCCTCAGGAAAAAGACTTTTTACTGCAGCGGTTGATTCAGCCTGTCTAGAATTCTTCCCCATAAAAAGGAGAAATTGCAAAGGTTGGTAAAGAAGAGTGTAATGTCGTATAGACGATAACTCAAACCCTCTCTGAAGCACAAATTTTGCTAATAGAAGACGTCAGCGTAAAAGAAATACGTAGTGCCTCCGGTGGCCTTGTAGATCCGTAAATACTCTAACAGAAAGATAAGAAAGATGTCACCAGTAAATAACTGACATTCTGCAGTGCAACGTGAATGATTTCGGACTTCATTTGGAGCAGCTGGAACTCCTAGCATATGTGTAATTAGTTCTCCAGTACACACATTTAAGGGCTTCGTTGCGTCAAAGCTCCCAGCTCTAAAAAGACGTGCCCTTAGCTATGGAAGAAACAAAGAAGTAGTGACAATGCTCCACCCTGAGTCGCTTGTTCTCACTTGTCACTTCAAGCAGTTACTGTTTCAGTACATACATTACTGCATGCAACAGCGTTCTTACTTTATTTGCTGCACAACAGGTACTAAGCAGTGACACAGAGAGTTGATCAGTTGATTTCAGTCCACATAACGTTGCTTAGGGCTGTAGCTCCACCTGCTCCTAAGGGTCAGGCGATTAAGGCCATCGTGAAGTAAGAGAATTTAGGCCCCATTAATATTGAAGAATGACACATTTTAGCACAGTAACAGTGTCATTCTCTGCCATTTGTAATATTGTTGGGATTTCCGTAATATGAAAGCTATGAGTACCCTTGGAAAGGAATTCACCCATCTGTATGTTAAATGATAAACTTAGGAGACAAGACCTATTCTTTGAAAGACATTTATTATATATAATTTACGTAACTGTAAAGATGCGCATCTAGCGCGGACGCTAATACATCGATTGCGCAGTCATAGAAACATTTTAACAGAAGCTGAACTGAACGTTCCGCTTCGATCTAAATAAAAGATGACAGTAAAAACTTTTGTAGATCTTCAGATTTTATCGTACTTCTGCTTGTAATATGAAAGCGTAAAGAAAGTCGTCTTTAAGCCATAAAAGTGAGCTGTCTTGCCAGCGTGCAGACAACATTATTAATTAATAAAATTAGAGTAATTTATGTTCGATACTGTAAACCGGCAAGTTATTGTTATGTAGGTGTTGCACGGTGCAAGAATTGTCTTGAAGGAGGGAGAAAAATAATGACTGTAATTTGTGACAAAAACGTGAACCAAGGAGCTAGCACAGGACAGGCTGAAATCTGATCACACCTTACAGTTAGATAAGTACTTATGTAAATTATACTATTTATAAACAAGCCCTAATTGCTTGTGAGAATTGTGTTAACCATATTTCTTATTCTATTATTTTCCTTTATATTTTTTTTTACCTCCATGTCATATTATTTTTGTAAATATCAAACAGCCTTTACTACAGCAGAGAATCCTGTGGCATCCTGGTCGTAGACAGAAGGCCGCTCCTTGTCTTCTATACAACTCATAGCTGCCCCATTTATTAATGATGCCATTTGCAAATGCAGTTTTTTATTGTTCATTGTTAAAGGTCCCTTAGGTGATTATAAATTTCATACTGATTACGTAAAGAAACCTGGGTTGTTCTTTTCCAAATAATAGAAGTCTTTGCGTAATCAAAAACTAGCCTCCTCCTGACAACGATCAGGAGCCGACCAGAAGACGGACGTCTTCGACCGCTTTCGTGTTTCCTGTTGCAATGCTGTGCCAAACTGGGAACACGACATTCTAGTATGAAACAATTATCAGATTAAAATTGAAAAAAAATTCAAATGTATTATTTAACTTATTTTTTTTTTTTCTTTTATCATACTAGACATTTATAGGGGAATGCGGGGCAAGACGGGGAGGTGGGGTAAGACGGGGAAGGGCTATAAGCTACAGTTAGAGAGCTCCCATCTGTGGATAGCTACGTCAACATCATCAATACACAGGTCTCAGTGTGTTGACATTGCTGAACCTTAGTTTCGCGGCGGTTTCTGTGAGCTTTGCAAGGTATGTACAATTGTTATACTGATTTGCAATGTTTTACACCTTTCGAGGTCCTAAAACATGTGTTTCGTGAACGTTTGTCCAGACTGTATAAATAGCACTGAAAAGTACATCTTATTAACAGTAAACTGCTGTGTCAGTAGTCAATGTTCACTAAATACTGTTCATGTAGGCGTAGCATAACCTGACAGCATGGTAGGGGGCAAGACGGGGTGGGGCATGATGGGGAGCTTCCCCGTCTTGCCCCTACTATTTGTCCAACCATTACGTTCTTATCGTCTCATGTGTTTACCTCGCTGCGGGTTTTGAACACGTACATTATACGTTGAAGTTTATTCGACAATACCTTCATTCATTCAGCAACAATGTCCACAGCAGTGAACGGGTTTCGGAAAACAGGCATCTGGCCTGTAAACAGAAATGTGTTTCAGGAAAGTGATTACCTTCCCTGTTCAACTACAGATATTCATCAAGCTCACACATCTGAAGTTACAGAAACGGAAGACCAAATACCAGAGATGTTGTCAAGACGTAAAACACCTGAACAATTAACAACTGACGATCAAGCCTCTGTTTCGTCTAACTTTCAGGTTACCAGCCCTGAAATGGTGTTAGCTATTCCAAAGGTGGATAAAAAACCAAAAGGAAACCATCTAACAGGCGTGGAAAACCCATTGTTTTAACCGAATCTCCTTATAGGAGCGAGCTATCTGAAGAAATTAAACGAAAACGAGTCCCCAAATGTGTTGCATGTATACAAAAACTCTTCTCAAAGACGTTTAATAAACCTGGGATACTACCAAAAGGACATAATGACAACGAAAAAGTGACGAACGTTACTGACGTCTTAACCACCCCTTCATGCTCAAGGGATAATAAACTGAGGTCGAATGACAACGAGGAAAAGAGTGAAGAATGTTTATACTGTTATGACTCCTCTGAAGGAGGCTGGATACGGTGTATTAGCTGCGGACGCTGGCCCCACGACACTTGTGCAGGGATAGAAAGTGATGATGACGAGGATGTCCACACTTGTGTACTATGTGAAAGTAAGAGGCCTAAATAAAACGTAATACCTGATTCTACAATTCACAGAACCATGTTTCGAAACCTTATCCTCACATGATATCGTTATTCCAGTCCTTATTTAAGCTCCCCCCATGAACCATAGACCTTGCCGTTGGTGGGGAGGCTTGCGTGCCTCAGCGATACAGATAGCCGTACCGTAGGTACAACCACAACGGTGGGGTATCTGTTGAGAGGCCAGACAAACGTGTGGTTCCTGAAGAGGGGCAGCAGCCTTTTCAGTAGTTGCAAGGGCAACAGTCTGGATGATTGACTGATCTGGCCTTGTAACAATAACCAAAACGGCCTTGCTGTGCTGGTACTGCGAACGGCTGAAAGCAAGGGGAAACTACGGCCGTAATTTTTCCCGAGGGCATGCAGCTTTACTGTATGATTAAATGATGATGGCGTCCTCTTGGGTAAAATATTCCGGAGGTAAAATAGTCCCCCATTCGGATCTCCGGGCGGGGACTACTCAAGAGGATGTCGTTATCAGGAGAAAGAAAACTGGCGTTCTACGGATCGGAGTGTGGAATGTCAGATCCCTTAATCGGGCAGGTAGGTTAGAAAATTTAAAAAGGGAAATGGATAGGTTAAAGTTAGATATAGTGGGAATTAGTGAAGTTCGGTGGCAGGAGGAACAAGACTTTTGGTCAGGTGAATACAGGGTTATAAACACAAAGTCAAATAGGGGTAATGCAGGAGTAGGTTTAATAATGAGTAGGAAAATAGGAATGCGGGTAATCTACTACAAACAGCATAGTGAACGCATTATTGTGGCCAAGATAGATACGAAGCCCACACCTACTACAGTAGTACAAGTTTATATGCCAACTAGCTCTGCAGATGACGAAGAAATTGAAGAAATGTATGATGAAATAAAAGAAATTATTCAGATGGTGAAGGGAGAGGAAAATTTAATAGTCTTGGGTGACTGGAATTCGAGTGTAGGAAAAGGGAGAGAAGGAAATGTAGTAGGTGAATATGGATTGGGGCTAAGAAATGAAAGAGGAAGCCGCCTGGTAGAATTTTGCACAGAGCACAACTTAATCATAGCTAACACTTGGTTTAAGAATCATGATAGAAGGTTGTATACATGGAAGAACCCTGGAGATACTAAAAGGTATCAGATACATTATATAATGGTAAGACAGAGATTTAGGAACCAGGTTTTAAATTGTAAGACATTTCCAGGGGCAGATGTGGACTCTGGCCACAATCTATTGGTTATGACCTGTAGATTAAAACTGAAGAAACTGCAAAAAGGTGGAAATTTAAGGAGATGGGACCTGGATAAACTGAAAGAACCAGATGTTGTACAGAGTTTCAGGGAGAGCATAAAGGAACAATTGACAGGAATGGGGGAAAGAAATACAGTAGAAGAAGAATGGGTAGCTTTGAGGGATGAAGTAGTGAAGGCAGCAGAGGATCAAGTAGGTAAAAAGACGAGGGCTAGTAGAAATCATTGGGTAACAGAAGAAATATTGAATTTAATTGATGAAAGGAGAAAATATAAAAATGCAGTAAATGAAGCAGGCCAAAAGGAATACAAACGTCTCAAAAATGAGATCGACAGGAAGCGCAAAATGGCTAAGCAGGGATGGCTAGAGGACAAATGTAAGGATGTAGAGGCTTATCTCACTAGGGGTAAGATAGATACTGCCTACAGGAAAATTAAAGAGACCTTTGGAGATAAGAGAACCACTTGTATGAATATCAAGAGCTCAGATGGAAACCCAGTTCTAAGCAAAGAAGGGAAAGCAGAAAGGTGGAAGGAGTATATAGAGGGTCTATACAAGGGCGATGCACTTGAGGACAATATTATGGAAATGGAAGAGGATGTAGATGAAGATGAAATGGGAGATACGATACTGCGTGAAGAGTTTGACAGAGCACTGAAAGACCTGAGCCGAAACAAGGCCCCCGGAGTAGACAACATTCCATTGGAACTACTGACGGCCTTGGGAGAGCCAGCCCTGAGAAAACTCTACCATCTGGAGAGCAAGATGTATGAAACAGGCGAAATATCCTCAGACTTCAAGAAGAATATAATAATTCCAATCCCAAAGAAAGCAGGTGTTGACAGATGTGAAAATTACCGAACAATCAGTTTAATAAGCCACAGCTGCAAAATACTAACACGTATTCTTTACAGACGAATGGAAAAACTAGTAGAAGCCGACCTCGGGGAAGATCAGTTTGGATTCCGTAGAAATACTGGAACACGTGAGGCAATACTGACCTTACGACTTATCTTAGAAGAAAGATTAAGGAAAGGCAAACCTACGTTCCTAGCATTTGTAGACTTAGAGAAAGCTTTTGACAATGTTGACTGGAATACTCTCTTTCAAATTCTAAAGGTGGCAGGGGTAAAATACAGGGAGCGAAAGGCTATTTACAATTTGTACAGAAACCAGATGGCAGTTATAAGAGTCGAGGGACATGAAAGGGAAGCAGTGGTTGGGAAGGGAGTAAGACAGGGTTGTAGCCTCTCCCCGATGTTATTCAATCTGTATATTGAGCAAGCAGTAAAGGAAACAAAAGAAAAATTCGGGTTAGGTATTAAAATCCATGGAGAAGAAATAAAAACTTTGAGATTCGCCGATGACATTGTAATTCTGTCAGAGACAGCAAAGGACTTGGAAGAGCAGTTGAATGGAATGGATAGTGTCTTGAAAGGAAGATATAAGATGAACATCAACAAAAGCAAAACGAGGATAATGGAATGTAGTCGAATTAAGTCGGGTGATGCTGAGGGTATTAGATTAGGAAATGAGACACTTAAAGTAGTAGAGGAGTTTTGCTATTTGGGGAGCAAAATAACTGATGATGGTCGAAGTAGAGAGGATATAAAATGTAGACTGGCAATGGCAAGGAAAGCGTTTCTGAAGAAGAGAAATTTGTTAACATCGAGTATAGATTTAAGTGTCAGGAAGTCATTTCTGAAAGTATTTGTATGGAGTGTAACCATGTATGGAAGTGAAACATGGACGATAAGTAGTTTGGACAAGAAGAGAATAGAAGCTTTCGAAATGTGGTGCTACAGAAGAATGCTGAAGATTAGATGGGTAGATCACATAACTAATGAGGAAGTATTGAATAGGATTGGGGAGAAGAGAAGTTTGTGGCACAACTTGACCAGAAGAAGGGATCGGCTGGTAGGACATGTTCTGAGGCATCAAGGGATCACCAATTTAGTATTGGAGGGCAGCGTGGAGGGTAAAAATCGTAGGGGGAGACCAAGAGATGAATACACTAAGCAGATTCAGAAGGATGTAGGGTGCAGTGGGTACTGGGAGATGAAGAAGCTTGCACAGGATAGAGTAGCATGGAGAGCTGCATCAAACCAGTCTCAGGACTGAAGACCACAACAACAACAACATTTAAGCTTTAGAGATGAATTCATGCTAGTACCCCATCTTACCCCACATATGGGGCAAGACGGGGAATTGGTAGTTTATGTTTCAAATCGAGATGTTTCTAACTAAATGTAACAAGTTTGCAGGTTTCTTTGCATGCTATTGTAATTCAATGGTAAAGTAAACAAACGATAATCAAACCTACTTGAATTTGTTTATTTTTGACCCTTTTGTAAGGGTTTAAAGTTAGATTCCCCATCTTGCCCCGCCTTCCCCTACCATAATTTTCTCTCCTGGAGTAGGAGATACTGCTCGGTGGCCAGTGCCAGACACCTATCACTCCAGTGAACAGTTCGCAGTTTTTGTCCACCAGATCCAAAAAGTGGAGGCAGATATAAAACCGTCAAATGGGGTAATCGGCAGGATATACTGGATTCTGGTTTTCAGTTGCCTGTACTTGAAACTGCGTGCATTACCGATGTCATCCACTCTGCAGTTAATTCGTTCATACCAAAATCTCTGGGCTATAAAAGACATGTGGATCGAAAAATGTGGATGTGCTGTAAGGAACACAGTGCAAGTTTCTGAAGTCTGTGTAGCGTTCAACATGCGCCGCTGAAGTAAGGGAATCCGTAAGGAGGCTGTACTTAAAATATAAGTCATGGCCATTAGCTTCCATGTCAGTCAACCCTTAAACTGACTCCTCAGGAGATATCCCAGATCGTGCCTCAGTACTTTCGCGACGTGACACGTTCCGTGACTCCAGTTCAGGATCTTCAGGCCTGTTGAGAGGCCAATACGAAAAGCAGAATCTAAGTTACCAATCGTCTAACACGGGGGAAAATGTCAGTGGCAGGTTGCCTATGAAACGGCTTCCAGGGACAAGAAAAATTTGATTTTCAGTCATTCATACAGTTACTCGCCAAATTTAAAGCTCTAAAACACTGTCATAATCTACTCACTAAGAGCTATAATTTTACGTTATATATTTAACAATAAGTCAAGTATTACAGTTAGAACTTGTGTACAGGGTGATTCAAAAAGAATACCACAACTTTAGGAATTTAAAACTCTGCAACGACAAAAGGCAGAGCTAAGCACTATCTGTCGGCGAATTAAGGGAGCTATAAAGTTTCATTTAGTTGTACATTTGTTCGCTTGAGGCGCTGTTGACTAGGCGTCAGCGTCAGTTGATGCTAAGATGGCGACCGCTCAACAGAAAGCTTTTTGTGTTATTGAGTACGGCAGAAGTGAATCGACGACAGTTGTTCAGCGTGCATTTCGAACGAAGTATGGTGTTAAACCTCCTGATAGGTGGTGTATTAAGCGTTGGTATAAACAGTTTACAGAGAATGGGTGTTTGCGCAAAGGGAAAAGTTCTGGACGGCCGAGAATGAGTGATGAAAATGTAGCACGCATCCAGCAAGCATTTGTTCGCAGCCCAGGAAAATCGACTCGCAGAGCTAGCAGAGAGCTGCAAATTCCACAATCAACTGTATGGAGAGTCCTACGAAAAAGGTTAGTTATGAAACCTTATCGTCTGAACGTCAACTACCCGAGGCGATGGATCGGCCGCCAGGCAGCCCGTGACAGAGCACTTCATCACTGGCCTCCAAGAAACCCTGATCTTACCCCCTGCGATTTTTTCTTATGGGGGTATGTTAAGGATATGGTGTTTCGGCCACCTCTCCCAGCCACCATTGATGATTTGAAACGAGAAATAACAGCAGCTATCCAAACTGTTACGCCTGATATGCTACAGAGAGTGTGGAACGAGTTGGAATATCGGGTTGATATTGCCCGAGTGTCTGGAGGGGGCCATATTGAACATCTCTGAACTTGTTTTTGAGTGAAAAAAAACCTTTGTAAATACTCTTTGTAATGATGTATAACAGAAGCTTATATTATGTTTCTTTCATTAAATACACATTTTTAAAGTTGTGGTATTCTTTTTGAATCACCCTGTATATTTCCTGAGGCAGCTTTTAACTCATGACGCGCAAATTACCCAGACCACACTGAGGTGACAAAAGTCATGGGATAGTTCCTAATCGTTGGAAACCCCCTACATAAATAATGAGACATGCTGCCCCTACAGTCATTCATAATGGTGAAGCCGTTGCCGGTGCAGGATATTGTGCACGAACTGACCTCCCAATTATGTCCCGTAAATGTTCGATGGGATTCATGTTGCGCGATCTGGATGGCCAAATCATTGTCTCGAATTGTCCAGAACGTTCTTCAAACCAGTTGAGAATGATTGTGGCCCGGTGACATGGCGCATTGTCATCCATAACAATTCAATCACTGTTTGGGAACGTGTCGTCCATTACACATACACACGGCTCACACCGTTATTTAATTTCCTAAAGATTTACGAAATGTAATGTCTCATGCGTCTAGCTTCAACCTTTATTCCGCGTTGAAGGTCTGTTAATGCATGTCGAGTGGCCATAATCACGTCGGACGCCTTTTCAAATGAAACACCTGGGTGCAAATGCCAGCTCCACCAACGCACTGCCCTTTTATACCTCGTGTACGCGATACTACTGCCATCTGTATATGTGCATATCGCTCGCCCATGACTTTTGTCTCCTCAGTTTGTATACATCCAGTATTTGAGAATGACAGCACTCGCGACTTCCAACAAACTTCAAAAATGATTTCAAACCTTAACGATATCCTTTCTCGCTGGTAACCCATCCCCCCCCCCTCCCGTTAATCGATGGATGGAAAAACTCATGTTAATATGTTTAGCTCATTGACGCTGTTCAGATGTATTACAAAAGATGCTGTAGTAAGCGTAATTACTTCCCTTTGGTTGCGAGTTAGATTTAATCTGCATTAACTATCATGATATAGGAAAGTAGACACTTAGATACCGAAGCTATTCTTGGATAGCTATTGGAAATTATGTACATAAAGACAACCTAAACCAAATTCAGTTAGTTTTAACAGTGTTCCCAGTCTAAAGGAATTTTTGTACTAGGTTTCACCTAGACTTCACTTGAAGAGTCAGATGAGCCTGAACATTACATTACTTTTATAATGACATAAGTGTACCACATAGATTCTGATTAGCGATCTTCGTCATAGACAATGAATTTAATGTGTGAGTATGAAGAAAATTAAGATGGTTGTCCTCTCTAATCTATGTATGGTTTGCACTTAAAACCATCGAGACATCGGGTGACGCGTTGTAATAAAAAAATCGTCAAAACATCATTCTCTGTCGATAAGAAAATTACCAGGATACTATAATCAGTGAAACCCCCTCCATATACTGCGAGGAAATACGTCAGAAATACTCTGTGTTAATTTTAATCATAACATAGTTAATTATATCCTCAAATATCGACCTAGTTTTGGATGTAACAAAGTTTTAGCTCGATACCTATTACTATTAGGTATACACAGAGATCCTAAACCAAATCTCTTCTGGCTTTTGACAGTGTATTTTCTTAAACTTACAAAAAGTTTTGTAAAAATTTTATAATATGTTATTTCACAAAAAATGTTTTTTAAAGATAATGTCGAAATTGTTATGTTCTCTGACTTGGCTTATATATGTTGTAAATATTTAGTGGATTTTATTTTACATAAAACAATTATATCGAATAGTATATTCATGCTTTTGTGCAGTGGAAAACGATATTATCAAGTCACATCAACACGGTGCCATCTGCTGCCCCTATGTAACAGAATGTTTACACTGTTTCTCAATCAGTTGTCAGCTGTTGATGTGCATGAGCACTCATAGTCAGCACATTAGCATAATCTTTGTACATAGTGTTATGTTTGAGATGCCGAATTCCATTGAATTTCGTGATACTGACAAACATATACATGCTGTAACACAGCTTACAATACTGAGGAAAAAGATTATGTAATATTATAATGCATAAGAAGGTATGTTATTGTTTCATACATTGTAGTAAATGGAAATGTTTGTGAACATTGTTATATCATGCTGGTTAACTGTTCACCTTGTCAATTTCGGTTCTACACTATTGCATGTCCGAAGATGGCAATATAGATTAGTCTAAACCGTTTATCTATATCTAAAAAATGCTTTACTAGCGATCTTGGCGCTTGGAAGTATCTTCAGAGTCTACACCACTGTAGATCTCCCCCGTACTGATACAACGTCTGGAATATATAAAGGTGTCGTAAGTACTTGACATCAAAGGCTTGAAATTGATTATTGCATATCACAGTTGTGTTTCTGAATCTGAAAGTAATGTATTCAAGCAATAATTTTTAAAATCGTTTTAGGATGAAAATTATCAGTTGCAATCAAGTAGCATTTTCATAGGTACATTGATTGATCCTCAAGACGAATTTAGACTAGTGACATACTATCATCAGATTATATAAAAAGTTATATTTTTAATAAATACTTGCGAGTCGAGTGACCCCTTTTTGAACAGCTTTTTTTGACGTACAGAAAAAGACAGAAAAGTTGAATTTTCAGTAGTCACCGGTTCTGTACACTCTTAAATAGTACGACTTTTTTTGTAATCCACTGATGACCGAAGCAAAAACAATTACTAGAATAAATTAATGAGGAAATAGTTCCAGTGTTTGATTTTATTTCAAAAACTTACTCACCCGCAAATCTTCAACTTCCTCAGCAATCGTAATGGTGGCGTCAACAGTCATTTTGTAAGGTCCAGTCTTAGTTAGCTGCACATCTTGCAGTGTTATAGTAGTTTCTGGCCGGTCTTCACATTGCTCGTAACCTTGTAGTTTTATATTGATTTCTCCCTGAGAAAACAATCGGCTTTTTATTGATATTCAGTTTGATATAACAACTGAAGAAGCAGACACCAGATCTATGTACTAAAAAGAATAAAAATTGCAACAAATTATATTGCGAAATTGTTGTAATATACATGTCACGGAATATTTCTAATTGAACTATATGTTAATATCATTTATACTTCTGTTCATCGTTGTAGCAGGGAAAGAAGTTATTAATGTAATCGTATATTTGGAATCTATAAAAGGGGTGTTATGTATCATACTGTAGCTTAATTTTAGATCCCATTCTAACAAAGGTTTTAAAACTTCTTAGGGACTTTTCGTGAGGTAATAGAGTGTTTCCTTTCAGTGTCTGCTATACCAAATTTTAAAGGTCTTCTGTGCAATTATCCCACATGTTAAACAATTAGATTATTTTTATATTCTCACACAAAATGTTTGTGCCTTATTGGTCCAACTGGTCCATCATGATATGAATCATTCACATGAAAGAATCCTCTAGTCTCTGCCCATTTAGATTGCAAACGTATGTAATTATTGAATTTTCTGACCTTTATAACAAGTGTTGTACAGGTAGTGAAATAAGTTTACACTATTATTTAAATCTGACAAAGTGGTTTTGTGGTAGTGACTGCAGTTTCTGAAAGCCTCGTTCTACTGACAACTGTGATATATAGTATATGGGTTTCTCTACCCCGTGAATGCTGTGGTGCTGTGGACTGAATTCTGAGGAATCTGTCCTTCAGGAACTAACTCGTGTCAGAGTTAATTTCATTTTTTATGCAGCATGGAAGGAAGTATTACGTTAACATATTGTAAAAATTTCTCGTGTGAGTTTCTCAGTAATAAATTAACGTTTGTCGTAATGTAGATCTCACTGATAATCAATTCGATACATGTACCTATTCAAAAACATAAACTCATGCCTGTTGAAAAGTCAGCCATATCAATCGTCAATTTCCTCAGAAATTGCGAGGTAAGCATCAACGTTCATTGTGTTGTCTTTGTTAGTTGTACTTCTAGGACTGTGCCTGTTCACTGAAAAAACTGTTTGTTCTTCTATCCTAGTCTTTCCTACACAACGCTATACTCATAAAATGCTAGAGGTACCGCTATACTGTTTTCCACTAGGCTCACTGCAGTGATGCTGCTGTTTTCTGTCAGTTATTTCTGTAGCTTGCCGGAATTCGAATCAATGCATGTGTTAGCACTTTCCAATCGTCCAATGGATGCACAAAACATCTGTATAATGAAAGATATGTTGTTGTTGTTGTTATTGCTGCTGCTGTCGTTGTTATGGTGGTAGTCTTCAGTCTGAAGACTGGTTTGATGCAGCTCTTCATGCTGGTCTATCCTTTGCAAGTCTCTTCACTCCGAGCAAGCACTGCAACCTATATCCCTTTGAACTTGCATACCGTATTCAATACTTGGTCTCCCTGTACAAAATTTGCCCCACACTTCCCTCCAGTACGAAACTGGTAATCCTTTTATGTCTTAAAATGTGTCTTATCGACCGATCCCTTCTTTTAGTCAAGTCGTATGTTAAATTTCTTTCCTTCCCAATTGATTTCAGTGCCTCCTCATTAGTTATTTGATCTACCCATCAATCTTCAACATTCTTCTGTAGCGCCACATTTGCAAAGGTTCAATTCTCTTCCTGTCTAAACTGCTTATCATCCACATTTCTCTTCCATACAAATCTACATTCCAGACGAATATTTTCAGAGAAGATTCCCTAACCCTTCAATTCCTATTAGACGACAACAAAAACGTCTTTTCCAAAAACGCTTTTCTTGCTATTGCTAGATTTTATATTCTCTCTACTTCGGTCACCATCAGCTATTTTACTGACCAAATATCGAAATTTATCTACTACTTTTAGTCCATCTTTTCCTAATCAATTCCCTTAGCATCGCCATATTTAATTTGACTACATCCATTACCCTTGTCTTGCATTTATTGATGTTGATCTTATATCATCCTTTCAAGACACTGTCCACTCCATTCATCTGCTCTTCCAAGTCCTTTGCTCTTCCTGATAGAATTAAAATGTCATCGGCAAGCCTCAAAGTTTTTGTTTCTTCTCTCTGAAGTTTAAACTAATTATAGCGCCACTACCTAGTATTTGAGTAAAACTTATAAGTCATTAGCAAAAGTAATGTGATGTAGTGCGGAAGCTGCCGTAGAGTGTTGTGTTAACAGCTGCAACCCGGCAGCCGCCAGTGTGGCGACATGTGGGTCACAATAACAGGCACACAAATGGATTGCAAAGCCTAGACAGCCGAAAGCAGCAGTAAACTGTAGGATGCAGTGATAACCTGTAACCAGCAGGGCAATGTCCCCACACCAGAGAAGGTCTCTTGTTACATACGAAATGACAAGGTGATGGGTTCAGTGAAATAAATGCGCGCCAGAGGCATATGAATGAGGCTGGGTTGTGAGGCAGGGATCAATTTTCGCTGCTGGAAAACAGTAGCACTATAACGACGTCACAGATATGTCAGACAGCGAAATGACTGGACACTACTGGCAGCAGCCATGGGTTTAAGATCATGCTGTGCCTGCCGCCAGCAGCAGTTCCTTCATGAGACATGGTGCCATGGCACTGCCGACGTCCGCCTGTGCCTGACGTCACCAACGCCGAGTTCCTAGCGGGATTCAGCACCACAGCGCCAGCAGCCGTCCAACTCCTGTCCAACCACTGTGGCCGCGTACCGAACCGAGAAGCCATTCCTCGTGTATGACGCCATCGGAGCACAAAACATAGCACTGCTGATGTTAACGGCCGCGGTCTCCAAAGGCTTCCAGCCTCAGCAATGCAGGGTGTCAGCTCAGCAGCTGTGGGTGGGAGCTACCTCCTGTTCATCAACATCAGCCAGGGGCAATGGGGAGAGTTGCATCTGCCTCACTGCATCATGTACTGAAGTCAATAAACTACAACTAACTTTAACTCCATCTGAACAGGCCTCATAAGCCCCAATGGCATCGACCGCACGTTGTGTCGTCCTCAGCCGATAGGCATCACTGAATGCTGACATGGAGCGGTGTGTGGTTAGCACACTTCTCTCCCAGTTGTTGTCAGCTTTCGTGACCAGAGCCACTACTTCAAAACCAGTTAGCTCCTCAATTGGCCTCACAAGGACTAAGTGCACCTTCATTGCCAACAGCGCTTGGCAGACCCAGAGATTCACCCATCCAAGTGCTATCAATGTCCAAAAGTGCTTAACTTCGTTGATCGGACATGAATCAGTCTTACCACTGCAACGAGGACATTACCGCTGAAGTCAATAAGAGTCTTTGCTTACGGTCAACAGTGTTTCAACTGGGGACTTTGGCCACACGACATACCCCATATCCTTCAGAGAGGGGTTAGTCACTCGTCAGTGGTGTCAGGAGTGCTGATGTCACTATAATCAGCAGTGGAGAGTGCGCTATTCCCACAGCGTGACGTCTGAGTGAGAGTCTGCAATTCCTTCATTGGGTATAAGTGAGGCTATTTTTGTTCTTGTGAGGTGGTATTCATGGCATCCAAGTTTAGGGGTCGTGATTACATAAGGGTTACTTTTATGAAACCAGAGAAACCAGTTGACTTATCTCAGTTTAAGGGAAATTCTAGAGTTAAGTGGTTATTACTTATGCATTGTACGCAGTGCAGTTTGCTTGGACATTCTGCTCTTGTGCAGTGTCTGTAGCAGTTGTCTGCATTCATGTCATCGTTTTGGATACATGGCCAGGCAATGTAGAGAGTCCTGTGGCTCTTGATTAGGTAGAAGAGGTAGGTTGGCAAAATGCTCCCCGACTACCTGTTTTATCTGGGTTACTAGCAAATTATGGGTTGGTGGGTTTTGAGGTATTAATTTTGAATCGTAAAGATGAGTAAGGAGGAAGCAGTGACAAAATGTTTCACCAGTGAGGATGCTATACAGTCGCTGGTGAATCAAGTGGCTCAGTTAAGGGGAGATAAAGTGGTCACATACAATAAGGTGGCAGAGAAAGATCAGGAAATAGAGATGTGAAGGCCACAGGCTCTAGGAGTGGACCTAGCCCTTGATGACCCTATTTCTCCCTTCTCTCGTAGAGGATGTGTTGGCATTTCTGGAGGATATCAGGGGCTTGGTCGGATGAACAGTTATTAAAGATACCAAAAATACATTTAACAGGGGAATAAAAGTCGTTTTCGTTGTTCACAGAGACGCTATGCAATGCGCTGACTTTTAATAAACTCAGACAATGGCTAGATCAAAGGTATAAGTAGTAGAATAGTGCAATGTATCTCTACGAGCAACTGATAATCGCTTCCAAGAGGAATGACGAAGCGGTTGAGGATTTTGCCGATAGGATTAGGATATTAATCGTACATACTTATGAGTTAAAGCAGAGTGAGGAGGTGAACGAAGTATTGTTGCAAGAAGACAAGCAACGTGGCTGAGAGGTTTGGCACTGACAATGTCTAGGACCGTGCGCACTGAGGCGCCAAAAGACTTCCATGTAGTAGTTTGGCTAGCACTGGATTCGTGATTGATGTTTCCATGGGTCTAAGGGATCGTAGAAGCGTGTTTGTGTCGAATGCAAGATGTTTCAGTTGTGGTCACGCCACAGAGGAGTAATCGAGATGCCTCTGGGCTTAGAGTACTGAAAAACATTTTCGGGGCAGCAGATGCCTATTAAACGAAATGGCAGAAGCCACAAGATGGCTAGCAGGGGCAAAAAAAGTAACTATAGAATGGCATTCCTCACAGATTATGAACCTGCAGAGCAGCTTCTTGAACAACACACGTATGCTTCGGCAACTGACTAAGGAAGTCATGGATTATGCTGGAGTCACAGCTAGCACTCTGAAGCAGTATTTGGAAACCGTACATACACAAATCAAGCGCTAGATGCATTACTAACGACGACGAGGCTATTGCAGCCATTAGGTGACAATATCTGGGATGCAAGAATGGAATTAACGAATTTCCGGGAAACTATCCACCCAGTGCCACATGAGCAGTTAAGTCCTGTATTTCTGTCGCCAGAGGAGTATCTGAAATGCTTGAGGAAGGTGCGAGGAGTATTAGCACCGGAATTACAGCTAATAGTAGATCCAAGCAGCGAGAACTTGCTGTTCTACTATCATGGTGCCACAGTAGCTGTAACGACAGATAGTGCACGATTGTATGTCTCAGTGAAGAGGTTGCTGAAAAGCACGCGGTGCTTAGTACGGCAGTGCACACATATCTGGTGAAGTTGGCAACAGTTGTGATAGTTGTGCTCGTGGGAGGGTAACGAGTGGTAGTATTAGCGAAAGACGGGGATCGACATGTAGTGGTGACTGAGGGTGAGCTCCAGCAATGACAGAGCGGAGTAGTCTCCAAATGCCGACCCACGAGATTGTGGGTCCCATTAATCAATCGGACTATGTGTGAAATTATGGGACCTAAGTTTCAGTTACCAGCTACTACGATGGGAGTTACTGTGTTGAATGTAACACAACCCTGCTGTATGGGCCAGGCGAACCTCTAGAGACGTTGTCCAAATAAAACCTTACCTTCCTTAACGACACCTGGGCACTAAGCCTGGACTGTTCGTCAAGCACGAGGGAGCAGATCACCACGCAGCAGTTATTGCAGCATTTGGAACAGTGTCGGGCTGTAAGTCGTCAGGTGGCCGTTAGCTTGTGTGTCGCAGTTCCGAGTGCCTTGCTGATTTTGATTTTGCTTTGCCTAGCTCTTATACACTCCTGGAAATTGAAATAAGAACACCGTGAATTCATTGTCCCAGGAAGGGGAAACTTTATTGACACATTCCTGGGGTCAGATACATCACATGATCACACTGACAGAACCACAGGCACATAGACACAGGCAACAGAGCATGCACAATGTCGGCACTAGTACAGTGTATATCCACCTTTCGCAGCAATGCAGGCTGCTATTCTCCCATGGAGACGATCGTAGAGATGCTGGATGTAGTCCTGTGGAACGGCTTGCCATGCCATTTCCACCTGGCGCCTCAGTTGGACCAGCGTTCGTGCTGGACGTGCAGACCGCGTGAGACGACGCTTCATCCAGTCCCAAACATGCTCAATGGGGGACAGATCCGGAGATCTTGCTGGCCAGGGTAGTTGACTTACACCTTCTAGAGCACGTTGGGTGGCACGGGATACATGCGGACGTGCATTGTCCTGTTGGAACAGCAAGTTCCCTTGCCGGTCTAGGAATGGTAGAACGATGGGTTCGATGACGGTTTGGATGTACCGTGCACTATTCAGTGTCCCCTCGACGATCACCAGTGGTGTACGGCCAGTGTAGGAGATCGCTCCCCACACCATGATGCCGGGTGTTGGCCCTGTGTGCCTCGGTCGTATGCAGTCCTGATTGTGGCGCTCACCTGCACGGCGCCAAACACGCATACGACCATCATTGGCACCAAGGCAGAAGCGACTCTCATCGCTGAAGACGACACGTCTCCATTCGTCCCTCCATTCACGCCTGTCGCGACACCACTGGAGGCGGGCTGCACGATGTTGTGGCGTGAGCGGAAGACGGCCTAACGGTGTGCGGGACCGTAGCCCAGCTTCATGGAGACGGTTGCGAATGGTCCTCGCCGATACCCCAGGAGCAACAGTGTCCCTAATTTGCTGGGAAGTGGCGGTGCGGTCCCCTACGGCACTGCGTAGGATCCTACGGTCTTGGCGTGTATCCGTGCGTCGCTGCGGTCCGGTCCCAGGTCGACGGGCACGTGCACCTTCCGCCGACCACTGGCGACAACATCGATGTACTGTGGAGACCTCACGCCCCACGTGTTGAGCAATTCGGCGGTACGTCCACCCGCCCTCCCGCATGCCCACTATACGCCCTCGCTCAAAGTCCGTCAACTGCACATACGGTTCACGTCCACGCTGTCGCGGCATGCTACCAGTGTTAAAGACTGCGATGGAGCTCCGTATGCCACGGCAAACTGGCTGACACTGACGGCGGCGGTGCACAAATGCTGCGCAGCTAGCGCCATTCGACGGCCAACACCGCGGTTCCTGGTGTGTCCGCTGTGCCGTGCGTGTGATCATTGCTTGTACAGCCCTCTCGCAGTGTCCGGAGCAAGTATGGTGGGTCTGACACACCGGTGTCAATGTGTTCATTTTTCCATTTCCAGGAGTGTATATCTGAAACAACAAGCTTTGGGAGAGCCGAACGCAAGGCTAATTCAAGTTGCTGTAGACTGAAAGCCATGAGCGGGGGATTAAAGGCAGATTTATGAAGTCAGAGGTTATATAATATCTGCTTGGTAACTAAGAGTAACAGATTTAGTGTTATGTAATTGTTTTACAGATTAAGGGGAAGTGGTAACTGCAATTGAGAACCGGATCATGGCAAAACCCAAGGGGAGGGGAGGGGGGGGGCATTCTAGTGCCACCATCTAGTCTTTGACTAAAAATTATAAGTCTTTAGGAAAAGTAACGTGATTTAGTGCGGAAGCCCCTGTGGAGTGTTGCGGTGATGGATTGCGAAGTGCAGCAGTAAACTCTCGCAGGCAATAGGAACCGTGTAGCCTGCACAGCGATGCCACTTTACCAGGAGAGGTCTTTTGTTATGACCGACATGACTAGGTGCCAGCTTCAGAGAAACAAATGCGCGCCAGAGGCATATAATATAAGCCTGGATTTTGAAGTAGTGACCACTTCTTGTCATTGGAAACCAGTAGCACCACAACGACGCCAGAGCTATGATGGACAGAAAGACAAATGGGCGCTAGCAGCAGAAGCCAAGGGTTCGGGACTGGGCTGCGCCTGCCACCAGCTCTGAGTACAAGGGGAATGCCATCGCAGCACAACACGTAGCGCCATGGTGTTAATAGCCATGGCCTCCGAAGACTGCCAGCCTCAGCAACACAGGGCGCCAAGTCAGCAGCTATGGGCGGAAGCTGCTGCTCGTTCATCAGCACCAGCCAGTTGCAATGGGGAGAGACGTGCCTCCCTCACAGCGCTATGTACTTAAGTCAATAAAAGTCACCCTTAATTTTCAACAATGTTTCAACTGGGGACATTGGCCCTCTCTCACTCTTCTTAATCCAAGAGAGCACCCAGAAAATACAGGAGGTCATGGAATTCTTCAAGAAAAAGTAGGAAGAACTTAGATAAGAATTTCAAACTGAGCACGTCAAATTCGAAACCCTGGTATGGGAAATAATAACGAAAATATTCTAGCATCAGGAGTATTTCAGATGAAACCACAAAAGATCGAATCCTTACGCTTTGAACATATAAGGCAGAAAGAACGAATGACCTCGCAGTTTGGTCCCTTCTGACCCCACTAAGCAATCAGTTATCGTAAGCAGCCAGTTAGTCATCAAATAAAACAGAAGATAGTATTGCAACAATGAAAGAGGTGAGCAGTAATAATAAAGAATCATCTCATAACATGAGCAACGGTGTTGAGACACGAGACTAAAACCGTTACTGGTAGGCCATTTCTCTATTTCTGTACAGTATGTGCATGCGACAGTAACTACAATGATGCACGGCAGTGAATATTGCATTTTCAAAGGTGCTGGTTCTTTAACTTTATTGCTTTGATAGCGACGAAATTATGTGCTTGTACATTGTACAGTGTAGGTGGGAGCAATAATCAGGAGAGGTGACAGGTGTTGTGAGAAAACAGTTTCTAGTGAATATATTCTGGCAAGCTTGTTTAATTTTGTATATATAACCATCCGCTGCTAATGGGCTTTTTCACCTAAATTGAACCGTGTTGTTGCTCGCGTTGGTGCCGTTGGTAGGTTGGCATCGTGTAATAGGGATAGTTGCCTCTCGTTTTTTCTTGTGTTTACTGGCGCCACAACGTTTGCTAGCGTTGTCTGTCCTCGAGTGTCAGCGGCAACTGTTATCGATATCTAGTACGCGGGTACTATCTTTGGAGGGACGTCAAGTGTTTTCCGGGTCAGAATGGTCGCGAGTTCCGTTGGGAGGGGAGCAGCAGTGAGGTCCGGCAACGCCAGAACATGACGGGACTGCTGGCGGCATGCAGACACTGCCAGATCTAGGGGCTGTAGTTGCGAGGGCGACAACCTTGTTCTCCACCGGACCCAGGACCTTTGAGTTGAGTGAACATTAATCCAGTAGTGAAACCTCCACTATTTTGGGATCACGCCATTTATTCGCGCGTTGCTGCTCGCAGGATCGCTGAGACGAAGAGCAACAAGTGGAGAGTTTGGAGTTGGCGAAATTAATTAGCCATCCTCCACCTTTTGTTATTAATCATTGAATTCCTTGTGTTTATCGATGAAGTATTTTTCTGCCTAGTGACCACTAACGCCCCAGTTACCTGCCCTGGAGGTTAGCGTATTTTCGCGGCAGTGTACCTGTCCTCGCCTTCCCGCTGCTGTCCGGTAAGGTGTGTGTGTAGTTCGAAAGCCTCCTTGATTGTGGTTCGGATATTTGTTTGTTTTGGACTGCTTTGGTCGTAGTGGGTCCTTCTGTGTATGGATGTTCTAAACACCGGATTCTGAAGCCAGTGCTGTCCGTCGGTTCCGCCTTGGCTGAGTTATTCCATCGTTGTGTTGGTTATCAGACGTCAGGTAGATGTTGCAAGAATGTTGGCCTGTATTTAAACTGTCACTAGTTTGAGTTGCCATCCGGTTAAGTAAATACAACTCTTGGCTACCTGTCTCATCGTTTACGAAGTTGTGCGACTTTCCCAGGTCGATCCTTGAAGCACTGTCTGAGGCCCACTTCTCTCTTGATTTGGTCAGATTGTGATGACTGTAGCCGGCCGGTGTGGCCGTGCGCTTCTAGGAGCTTCAGTCTGGAACCGCGTGACCGCTACGGTCGCAGGTTCGAATCCTGCCTCGGGCATGGATGTGTGATGTCCTTAGGTTAGTTAGGTTTAAGTAGTTCTAAGTTCTAGGGGACTGATGACCACAGAAGTTAAGTCCCACAGTGCTCAGAGCCATTTTTTTGTGATGACTGTCAATAAGGCCTTCAGCCGTGAATTCAATTTGTCTTAAGAATTTTTAATTAGATATTGTCTTTTAACAGTGAAAATTCGATGATTGTCCTTTTTTATAATATTTTAGTATTTCTTAGAGAAGTTAACTTGTTCTTAAGAATTTGCTATCTAGGCCTTCAGCTATCAAATTGTTTATGAGTTATTACTATTGAGGCCTTCAGCCGACGAATAAGTTAAATTTCTGGTCAATAAGGCCTTGAGCCGTGTGTGCAACTTGCTTAAGAAATTTTTTATTAGACAGTGTGTCTTAACAGTCAAATTTGATAATTGTTGTTTATTGTCAGCCTTATTTGCAATTGTTTTCAAATAAAGATTATGTGATTTTTTTTTAAAAAAACTGAGCAACCAACTGTAACTGGGAATGGTCCTGTCCACACTGAATCCTGCCTTTCCCTAAGTACCACGTCTCATAAATCTATTAAACAGCCTTGATAAGGGGTAGTCATAAAGTTTTAATTATCACCTTGAAACACTAAAGTTATGTACTTACATTTTTGTTTTTTGCAGCCCGTATCTGAAGTCCTGGTACTCAGTCGAGTCTCCGCACCAAAGTATCGTAGCACGCCGCTAGAGCAGCGGAATCGAAATGGAGCAGTCCACTGACAAATTGGTGTATTGTGCGGCAATTTTTTTCTGCATTGGAAGAGGAACAACGTCGCAACAAGCCGTGCTGAGTTGGTGGAACCGTGCGGTAACAAGGCACCGACATGACACAGTGGTAGGTGGTGAAGAAACTTCCAGTGTGGTCAATCGTGTCTGAATGGCAAAGAGCGAAGTGGCAGACCACCTCTCTGCGAAGAAAGTTACTTAGAAATCCGTTATGAGAGTTTAAGTACTTTGCACCAGCTAGTTTCAGCGCAGCAGACGACCTCCTACGGGAGAATGAAGGCTCTGGGCCCACACTGTGATCAATGTGTCAATAACGGAGGTAACAGCGGAGACAACACCTTTGTTATTTCTGTTTCTGTGATTTTGTATGCCTCTGTGTGACAATATCATATTACCAAATTCCTCATTTTGATGATATTTCTTTTTCTGCCACACAACGGCAAGTCAGTCTTATACTCACATTATCAGCTGGAAATTGGAAGAATACAACAGTACGTGTGCACAAAAAGAAACACATTTGTAACCCTTCGCTTGTTGTTGTTGAGCTTAGTATTTACACCTATTTACAAAACGTAAAAGAATGGATCCATTGATAGGAAACATAGTGAGACACCAAGGAATCGTCACTTAGGTAATGAAGGGCTAAAAATTGTAGAGAATGATCGAGGCTTGACTACCAAGTGTGTTCAAAACGATGGCAGAGACGAAGAGGCCTGCGCAAGATAGACTATCGTGGGAAACTGCACCAGATCAGTCTCCACAAGTCAACAATAGTAACGTAAACGAGAACTCCTTTAGAACTGTCTTTAACTGCCCAGTGTTTCCAACTAGTACTGTATTACATCCTTCAAGAATTCCGTTTTCATTTATTAACCAAGCCAGGACGAATAATTCTTCAGGATAGTTTCATCTTACAAGGAACCCCTTGAATGTGAGGTCGCAAGTCCTATCTTTAGTAACGCTCGTTTGAAAGCGTTGTGTTAACAATTATGACAGGAAAAATGTTAGCTGCTGATGATTCACCATGTACATCAGGATGGCGGCAGAAAATGAGTGTGCGGGAGGGGCAGAGATCAACCTTCTGTGGGAAGTATGAATTACAAAATGGACATCGTCAACATTCAAGAAATTTTCAAAACAAGCCATTATCTTGCACCACGAACACCGAATGAAAAATGGGCGCCACAGTGATCACAAATCTTAGCACCATCGAGACTGAAGACGACCTCCTTTGGAGTTACAAACCGTGCAGGACTTTCAGCTAGGCATTCTCCCCTAAAGAATACATATAGAATCATATTGGTGTAGCGGGATGATGAGAAATGATGGAATGTGATGGCATGGAACCGAATGCGAATAGTATATCGTGGAGCTTAATCGGTTATCCTTTATGGCGTAGCTGCAGACAATGCAACAATATGTTTTATAGGCACGGAAAACTAAACATCCAGAGGCTGTATTTATGCATTCGTTCCATATGGTATAAACTGCAATGTGACACACTTTTCGGGAGGGTTAGTTTGCTCTGAAAAAGTATGATAGCAAAAGCAAGCTATTTGGACCAGATATTGGAAAAAACCGGAACTCATACCATAGTTTCAGTTCTCTTACAACCATTTTCTTACTCTTGACGTAAATATTCCCTACTGCTCTTATAAAATCACGCACACGAGAAAGAATCGTAGGGGGCAGAGCACCTCCAACATCTCGCAGCACAAGAAATAACTTTCCAGCCGATTTACCATCCAGATAAGCGGTCTGCATAATTGTATAAGAATGCGGTAAGGCATTGATGTTAGTTGGTCTTGATACCTCTTGGTACCTCTCATACATACAGGGTGAGTCACCTAACGTTACCGCTGGATATATTTCGTAAACCACATCAAATACTGACGAATCGATTCCACAGACCGAACGTGAGGAGAGGGGCTAGTGTAATTGGTTAATACAAAACATAAAAAAATGCACGGAAGTATGTTTTTTTTAACACAAACCTACGTTTTTTTAAATGGAACCCCGTTAGTTTTGTTAGCACATCTGAACATATAAACAAATACGGAATCAGTGCCGTTTGTTGCATTGTCAAATGTTAATTACAGCCGGAGATATTGTAACCTAAAGTTGACGCTTGAGTACCACTCCTCCGCTGTTCGATCGTGTGTATCGGAGAGCACCGAATTACGTAGGGATCCGAAGGGAACGGTGATGGATCTTACGTACAGAAGAGACTGGAACAACACATTACGTCCACATGCTAACAACTTTTTATTGGTCTTTTTCACTGACGCACATGTACGTTACCGTGAGGGGTGAGGTACACGTTCGACGGGAGTTTCATAGGACGTGAAGGACGCATAAATTGGCCAGCCCGTTCTCCTGATCTTACACCTCTGGACTTCTTTCTGTGGAGTACGTTAAAGGAGAATGTGTACCGTGATGTGCCTACAACCCCAGAGGATATGAAACAACGTATTGTGGCAGCCTGCGCCGACATTACACCAGATGTACTGCGGCGTGTACGACATTCATTACGCCAGAGATTGCAATTGTGTGCAGCAAATGATGGCCACCACATTGAACATCTATTGGCCTGACATGTCGGGACACACTCTATTATACTCCGTAATTGAAAACGGAAACCACGTGTGTACGTGTACCTCACCCCTCATGGTAATGTACATGTGCGTTAGTGAAAAAGACCAATAAAAAGGTTTTAGCATGTGGACGTAATGTGTTGTTCCAGTCTCTTCTGTACGTAAGATCCATCACCGTTCCCTTTGGATCCCTACGTAATTCGGTGCTCTCCGATACACACGATCGAACAGCGGAGGAGTGGTACTCAAGCGTCAACTTTAGGTTACAATATCTCCGGCTGTAATTAACATTTTACAATGCAACAAACGGCACTGGTTACGTATTTGTTTATATGTTCAGATGTGCTAACAAAACTAACGGGGTTCCATTTAAAAAAACGTAGGTTTGTGTTAAAAAACATACTTCCGTGCATTTTTTTATGTTTTGTATTAACCAATTACATTAGCCCCTCTCCTCACGTTCGGTCTGTGGAATCGATTCGTCAGTATTTGATATGGTTTACGAAATATATCCAGCGGTAACGTTAGGTGACCCACCCTGTATACCGATTGGTCGGAACTGAAAACAAATTACTTACTGAATGATGGGATAAATTTGTTTATCTCGTCTACAAGTTTTCGGGCCGCTTTCAGAGTTTGCTGTGCATCGTCAAGTTGACACTTTGAAATTTCGTTATCTTGCGTCTTCCATTTCTGTAGCACTGTTCGAAGTTATGCAGCCATCCACTGCTTCCCTTGAAGTCACTGTAATCTACACTCCTGGAAACGGAAAAAAGAACACATTGACACCGGTGTGTCAGACCCACCATACTTGCTCCGGACACTGCGAGAGGGCTGTACAAGCAATGATCACACGCACGGCACAGCGGACACACCAGGCACCGCGGTGTTGGCCGTCGAATGGCGCTAGCTGCGCAGCATTTGTGCACCGCCGCCGTCAGTGTCAGCCAGTTTGCCGTGGCATATGGAGCTCCATCGCAGTCTTTAACTCTGGTAGCATGCCGCGACAGCGTGGACGTGAACCGTATGTGCAGTTGACGGACTTTGAGCGAGGGCGTATAGTGGGCATGCGGGAGGCCGGGTGGACGTACCGCCGAATTGCTCAACACGTGGGGCGTGAGGTCTCCACAGTACATCGATGTTGTCGCCAGTGGTCGGCGGAAGGTGCACGTGCCCGTCGACCTGGGACCGGACCGCAGCGACGCACGGATGCACGCCAAGACCGTAGGATCCTACGCAGTGCCGTAGGGGACCGCACCGCCACTTCCCAGCAAATTAGGGACACTGTTGCTCCTGGGGTATCGGCGAGGACCATTCGCAACCGTCTCCATGAAGCTGGGCTACGGTCCCGCACACCGTTAGGCCGTCTTCCGCTCACGCCCCAACATCGTGCAGCCCGCCTCCAGTGGTGTCGCGACAGGCGTGAATGGAGGGACGAATGGAGACGTGTCGTCTTCAGCGATGAGAGTCGCTTCTGCCTTGGTGCCAATGATGGTCGTATGCGTGTTTGGCGCCGTGCAGGTGAGCGCCACAATCAGGACTGCATACGACCGAGGCACACAGGGCCAACACCCGGCATCATGGTGTGGGGAGCGATCTCCTACACTGGCCGTACACCACTGGTGATCGTCGAGGGGCACTGAATAGTGCACGGTACATCCAAACCGTCATCGAACCCATCGTTCTACCATTCCTAGACCGGCAAGGGAACTTGCTGTTCCAACAGGACAATGCACGTCCGCATGTATCCCGTGCCACCCAACGTGCTCTAGAAGGTGTAAGTCAACTACCCTGGCCAGCAAGATCTCCGGATCTGTCCCCCATTGAGCATGTTTGGGACTGGATGAAGCGTCGTCTCACGCGGTCTGCACGTCCAGCACGAACGCTGGTCCAACTGAGGCGCCAGGTGGAAATGGCATGGCAAGCCGTTCCACAGGACTACATCCAGCATCTCTACGATCGTCTCCATGGGAGAATAGCAGCCTGCATTGCTGCGAAAGGTGGATATACACTGTACTAGTGCCGACATTGTGCATGCTCTGTTGCCTGTGTCTATGTGCCTGTGGTTCTGTCAGTGTGATCATGTGATGTATCTGACCCCAGGAATGTGTCAATAAAGTTTCCCCTTCCTGGGACAATGAATTCACGGTGTTCTTATTTCAATTTCCAGGAGTGTATGTAGCGCACAGTGTGATGTGCACAATGTAATAGATCACTATCGCGTAAATCTTGTAAACTGTATCGAGCATCCTTGAAAAGCGCAAACACCAGCTTGTGGAACAAGTGCCTCTTGTCCTCCCTTGAATATCCATAGCTTTTTCTTAACCATACACGGTCATACTGCTGCGGACTTATTCGGCATCTGTTCATAACTGTTTTTTACTAAGTTGAGGATGGTCTTCCATGTCCGTAATTATGTTTAGTACCACGTCCTTGGACAACGATTGTCCTTTACTACGTTTCACTGGAGACGGTATTTGTGGCTCCCCATCCGACAAGGACATGGCTCGACACCAGTTTCAGTATCGCTTTCACTTGTTAAGCATGTATCGTCATTACTGTACTCCTCCTGTACACTGTCCGCACACTCGAGCGCATGCGACGCCACGCATTCCACTGCCTCATCTCGCAAAAACGCTAGTATTTCATCTGCCACTTCTCACTCTGCGAAATTCCTTGGATTCCTTTCTGACAAACTGACAACTTCGGCAACTGTTGTTGTAGATATAATCAAATGTTTGCTTCGTTTATCGTTGCCATTGCTCTGCTGTATCAGCACCACTGTCACGGTACCACTGAGCAGTTGAACTACGCTCCGTACCTTTATACTGTGCTAGCCAATGGATACCTCCAGTCCTGACTCCTTTTGCTATTAACAGTCAAAATTGTGGTTGGTTGGTAAACAATATGCAGAGCGTCGAATGCTGTAAACATGGCCTTTTGCGATCTCTCACTGAAAGCGTTCCTTGTCCAAAAAACTTACACGAATGCAGCCGGGTGACGGTGTCGACAACCGCCGATATTTCGGCAGGAGCTCACACTTCCATTTTCAAGGCACAGCAACAAGTAAGCGCTGTGCAAGGGAATTTAAAATTTGCGCAGAAAGTCCATAAAGACAACATAGATACACACTGTAAACACTAGCGCCATCACAAACCAAAGATAACCGACCTCAGAAATAATCGACAGTGAAATTAATAATCAACGGGTGAAGTAGCATAAACTCTGTCCCTCTTTTTTTCTTTCATAAGTGAGAGATGAGGATTCCATGCAGAATTCAAAGAAAAACCACCATCTCTATTTATAAAGTTCCTTGCTAATTCAGTTTCAACAGCTTCCATAATAACACTATCCCAATTGCTGGAACTGCATGCCAGAATCTCCGTGTTGTTATATTCTATAGGATGACCGGTGTCAGGAAAATGTTCTGCAATGGCGGATTTTCTCGGCTGTTTGTAAGCGCGTGTGCCGCTTATGCTCAGTACACCGGTCCTACACAGTCCTGATAGTCGGGCCAAAATATGACATGATACAATTGTAAGGAATACGGTAGACATCCGCCTTACGCAAACCAAAATCGTTCTTTACGGAAGCTAAAAAGAAGCTGGTCTTAGATGTGGTCGAAAAACACACTTCACATCCTATTTCCACAATATTTTTATACGCTATTTACATTTATTTGAACATTCTATACGCCGGAATAAACTAAGGTCCCGCAAGGAGTTCCTTGTCAGTAGGACGAATGTATCAACAACAAAGAAAAGAATGTCCCTTCTGAAAATTCATGTATGACCATAAACCCAGTTACCACTTAAATTTCAAAAAAGGAAATTAACGGACGGAAAGGCTCTTAAGATAGTAAAATGGCACGAGACAGTCATTTATCTATCAGTCTTAGAAACTGATACTTATTTTTCTTATTAATGAATTAGTAAATAAACAAATTTCCTTTTTAAAGAAGTTGTAAAAAGCCAAGTACATCTACATTGGAATGTCGACACCTTTTTCTTACTTCGTAGATAAAGGGACTTAGCTACAAGTTAAAAGTTGCGCTGTCAAATCTCACATGAACTAATCTCAGCTATTCCATTCAGTTGCAGACTTCAGCTTATTCATTTGTGTGTGCTCGTACTTTATAGTGATGACAGTAAAGCAGAATGCGCGTGACACATTAATACTGTACTAAAAGCAGACAGTTTTTACAAGATACATAGTCTGTTTTTTATGTTTTCTGGGAGCCAATGATAAATCTAATTCATAACCGTACAAAATAGCCAATTTTCACTGTTATCAGCTTGTTTTACTTACTGTTACTCACTCTGAGCACAATTTAAAAATTCAGCTTCTACCAACCACGATAACTGGGAACACACTCAATGAAGGTGTGTAATGTCATATTTTGTATTGAGTCCTGTGAAGTGTCCAAAGGCATGAAGAAAATCCAATCCCAGTCTATAGTTAATGTATATCTTAGCTGACGACGATGCATTTAGTTACATCATAAAAATGTGCCTTCACGATCTGTGATTAAAGTGCATCTTCACAGGTAACTTCCAAAAGCACATTTGAGAGATGTGAAGCAAATACAATCCCAGTCAACAGTTAATGTATATCTTCGCTGACGGCGATGCGTTTAGTTACATCATAAAAATGTGCCTGCACGATCTGTGATTAAAGCATACGTTCACAGGTAATTTCCAAAAGCACATTTCAAAGATTGCGTACAAGTAAACGTCACGAAACAGAACGATCGTATTCTTGCATACATTTTAGGGCAGAAAAGCTTATAGAACCTCATTTAGCTGTTCTGTTCCGTTCCAGCAAATTAAGAAAAGCTTATCCCTTTGTTTTCTAACTCTTATTTTGCGAAACACAGCGTAAATTTTGAGTTCCGGTATCTGGAAACTTTGCACATACGCTAGTAGCTTTGTTTACATACAGTTGCGACTAGGCCAAATTTTTGTAAACGTGTTTTTCTTCTTTTTTCGGTAATCTAACTTATTGTCTTATACAGTTGCAACTAAGCCTAATTTTTGTAAACGTTTTTTTTTTCTTCTTTTTTCGGTAATCTAACTTATTGTCACTAAAGTAAGTTTGTTTATAAGCGATCGAGACTAGACCTAATCGTTCGTAAACGTGTTTTCTTGTTTTCCAGTAATTTAATTGTACTTATTCTCGCTAAAGTAAGATTTTTACGATGAGCGAAAAGTGTCTGACGTGCCGTAGAACGTGTAATTTTTTTTCTCCTTTCTACGTAATTCTGTAGCTCTCAATTCGTTCGAGCAATCAATCATTCATGATAGGAAACACATTCATAGCTCAGTCACTCAAAATGATTCTGAAATTATACTTGTTAGAATGAAATCAGGCGATGATTCTTCTTCTCTGCAGGCTCGTGCTTTGCGGCAGTCTGCTAATCTGTACAAATAAAATACCTCGTAATTTTGGGAGCGTTGTATAATCAGTCGGGAAACCTCAGATCAAGCGGATATTTGGCTTTGATGAAGTTTAACCTTCCGAAGAAGTAATGGAGCTCTTGGATTATTAAATGCAGGTTCGTATCCAGTCTTTCGGAAGTCCCTTCTGATTAACAACTACGCAATATATCGATAAATTTCATTAATTCCCAAATGTCACATACACACCTTTTTTTGAAGGAGCATTATATATGTATTTCCTTTTTAATCGTACAGTTCGTATCAGTTATCTTCTGTGATAAATCTCAATAATCAAATTACAGTTCTTCCAAACCAAACTCATGCTAATCGGCACGAAGACAATCTCGGGAGCTCCCTTTCTTTTTTTTCTAATAACCACGAGAGAGAGTACTACAAAGAATACTTATGCGCTCATGGCATAGCTATTGTATGAACTACTTTTCGCATGGATTCTGTGAGTATGAAGACAGAAAATCAGTAAACGTCATTCAAGGGTAGAATTGTATCAGAATAATTCATCGAATATAAAGAGATATTACAAACTCTTAGCTCCGAGGTTTGGTGTGATGGCTGCAGTAGTGTTTTTTTCCATTGACTGTAGCGGCGTGGGAAATGTGGAAGTGGATCAGACTCATCAGTGGTTCTGTAGGATACGCAGTAGAGATAGGAAAATAGTGGAACAGGAGGGGAAAATTGCTGCCCTTCAGGCACAGTTAGAGCAGGCTAGGGAAGATCTGAACAGGTTAAGCAGGGAGAAGGGTAAAGAGAGGTGGGAAGTGGCAACAGGTAACTGGAGGAACAGACCTAGAACTTCGTCAGACAGCTTTGTGGTGAATGTGAAGAATAAGTTTGACCTGTTGCTTCAGTTAGAAACTGATGAGCCTCAGACAGAGGTAGTTCTAGAGAGGGCACAACAAACTTTTAGTAGAAAATTGAATAAGAATGTAGGGTAGTTAGCAAAGAGAAGGAAAGTTTTGTTGTTAGGTAGTTCACATGCCAGAGGTGTAGGACAACTTTTGCAGGACCAGTTAGCATCAGAATACCAGGTCACAAACATAGTGCTGGTCTGAGTCAGGTGACAGAGGATTTAGGTTCACTCTGTAAAGATTTTACCAAGGAAGACACCGTGGTTATTGTGGGTGGGCCAGGCAGTAGTATTGACAGAGATACTGGGTACAATATAGAGTGTGACCTGGCAAAGATTGCATCAGCAACGAGACATGCCAGTGTTGAGTTTGTGTCTGTTCTGATACGCCATGACCGACCTCATTTAAACTCTTCTGTCGGGAGAGTTAATTTGGAGTTGGAACGGCTGCTTGGGTCGGGTGCGAGGTCACATATTGGTTTGGTTCCTGTTGATTCTCTCAGTAGGTGGGATTACACTAGACATGGCCTACATCTCAACAGGAAAGGGAAAGGTAAACTGGCTGGGCTAACAGCAGGAAATGTAGAGGGGCAGGGAGGCACTGCCGTGAGCGGTAGTGTACCAGTAGTAATAGATGTTGGAGCAGCACCTATTTTAGGACAGGTAGGACAGAACGAAGTCAAGTTCTGAGAGAAGTAAAGATTGAAACAAACCTTCAGTTTGAGAAAGAAATCAAACACCATAATCCTGGCACATTGGATCAACGAACACAGCTGTTGGTTAAAAATTTACAGCAATCAGCAGAAATTTTATTTCCACCCAATTTCATCTCGGTAAATGTGAAATGCCAACTGTCTTTAGTGCTTCAAAATATTCGAGGGCTTAGAAGTAAAATTAATGAACTACTTATGTGCATTGATGAATTACAGTCATCGTACCCAGTTGATATAATCTGCCTCTCTGAACATTATGTCACCACTGGTACAGATATGTTAAACCTTACAGAATTTAAGTTAGCCTCTTACTTCTGTAGACAAAATATGGAGAAATGAGGAGTTACCACATTTGATAAAAACAGTTTCAAATTTAAGAATACTGACATTAATAAATTTTGCTTAGAGCAGCACTTAGAAGCACGTGCAACAGAGATAGAGTTTCATTATGGGTCCTTTATAATAGTAGCCATATACAGAGCACCTTCAGGAAATTTCAACCTGTTTATAAACGGTCTTGAAGATTTATTATCTCATCTAAAATTAAAAACAAAGAACTAGCGGTTTCTGGTGATTTTAATATAGGTGTCATGAAAAACACTGTCAGTGAACAGTTACTGAAATCAGTTACATTGTCATTCAATTTAATTTCTACTGTATATTTCCCAACTAGGGTACACAAATGTTCTAAGACTGCCATTGATAATATCTTTGTTGACAATTCTAGGCAACTAAGCCACATTACAAAACCAGTAGTAAATGGGCTATCTGACCATAACATGCAACACCTAACATTAAATTTTGAACATTGTCAGGGTAAAACATCTTTCAGAACTGAGTACAGAAGGCCGATAAAACAGTCGAAAACTGAGAAATTTAGGAGAGTGCTCAAATAAATTAACTGGATGGATGTTTACAGCATCCAAGACACAAATGTAAAACAGAAAACATTCATTAATAAAGTTAGCACCTTATTTGAAAATTCTTTTCCCCTGAGGGTAACTCAAATTAAGCAGAAGTCTAATAAGCAACCATGGATCACACAAGGGATAAAGATATCATGTGAGACAAAAAGGAAACTCTAGCTGATACGTAGGGTAACCTTTGACACTAGCATTATAGCTCATTACAAAAAGTACTGCAAACCCTTGGTAGAAGGTTATCCAGAAACCTAAACATCTGCATTATGAGAAGAAGATAAATACATCCAGCAATAAAATAAAAACAATATGGGATATAGTTAAGTTAGAGACAGGTAGGACCAGAAATGAGGAGGAACAAATAGCTCTAAAAATAAATGAAACGCTGGTAACAAACACATGTTTTGTTGCAAATCATTTAAACAAGTATTTTGTCTCTGTTACTGGTAGCATGGGGTTGCCAGGTTCAGTAAATAATGCAATGGAATATCTGAGACCAGTGCAAACAAGCAATATCAGTAAAATGGAATTGACACTTACTTCACCCAGAGAAATAGAATCCATCATAAAGTCCTTGAAATCAAAGTATTCCTGTGATTATGATATCATATCAACAAAGTTAATAAAAGAGTGTTCATGTGAGCTTAGTCATATCTTAAGTTATTTGTGTAATCAATCACTTATCACCGGAACATTCCTGGACCAACTTAAATATGCTGAAGTTATACCTCTCCACAAGAAAGGGGACAAAGAAATGCCATCAAATTACCAACCGATCTCACTTTTGCCAGCTTTTTCAAAAATCTTTGAAAAGGTTATGTTCAAGCATCTACTTAAGCACCTTAGTGAAGATAACATAACATAACCTCCGAGTCTGACGATAATCTTAGATTTTGTCATTTTGTAAGATACCACTTTGGACTAGGAATCTCAGTTGTATATGTATATATAAATATAACTATTGAAGAGCCAAAGAAACTGGTACACCTGCCTAATATAGCGTAGGGTCCCCGCGAGCACGCGAAAGTGTCGCAACACGTCGTGGCATGGACTCGACTAATGTTTGAAGTTGTGCTGGAGGGAATTGGCACCATGAATTCTGCAGGGCTGTCCATAAATCCGTAATAGTACGAGGGGTTGGAGATCTCTTCTGAACAGCACGTTGCAGGGCATCCCAGCTATGCCCACTAATGTTCATGTCTGGGAGTTTGGCGGCCACGGAAGTGTTTAAACTCAGAAAAGTGTTCCTTGGGTCACTCTGTAGCAATCTGGATGTGTAGGGTGTCGCATTGTCCTTCTGGAATTGCCCAAATCCATCGTAATGCACAATTGACATGAATTGATGCAGGTGATCAGACAGGATGCTTACGTACGTGTCACCTGTCACAGTCGTATCTAGACGTATCAGGGGTCCCATATCACTCCAACTGCACACGCCCCACACCATTACAGAGCCTCCACTAGCTTGAACAGTCCGCTGCTGACATACAGGATCCATGGATTCATGAGGTTGTCTCCATACTCGTACACGTCCATCCGCTCGATACAATCTCGATACGAGACTCGTCCGACTAGGCAACATGTTTCCAGTCATCAACAGTCCAATGTCGATGTTGATGGGCCCAGGAGAAGCGTAAAGCTTTGTGTCGTGCAATCATCAAGGGTAGACGACTGGGACTTCAGCTCCGAAAGCCCATATCGATGATGCATCGTTGAATGGTTCGCACACTGACACTTGTTGATGGCCGAGAAATCTGCAGCAATTTGCGGAAGGGTTGTACTTCTGTCGTTGAATGATTCTCTTCAGTTGTCGTTGGTCACGTTCTTGCAGGATCTTTATCCGATCGCAGTGATGACAGAGATTTGATGTTTTACCGGATTCCTTATATTTACGGTACGCTCGTGTAATGGTCTTAGGGAACCTAAATTCCAACTTCATTGCTACCTCGGAGATGCTGTGTTCCATCGCTCGTGCGCCAACTATAACACCACGTTCAAACTCACGTGCATCTTGATAACCTGCCTTTGTAACAGCAGTAACCAATCTAACAATTACGCCAGGCACTTGTTGTCTTATATAGGCGTTACCGACCACAGCGTCGCATTCTGCCCCTGTTTACATATCTCTGTATTTGAATACGTATGCCTATACCAGTTTCTTTGGAACTTTTTCTTCCACCGAACAAGCTGTCCAGCTGCTCATTAGAGATGTTTTTTCTGTGAGTCAATGTTATGATGCATTCGTATTCTGGAGCCAGACGGAGTGGAGGTCAAGGCTGACGCATCTAACGAGAACACTAAGAATACGGCCCGCAGACCCTGTCGGACTCCACAAGTAAAAAATAAATGTGAGCTGGCCTCTAAAACTGAAGACTGTTATTGTAAAGGCTAATATAAAGAAACAAAGCACTGCTCATTCGTCCGTTTTAGCGACTATGTGAGATTCTTCATGAAATGTAAGCCTTAGACTTCTAAGTTATCATACGGTAAAGTACGCGAATGAGCGTGATACGGATTTCAGATGTCGACGAGGATGTTCGAGTCTAATATGTAAAACATTTTTGTAAAGAATTTGGGTTATAAGAGCAACATCTGAAAAGGATAGAAGTTAGTCCCATTTTTTATTTTGTAGATATAAAAGTGGCGCAGCCACATAACATTTGCTCCAATTTTGGTTTTTCTTCTTTTGAGTAGGAAATGTAGGTTGGAGATGGCCAGAGAATCAATGGAATTTTAAGACTTTTTTCTATGACTCAATATGATACCAATTTTAAGTTTTAGGAATAAATAAGCAGTGATGCACTATCCCCGTATTACTTTTTATATCTACATTTAAAAAGATTTAAACTATGGTCATGCAGTATCAGTAATTAATAGCAGTCAGATGCAATCCATTTTAAAATATATATTAAAAAGTGAATAATGGAAGCTACTTCTTTTTTGTGCAAACTAATACTGCGGCGGAAATAACATTCTGGCAGCTAACGGGACAAAAAATTGTCGCAATCCAAAATCGTATTAGGCATTATTTAAGTTAAAGCTATAATCTGTTCACCTTTACTTACGAGATCGCACTGCACTCGGCGTGTTTTGTCGATGAAGTAATAAAAAATCAGTTTATCCTACCATCGTTCAGCGATTGTCACTCGATGGCATTAAGTTTAACAATTGTAGAATTTAGGCTTCGTAGGGAATTGTAGTTTTAACCGGCTACGATAATATTGCTCCCACCCCTGGGCGTATCGGATACTTTCTTATAGCAAATACAGGGCAAAATTTTACAAGTGCTACTGCGACGTAATTAATATTATTCGTCACTGCCGCGTCACGCAGCCAGCATTATGGCAAGAAAGAAACGGTATCTGATATTTTGATTGTCTTCCGTATGTCTTCATTTCTTTTCCTATCCCTCTTCATCACTCCCCACAACTGACTGAAGAAATCACACTTCAAAGGTTTTTACGTTCTTGTACCCTGTTGTTCCTATTACTGTGGTCCCCCGCTTCAGCCCCGTATAAAGTTGTTGTTGCCGCAGTAATCTTGTATAACTTCAGTGTTCTTTCCTTCCTTGCTTGTTTCTTAGCATTCTACTTGTTGTACTACACACATTCGTTAAATTTTTCAATTATCTTTCCAATACCAAGTTCTCCAAAAGGTGGAATGTGCGACCACGGATAGTAAATTGGCTAGCCTGGTTAACGGATTGGTTATTAATAAACACCGAACAGGACTACAAAATACGATGTATTCCTTTTTATACAGTAAAATTTCAAAATTGTGCTGTTTCATTACTTCTTTCAGTTCTTGAAACCGAGCTCGCTGTAACATATCCTCAGAACCTGAAACTAGAATGGAAAAACTGGTAACTGTCCGCGGGGTACATCAGTTTGGGTTCCGAAGAAATGTAGGAACACGCGAGGCAATACTGATCTTAGAAGAGAGATTAAGGAAAGGCAAACCTACGTCTATAGCATTTGTAGACTTATAAAAAGTTAATGACATTGTTGACCACAATACTCTCTTTGAAATTCTGAACGTAGCTGAAGTAAAATACAGGGAGCGAAAGGCTATTTACAATTTGTGGAGAAACCAGTCGGAGTTATGAAAGTCGAGAGGCACGAAAGGAAAACAGTGGTTGAGAAGGGAGTGAGACAGGGTTGTAGCTTATCCTAGATGTTATTCAAATGGTTCAAATGGCTCTGATCACTATGGGACTTAACATCTTAGGTCATCAGTCCCCTAGAACTTAGAACTACTTAAACCTAACTAACCTTAGGAGATCACACACATCCATGCCCGAGGCAGGATTCGAACCTGCGACCGTAGCAGCAGCGCGGTTCCGGGCTGAAGCGCCTATAACCGCTCGGCCACCACGGCCGGCCCTCGATGTTATTCAGTCAGTACATTGAATAAGCAGTAAATGAAGCCAAAGAAAAATTTAGAGTAGGAATTGAAGTACAGGGAAAAGAAATAAAAACATTAGGGCTTACCGGTGACAATGTATCTCTGCCAGAGACAGCAAAGGGGTTGGAAGAGCAGTTGAACGGGATGGACAGTGTCTTGAAAGGCGGATATAAATTGAACAAAAACGAAAGCAGAATAAAGGTAATAGAATGTAATCGAATTAAATCTGGCGATGCTGATGGTATTAGACTAGGAAACGAAACACTTAAAGTAGTAGATGAGTTTTGCTATTTGGGCAGCAAAATAACTGATAATGGCCGAAGTAGAGAGGATATAAAATGTAGACACAATGGCAAGTGAAGCATTTCTGAAGAAGAGAAATTTGTTAAAATCGAATGTAGATTTAAGTGGTAGAAAGTCTTTTCCGAAAGTATATGTCTGTAGTGTCGCCATGTATGGAAGCGAAACGTGGACAATAAACAGTGTAGCCAAGAAGAGAATAGAAGCTTTAGAAGTGTAAGAGTGATTTCAGGTGTGCCGCAGGGGAGTGTCATAGGACCGTTGCTATTCACAATATACATAAATGACCTGGTGGATGACATCGGAAGTTCACTGAGGCTTTTTGCAGATGATGCTGTGGTGTATCGAGAGGTTGTAACAATGGAAAATTGTACTGAAATGCAGGAGGATCTGCAGCGAATTGACGCATGGTGCAGGGAATGGCAATTGAATCTCAATGTAGACAAGTGTAATGTGCTGCGAATACACAGAAAGATAGATCCTTTATCATTTAGCTACAAAATAGCAGGTCAGCAACTGGAAGCAGTTAATACCATAAATTATCTGGTAGTACGCATTAGGAGTGATTTAAAATGGAATGATCATATAAAGTTGATTGTCGGTAAAGCAGATGCCAGACTGAGATTCATTGGAAGAATCCTAAGGAAATGCAATCCGAAAACAAAGGAAGTAGGTTACAGTACGCTTGTTCGCCCACTGCTTGAATACTGCTCAGCAGTGTGGGATCCGTACCAGATAGGGTTGATACAAGACATAGAGAAGATCCAACGGAGAGCAGCGCGCTTCGTTACAGGATCATTTAGTAATCGCGAAAGCGTTACGGAGATGACAGATAATCTCCAGTGGAAGACTCTGCAGGAGAGACGCTCAGTAGCTCGGTACGGGCTGTTGTCAAAGTTTCGAGAACATACCTTCACCGAAGAGTCAAGCAGTATATTGCTCCCTCCTACGTATATCTCGCGAAGAGACCATGAGTATAAAATCAGAGAGATTAGAGCCCACACAGAGGCATACCGACAATCCTTCTTTCCACGAACAATACGAGACTGGAATAGAAGGGAGAACCGATAGAGGTACTGAAGGTACCCTCCGCCACACACCGTCAGGTGGCTTGCGGAGTATGGATGTAGATGTAGATGTAGATGTAGATGAGTAGATCATGTAACTAATGAGGAGATATGGAACAGAATTGGGAAAACAAGAAATTTGTGGCACAATTAGACCAAAAGAAGGAATCGTTTGATAGGGCGCATTCTGAGATATCAAGAGGTCATCAATTTAGTATTGGAGGAAAGTGGGGGGGGGGGGTAAAATCGTAGAGGGAGACCAAGAGATGAATACAGTAAGCAGATTCAGAAGGATGTAGATTGTAGCAGTTATTCGTAGATGAAAAGGCACAGGATAGACCTGCATGAATCCAGTCTTCGGACTGAAGACCACAACGACAATAACCGTACCGTAGACAAGCAAGAGCGTCAAACAAAGCTGTTGCTGTTATTGTCAAATCCTAACTGGGGAGTCTTTGTTTTCCATTTTCGAAGAACGTAGTAAACGTATAAATTAAATGTAGATTTCGCATTATGCTCGTAGGCGACTGATGCCGGTTGGAAACGAAACACGCAAAAATCAGATTAAAATTAATTTGTTAGTGTCCGCTAGCGCAAAATTATAAATGTTGGACAAAGATACGCCAACAGAAACAGCTATACAATCGCGTAAATCTTTATTGCACTCTAGTGGGAGGCATAAAGCCACTGAAAAAACGCATTTACGGATTTTTACTCACCAAGCAACCCACGGATCCGCTCTGGAGCGCCAGTAACGTGGCGGCGGCCAGGAAGAGCATGGCGAATCTGTCCATCGCTGCAGCGTCCAGCGCACGAAGGCTTCTGGCTTCCGCTGGTCCGAGGGAGCCGCTGTCTGTTTAACACGTCCGTGCCGACCGGATATCGCCCTGTGCACGTGATAACCATCGAGGAAACGAAGTTTCCGCTTTGGACAGCCACAGTTAGTCATTAATTCAGCTACTGAATGGGCCGTGGAGTAAAAGCGCGCACATGACACAGCTGATCATATCTGTCTAATTTATTTTTTGTGGATTACAATTTTTAACGTAGATGTGTCATTATAGCCTGACACTTACACCGTTCCCTAAAAAAAAAATTGGAAAAAAGCTGGAGAGATGCTGTAAACTGGGAAAGTACTGCGAGTGTGGAAATAAGCAAACAGAACTAAAATTTAGTCACCCCCCGGCAGATATCGCGCTAATACCGTGTAACACCGCCTCTAATCTTGATAATGGGCTCTGTTCGGCGTAGAAGAGAATCCACAAGTCTTCAGGTATGCCACATCTCGCCCTTTAACTCCTGGTACGTATACATCAGTGCACAATGGTGGTGCCTCCAGTGCTAACGATGTACTATATATAACGCGATTCCATCATAATGTTACAGCCTTTCGGGGATGATGGAGAAGGGTAAATGTATCCATCTGAGGTAAGGAATCGTGGCCCAGAAACTACAAAGTGGAATATTATATGCGGAAATCGTTCTGATACCTCTGGCAAAAGAGCTCTTCTATGGCACTCTCTTTGCTTTAAATACTTCAGGAGGAGACAGAATGGACGGAAACAAGAAAAAAATTATCAAGTAAAGATGGGCTCTAAAATGCGTACCTGAAAAGCTATGAGCAACTGTTCAGTAGAAAAGATGTGTTTCGCAGCAGCAATGCTGCACTTTAGAACCAATGTTTACTACACTGCTGGCCATTAAAATTGCTACACCAAGAAGAAATACAGATGATAAACGGGTATTCATTGGACAAATATATTATACTAGAACTGGCATGTGACTGCATTTTCACGCAATTTGGGTGCATAGAGCCTGAGAAATCAGTACCCACAACAACCACCTCTGGCCGTAATAACGGCCTTGATACGCCTGAGTCAAAAAGAGCTTGGATGGCGTGTACAGGTACAGCTGCCCATGCAGCTTCAACACGATACCACAGTTCATCAAGAGTAGTGACTGGCGTATTGTGACGAGCCAGTTGCTCGGCCACCATTGACCAGACGTCTTCAGTTGGTGAGAGATCTAGAGGATGTGCTGGCCAGGGCAGCAGTCGAACATTTTCTGTATCCTGAAAGGCCCGTACAGGACCTGCAACATGCAGTCGTGCATTATCCTGCTGAAATGTAGGGTTTCGCAGGGATCGAATGAAGGGTAGAGCCACGGGTCGTAACACATCTGAAATGTAATGTCCACTGTTCAAAGTGCCGTCAGTGCGAACAAGAGGTGACCGAGACGTGTAACCAATGGCACCCCATACCATCACGCCGGGTGATACCCCAATATGGCGATGACGGATACACGCTTCCAATGTGCGTTCACCGCGATGTCGCCAAATACGGATGCGACCATCATGATGCTGTAAACAGAACCTGGATGCATCTGAAAAAATGACGTTTTGCCATTCGTGCACCCAGGTTCGTCGTTGAGTACACCATCACAGGCGCTCCTGTCTGTGATGCAGCGTCAAGGGTAACCGCAGCCATGGTCTCCGAGCTGATAGTCCATGCTGCTGCAAACGTCGTCGAACTGTTCGTGGAGATGGTTGTTGTCTTGCGAAAGTCCCCATCTGTTGACTCAGGGATCGAGACGTGGCTGCACGATCCGCTACATTCATGCGGATAAGATGCCTGACATCTCGACTGCTAGTGATACGAGGACCGTTGGGATCCAGCACGGCGTTCCGTATTACCCTCCTGAACCCACTGATTCCATATTCTGCTAACAGTCGTTGGATCTCGAACAACGCGAACAGCAATGTCGCGATACGATGAACCGCAATCGCGATAGGCTACAATCCGACCTTTATCAAAGTCGGAAACGTGATGGTACGCATTTCTTCTCCTTACATGAGGCATCACAACAACGTTTCACCAGGCAACGCCGGTCAACTGCTGTTTGTGTATGATAAATCAGTTGGAAACTTTCCTCATGTCAGCACGTTGTATGTGTTGCCACCGGCGCCAACCTTGTGTGAATGCTCTGAAAAGCTAATCATTTCCATATCACAGCATCTTCTTCCTGTCGGTTAAATTTCGCGTCTGTAGCACGTCTTCGTGGTGTAGCAATTTTAATGGCCAGTGTAGATTTTTTTTCTTTTTTCGCCCACATTACCACCTCGCAAAACGTGGAAAACAAAGAGTTTGCGCTAGAAGATGTCCACTACCAGAGATATTAGAACGATTTCCGTTTATATCTTTCGACTCGGTCGTTTTCAGACCAGAATCTCCTATCTCAAATTGATACATTTACCTTTCTCCATCATTACTGAAATTTTGTAACATTATCACGAAATCATCCTGTAGGTGCGACAGGAGCAGAGTGCTAACGTCAGATACACACATTTGAAGTTTTTTTAGGAAATGCTCGCCAGGGAAAGACACGCTGTATATGGGCAGGTGGCGTACAGGTCCATCTCTCTTCCACTGCTTACATAAAAGAAGAACAAATATAGTATGTATAATTTTGATGTACAGGAAAGGAACGCCAAAAGCTGAAGCGAAACTGCAAAGATATGGAAGGCACTGAACTTGCATGATTTAAGATATATGTGTGAGTTGCTGACATGTCATAGAGCTGCAATAAATTCAGGTGTGAAAATGGACTGCCAACTAATACCGAAAATTTTAAAGCGATATGAGTGTTGGATTATAACGTATCTACGGGTGCAGTGGACAAATACGGCATGCTTCGTATCTCACAGGAATGCTTTGCGAAACACTGCAACTATACGACCACCACTTTTTTCACGCCTTACGTTAGATATGTGCGTGCTAAATTCCCACATTATTTACAAGGTTCCAACCGGAAAGAATAATTCAGTCACCAATCTCATCACAGCCTCATTCATGAGATTTTAAGAACGTACCACGAGGAGAGGAAAGGATCAGGACGTCGCCGAACATACCAGCAAAATCCATTGTGGCTTCGCGAAAGGCAATTTCCCAGTGCCGCTGAATCGTCAGTAGACAACAAGGACCTGAAAGGAGATCCATCATACGCAACGAGAACAAGAAACGGAAGGAATCTCTGCACTGCTATAACTAATGTTATGCGGGACTGTGTGTTGCGCCTTGTTTCGAAACATATCCCACAAAAGAGATTTGACGGAGTGTCACATTTTATTAAGACTGCCACTGCACGGAAGATAACGGAGGAGGCCCGTCATGCTATTGTTAAGGAGAGAATTTGTTACTCGAGACGAAGGTTGAATGCCATTTCAGAAGAAGTGTTTTACATACTTCTGAAGATTGCAGCACTTCTCTCTCTCCTGTATCATGGGATTGGGTTGGTGGAGTGACTTCAGCCAAGCTTGATTATATAGAAAGATGCAAGTTGTCGGCAGATGTCAAAATTTGATCGTTTGGTGCCATAACAGCCGTCGCCACAGGGAATAACTACACAATGCTCCGTTGTTAACTTCACGGAGAAGAATTTGGACGATGCGACACTGTCTGTATTGGATAAAGGACACAACTGTGCACCTACGGCAAGTGCACTGCGCCTGAGAAGTTTTGTGAGTTGTGTTTATGAAGCTGTATGACGCCTTACAGTGGATACTGAAAGCTTCTTCTCAACACAGTAATATAACCTCTGAAGAAAGGGCTGCACTACAAATCTCCGAGAGGATCCGGACGTAGTGGTGCAAAAGGCTTGTAAAGGTAACTCAGTTGTTTTCTTCCCTCCCAGCTTGTATTTCGAGAAGATTTTAGGTCTACTTAGTGATACTACGTACAGGAATAGTGATCACGACCCTACAGAATGTGTGCAACATAAGACGTGTAAACTGCTGAATTCTTCCTCGTTACCTCCACAGACCATTAAGCGTTTAAGACCACATGGCAGCGTACGACCAAGACCGTATGGTCTTCCTAAACTACACAAAGATGGTCTTCCTTTACGGCCTATAGTGCGTAATATTGACACCACACATGATTTAGCCAAACATCTTGCTTTCTTGTTGAGACTATTGGCTGGCAAATGTCCACCCCGTATACGAAACTCGGCCTATTTTTTCAACACACTGGAGGCTCTCCACCTAAGTAATTCGGATCTTTGAGTGAGTTTTGTTGCAGTATCTCTTTTTACGAAGGTACTTCTTGCTGATTCTTTGGCACTAATTGGTAACAATTTCACTCGGGCAGCACTGCTTTGTTTCGGCACACTCTTTCCTCAACGTATTTTGTGTCTAACGAAGAATATTTTGAATAGATTGACGGCCTCGCCATGGCCAGCCCCTTGTCTCTCGTGGTGACTAACTCTGTTATGAAGGATTTTTAGGAAATACCAATTGAATCCGCGGTTCTTAAGCCAACTGTTTTTTGGAGATGCGTGGGTGATACTTTCATAGTGTGGCCCCACAGAGAAGATAAGTTATGAAGTTTTGCATCATCTTAACTCCATTCGTGAGAACATTCGATTTACTATGGAATTGGAGAAAGATTGTTGTCTCCCATTCCTGGATGTTTTGATTCGACGGAAGAGTGACGGCTCTCTGGAACATTATGTTTATCGTAAGCCCACTCATACTGATTTATGTTCGCACTCTGCAAGTTGCCATAACCCATCCCAAACTATGAGTGTGCTTAAAACCCTTGTACACAGTGTCGAATGCAGATAGTTTGCCTAAAGAGCTTGCACATATACGGACAGTATTCAGAGGCAATGGATACTCGACCAGGCAAAATAACAGGACATTCTCAGCTAAAACCAAAAACCGGGAAGTGGATAAAGAGCAGAATCCCCAACAAAGTCCCTAGCTTTTCTTCCCTTCGTTAGAATTATTTCCTTCAAAATAGCGAGAATCATTAGTAATTTTCAGATGAAAGTGATTTTCCGCTCACCATCTATGATTTCGGACTTGCTGGCACCAGCGAAGGCTAATTTGTTATTGCGGAAGGCGGGAATTTATAAAATACCTTGCCAGTGTGGTAAAGCCCGTGTAGCACAAACAACACTCACAGTGGAAGAACGTTGCAGAGAACGTAAACGTTGCACTCGCCTTCTGCACCCAGCAAGTCTGCAATTGTGGAACATCGTATCTCCAACGGACATTCAGTGGAGTGTAACAAATCATTAATTTTGGCCACAGCAACAACTTATTGAACCGCCATTATAAAATAATCCGTTGAAGTATGCATCGAGGAAAATCTAATGAACCGTGACAGCGGCGACCAGCTGGAAATGCTTGGAATCCCGTCGACATTTGCTCCACTCGAAGACTTAGGTTAGGTTAGGTTAGGTTAGGTTAGGTTAACAATAATCCGATGAGTGTGGCGAGCGGCAACGCCGAAGGCAGCTGATCGCAGTTCCACCAGCGAGGGCGCTGCCGCCACGCGGTGTCATCCTTGTGTCACCGTGTCTCTGACGCATGCGCGGCAATACTCTCAGCGCGCAATATGAGGCGTAGCGGAGAAAGTCTTCGTCAGTCTTCGATGGCTCACCTGAAGATGACTGACCGGTTTCCAGTCGAAATGTCGTGGAATGAAGTTTACGACGACTGGCTGCAATCGCGAAATCTCTTCGAACATATTTCAGACATACATGCCGACATCGCAAGCCAAATATCAAGAGATATTCAATAGGTAGTTCAGTACATAAATGGAGATGAAAATATAATAGTAATGAGAGATCGGAATGCAGTTGTAAGGGAAGGAATAAAAGGAAGGTTACAGGAGAATATGGGCTTGGTACCAGGAATAAGAGAGGAGAAAGACTGATTGAGTTCTGCAATAAATTTCAGCTAGTAATAGCGAATACTCTGTTCAAGAATCACAAGAGGAGGAGGTACACTTGCAAAAGTCCGGGAGATTTCATTTAGATTACATCATGGTGAGGCAGAGACTGTGAAGGCATATATTGTGTTGTGAGGCGTACCAGTAACAGATACAGACTCAGATCACGATGTAGTAGTGATGAAGCACTCCATCTTCAGGCCACAAGTGGCCCACCGGGACCATCCGACCAGATGAGGATGCGGATAGGAGGGGCGTGTGCTCAGCACACGAGAAATGGACAACTCTGAGAAAGGTAGTCGCGGAAGATGGAAAGAAAAACATAGGTACAAAGAAGGTAACTGCAAAGAAACCATGAGAAACAGTAGACATACTTCAGTTGGTCGATGAAAAACGGAAGTACAAGAATATTCAGGGAAATTCAGGAATACAGAAGAACGAGTCACTTAGGAATGAAATAAATCGGAAGTGCAATGAAGCTAAGGTGAAATGACTGAATGAAAAATGTGAAGAAATCGAAAAAGAAACGATTGTCGGAAGGACTGACTCAGCATACAGAAAAGTCAAAACATCCTTCGGTGAAACAAAAAGCAAGGGCGGTAACATTAAGAGAGGAATGTAAATTCCACTGTTAAATATAGAAGGGAGGGCGGATAAATAGAAAAAGTACAGTCAAGGCCTCTATGAGGGGGAAGACTTGTCTGTTGAAGTGCTAGAAAAAGAAACAGGAGCCTATATAGAAGAGACAGGGGATCCAGTATTAGAATCAGAATTTGAAAGAGCTTTTGAAGACATAAAATCTAATACGACTGCAGGGATATATAATATTCCATCAGAATTTCTAGAATCATCGGGGGAAGTGGCAACAAAACGACTACTCACGTTGGTGTGTAGAATGTATGAATCTGGCAACGTACTATCTGACTTTCAAGAAAATATCAACCACGCAATTCCGAAGACTGCAGCTCATGCGTCCAAGTTGCTGACAAGAATAATATACTGAAGAATGGAAAAGAAAATTGACTATGTGTCAGATGACAATCAGTTCGGTTTTAGTAAAGGTAGAGTCACCAGAGAGGTAGAAATGGAAGCAAGAATAAAGAAAAATCAAAACACCTTCATAGGATACGTTGACCTCGAAAAAGAGTTCGACAATGTAAAGTGCTCAAGACGTTCGAAATTCTAAGAAAAGTAAGGGTAAGCTATACGAAGGACGGTTAATATACAATATGTATGAGAGCCATTAGGGAACAATAAGATTAGAAGACCAAGAACGAAGTGCTCGGATTAAGAAGTGTGTAAGACAGGGATGCAGTCTTTCGCCCATACTGTTGAATCCAAACATCGACGAAGCAATGACGGAAATAAAAGAGAGGTTTCAGAGTCGGATTCAATTTCAGGTTTTAAGGATATCAATGATAAGATTCGCTGATGGCATCGTTATCCTCAGTGAAAGTGAAGAAGAATTACAGGATGTGTTGAATGGAATGAACAGTCTCATGAGTATTGAATATGGACTGAGAGCGAACAGCGAGAAACTTAATATCAGGTTTGGTGATCACGAAGTAGATGAAATTAAGGGATTCTGCTATCTAGGCAGCAAAATACCTCAAGACGGATGAAGCAAGGAAAACATAAAAAGCAAACTAGCAATGACAAAAACGGCATTCCGGCCAAGAGAAGTCTACTAGTATCAGATACAGACTTTACTTTGAGGAAGAAATTTCTGAGTATGTGCATTTGGAGCACAGCGTTGTATGGCAGTGAAAATGTTGAAAATTAGGTGGACTGATAAGGTATGCAAAGAGGAGGTCCACAGAATCGGCGAGGAAAGGAATGTGTGGAAAACACTGACAAGAAAAAGGGACAAGACTGTAGGACCTCTATTAAGATATCAGGGAACAACATCCCTGGTACTAGAGGAGGCTGCAGAGAGTAAAAACTGTAGAGGAAGACAGAGATTGGAATTTATCCAGCAAATAACTGGGGACGTAGGTCGCAAGTGTTACCCGGAGATGAAGAAGTTGGCACAGGAGACGAATTCGTGGCGGGCTGCATCAAATCAGTGAGAAGACTTGTGGAAAAAAGGAGGGGTCCAACCAATATGGTCACGAGGCGCTGCAGGCGATGTCGTACTGTTAGCAAAGGCACCCGCGTCAGTCGTCTGCCGCTATAGTCCATTAAAGCCTAATTTCACCGCAGTGTCCTAACGAATAAGTTCGTCGTATGCACCCCATGGATTTCTTCGGTTGTTTCACCCAGTGTTGCTTGTTAGTTAGCACTGACAATTCTACAGTAACGCTGTTGATTTCGGTCATTACGTGAAGAGCGTCGGCGCTTGCGTTGTTCGCGGTGAGAGGTAGTTGTCCGTGCAATCCGTGACATGGTGCCTTAAACCGCGCGGCGGAATGAATGTGTTTTGGATTTTAAAAGACGGGACGTGAATTCCATACACGGTCATAGGCTTGTTCAAGGTCAAGGTATACGAAAATTGCGTATTTACTGCTCATAAGGTAATGTTGTGGGAGATGTGTGAGGTATAAGAGTTGCTAGTCAGAAAATTGGGATGGAAGGGACACTGGTTCACAGGAAAGAGTAATTGTCGGTTCAGGTGCAGGGAAAGGATGGATTTATAGACCTTGCCAAACGCCAAACTGAGGCTAATAGGTCAATAGGAGGGTGTATTGCTAGGGATTTTTTTTAGTTTGAAGAGAAGTAAAACTTTGCAGGTTTTTGAGGTTTGGAGGTTCTCCATAGTAGCCAGTGGAGAGGATCGTGTTGTAAATGTTTATAGGGCTTAATAGCAAGGAAGAAGGACGTTCTTTTAGGTGTCTGTACTGTAACGTCCTTCGGATCTTCAGTCTTGGCTAACACTCAGTGGTAGAGCAATGTGATTGTTATTTCTTATGTATAGGTATCGACGTAACAAACAAAACATTGATGAACTGAACTCGCGACTTGTGCGAGAAATTTAATTCACCAAATGTCGTAATTAAATCGTTTATAATCGATTGTTTATCAATTGCTATTTAAATATTAATGATAAGTTCAAATTAGTTCCAGCGACACCAAATTCCCTATAGACTGATTGTAATCTCAAATCTATAATCAGTCGTAACAGTGTCATTAATTCCTAACGTCAAAGAGTTTCTATATAAGCGCCGAGCGCTTCAGTCAAATAATATCGCAGCTCTTTATCTCTATAAATAATACTGTAAAACTTGAATGATAAATGCGTGAATTGACATGATATGCTGGTTTATTACACAATATTAGTCACTTCCTAACAGAGCCGTGAGGAAGAAGCTTTCCCAGGTGTTTGGGGTGAATTATAAATTATATGCTTTGTAACTATCGCCAAGTTCCATAGTCCATTAGTTATTACGAATGAAATTGTCTATCTGTTTTCACTTCCTAAATAGTGTTAACTTCAGGTTATCTAATTAAAAGTCACTTCTGTCTAATATATCCAAGTCCCCTATCTGAGTACTAAATAACGCAATATTTGAAGTCAAAATATCGTTTCACTGCGTCATAGTACATCGCAATGATCAATTCTGAAAAAACAATCTAATAGAGCCCACATATACGAGCATTCAAAAGTATGACCTGCTTCGGCTAATTCTCGTAACGTAGTGACAATGGATTGAATTATACTTAGTCATTACTCACGAATCTCAATGAATACTCACACGGAGTATTCTTTGGGAATGTTGGTTCTACTCTGCGAATTTTAATTATAATGATTTTGCGATTTACTATGATTTTGAATACTGAGTTTTATTTTACTGGAATCCTATCTTTCTTTCGTATGTTAATAAATTACTAAGTATTAGATTCCTGATTCAGTTACTGGTTAATATCCAAATAATAGTGTTAACTGGAAATTTGTTTGCTTGTTCATTTTGCATGGGATTTGGAACTTGTTTTGGGGAAATCATTGGGAATATTTTCATTTCTCCTCCGAGGAAGTGACATTACAGTACGTAATTCAGTCGTGACCGAGAGTAGTGTTTCGTTTTTTGGGTAATATTGGTCATGTTCTGTGGTGACATTTTTCAGTTCAGTCTGTGAAGTGTTGTCCAAATAACGGAAGCTAGGAGCAAGTGGTGCTACAGTGATGCCTGTACTTTTGTACATTGTACAGAATATGGAATAGTCGAAATCATGATCATCACGAATTATGAAGACGTCGGAGAAATGGAATACAAAGTGATAAGCGTTGCTGAGGATGTGAGGTATGGGTTCCATATTGTGGAGGAGTGGGTAACGAGGAATAGAGTTGCTGCCTATCAATGGATAATTTCCTATACTTAGAGGAGTTAATCCCCCCATGAACCATGGACCTTGCCGTTGGTGGGGAGGCTTGCGTGCCTCAGCGATACAGATAGCCTTACCGTAGGTACAACCACAACGGAGGGGTATCTGTTGAGAGGCCAGACAAACGTGTGGTTCCTGAAGAGGGGCAGCAGCCTTTTCAGTAGTTGCAAGGGCAACAGTCTGGATGATTGACTGATCTGGCCTTGTAACAATAACCAAAACAGCCTTGCTGTGCTGGTACTGCGAACGGCTGAAAGCAAGGGGAAACTACGGCCGTAATTTTTCCCGAGGACATGCAGCTTTACTGTATGATTAAATGATGATGGCGTCCTCTTGGGTAAAATATTCCGGAGGTAAAATAGTCCCCCATTCTGATCTCCGGGCGGGGACTACTCAAGAGGATGTTGTTATCAGGAGAAAGAAAACTGGCGTTCTACGGATCGGAGCGTGGAATGTCAGATCCCTTAATCGGGCAGGTAGGTTAGAAAATTTAAAAAGGGAAATGGATAGGTTAAAGTTAGATATAGTGGGAATTAGTGAAGTTCGGTGGCAGGAGGAACAAGACTTCTGGTCAGGTGACTACGGGGTTATAAATACAAAGTCAAATAGGGGTAATGCAGGAGTAGGTTTAATAATGAATAGGAAAATAGGAATGCGGGTAAGCTACTACAAACAGCATAGTGAACGCATTATTGTGGCCAAGATAGATACGAAGCCCACACCTACTACAGTAGTACAAGTTTATATGCCAACTAGCTCTGCAGATGACGAAGAAATTGAAGAAATGTATGATGAAATCAAAGAAATTATTCAGATAGTGAAGGGAGACGAAAATTTAATAGTCATGGGTGACTGGAATTCGAGTGTAGGAAAAGGGAGAGAAGGAAACGTAGTAGGTGAATATGGATTGGGGCTAAGAAATGAAAGAGGAAGCCGCCTGCTAGAATTTTGCACAGAGCACAACTTAATCATAGCTAACACTTGGTTTAAGAATCATGATAGAAGGTTGTATACATGGAAGAACCCTGGAGATACTAAAAGGTATCAGATAGATTATATAATGGTAAGACAGAGATTTAGGAACCAGGTTTTAAATTGTAAGACATTTCCAGGGGCAGATGTGGACTCTGACCACAATTTATTGGTTATGACCTGTAGATTAAAACTGAAGAAACTGCAAAAAGGTGGGAATTTAAGGAGATGGGACCTGGATAAACTGAAAGAACCAGAGGTTGTACAGAGTTTCAGGGAGAGAATAAGGGAACAATTGACAGGAATGGGGGAAAGAAATACAGTAGAAGAAGAATGGGTAGCTTTGAGGGATGAAATAGTGAAGGCAGCAGAGGATCAAGTAGGTAAAAAGACGAGGGCTAGTAGAAATCCTTGGGTAACAGAAGAACTATTGAATTTAATTGATGAAAGGAGAAAATATAAAAATGCAGTAAATGAAGCAAGCAAAAAGGAATACAAACGTCTCAAAAATGAGATCGACAGGAAGTGCACAATGGCTAAGCAGGGATGGCTAGAGGACAAATGTAAGGATGTAGAGGCGTATCTCACTAGGGGTAAGATAGATACTGCCTACAGGAAAATTAAAGAGACTTTTGGAGATAAGAGAACCACTTGTATGAACATCAAGAGCTCAGATGGAAACCCAGTTCTAAGCAAAGAAGGGAAAGCACAAAGGTGGAAGGAGTATATAGAGGGTCTATACAAGGGCGATGCACTTGAGGACAATATTATGGAAATGGAAGAGGATGTAGATGAAGATGAAATGGGAGATACGATACTGCGTGAAGAGTTTGACAGAGCACTGAAAGACCTGAGTCGAAACAAGGCCCCCGGAGTAGACAACATTCCATTGGAGCTACTGACGGCCTTGGGAGAGCCAGTCCTGACAAAACTCTACCATCTGGTGAGCAAGATGTATGAAACAGGCGAAATACCCTCAGACTTCAAGAAGAATATAATAATTCCAATCCCAAAGAAAGCAGGTGTGGACAGATGTGAAAATTACCGAACAATCAGTTTAATAAGCCACAGCTGCAAAATACTAACACGAATTCTTTACAGACGAATGGAAAAACTAGTAGAAGCCGACCTCGGGGAAGATCAGTTTGGATTCCGTAGAAATACTGGAACACGTGAGGCAATACTGACCTTACGACTTATCTTAGAAGAAAGATTAAGGAAAGGCAAACCTACGTTCCTAGCATTTGTAGACTTAGAGAAAGCTTTTGACAATGTTGAGTGGAATACTCTCTTTCAAATTCTAAAGGTGGCAGGGGTAAAATACAGGGAGCGAAAGGCTATTTACAATTTGTATAGAAACCAGATGGCAGTTATAAGAGTCGAGGGACATGAAAGAGAAGCAGTGGTTGGGAAGGGAGTAAGACAGGGTTGTAGCCTCTCCCCGATGCTATTTAATCTGTATATTGAGCAAGCAGTAAAGGAAACAAAAGAAAAATTCGGAGTAGGTATTAAAATCCATGGAGAAGAAATAAAAACTTTGAGGTTCGCCGATGACATTGTAATTCTGTCAGAGACAGCAAAGGACTTGGATGAGCAGTTGAACGGAATGGATAGTGTCTTGAAGGGAGGATATAAGATGAACATCAACAAAAGCAAAACGAGGATAATGGAATGTAGTCGAATTAAGTCGGGTGATGTTGAGGGTATTAGATTAGGAAATGAGACACTTAAAGTAGTAAAGGAGTTTTGCTATTTGGGGAGCGAAGTAACTGATGATGGTCGAAGTAGAGAGGATATAAAATGTAGACTGGCAATGGCAAGGAAAGCGTTTCTGAAGAAGAGAAATTTGTTAACATCGAGTATAGATTTAAGTGTCAGGAAGTCATTTCTGAAAGTATTTGTATGGAGTGTAGCCATGTATGGAAGCGAAACATGGACGGCAAATAGTTTGGACAAGAAGAGAATAGAAGCTTTCGAAATGTGGTGCTACAGAAGAATGCTGAAGATTAGATGGGTAGATCACATAACTAATGAGGAAGTATTGAATAGGATTGGGGAGAAGAGAAGTTTGTGGCACAACTTGACCAGAAGAAGGGATCGGTTGGTAGGACATGTTCTGAGGCATCAAGGGATCACCAATTTAGTATTGGAGGGCAGCGTGGATGGTAAAAATCGTAGGGGGAGACCAAGAGATGAATACACTAAGCAGATTCAGAAAGATGTAGGTTGCAGTAGGTACTGGGAGATGAAGAAGCTTGCACAGGATAGAGTAGCATGGAGAGCTGCATCAAACCAGTCTCAGGACTGAAGACCACAACAACAACAACAACAGAGGAGTTAATGGGGAGTGTAGCGTTAAGTCTGGTGCATGTTTGGTGCAATACCGACGTTTTCTGGTACTGAGTAAGTGTCTGACGATTCCTGATGTGTCTCTGTAACTGACGGTGGTGTGTGACTGTAGCCATGTCCCGAGCATGCAGAAACGAGCGGATTAAGCGACGGGTCGCATATGGGAGGAGTAGAGCCATTGGAAGTATTGTAAGAGGATGAACGGATTTGGTAGTGATATAGGTGGAAATGGCGTTTAACAATGCCTGTTGAGTGACCGAAGTGGCAAGAGATACATCATCATCTGAAAAGCATGTGGCTGGCTTCTGTTACGGGTGTCTATGGATTCCCAGTAGACCTTTCAATTGTTATGAGAAGTGACTTGGATAAATCTGAAGCGTATATTATGAGGAGGCACATTGTGGCGAGATGTGGAGGAGGATATTGGCAGTAGAAGGAGTGGGCGGCAACTTCCAGTCGGGTCCAGGACTTCTTTGATGAGATACTAGGATGATGTCTGGGGTTGTATTATTTTCGCGACAAGTGTGTTGTGGGACGGGGACTACGTCACCTTGGGGGAACTGAGTAAACCGGTGCCGCCACTGAAGTTCTGACAAGAATCTACTATGGACGTTGAGGTCAGAGACAACAGTGTACGTGGGCAATCTTCACACCACTGAGTACACAGAACTTGTCCGTTTTGTGATAACTCCATTGAGAGGGGAAAGTAGAGACAAAAGTAGTTAAAGCAATATAAAGTTCAAATGACGAGCGACAAAATAAACTTTTAAAAAAATGTTTTGCACCGCCCCCATGACTTACATAGGTCTTTTTTTTCCCGCAGACCTCTCTCCCAATATTTAAACCGGGACCCTCAGTACAGCTTCGTAAAGCGAGCTGTGTTTCCAATTGAGAACGGTACAATGCAGCTTATGTTCACTGTTCAGTCTGTAACATCCCACGAAGTGTCATTTCAAGCCTAAACCATACAAAGTAATTTGAACATTCGTCACTCTCGTGATACACAAAAAAATAAAGATCCGCCCGCAGTCAGTAACACCTGCTCATGACTGTTAACTACAGATTACGGCTCGTCAGTGCCCGAGGGGAATCTAACAGAACTACACACTGCATTTCTGAAGGCAACTATAGGGCTTTGGAGATCTCGTATTTGTCAAGCCTCTCCACAGATACTCCTCTGGCGTGTTTGCATCTACGGCACAGCTTGTGGGGCTTGTGACTAGATAAACGAATGAAACAATGGCATGGAGAGTCTCTGTCAAATCAAAACGAACAATTAATTGAAATTGCTGCCCTGTCTGTTACCACCTTTCCTGTCTCCAGATACTCGTAAAAGTTATCTTTCTTGGATATCTGCCTCCTTCAAAAAGTGTTTCAGCATTATGAAGTTATAGAATAATGGGCAGGGGGGAGGCAACAAACACATAACAGAAAATCAGTAAATTAATGAAATAATTAAATATTGGCCACTGACGAGGGTCGCACAATAAGTAAGTTCCCCTATTTCATTTCTCTGTAAAATAAAATGTGCCCATGACATGCGAGGGCTGGCGAGTCCGATTCGGATATTGTAACGTTATGCATATGTAGGCGAGTTCTTTGTTTGAGAGCTATTTCCTGAAAAAATTATGGAATGAAGCGAAGCAAAAGCAACTTCAGAATGAATTCCTAAACACACCAAGTTTCAAATATAGACGTGAGTCGATGCGGGACTTTTGTGTGGGTGAACTGGCTGAGCTGACGCATATAAATTCGGCATCCGAAAGCTGCTAGGATTTCGCGTGGAGCCGGAAACTCTCCCACCCCACCCCCTCCCCACCCGCACCTGAACACGAAGCCACAGTGCTTCAAGTGCCAGGAAGAAGGGCACGTGGCGAAGCACTGCCGCAACGCCGCGAGGTGCGTCAAGTGCGGAGGTCAACACGGCAGCCGCACATGTACCAGCACCAGGGACGATCAACCGACCTGCGCCCGCTGCGGCGGAGAGCACGTCGCCAACTGGCGCGGATGCCAGGCCTGCAGTGGCCAAAATCCCGCCAAAGCACCGAAAACGGCGTCCCAGGGCAAGAGGACACGCCGTAGAAGAAGAAGAAGACGGCAACACTCCGTTGCCGCTGCAAACAACAGCGACGGGAGGTCAGAGGTGACCACAAAAGAGAGAGGCATCGCCACGGAAACAACTGCGGCATCTGGAGGAGAGACGACAGGGAGGCGGAAACCAGATTCCGCATTGTACTCCATGAGGAGATGGAGGCCGCCTGCCTCACTCTTCGAGAATCCCTCCGCCGCAGTCCACACAAGGAGACGCAGGCAGTACAGGCCTGCGAGCAGCGGAAGGACGACGGGCCTGCCACGGAGGAAGCCCACCCAGGTCATGACCAAGCCACCCAAACGGCATGGCCAAAAAAGATTATGATAAGCCGAGCCACGCAGGCCGCGGTGGCAGCCAACACAGCGCCCGCAACGCGTAAGGACGCAGAGGTCCAAACCAGGGAGTTCGTCAATTACAGAGACTGCCTGGTAAACAGCGAGATACTGGACGAAGCGATCCCGAACGTGGCCGAGCTCATAAGAAGAAAGGTGGAAGCCCGCGAAGAGCAATTAAGAAGAGAACAAGAAGAGAGAGAAAGAAGGCAAGAAGAGGAGCGCAACAGAAAGCGCGAAGCCGCTCTTGCCCGCTGTGAACGCCAGCACCAACGCTGGCAGGACGGAAAATAAAAGAGAAGGCAAACATAAGCAGTTCTGGCCGGGTTTTGCAGGTTTTCCTTGGCCGCTAAGGTGAATACCGGAACTGTCCCCAGCATACTCCTGCAAATAAATTCCCAATTGGTAAAATACCCCCCACCCCCACCCCTTGAGAGCAAAATAAATAGTGTCAAAACAGAATAAACTTATACACTAGGGCTGAAAAGGGCATATAGCAAGCCCTAGAACGGCCCTCAGAGAAGGGAATGAAAAGTGCAAAAAAAAAAAAAAAAATCCGCTGGAAGCATTAATGGAAATCACAATGCTGAAGAGACACTTACAGGAATTTTTACAATGGAATTTTGTCCACTCTCCGACAAATTACACTGATGAGTCTCTATATTTTACTAAAAAATTAGAATAGGCATTGAAATCAAAAATATTTATCATTACCATAACCAAAATAATTATCATTGCAATGGTAATAATAATTTTCAAAGGGGAAATGGAAATGAGAATTCTTACAACGGAAATCACAACAGGAAACAAAGATTTGAAGGACAGGCGCATTACAAAATGCAACACCAGAATAAGAGGTCGGAAAACTAGAGATCGCCGCATCTTAGTTCCAAGAGTGGGAAATCAACCAGCACTTAAAAGGACACGTTATTTTAAAAATTCAGTGGTTGTCGAAAATTAGGCAAAGAAGCCACAATTGTTGGATATGGAGGTAGTAAGAAGTATGATTAAATTGGGGAATAATTTTAAGTGGAACAAACATAAATAGGGCGCAAGAAGTATTGTAAAATGTGTAGAAATTTGATGATGACGATTGGGGCTCAAAAATTTATTTTGCGAAAGGAAAGTGAAAGATCGAATGAATGTATGTTTGATTGGAAACTCTATGATCAGAAGAAAGGCTGAGGTGGATCTGAATTTCGTGGAAGTGGAAGGTATGATGAATTCTGATGAGGTTCTAGTCAGTAGCAACAATTATAGAAATGTAGGTGAAAGTAATGTATATGAGTTTGTGTCTGGAAGTAGGTGTGTCTACACTACTGTTTGGAAAAAGCGAAACATTGAAATAAAATGGCTCTGAACACTATGCGACTTAACTTCTGAGGTCATCAGTCGCCTAGAACTTAGAACTAATTAAACCTAACTAACTTAAGGACATCACACACATCCATGCCCGAGGCAGGATTCAAACCTGCGACCGTAGCGGCCACTCGGTTCCAGACTGTAGCGCCCAGAACCGCACGGCCACTCCGGCCGGCGAAACATTGACTGGATAAGTAATCACACTAAAATTTATTCTAGTGATTTGGGACATGACAAGACACAAATGATTAGATTTACAGATCTGAACATGCACTGTGACTGTGGAAAGCCAGTACTGAGAGTGTCACCATGCATTGCAATCAGAACCATGAGACATCATCACACGGAATCAAAGAGCACCTGAATATGCTGCTGGAGAATACTCTGCCGTGTGGCGGCTGCTGTGTCTGAGCGGTTCTAGGTGCTTCAGCCCGGAACCACGCCGCTGATACGGTCGCAGGTTCGAATCCTGCCTCAGGCATGGATGTGTGAGATGTCCTTAGGCTAGTTAGGTTTAAGTAGTTCTAAGTCTAGGGGACTGATGACCTCAGATGTTAAGTCCAACAGTGCTTAGAGCCATTTTTGAACTCTGCCATGTGAATTGCAGGTGTGTCCACAAAGCATCAACAGTGGCTGCAGTAAGACCCGCATGAACAAGTTGCCGACTGACCATATCCCAGACATGTTCGATCGGCGACATGTCAAGTGGATGTGCAGGTCAGGGAAGCAATGGTACCTGTCGTTCTTTCAAAGACTTGCACATTCCTCTCCACATGTGGCTGTGTGTTGCCCTCCTGAAATATGGCATGTGAAATGGCCTGCAAAATGGGCAGTGCTTCAGGCTGTAACACCTCCCTGATGTAGTGCTGACTCAAGAGAGGCGAGACAAGATCGTGTATTATAGACAATGGTGCCCCAAACTGCCACACTTCCACTATGCTGCTCAACAGTACAGTTTACCTGATTATGTTCACCACAGTGGTGCACAACAGCAGCGTCGAACGCGTATGCGGCCATCCCTGTAGGATAAGATGAGGCGGGACTCGTCCAAAAACATTACATTTTGCCACTGAACACACCAGTGTCGGCGATCACGTGCCCATTGCAGTCTGAGATGTTGGTGGGTTCTGGTCATTGGGAGCTGACGCAGTGATATGCGTGCCACCAGTCCAGCCTGCAGAAGACATCATTGGAACATTGACGTATATCCACACCTGTTTCATTACTCCAACGTCACGTCAACACTATGGATGAAGCTGTTCTGTGCGTTACAGCCAAGCACATAAGATGGCAGTCTTTTCGTGCTGTAGTGACACCGTGTCGTCCAGTACCCTTTCGGTGCTGTTTATGGCCCAAACGACAGACGCGCTGCCCAGAGCCCAATCATTCTGTCCTGTTCAAATGCACTCACATGCCGATATTCCATCTTGTGATGTCGACAAGACATAGTGGTACTTGGTTACATGTTTCCACTTCGTATGACCGCTCCACACTGACTGAACATTGCATAACACTGACTTTTCTTGTCAAACAAAAGAGGGCGCTGTTGGGCCTACGTGCACTCCATCTCACTGCCCTCTAAATCACATATTACTGTTACCCAGTGTTACATGTCCTCTTATCGCAGCAAAATGCAGGCTATTGCTTCTGGGTGTATCACTTTCTACAGACAGTAGTGTATCTGTGATTGTGATGTATTGACGGAAATATGGGAAGATATCTGTGAAGGCGGCTTAGCAGTAGTCTCAAATTTTATTTTTTGTCGATGGAAGCGGATGGTATATTGTTAAGGGAGGTAAAGGTGGCTTTTTAGGTGCAGAAGCTGTGAAGATTGAAGCTACTGGTTCAGATATCTCCGAGGAAGGAATTCGTGAATTTATTTCTATTGATGGAAGTGAATTGATGGCTCTTCATGAAAACATTGAATCTGTGTTTAATTTCATGCATTTCTAATAGAACTGATTATGTATACAGGGTTATTACAAATGATTGAAGCGATTTCACAGCTCTACAATAACTTTATTATTTGAGATATTTTCACAATGCTTTGCACACACGTACAAAAACTCAAAAAGTTTTTTTAGGCATTCACAAATGTTCGATAAGTGCCCCTTTAGTGATTCGGCAGACATCAAGCCGATAATCAAGTTCCTCCCACACTCGGCGCAGCATGTCCCCATCAATGAGTTCGAAAGCATTGTTGATGCGAGCTCGCAGTTCTGGCACGTTTCTTGGTAGAGGAGGTTTAAACACTGAATCTTTCACATAACCCCATCACTTCATCACTGAAAACAAGTTTCGCACTGAACACATCCTCTTCCATGAGCTGTTGCAACCGCGCCGAAAATTCAAAGCGTTTGACTTTGTCATCGGGTGTCAGGGCTTGTAGCAATTGTAAACGGTAAGGCTTCTGCTTTAGCCTTTTCCGTAAGATTTTCCAAACCGTCGGCTGTGGTACGTTTAGCTCCCTGCTTGCTTTATTCGTCGACTTCCGCGGGCTACGCGTGAAACTTGCCCGCACGCGTTCAACCGTTTCTTCGCTCACTGCAGGCCGACCCGTTGATTTCCCCTTACAGAGGCATCCAGAAGCTTTAAACTGCGCATACCATCGCCGAATGGAGTTAGCAGTTGGTGGATCTTTGTTGAACTTCGTCCTGAAGTGTCGTTGCACTGTTATGACTGACTGATGTGAGTGCATTTCAAGCACGACATACGCTTTCTCGGCTCCTGTCGCCATTTTGTCTCACTGCGCTCTCGAGCGCTCTGGCGGCAGAAACCTGAAGTGCGGCTTCAGCCGAACAAAACTTTATGAGTTTTTCTACGTATCTGTAGTGTGTCGTGACCATATGTCACTGAATGGAGCTACAGTGAATTTATGAAATCGCTTCAATCATTTGTAATAGCCCTGTATTAGCATATCACTTGTTGGAAGAATATTTTTAGATGAATTACTTTAAATTTCTTTATGTAATCATCTAGGTCATTACTGCACTATTATTTATGCAGTCATCTATGTCATTACTGTTCTATTATCTGTGTTGTTATCTGAATTTTTGTGTGTAATTATTTGACATGTGGATGTCCTTTTTCATGTATCTGCTTACATATGTTAAATTGGTTGCCTCATGATCATCTACATGTGTCTATTACTGTAATAACCTGACACGTTCTACATCCTAGCGATACATTCACGTCAAGGATCCACGGAACTCGAAAATAAATAAATAAATAACATGAATTGTGAATGGATGTTGAAGTATGAATGTGAAAATAATGTTTTATACGAAATTTTAAAGCATAAAGTGACTGAGGCGTCTGAAAAGACGGAAAACGTTATGGAGACAGAAGTAGATCTGAACTTGGCGGAATCTAAGTGTACTGTTAATTCTGATGTGGTGCGATGTCTTATCAGCAGTTTGTGTGAGATATCGGAGGAGGCAGAAGGAGTTATTGATGGTGATCTTCATAACATATCGATGGATGCAAAGAAATTTTTAGATAATGAGACTTATGGGTTACCAGTGGATGTTAATGGAGTTAATTATGATAAAGTTTGTAGTGATTCGGCGGAAAAAATGAAGTTTTGCTTAAGGGAGATGAAGTACGTTATGTGATTAATTATGAGGAGGTTCCGTTATTGATATCGTTACTTCAGAGGAAAGGAACATATAGTTGATGCCAATGAGGACAATGAAACAACAGGTTTTGAGAGTGAATTAAATCCTGCACATGATTTGGAAGCAGATCATGAGAATCTAAGATTGGATAATGAGATTGAGGGTTGCTTTTAAATTATAGCATGCGCCATAAATAAGGAGGGAAAAGGAAGGGATGTTGAAAATGATCTTTTGAAGGAGCAGTGTTTAGAGAGGGGTGAAATTAAAAATGCGCATCCTGTAAGTGAAATGATAAATGCTGATGAAGAAAGAAAGTGTATGCTTCTCGAATCTAAAAATGGTATTTCAGTGATAACCAAAAAGTTTGTATGTAAACGAACGAGTGCTTTGGCGAACGAGGAAAAAGATTTTAATTTGGGCAGTTCAAAATGCGTAAAAAAGTGGCATTCAGAAGGTACTCACAGTGGCCAAATAAGTACTCGTATTATAAGGGGCACCGGTGCCAGAATTGCACCTTGTGAAATAATAACAGCATATGTGTTAACATAAGTATATAAATAAGTGTAATTTCATGTTTAGTTTTAAGAATTCTTGGACTACTTCTATTTTGTGTTAAGTGTTGATGAATTTAAAATGTATGTAATAGAGCAGGGGACAGAGTTTAGCGCAAGAAGGGAGTACTGCACAACTCTTAAATGCACACAGGTCGGCAAAACGTAAATAATTTGATCTTTTATGAAAGAGAGATAGATAAATTGTACTGTAGATAAGATTTGGGAGTACATTTCAAGCGTTATATAAATATGTTATTTGTAGTATTTTGGATGGATTTCTCATGTGATGTATGTAGTTTAATTGCAATTATTGTATGTGGAGGTCATCAGACCTCATTAAATTTTTAATTGCTTAAGAGAGCAGAACATATTATATCGAGTTAGTACTATAGTGTATGTTATTATGGAAGGGTCTTGAACATGTGTATGTATGTAATGTTGGGGATAAGTTTGTATAACGATTAATAGAAGGAATTCTGAAATCAAACTTTATTCTAGTGCAAGTATAAATGAATATTAGAGGTCCTTATAATGCCGAGTTCCTTCGACACTGACGTTGGCTGTGGACAGATGGATGTTTTGGCGCTGTATGTGCCCAACGGAGTCATGAGTTTCCGCAGAAGCTGCTGGACTGCAAATTCTGCTCAGAGTAACCTCAATTTTTTCTTTAAGTTTCTGATTAGATGCGGTAAAATTGTAAAAAATGATAAAATGTTAATGACTTATGGTGTCAAACAAATTTTATGGTGCAAAAGACATGTTTTCTAGTGGGAAAATGGAGAGTGTTTGAATGTCAAACTCAATCAAATCTGTTTTGCCAAAGCTGTAGAACAGTTAATGCCCTGCTATCCTGTCTGTGAATGTGTCGATTCCACTTGGGAAGACTTTCAGTGGCTAATCTATGAGATTTCAGGAAATTATTTGATTACTGGTTACTCCACCACAGTCGTATTTCGACACTTATAGTACTTCAACACTCGTGGTGGTTGAAAACTGATGCATGTTTTGGCACAGTATGTAGCCAGTGGAGTCTACATTTCGACGCCAGAACATCTATTGTGTGCTGCATAGTGAAATGCTATGATGAAGTGGTCGAAGCATAAAAGTGTCATCAAATGAGGGCAAACAACGCTAAAAACTTCTGTTAAAAATTCAAGTTGAATCGAAAGTTTCTCTAAATTTATATGTTATGGTGTTGATTTGGGAATTTTAATAATATGCCAAAATTTTGTAATTTATATTAGATTTATAATCAGTGTTTGCTGATAACATATGACATATCCTAGGAGGTGCAAGCTGGTTCATAGACCAGCACACAGATACTTACACTATTGTTCTGACACACAAGTAGTGTATTCTGTTTGTTGCATTACGTGTTTATTTATTGTGTTAAGTGCGTTAAATCTGATGCAACTTAATGTGCAAAGTTAGCAAGCTAAAGTACCACGTTAAGCGAAAGTGTATAACGTTACACATATGTCGGCAAGTTATTTGGTCACCCAAAATTGGTTGGAGGCAAGAAAAATTTGTTTTGTACAGCAGCATGATAAGCCGATAGGTCCTGGGCCAAGAGTGCAGTGCACCCTTGCCACATGTAGAGATTATCGCTGGTCAACCCAAGTACAAAGGCTGTCTGTCTTGCAGGAAACAGGAAAAAGGTGGCGAGGGGAATTTGGACGACAGTCGCTCACTTAGAAGAACAACAGACGATGCACCAGAAATGGTGGAGCGTGGTACAGTCTACAATACGAAAATTTACAGGACTTAGAAAATCTATAATAAATCGCTGTTGCATAATAAAGCAAATCTGAATACATCTACAATCTCAGATAAATGAGGCTCATCCAGTTAAACAATAATATTTTAAATATTCTTAAAATTACGAAAGTTAATCATTTACAATGACTAAATATTGTCACAATGAAGCTTAGAAGTAATAACTTTTAAACTCTTCATGCGATTTCAACAACTGATATCTCAGATGATAACATTTCTCTACAGCTGTCATCCCTGTAGGGAAGTTATTTGGTCACCTAAAAGTGGCTGGAGGCAAGAAATATTTGTTTTGTACAGCAGCGTGATGAGCCTATGGGTCCAGGTCCAAGAGTGCAGCGCAGCCTGCAACTGTTTTGTTTATTGATTTATTATATATTTACGTCCTTTTCATTATGCAAATGTTTGTCAGAACATCGTATCCTTCAAAATAACAGCAACCGAATGCAGCATGCCAAACTCGTATCTTGCCATACTTTTTAAAGAATATGTTACTATTTTGTCACTAACTTTATTTACATATAGTTACAGTTGGTAATACAAAATCATGATAATTTAAGAAGTGGTCAGTCCCTTAGTTTATCTGACACCACTATTGAAAAAAGTACCAAAATACTCTTCTATGAAGCAAACATAAATAGTTTTTAAACAATATTAAGTATCATTCTTTTGTCTTTTAACGTGAGCGCCCTGGTGCAAGAATGCTAGCTTGTTTATTTTTGAACAAACCTTTATTTACATTTATTGTGAATGGTCTGAGTGTGACAGAATGTTTCTTTATTCAAATATTCTTATAATATATCGGTTTAGGGTAGATCACATAACTAATGAGGAAGTATTGAATAGGATTGGGGAGAAGAGAAGTTTGTGGCACAACTTGACCAGAAGAAGGGATCGGTTGGTTGGACATGTTCTGAGGCATTAGTATTGGAGGGCAGCGTGGAGGGTAAAAATCGTAGGGGGAGACCAAGAGATGAATACACTAAGCAGATTCTGAAGGATGTAGGTTGCAGTAGGTACTGGGAGATGAAGAAGCTTGCACAGGATAGAGTAGCATGGAGAGCTGCATCAAACCAGTCTCAGGACTGAAGACCACAACAACAACAACATATCGGTTTAGTGAGCGAAGTTGTCAAATTGAGTCAAAACCATGTCTGTATAACATAAGAACGATATATTTTTAATCGGGACAACCTTCAGTCAGTAGAGTAGCAGATAGTAGCGAAACACTGCTGGAGGCAAGTGGAGATGGACACTGTTTGATTACAATGCTCAGGGGAGCAATGCTAGACACTTTTGACGTTAGTTCTGGAAGAATGCTGACCTGTATGTGGCAAATTGTGTTATACAGTAGAGTGGGTGATTAATTATGGGCAGTGAACGGCCGCTACAATACTTTAACTTTTGATGGAACTCTCAACTCTCGTGAGGGTTCAATGTGCTTCAGTGCAGAACTTTAACTTTCTGCTTGCGTTTTGTAATTGAGGATAGAAAGAGTATGAGTTCCTATGCGTTTTCTGTCATGTATTAATGTGTAAGTCGACATGCTGAACTTTGAATTGTTTTGCGCTGATGAATATTTCACATATTGTGATCACGAAATGCAGTTAGTTTTTCGTGTGTCTGGGATGACTATTTAGCTTCGGCATTCTGTTACCATTCTCATAACATTCTCAAGGCATCTTCAGTACAGTTAATAAGATTATCATTCTGTCTACAAAATAACTGCTTATCGTAAGATCATTTTCTGTTTATTTGATATACACATTCCTAAATAAATATTATTCACGAGAATTCTACGTGTGTCTTTTTTTTCTAGCCAATGCACACACTATTTGACTGTAGAATTACAATAACAGGTTATTATCTGCAGCGAGGCAGCTGCTGGGTGTGAAAACACGTGTGATGATGCCAATATTGCAATTCGCGATATTGTGGAGGAAGATCATCACGTTACCATTGACAACATCCTAATGCGGCTGCCCACTAGGGCTGCAACTGGACGCTCGTCCGTCGCAAAGATTCCAACAGACCATCTTCACCATCGCGAAGTCTGTGCAAGAAGAGTGCCATGTTTGCTGAGTGATGGCCACAAGCAGCAACAGATGGATTCAGTGAGAATGATTTTTGAAATGCATCAGAGGAGGGAGATCTGCTCTCCAAGATGCTTGTCACTTGGGATGAGTCCTGGGTCCTGCATTCGACTCCTGAGACAAAACGTCAGAGCATGGTGTGGAAGAAACATGACGAAAGTGCCCCCAAAAATGCAAAGGTCAAACATTCGGCTGGAAAAGTTATGGCGGCCATCTTTTGGAACCGTCAGGGCGGTTTGCTTGTTCACTATCTGTCTCGCAACATCACAATGGCTGCAGAGAGGTATCTGAGATCTGCCATTAAAAGAAAAGCCCTGAACTTTTGGCTCGTGATATTCTCTTCCTTCATGACAATGCTCGGCTTCATACAGCTTGAATGACCCAGGCGGAGCTCGTAAGAGCTGTGAAGTGTTCCTGCATCCTCCACATTCGCCAGACCTTGTCCCAAGTAATTTTCGCACCTTCCCCCATTTCAAAGGTCATCTTGAATATAAGCAGTTCAACACTAATGATGAACTCACGTAACAGTGAACAGCTGGTTACGAACACAGAACCCGACCTGGTACAACGCAGGTCTGGAGAAACTTGTGATACCAAAAAGCCTGGAAAAACATGGCGACTATGCATAAAAGTAACGGAAGCGATGTATATTGCCAATAAAATTATTTCAACGTGATAAAGTGTGTGTAATGTATTTTTTTATAAAACAGGAATATAACAAATACCGCCTGTGACTACGTGAGTTTGAATTTATATTCTGAATCTGATAATGAAGACCATTAATTTCAACATAAAATTATTTATTGTAACACTGTCTTTGCCAGTAATATTATAAAAAACTAGGGCCAAATTACATCTTTGGTTCAATCTCAATCACCTTCGTAAAAGTCGAGAATGATAATAATACTGTTAACTTTCATTTAGTTCAAAATTACAGAATAGCTACCACCCAAGAGTTAGCTTGGAAACAATTCGTTTGGTATTTTACTGGCCGAAAAAAGGAATGAAGTTTGCCTTCGTAATAACTGCATTCAGAAAAGTTATCAGACTTCCAGAAAAATAAATTATTGCGAGATATAATAAATGTAACAATCAAATAGTAATTACACACGAAATAACTTTTGAAATAATTGCGAACCATACGAAAAGCTTCCGCATTTAATTATATCACTTTCACTGAATTAAATTATCTTTCCATTTTATCAGAAATAAAAAGAGTTTCTTCAAATAACGTAGCCCCAATGCAAAAGACATATTTATAGGTTTAATGAACATTAGATCTATACGCACACATTTGACTTACATTAAATGACACAGCTCAGTGATAGCGATAAAGAAAGATCTAATTCCCAGAGAGATCTAACTGCAGGAGAGATCTAGTTGCAAGAGAGATCTATTCGTAAGACAGGTCTAACCATAAAAGAGCGTTTGTGCCTTGGTCCTTTGTATTTATAATAGTCTGACAGACACTAACACCTCTGTCATTCACAAAGGATATTAATGATTGCACAGTTCGCTGCCTTTCACAGATGATACATTGTCAGCAAATTAAATTTTATTTTTATTGCGCGTACTTCATGCTGTCATTATATAGATATTCATCGTAATAAAACTGGGAAAAGTACGGATGTGACGCCACCGGGAAACTTACGTGTTGGTCACCCCTCGTAAAATACAATCAAACGCAACAGAATACGAGGTAGCCTATGGGGCAACAGTAATCCACGATTTTGGATCATTCGTCGTGTATCCGATCCTCAACTAGAAACAGAAGTTACAAGAGAAAAAACGATCAAACAAATTAATTTTTATCTAGCCCCTAGAGAGTTCTAACTAGTAAAACGTAGAAAACTATATTAAGAAAAAGATGAGAGATATTGTTGTCCACCATGAGACTTGCTAGATCGGAATACAAAGTGCGGCAAGCACGGAAACTCCTTCGCATCAGCATAAGTGAGTGGTGTGTAGTCTGCTCGCAAAACAAGCTGCGTGCGGGGATAATTACGGCAACTGACGTAGGTACATGCATACTCTCACGGAATGGCCACACTCCTACCTACGTCATTCTAAACACGACTGACTCAAAAGTAATGGAGGGCACTACGTCTTAAGTAAAGATTGCGATCGCTTCCGCACTCATTCTTTATAACGATTTAAAGGCACCTTCAAGAACCTGCGTCCGAATGGGATCCATCAAAAAGCTGTGTCCAGAAGGGATGGGCTCGAAGTGCTCCGTGGTTTTATGATCTCAGAGGAGATACAGTAAAGTCCCTACTCAAGAAAAAAATCGTTTCTGAGGCCAACATTACTGGGTAGGCAGCAGTGACCACTGCTGTGGCTGTTTAGCCAGACTGAGGAGGAAGATTCTCTAGCATTAAGGTAGTCCAATGGAGCCATGAGGGCACCTTGTGAAAAAAGGTATGTCTTCGTCTCCAGTTTGAATGTAATAGCTCCATCCTTTAACGATTTATGCCATGTTGTTTCTCTTCAACGATATGTTCAACAGATGTTTAAGTTATTTGACCCCATTATCCGATAGTCTTGTATGGTGTTGTATCAAAGCACCACATTGGCGGGTCCAGAAACCGAAAAAAACTGGCCATGTTCTAGTAGGACTCGCCCACTGAGGGCTCCGTACAAACTTAATTATGTATACAGACAGTTCGTTCACCCCAGGATTCGAGAATTTCGACGATTTTTGCCTGTTAAAGGCAATGATACTGGCAAGATATCAGTCCCAGTAATTCCAAGATTTCCAGGAATGTTTTAATTTTAAGTTTGAAGCCAGATAACAAAACGACGAAAATTACAAATTAACAATTTCGGGATTTTTTCATTCAGTTTTACTGTGAAACCTTGCTCCTTACCAGATTTCATGATTCTAGGCCAACGGCAAGTATCCCATAGATTTTTAAAAGTGAGGTTTCGAGTATCAATATATATGACATAAATAGCCGTATCTTTTGATTGCACTGACTTAGAAGCTTCAATTTTTTACACCGCCAAGGGATAATAACTTCAGTATGTGACATAAATTTCAGCTTGATACGCCTATCCATTCCTGAGGAAAAGGGTTTCTGACAGTCGGACAGATAGACAGACACAGATGGACAACAAAGTGATCTTATAAGAGTTACGTCTTTACTGACTAAGGTATGGAACCCTAAAATTTACATTTTAATAAAAATTTGCATATTAAGTTTTCTGATTTGTTAAATATTCAGACAATCAGCCTATGATAATGATCACTGGATTAGTAATTTTACCTCCTGCATGAATCAGTAGCTGTAAATACACTCCTGGAAATGGAAAAAAGAACACATTGACACCGGTGTGTCAGACCCACCATACTTGCTCCGGACACTGCGAGAGGGCTGACAAGCAATGATCACACGCACGGCACAGCGGACACACCAGGAACCGCGGTGTTGGCCGTCGAATGGCGCTAGCTGCGCAGCATTTGTGCACCGCCGCCGTCAGTGTCAGCCAGTTTGCCGTGGCATACGGAGCTCCATCGCAGTCTTTAACACTGGTAGCATGCCGCGACAGCGTGGACGTGAACCGTATGTGCAGTTGACGGACTTTGAGCGAGGGCGTATAGTGGGCATGCCGGAGGCCGGGTGGACGTACCGCCGAATTGCTCAACACGTGGGGCGTGAGGTCTCCACAGTACATCGATGTTGTCGCCAGTGGTCGGCGGAAGGTGCACGTGCCCGTCGACCTGGGACCGGACCGCAGCGACGCACGGATGCACGCCAAGACCGTAGGATCCTACGCAGTGCCGTAGGGGACCGCACCGCCACTTTCCAGCAAATTAGGGACACTGTTGCTCCTGGGGTATCGGCGAGGACCATTCGCAACCGTCTCCATGAAGCTGGGCTACGGTCCCGCACACCGTTAGGCCGTCTTCCGCTCACGTCCCAACATCGTGCAGCCCGCCTCCAGTGGTGTCGCGACAGGCGTGAATGGAGGGACGAATGGAGACGTGTCGTCTTCAGCGATGAGAGTCGCTTCTGCCTTGGTGCCAATGATGGTCGTATGCGTGTTTGGCGCCGTGCAGGTGAGCGCCACAATCAGGACTGCATACGACCGAGGCACACAGGGCCAATACCCGGCATCATGGTGTGGGGAGCGATCTCCTACACTGGCCGTACACCACTGGTGATCGTCGAGGGGACACTGAATAGTGCACGGTACATCCAAACCGTCATCGAACCCATCGTTCTACCATTCCTAGACCGGCAAGGGAACTTGCTGTTCCAACAGGACAATGCACGTCCGCATGTATCCCGTGCCACCCAACGTGCTCTAGAAGGTGTAAGTCAACTACCCTGGCCAGCAAGATCTCCGGATCTGTCCCCCATTGAGCATGTTTGGGACTGGATGAAGCGTCGTCTCACGCGGTCTGCACGTCCAGCACGAACGCTGGTCCAACTGAGGCGCCAGGTGGAAATGGCATGGCAAGCCGTTCCACAGGACTACACCCAGCATCTCTACGATCGTCTCCATAGGAGAATAGCAGCCTGCATTGCTGCGAAAGGTGGATATACACTGTACTAGTGCCGACATTGTGCATGCTCTGTTGCCTGTGTCTATGTGCCTGTGGTTCTGTCAGTGTGATCATGTGATGTATCTGACCCCAGGAATGTGTCAATAAAGTTTCCCCTTCCTGGGACAATGAATTCACGGTGTTCTTATTTCAATTTCCAGGAGTGTATTATTAATGAGATAATTAAGCATTTTGTAAGGGCTGGAAAACAAAGTCGCCGAGGCCTCCCCATGGGTGGGTGATACATCGTAAAAAGACGCCCAGGTTTAAAAGTTATCTGTATCGTACAGACACACCAGCCACCTCATCAAGGTCCAAAGCCCAAGAAAAATCATTCAGCGTGGCCATCCTGCGTGGGAGCTCGTCTTGCCACAGCGTAAATGCTTGTGTTCCGTGAGGTTCGTTGCTGGGACCGATCCTCTACACTTATCACACCTCAGATGCGCCTGTAACAGACCGCTTCCAGTTCACACTGAGCACAGATGATACCACAGACGTTGGGCGAATCATGATCAATTGGCGTTATATTAACGCCTCTGTGAAGCCATTGGCCATGCAACTAAAGGGTGTTCGAAAATTACCGTTACAAACTTATAGGACTTGTAGAGGGGAGTGAGTAGATGATATATTGTCTTGGAATCCCTGTCCGCTTATGTACCGTTTCCGTGCTACAACCGTTTGAAAGCATATTGGTAACGCGACCACTTTTACAAATAATTAATTGGGAGAGACTCACTACATCACTTCGTTCACAATCCACTCACTAACAGCCAAAAAAATTTCTCCTGTACCCTTTGATGGGTTTTCTTCAACGTGATGCAGCCTGTCCTCTTTCAATTCGTGAGTGTGGCGTGTCCGTGGAGCATCAAAGCCGCGCCTGCTGACAGCGAAGGTACACTTTCTCGAAGCCGTTGCGTAATTGTGGTAAAAATGGTATGTGATGGAGTCGGATGTTGTGGAGATCGATCGTAAAGAAGGCAACGAGCTCCTCTTCCATTACTGTGAGCTTCACCATTCGGAAGGATAATTTCAGTGTATTGTGAGCGTGTGTGAATTCCTAAGGGACCTAACAGCTGAGGTCACCGGTCCCTAGACTTACACACTAACCGGAAGTAACTTACGCTACGGACAACATACACACCCAGGCCCGAAGGAGGACTCGAACCTCCGGCGGGAGGGGCCGCGCAGTCCGTGACATGACGCCTCTAACCGCGCGGCCACTCCGCGCGGCTTCAGTGTATTCCGCAAGTGTGTACTCAGCCATTTTTGCTCTAACACTCACAGGCACGTGAATGAGGCTCGAATCAGGTCAGGGAGATAAGACAGAAGTCAAATAACATCAGTCAATCCTACGCAACTACCCCCCGCCATGACTACCGTGTTGCACACCTAACTAGCAAAACATGTTTTCAAACGGCTGTAGTGCGGAAACGGTACTTTTCGGGACATGGGTTCTTAGTCAAAATATTATATACCCACTCCCCTCTACATGTCCTAGAAGTTTATAATGGAAATTTCCGAACACCCTGTATGTGAAATTCAAGCTTTCAACGTAGCAAACATTAAGCCATCATTATTAGCCAGCTCAACATCCCATCCTGCTTACAGCCCATCGACATTCATAGACATCCAGTGGGTTGGACTAGAATTGTGCTTTATCTCGACATTATGTTACACACTCAGCTATCATGGTTGCAACAGATAACCCTCAAAGTAAGAGGTATAAAACTCCTCTTCCATCTGAATGGTACTGACCAACCACAGAATCATCCTCAACCAACTGGCGTCATTAGATGCAGATATGGAGGGGCATGTGTTCAGCACAGCACTCTTCTGGCCGTTGTCGGTTATTGAGACTGAATCCGCTACGTTAAGTAGCTCCTCAATTGACCTCACATGGGCTGCACGCATCCCACTTGCCAGCAGCAATTGATAGATCTGCACGGTGACCCATCCAAGTGCTACTTAAGCCCAACAACACTTTGGTGATCTGACAGAAATTGGTGTTATCACTGCTGCAAGGCCATTGGCAAAGTAAGAGGTATAGTCCTACATAAAAACAGCAGGTGAAGTGTTAGACGTATAAAGAACAACCCCCCATTAAAATAGTAGTGTTCATGGCTGTGCAGTACCAGAACTGCAACATTCAGGCACGTGGACTCAGACTCCATTGTAGTGCTAATAGTAGGTGGCCAGGCGCACTGGCAAACTTTAACACATTCAAAGTACAGGGTCCGGCATAAAAAACTCCCCGATTACAAAGTAACGTGCAGCGGACAGTAGAAGGAGCAGAGTGGTGGGGGGCGCGTCGTTAAGTAGCTGCCTACGTGCCGTTTTCAGTGTACGCCATTGCGTGGTCTGGTGAACATCGTGCCTTCGTAGTGGAAGATTTTATTCAAAATGGCGAATCGCCTATTAATACTCAACGTGCTTTTCGCGTTCGCTTTGCGCTCGGACGACGGGACCCTGTTCCCGATAAGAAAACAATTTATTCTTGGGTTGCTAACTTTCATGAGACAGGTTCCGCATTAAAAAGGAAACCACCTGGACGACCACGGACTGCAACAGGCCCCGGAAATGTTGATGCAGTTAGAGCTTCAGTTCAACAATCTCCTCGACGATCCGCTAAAAAGCATGCGGCAGCATTACGGATATCTGATCGAAGTGTGAGAAGAATCTTGCATCGAGATCTTAAAATGCATCCTTACAAACTTGTAACTACGCAGGAACTGAGTGAACGAGACTGTGGTGTCCGTGTAAGTTTGTGCCAAGACCTTCTTCGGAACATTCGTCCCAACGATATTGTGATTTTTTCTGATGAAGCACACTTTCACCTTGCCGGAACAGTGAACAGCCAAAATTGCAGGTACTGGTGTGAACACAATCCCCAAGAACTTCATCAACGACCACTTCATAGCCCTAAAGTAACAGTATGGTGTGCTGTTTACAATTCTGGAGTGATCGGTCCTTACTTTTTCGAAGAAAATGACAGGAATTTAACCGTCAACAGTGAACGCTATTGTGCCATGCTCCGCGACCTTCTCCAACCGCAACTAAGGGAGCTTTTTGGTGAAATAGAGAACGTGTGGTTCCAGCAAGATGGTGCTACAGCCCACACAGCGCGGCAGTCACTGGCATTGGTGAAGGAAATGTTTCCTGGACATGTGACCTCGTTGCGTGGAGACATTGGCTGGCCCCCACGATCGCCGGACTTAACGCCCTGTGATTTCTTTCTTTGGGGCTATTTAAAAGCAAAAGTTTAAAAAGTTTATGAACAACGTCCACAATCTTTACGAGCCCTGAAAGAAGCAATTACACAAGAGGTTGAAGCTATTCCACCTGAAATGACTCAAAGAGTAATGAATAACTTCAGGGAAAGACTCAATCAGTGTGTCGACAGTGCAGGAAGCCATTTAAGGGACGTTTTATTTAAAAAGTAAGACCATAAGAGTATTTTCTAAAATGGCATAATATGTACTTTTATTTAGTATAAATAAAATTGTTCTACCTTATTTGTTTTTGTTTTTATTAGCTTTCCTTAAAGGGGAGGTTTTTCTGCCGGACCTTGTATATTGAAGAACAGTGCCTCAAGATGCTAATACTCTAACGTCCTTGCAGCTACACAAACTTGCAAAGTGGACCATAATAGTAGTCCCATGTGGGAGTAACTATTTATTTTATTCCAGTAAGTTCTCTTACACGCAAATAAGCCGTAAGTAGCAAAGTCCTAGGAAGTTCGCATTCATAGATTATCACCTATTAATTATTGTTTAGTTTCTACACCGTTTCGTGTTCCATATGAGAGACCACAATTTGACTTTTTGTGTATTGTACAGTTAATTTTTCAAGTTCCTTTGCTCATATTTGTGACTGTTCGACATGAGGATCTTTGATAGCAGCTTTACAAATAGGGTACTTTTCCCTAAGAAAATATGGCGACATGCTTGCTATTTGCATAACTGATTTTTAAATCTAAATCTGCTACAAAATTTTACATATGTGATCCAGCCGCAAGCAAAATATCTACGCAAATATTGATATATGGTATAGAATGCCTGGCGGAAATGCACTCCTAAGAAGAAAAAAAAAGCCATGAAGGAGTTTTCTGAATGGGGCAGCAACCAGCAGATGTGATGTACCTACATGTACAGGCAAATAGATGATTATAATTTCAGAAAATTGGGTAATTGATTCAAGAGAAAGAGCTTTACAAATTGAGCAAGTAAATAATGCATTCGCGACCGCTACAGTCGCAGATTCGAATCCTGCCCCTGGCATAGATGTGTGTGATGTCCTTAGGTCAGTTAGGTTTAAGTAGTTCTAAGTTCTAGGGGACTGATGACCTCAGATGTTAAGTCCCATAGTGCTCAGAGCCATTTGAATAATGCATTGTTCCAACTCTGGCCTTTATGCAAGCAGTTATTCGGCTTGGCACTGATTTATTGAGTTGTTGGATGTCCTCCTGAGGGATATCGTGCCAGATTCTGTTCAATTGGCATGTTAGATCGTCAAACCCTGAGCTGGTTGGGGGCCCTGCTCATATTGATCCAAATGGTCTCAGTTGGTAACAGATCTGGTGACCTTGTTGGCCAAGGTAGGGTTTGGCAAGCACAAATACAAACAGGAGAAACTTTTTTTGTATGTGGGCGAGCATTATCTTGCTGGAATGTAAGCCCACGGTAGCTTGCCATACAGGGTGACAAAACAGGACGTAGTATATCACTGGTATACCACTGTGCTGTAAGGGTGCCACAGACGACAACCAAAGGGGCCCAGCTATGAAATGAAGTGGCATCCCAGATCATCATTCTGTTGTGGGGCTGTACGACACTGCTGGTATCGCACTGTTGTCTGGGGAATCTCCAGACACTTTCTTTGCCTGGAAACTCGTTGATTAGAGTGGAATTGTCTTCATTGATGAGCTCTAATCTAATTGAGCCCCAATGACCATTGAAAACGTGTCTGGAGACGCTCTGGACAGTGCTAGGATACCAACCTGACTGTCGCCTGCCATACGGTCCGACAATCAAGAGTCATGGTCTGGTGTGCCATTTCTTTTCGTAGCGGGACCCATTTCGTTGTTATCCACTGCACCCTTACAGCACTGTGCTACATCGACAATATTCTACACACTATTTTGTTACCCTTTATGACAAGCTATCCTGGGGTTACATTTCAGAAAGATAATGTCCGTCCACACATGGCGGGAGTTTCTGCTACATGTCTTGTTTGCCAAACCCTAACTTGCCCAGTTAGGTCACCAGGTTAGGTCCCAATTGAGAATGTTTGGAGCATTGTGGGCAGAGCCTTCCAACCAACTCGAGATTTTGACGACCTAATATGCCAATTGGATAGAATCTGGCACAATATCCCTCAGGAATACATTCAACAACACTGTCAACCAATTCCAACTTGAATAACTGTCTGCGTAAGGGTCAGAGGTGGAATAATGCGTTACTGACTTACTACATTTGTGAAACTCTCTTGACTGAATCATTTCTCTGAAATTGCAATCATTTGTTTGTCTGCTCATGTACATCAAATCTATGGATTTCTGTCACAACTGAATAATTCCTTTGTGGTACATCTTTTTTTTCTTTGAGTGTGATTTCGATCTGTTTTTAAACGAATGTGTGAAATCTTATGGGACTTAACTGTTAAGGTCATCAGTCCCTAACCTTACACACTACTTAACCTAAATTATCCTAAGGACAAACACACATATACTCATGCCCGAGGAAGGACTCGAACCTTCGCCGGGACCAGCCACACAGTCCATGACTGCAGCTCCTTAGACCGCTCGGCTAATCCCGCATGGCTGTTTTTAAAACTTTCATTATGTTTAATTTGTAAGGAAGGTGGTCAAATATTTAATTGCAGCATATATTGTTCGTATTTGTTCAAGAGGAATGTTGAGGTTGGGTTTGTGATCCCTACAGTTGCAGGTGGTTGGGGCTAGTGGTATGTCAAGATGAAGTGCAGTTTCCACATCATAGAATTGACTGCACTGGTATGGTGGTGTTAGTGGTGGTGGTGGTGATGGTGGCAAGAGTCAAACGGTGATCCATCAGAAAAAAATCCTCATTTAGAAAGTCTGTTACTCATATAATAGTTACAGTGACAGAATCAAAGCTGAGTCCATTAGCAGAGTGGCGTCAAGTGATGTTGGTTGGTAACATCATGCTGCAGACACAAACCAAAGGTGAACACTGATAACTGACAACAAAGGGATTGCTGGCCAGATTCCTTAGGGGTGGCATAAAGCACATCAAAGCGAGCAGAGTTAGACCACAGACTCAATTATGACAGGATGATGGAGTGTGCCTACTCTTTGTGATGGGAAGCAACAATGTAGCCCCACATGGGGCAGTGGACAGTACTAGTATGGATGGGCAGCTGAATGGCCCAGCCTTGAACCCACAGCTGATTAGGGAGTTGGCTGGTGGCTGTCAACAGAAGTTAATCAGAAAGCAGGTGACCCAACAGTGTGCAGCTGCCACGTTGACTGCATACAGTCTTAACTTGTCAGACGCCTGCACCTATTGTCAGTAAAGTCTATCAGCAGTGGCTGGATGCTTCATCTTGGTCTGTAAGCAACCTTCTTTTCGTGGTTATTGGCTGGTGTCAACTTTGGCACTGGGCATACTGTGCACAACCGAACACTAATGAGACTGGAGGTCTAAATTAGGTGTTACATTTGTGAACTGGGCTAATTCATGTTTCCCCATTGACAGCGCCCTTGGCCTTTAGGTTGCAACAGGCACGGGGAGCCAGGTGTCACTGTTGGGAAACTATGATTTCGTTCACCCTGTCTGGTCACCTCCATTGGAAGCTCTGCTGGTGCTAAAATGCATCCCTACTTCAACTTTCAGAAACAGTAGCTGGAATCTTCCACCTCACTGGTGTAATGAATAAGTGTTCTTGCATACTGAATATGCACTGCTGTGCCACAGCACCTAGTTATCAAGTTGACAGGCACTTCCCTCCACATGATGTCATTCTGTTGAATCAATGCAGGAGCAATACAAATAACAGTAAGGTACAGTTGTGGATAGTGGAGGCTACTTTTTCCTCTTCTTCTAATTCTACATATAAAACAATATGAAACCTCAGATGCACCCTCAGTTTGTTCCATAAAATTTTGAGCTGTAAATGAGGAATCATACAATTTCAGTTTGATATCACTTCCCTTTTGATCTATGCATTTTATTGTACATTGAAATGATATGGCTGTTGTAGAAAATTGGAGCAACTGTATCATGAGTACGTTTTGTTTTCCTCTGTTGTATAAATTACTGACAGAATACTTTATATTAGCCTAAAATTCATTAAGGTTTAACAATTACTCTCTTTGATAATGAAGTGGCTTCATTCACTAGTGACATTCTTCCAAATTACCACTATGCATGTCGTGTAAGGCTAGACCTGCTGTGTTGTTTAAATTCTAGAACTGTTGTGTGGTGAAGTATATGTGGTCATTTGTAGCAGCTCTTTGATCCTTATGTGAGGTGACTGTTACTGCTAGCTTGAGTGTAAGTATGTTGGCTGCATGTATGTGATATTTCTGTGTGTCAAAATATTATGCATTGTGCACTGTCACTCCAATTGCTAAAATTTCAGAACTGTTGCGCTATGAATACGTGTGATCAAGTGCGATGAAGTATTTAAGGAAACATAATGTTGCGCTATTGCACATTGCAGTATATGTGGGGAACAATCAACAAACTTTTTTAAATAAAGGAAGAATGCCATAGTGGTATTCAGTCACCCACCAACCCTACTCAATGTCCTTGTGCATTCCTACTCCATTCCTCCTCCCAACCGCTTGCCTCATGGCTCATATCCCTTTGATGGATCTGTACATAAGACCTGTCCCATAAATCCTCCCACCACCACCGTCTTCAGTCCAGTCATAGGCATCTGCTATCGCATCAAAGGCAGAGCTACCTGTGAATCTATGAACTAAGCTGAAACAACTGTGTTGCTTTCTACATGGGCACGACAACTAAGAAGTTGTCTGTCCACATGAATGGCCAGCAACGAAATTTGGGTGGAGATAATTGGACTTCACAACTGCTGAACTTGCTTCCCATCACAATGTGCTTCACTTCAAAGACTGTTCCACATGCTGTGCCATCTGAATCCTTCCTACCAACACAAGATTTTCAGAATTGCGCATGTGGGAACTCCCCCTACATTCCCTTAACTCCCTTGGCTTTAACCTTTACTAGTCCTTGTGTTTCATGTACATATCTCATTTCCTGCTTCCCAGGGTGCGATTTGTGCTTTTACCAGTGGGGGGGGGGGGGGGGGGGGGGGAAGGTCTTAGGGGGTTAGTATAATTATATATGTTACTAGCTTGGACCGTGGCATTACACATGGTTAAACAGCTATTTATAAATAGATGTTAATGCCGAAACTTACTATTCACGCATTTGCACTATCAGAAAAGCTATCCCTTGTTATATTTTTAAAAGTACATTATAGGTAAAGCTTATTTACAAAATCATCTACATACGGATATACGAGGGGAATTCAAAAAGTAGAGGCACATTTGTGAAAAGCTGTACTTATTCTGATGATAGAAAACTGAAATAAATCAATAGTATTAATAGTAAGACTTATTAAAAACTTTCAGTATTCGGCTCCACAAATTTAAATTATATGTAAAGTTTTACCCCAGTGCATGGGAAATAAACATCCCAGGTTGGGATGCATAAACTATAACCAGAGGAGGGGATGATCTGATGCAGAGGGGAGGAAATCCCCACCCCCCTGCAAATCGCACACTGCTGCTTCCACTCCAGCACTATATAGCCTTCTATTGCACCAACTCACCCACTAGTCTTTTTCCCCTTCTTTACGTCTCTCCTTTTCACTACCCTACTGCCTCCCCCTCAAACCTCCCAACTGCACATAGCAATCCTACCCTGTCTCCACCATGTCCCTGCATGCTTCCACAAGCAGCACTATGCCTTCCCCCAATCCCTACCCTCCTACCCCTCCCTCTAGCCATCCCAGCCTCCTCCTTAACACCACCACCCAAAACAGATCGCTTCTCCCATGATGTGCATTTGCAGTCAGCTGCCCAGCCTCAGAAGTAATTTGTGTGAGTTGTGCTTGAGTGAATATATATACAGGATGAAGCAAAATTCGTGTACTCGAGCTTCACAGTGCGACTCCTCACATGCCAGCGATAAAAAATTGTCTCTCACAAAATTTCGACCGGTGAGTACATCCGACAGAAAAAGGACGTTAAAGAGTGGCAATCTGGCAACTCTGTAACCACATATATGGTAACTACCTCTCTTAGCAAGTAATAGTTGTGCTGCGCAGTTGGTGCAGTGGATAGAGTTTTGGGTTAGCATGCAGGACATCGACAGTTCGATCCCGGATTGAGGCATATGCTTTTTATTTGGTAAATGTAGTATAGGTGGTACCGTATCTGGCATCTTAATCATCAACAGCAATTGCAGCTGGTCCTCTAGAAAACATTTGCACTTACATACTACAATTGTAGAAATGTAAGATTGGTCAGCTTTGAAAGAAGCCCTTTCCACTTCATCTACTAGATGCGAAACCTGTTTTCTTTGTAACCTACTCCAATGGTCCCATAGATTAGTACCAACTATTATTCGTGCTTTGTTCAGGTCCATTCCATTTTGTTGTGGCCTTATGTTACTATTAGGACTAGCAACATGCTTTGCGAATAATGTATAAACTTGGTTAATATTTGTATGTGTTATCACCATTGTCCCATTAATTATGCATTTCAACATTGAGTATGGTAAGCGCATGCTCTTTAGTACATATCTCAATGCATTATTATTATTATTATTATTATTCTATCAATGGGATTGTGGAAACATCACGTCTATTACCATTAGAGAAACAATGTAATTTTAAACTGAATGTTTCATAATTAGCGGTGTTGGGATGAATCATCCAGAATAATATCTGTCAGAGGGGTAATGCACATTATGTGGAACAGTGCGCAGTACTGATGCTGTTTTTATACTGTATACTCTGTCCATTAGAAAAGGACTAGTTGCAAGTGGAGTAACGTGCCCGTGACAGACTCCAATTTACATGCATACATGTACTGAATTTTCTCATTGTAAACCTCTAAAAAAGTGTGGCAGATATATGGCGTACACAAATGTGGACATGCTTCCAGTCCTTGATGCATCTGATAACAGGACTGGTGTTGCCACTCGTGGATAAGCTTCTACATATTCTCGTCAACACCATCCAGATAAAAATGTGTTCCGTTCTCTGGAGCTGTGCCTTCGGGAGTCAGATTCTCTCCTACCACTATTGCATCACAGAGGTCATTCACGGACTCGCCATACTCCAGCTACCAAGGAAGCTATTCTGGAGGTCATACACCAAGAACCTCAGCGAAGTACAAGTAGTGTACCAAGGCAGCTGCGTGTCTCGCAACACACTGTCGTTAACATGCTGCACGAGCATGGGCTGCACCCCTATCATTATGCTTTTACACAACACCTGCATCCTGCAGATCGCCATCAGTGAATGCAATTCTGCGAATGGTTCCAACAACAATAGGAAGCTAACAATGATGTCAAGAACACCATAATATGGTCGGATGAGGCAGCATTCACTCGTGAGGGTTTCTTCAATAGGCACAATCTCCACCATTGGTGTGAGGTTAACCTGCATGTCACCCACGACTGTGGATATCAAGTTCGCTTTGCTATCAATGTCTGGGCTGGAATATTGGGCAACAGATGTTTCTCCCCTACATGTTGTCGGACCATTTGACTGCACATAGGTATCATACATTTCTCTCAAACTATCTGCCTGATGCGCTGGAAGACGTTTCACTACATGTTTGGCAGAGGATATGGTTCCAACATAATGGTGTACCTCCACACTCTGGAGTTAATGAGTGAACATTTCCAGGGAAATGGCTCAGACGGGGAGGTTCAGTTGTAGGGCCACCGTGTTCACCTGACCTAAATCCCCTGGATTTATTTCTGTGGGGACACCTGAAGGGGTACATGTACTCTACTCCGCCGGCAAATGTGGAAGAAAATATATATTCATAGGTAGTTTAGTATAGCACTTTGGATAATTTGTGTGGTAGCTATTGCTGATGGTAGTGGTAGTAGATCAATGTGTAGTTATATATGACATAACTAATCTTAGCTAGGTCTATGAGTTGTCTTTGGCGATTTATGTCTCATTGCAAAAGTTGTCTCTATTAATGTTATTGTTTATGCATCATAAATTGTTACAGTTCTTTCCTTATTATGTATCTCAGGCAAGCGTGCATCTGAATAATGACTTTGTTGTATTGATTATCTGAGCCCTTCTAAAGGATCTTTATGAGTTACAGAAGGATATATCTGATATGTTTGTGTCAATTATTCCAAGGGTTGATTTCACTAGTGTAAGAGGCTGCTGGTTCTTCTTGGGGTGAGAGGCCGTGCACCGCCTTTTGTGGAGAGCTTTTAAGCAGCACTCAAATGTGAAATGGATCTTGCCTGAGGAGTAGTGCATGGAGCATATGCTTGACAGGAGGAAGCTGGTGTTTTGAGTCACATCTACATCTATACTCTGCAAGCCACAGTGAGGTGCATGGCAGAGGGTATGTCTCATTTTATCATTAGAGCCTCTTCCTGTTCCATTTAACATATACAGCATGGAAAGAATCATTGTGCATGCAGTAATTATTCTAATCTTATCTTCACGATCCCTCTGTGAACAATACATATGGGGTTGTAGTATATTCCTAGAATAATCATTTAAAACCGGTTCTTGAAACTTTGCCAATAGACTTTCTCAGGATAGTTTACATCTGTCTTCAAGAGTCTTCAGTTCCTTTCAGTATCTCTGTGACATTCTCTCATGGAGTAAACAATCCTGTGACCATTTGTGCTGCCTTTCTCTGTGCATGTTCAATATCCTCTGTTAGTCCCATCTGGTACAGGTGCCATACACTTGTGCAATACTCTAGAATCAGTCAAATGAGTGATTTGTAAGCAATCTCCTTTGTAAATTGATTGCACTTCCCCAGTATTCTACCAATAAACCAACGTCAACCACCTGCTGGTGTTCACAATCGAGACCCATGGACAGGTAGACTGCCAGTCTTAGATTGACCACTGTTTGGGGGATGCTGAAGGAGAGGGAGAGGGAGAGGGAAAGGGGGAGGGAGAGGGGGGATGGGGAGGGGAAGGGGATGGGGAGGGGGAGGGGAGGGGGAGGGAGAATTGGAGAGGGAGAGGGAGGGGGGAGGGGGAGAGGGAGGGGGAGGGGGAGGGGGAGAAGGAGAGGGAGAGGGAGAGGGGAGAGGGAGAGTGGAGAGGGAGAGGGAGAGGGAGAGGGAGAGGGAGAGGGAGAGGGAGAGGGAGAGGGAGAGGGAGAGGGAGAGGGAGAGGGAGAGGGAGAGGGAGAGGGAGAGGGAGAGGGAGAGGGAGAGGGAGAGGGAGAGGGAGAGGGAGAGTGCAGTCTTTGCTTCATATCTCATTCTTCCAGAAGTCCACATATGCCCTCGCTATGTTGCTGCACGCCATAAGGTCTTGGGCTGTGCATGCTCTTGGACGGTTTACTAGCAGACATTGAAGCAGATGGTTCATGGTCTGGATCTTCCCACATGGACACAAAGCACTTTCACGAAATCCCCACTTGTGCAAATTTTTGTTAAATCTGCACATTCCTGAATGCAGCCTGTCCAGGGTTTTCCATCTCTGACACTCAAATTCCGCACCTGATGGCAGCACTTCCTCAGAATCGTGAGCAGATTCTTGTTTTTCCTGCCACAGTCTTTTTCTAGAAGTTTTTGGTGGATCTGTGAGTGGTTCAGTTGAGTGGAGGAAATTACTTCTTGACTTAAGGCATTTTGGTACCATTTGGTTCCCATGTAGCAGATGATATTGATCTTGAACCTGTTTTGTTTGTTCAGTTCTGCTCTGTATTGAACGTCAGACATTTGGTGGAGCAATTCCTGATAATGAGTATAGATGTTCTACTCTTGTTGGCTTAAGACATCCAGTAATATGTCTACATGTCTGGTCCAGGACAGTGTCCAGTTTGTTTGTTTGACATGACCGCTCCAAGGCAGAACAAGCAAACTCAGCAGCAGAGTAACAAAGTACCATTGCAGTGGTGTGTAAAACTTCTGGATTAGCTCCCCATTTTGATGTTGTTAGCTTGCCAAGTAAGTTATTTTGTGATTGATCTTTTGACCTCCTCTTCTCAATGTGTCACTTGAATGACAGTGTCCTATCAAGAGTAACTCCCAAGTACACAGGGAAAGGGGCAGTGTGTTAATCTTGTGTCATTCCACCAAACATTCAGTTCTCGCTTTGCCTTTCTGCTGTTAAGATGGGCCAGCCGGTGTGGCCGTGCGGTTCTAGGTGCTTCAGTCTGGAACCGCGTGACCGGTACGGTCGCAGGTTTGAATCCCAATAGAAAGATCTTGACCGGGGACTAATAGGCTGGTCGTTTGTATAAATATTGAATAACATGGGGGGCAAGAACACTGCCCTGGGGGGCCCATTTTTTTGTAGTTGCCATCTGCTCTTTTTACCCTGGAACTCAACAAAATATCTTCTGTTAACTAGAACTGATTTGAGTACAGCAGTGAGTTGAGGGCTTTTTGTTGTTTTTTGCTCTTTCAAAATGAGATTTCTGAGGCTGATGGTATCATATGCTACTGTCAAATCTATAAACACCACCCCTGTAGCTAGTCTTTTCTCAAACCCATCTTCAATATACTGGGTTAAGCTGAGAGCTTGACTGGTAGAAGATTTTCCAGGCCGAAATCCTGCTTGCTCTTTTATTGTGATGCCCTCAATCAGCTCTTTTAATCTGTTTAGTATCAGTCTTTCAAAACAGTTTGTAAGCTGTACACAACATAGAGGTCGACCGATAACTCTTAGGATCTTCTGGGTCTTTACCAGGCTTAAGAATTGCAATTATTTTTGCCTGCCTCCAGATTTTAGGGATTTGCCCAATTGCCCAACAGCAGTTCACAAACTCTAACAGCCACAATTTAGAGCAAACACCAAGATGTATCAGCTGTTCATTTTTAATATCATCTATGCCTGCGGCCTTCCAATCTTTAAACTTTTGATTGCTTCGTTCAGTTCTGATAATGTAAATGTGTGAGCGACTGTTTCATTATTTTCTTCCTGGGAAGCATTTAGTTTTCTCATATGCCCTTTCTTCAGTCTGTGTTCTGCTTCACCGTTTTTCAGCAACTGGGAGTCTGTAATGCCAACAAAGCCTGGGGTACTTGCAGATATACCATCTAGCTTTTTGAACAGTCTCCACGCTTTCCAACTACTGTGATCATGTTAACGCTTTCTACAGTGTTCCACTTCTGTCTTTTATTTTCAATCATTGTTGCTATGACTTCTTTGCCACCTCCATTGTTTCTGGGGAGAATGGGTTGGCATCATAGAGATCACAATATGTTTCGTATTTCTCTTTTGTCTCTTCACTGTAACCTGGAATGTATGATTTCCTACATCCTCTGTGCCATGCACAGTATTTTAAAGCTTTAACAAACTCACTGTATTTTTCTGGTAGAGGCTGAAGAATGAAAGTTTGTTGTCCACTCTTTTCAAGAAAGCTTCCCAGTTAGCTTTTTGGAAATTAAATCTATTTCGAACAGGAAACTGTGTTGGTTGTATCACTGGGTTGATTTTGCAGAGTATTGGTCAGTGCTGGGACTTTGGGATGGGATTAATATGAGCTTTTGGCTTATGTTTGCAAGAGTATTGCTAGTGAAACATAGATCTGGATTATAGCCTCTTTTCCATCTGCCACTGTTGAATGATGGAGACTGTTTTAGATTGTGATCAAATGGAGCTTGTTGTTTTCAGCCCACTGTTCCACTAGTTCCCCTTCTTTGTTAGTTTGTGTATATCCCCAGGCCACATTGTGACTGTTGAAGTCTCCCATTATTATGTCTGGTATATCGTTGTTCTTCCCAGCGGTGTATTGAACTGATATGGTACGTAGGGCGGCTTATATACAGAGTGGATATTTATGTTACCCAGCTACAGAGACTATTTCTATGCTATTCTGATCATTAATTCTAGCTTCTGTGATTTTGAAATCATACTTGATGAAAATTGCACTTCCGTATTGGTTATGGGGAATCTCTTTGAGTAGCTACATGCCAGGTATTTTTGGCCGTGTGGAGTGTGGAGTGTGGGTTAGTCCAGGGCCTCGCTGCGATGCAGCACTTCCTTTCACGTCGATCACCTGCTACCCTACCTAAAACCTCTTTCCTCATTACCTTAGCCAGCTTCATCCTAACCCACAACTTCTTCACTTTTGAAGGCCAGACATACCAACAATTAAAGGGAACAGCCATGGGTACCAGGATGGCCCCCTCGTACGCAAACCTATTTATGGCTCGCTTGGAGGAAGCCTTCTTGGTTACCCAAGCCTGCCAATCCAAAGTTGGGTACAGATTTATTGATGACATCTTCATGATCTGGACTCACAGTGAAGAAGAACTCCAGAATTTCCTCTCCTACCTCAACTCCTTTGGTTCCATCAGATTCACCTGGTCCTACTCCAAATCCCACGCCACTTTCCTTGACGCTGACCTCCATCTGTCCAATGGCCAGCTTCACACATCCATCCACATCAAACCCACCAACAAGCAACAGTACCTCCATTTTGACAGCTGCCACCCATTCCATATCAAACGGTCCCTTCCCTACAGCTTAGGTCTTCGTGACAAACGAATCTGCTCCAGTACGGAATACCTGAACCATTACACCAACAACCAGAAAACAGCTTTCGCATATCGTAACTACCCTCTCGACCTGGTACAGAAGCCAATAGCTAGAGCCACTTCCTCATCCCCTCAAACCCCAGAACCTCCCAAAGAAGAACCCCAAAAGTGCCCCACTTGTGACAGGATACTTTCTGGACTGGATCAGACTCTGAATGTGGCTCTCCAGCAGGGATACGACTTCCTTAAATCCTGCCCTGAAATGAGATCCATCCTTCATGAATCCTCCCCACTCACCAAGAGTGTCTTTTCCGCCATCCAACTAACCTTCGTAACCTCTTGGTTCATCCCTATGAAATCCCCAAACCACCTTCCCTACCTCTGGCTCCTACCCTTGTAACTGCCCCCAGTGTAAGACCTGTCCCATGCACCCTCCCACCACCACCTACTCCAGTCCTGTAACCTGGAAGTTGTACACGATCAAAGCAGAGCCACATGTGAAAGCACCCACGTGGTTTACCAACTGACATGCCTACACTGTGAAGCGTTCTGTGTGGGAATGACCAGCAACAAACTGTCCATTTGCATGAATGGACACAGGCGGACAGTGTTTGTTGGTAATGAGGATCACCCTGTGGCTAAACATGCCTTGGTGCACGGCCAGCACATCTTGGCACAGTGTTACACTGTCCGGGTTATCTGGATACTTCCCACCAACACCAACCTATCAGAACTCCGGAGATGGGAACTTGCCCTTCAATATATCCTGTCTTCCTGTTACCCACCAGGCCTCAACCTCCGCTAATTTCAAGTTGCTGCCACTCATACCTCACCTGTCTTTCAACAACATCTTTGCCTCTTTACTTCCACCTCGACTGACATCTCTGCCCAAACTCTTTGCTTTACAAATGTCTGCTTGTGTCTGTGTATGTGCGGATGAATATGTGTGTGTGTGTGTGCAAGTGTATACCTGTCCCTTTTTCCCCCTAAGGTAAGTCTTTCCGCTCCGGGATTGGAATGACTCCTTACCCTCTCCCTTAAAACCCAAATCCTTTCGTCTTTCCCTCTCCTTCCTCTTTCCTGATGAGGCAACCGGTGGTTGCGAAAGCTTGAATTTTGTGTGTATGTTTGTGTTTGTTTGTGTGTCTATTGACCTGCCAGCGCTTTTGTTTGGGTAAGTCTCATCATCTTTCTTTTTAGATATATTTTTCCCACGTGGAATGTTTCCCTCTATTATATTCATATCATTAATTTGAACCCAACAATTACGTTTGTTATTGTCACTGTTTCATTCGTAATCTTTTCTGTCGTCTTATTTCCTCCTTCTGTTTTTGCCTGTAGTTTCACTTTGTATTCACCTTCTCCTTTTTTTACCGTAATCCAGTATACAATTATATCCCGCCGATATATACTCAATAATGTCTGCTTGTGTCTGTGTATATGTGGATGGATATGTGTGTGTGTGCGAGTGTATACCTGTCCTTTTTTCCCCCTAAGGTAAGTCTTTCCGCTCCCGGGATTGGAATGACTCCTTACCCTCTCCCTTAAAACCCAAATCCTTTCGTCTTTCCCTCTCCTTCCCCTCTTTCCTGATGAGGCAACCGTTGGTTGCGAAAGCTTGAATTTTGTGTGTATGTTTGTGTTTGTTTGTGTGTCTATCGACCTGCCAGTGCTTTTGTTTGGTAAGTCTCATCATCTTTCTTTATATATATTGGCATGACTACCAACTAGGTGTTTACCAGGATGAATGAACACTGCTAAACTGTGGCCAAGAGCTAAGTGGGCCACCCTTTGCACAACATAATATGCTCATGCTTGATTTCAGTGGCTGCTTCACAACCACTGCCATCTGGATCCTCCCCTAAATCCCCAGATTTTCTGAACTGTGCAGGTGGGAGTTACCCTTACAACAAATTCTCTGCTCCTGAAATTATGCTGGCCTCAATCTATGATAACAAACTGTCCTCCCCCTCCCCCCCCCCACCCTACAATTTCCACACCCTCTGTCCTATAATATTGTCACAATTCATATCTCCTCAACCTCACTGTGCACCACTCTCTGCAGTGCACCCACCAATCTTTTCCCCTCTCTGCTCCTCTCCTGTTTTACTGCATGGGCAAGGAATATGGGCTGCTGAACTGACAAAAAGGCAGTAATAGCATGAAGGCTACCTAGTTGTCAAACTTAGCAACATAAGTGTAAGTTACAGTGGGTCTGTTAAGTTGTCTGCTTTGTTAAATAATGTTCTAGGTTAATGTTGTGTGTAATGTGTTAATGAATTGCTCAGATTTTGAAAAGGGTTTATATTGTATGCTGTATTAGCTGAGCCAGGAAGAGCTACCTGTTAATTGATAAAAGGCTAACTAGTTACACTATTTCTTGTTTCACCTGCTAGGAAATGTTTAATTTAAAAGAAAAAAAGGGTTGTAAGGTTGTCAGTTTTTCTGAGCCAGCTATTGGCAGAGGCTGAATAATGACTAATTGTCAACTTCATTATTACTATTTCCTAAAAATAAGAGAATACTTTCAATTTGGCTTTTAATTTTAAAATGGGTAAAGTTTGCCGTGAGGATGGCCAAGGTGCTGCATAAGGCTGCTTGAATTAACATCTTTCAATACTACCATGGTTTGTATGTCCCAACATAAATCTACCCTCTCCCTCACCACTTCTCTTATCTATCCTGATGTGTAGTGGCCCAGAATAGGTAGGGACGTTATGGATTGTTAATAAATGGGAGTGACAGTGTATTTCCTCAAAAAATGAAATGTGCTGAAGTAATACCCAGTTGTGAAAGTGGAGATAAGCATGTGATCTCTAAATTATACAATCACTCCCCTTGTTACTGTAAAGGTTTCTCTACTGAGAAAGCATTATATGGACTCACATACTCAGTTTTGTGGAACTCAACCACGAAAATTACCCTGCTGTCATTCTCTAAGATGTTGTCATGGCTTTGAAAATGTAGTTTGCAAAATTCCACCTGGGATACTAAAATGTTATGTTGTTAAATACACTTTCTTTATCTAAATATTTCGATGACAGAAAACATAGGGTTATATTAACAAATGATGAAATAGGACTAAACCAAAATTTGTAGTGGAGACGTTCTAAATACAGCATTTCACAAGTTTCAGTACTTAACCCATTCATGTTCTTGATGTACATAAATTATTAACTACAGATGATTTCGCCTCGCACCCACCATCTGCTGCCACTAAAAACCCAGTAAAAGACAGTATCATGCAGCATGAAAACTGATACTTGCAGCCGTCCTTATGTGCCAGATGCTAAGGAGGCTAGAGCAGGAGGAGCAGTGTGCGGTGGCGGTGGTCATGAAGCAATTCCGACAGCGATGATCTGTCTCGTGTGTGCGAATGATATGAGACGAGGAACAGTTGCAAAGCTTGATCCCTGGTGTGTGTGGAGTGAAGTTTAGCCATCTGCTACTTGAAGGTTCTGGCAAAATGTTCTGTTCGCCATTTGACTGTGGATAGAACGGTGCACTAGTTAGATTCTGTATGCCATTGCATTCACAGAATGTTTCAAATTCATTTGATGTGAACCGAGGGCCGTTGTCTGACACTATGACTTCAGGTAACTCTTCAAGGCAAAAAAATCAATGAAAACACCTGAATTGTGCTATGTGATGTTGTCAAGTTCATTGGCACAGTAAAAGAAACTTGCTATATGAGTCAGCCACAATCAACCAATGGGTGTACCAAAAAGGTCCCACAAAGTCTACGTGCACATGTTGCCATGGTGAATGCGACTTAGGCCAAGCAAAGAATTTTTTTGCTGGAGCAGACTGATTTTCCACACTGTGATGTCATCTGTTCTATTTGGGCGTCCATACCCTGCAAGTACAATGTCGACATGCTAACTGTTGTACAAACAATACTCCAGTGTCCTTGGTAAGTAACTGCAATACTTTGTTTTGCTACGCTTTAGGGATCAACACACTTGAATGTCCATTGTCATTTTGAAAAACAATTACATCGTTCTGTACAACAAGGCTATGCCAATATGCAAAACATTGGCACACTACAGAGTTCTTGATGCTACACAAGGAATGAGGCCAAGATGTGCAAATGTAGGTGAGCAAAATGTTCAAATCTGGATCAGCTTCCTTGGCCTGTGCAGTTTTCCTATAGTCCAGCGGAAAAAACTAACGCACCAATATGACAACAAGATGCAGCAGAAGAGTCAAAGTCTGTATTAGGACCAATCAGAAGACGTGAAAGAGCATCCGCATTACCATGATGAGATGTCAAATGATACACAATCTTGTATTGGTATTGAGACAACAACAGAACCCATCGTTGCAGTTTTTGGGCATTTCGTACAGGAACTGATTTTGCTGGATGAAACAAGGACAGCAAAGGTTTGTGATCCATCAGCAAGTAGAATTTTATGCTATACAAATAGTGGTGAAATTTGGTGACACCATACACAACAGCCAAAGCCTCTTTTTCAATTTGTGAATAGGTACACTCAGCTTTGGACAACAGTTTTAATGCGAAAGGAATAGGTCTGTCTTTACCACCAATTCTGTGTGAAAGCACTGCACTGATTCCATAAGAGGAAATGTCAACTTGCAATACAACTCCGTTATCTTGCAAATTCTTTAAGTTCAGCTGTGACTTTGACCTGTAAAGCAACTGGAACAGTTCTGGCCCAGAAAAATTTCAGCTGATCATTGTCTTTTAGAGTAATATGGGCAACAAAATTTTTAGCTTTGCCTAAACCTTCAGGAAAGAGTTCTGGGAATTCTTTTAGCAAGCTAGTTACACTGTCTTTTGCATTGAATTTAGACACTGACAACACATTGTCCTGGATGTTAAAGCCAAATAAATCAAAGAATCAAGACCAAATATATTCTCACACTCGCATGATTGTAGCACTGTAAAAGTCACTGTTCACATATGCGAGCGATACATGGCAGGCAAAGTGTATGTTCCGAGAACAGGGATGTTTCGTCCACGATAAGCCATCAGTTGTGTGCTAGTTTTAGACAGGCGTGGGGAGCCTAACACTTCATATGTGTGACGATTTAGCAGTGTGACAGAGGCACCCGTGTCCAACTGAAATTTCACAAGTTTCCCACAAATAAGTAAATGAACAGAAAGTTTGTTTGACTGACATATCACTGTAGAAACTGCATGCTTGCTAGTTTTGCTAATGGGCTATTTCAGACCGGGAATATACTGCATTGAAGACATGTGCCTTGTGACTATATTTTTGTGAGTGGACCAAATTCTTATGTTTATTCCATTGCAAACATATGGATTGCACATGTCCTTTCCTACAACAAGCGTAACACTGAGCTTGTCACGAGGGGCAGTCTTGGTGTTTGTGCTGTGAGTGACACCCAGGGCAATACTTCACTCTGTTTGCCTGTGTAGCTGCCTGTTTAGCAAACTGCTTACACAGCATAGAAGATTGTTCACTTGAGAGGGCTAGCGCACACCGCCGGTGCAGAATGGGGCTACCATGAGCAAGGTACTCAACCCGACAAATAGATGGCTGATCGTTCTGACCTAGCATTTGCACTACCTGCTCTAATGATGGATCGGGTTGTTTCAAAATTTGTTCTCTGAGTTTGACATCAGGCACATTTTACACGATTGCATCATGCAACATAAAATCTGAATGTAAAGCACGGCAGGCACATTTGAATTTACATTTCCTCATCATACCCTGCAAATCTATTACCCACTCACGATAAGTTTGTTCTGGGCGTTTTTTGCAATTGAAGAATTGATACCCAGATGCTACCAAATTCACTTGTTAGTCATAATAGTTTGTTAGGGAATGTACTACTTGGTCGCATGACAAATCACTTGGAGTGGCATTAGGATATATAACTTCTGGTAGGTCTGAACATTGCACTTCCTACTATTGACAAGAGATAGGAAAGTTTTACAGTACCTGGTACATTGTGGATGATGAGATGGGATTCGAACAGGGACAACCACTTAAGCGAGTCTTCTTCTTGTTCACGAAACTTTCGAAAAGCTGGTATAGCAGCTGTAATAGGTGGTGCTTGTTCCACCGGGCACACAGTGTTGGCGAGCAGCTGCTGCACCATGTTGAGCAGTGCTGATATTTGCTGTATCTAATGATTGCAGCTGTGGTGACTGAGCAGGGGGCAGGACAGGTGAGAGGGTCATGTTGGAAGACACAAATGTAACAAAAAGACAAAAATATGTACAAAGAGATTTTCTGCAATGCCCACTTGAAAACACTGATTAGCAAAAATGATAAGAAACTTTTAAAGCAAAGCAATAAGTAAAGACAAGAGAGAATTAAGGCGCTGCGAAAAAATTTTTGTGGCATTCGGCTCTGGGTTCGGAGGATACTCGTCGCCAGTTGTTGGGTCCTGCCCACTCATCTCATATAGGGTGCCTAAGGGATGCTGTGTTCTCAGAATGCTATACAAAAATTCAAGCAAATAACATTAGCAGTTTTATTTCAATAAAGCAGATTGACAATACTTAACTTGTATTTACAAAGGTATCTCAAACAATGGGCTATATGCTATATAATGCAGAGTCCTTGGCTATATGCAATGTTCCTGCAAGTTGACACACGTCACTAATACTGCTCCATGAATCTTGTCCACTAATGACTACTAATGTCCGTATACTGAGCCAATCTGAGCGGCTGAGGCTGGCAGGAGAGGTGCTCATATTCACTTCAGCTTGAGCGTGCTCCTGTTGTGGCACGGTCCTAATCAGCGCACCATTCGCCAACTTCATTTCACCACCTTCTCTGGTCTGGCATCCTTCTTCTTCATTCCAGCACTTGTGGTTATGCCAGAACAGTGTGTCTTGGCCTTGAGGCCATAACAAGAAGTGGCCACTCCTACACATTATCTGATAGTGTAGCTTCAACAACACTTTTTAGCTACATGGTAAGTAGCATTGTTCATCGTGTAGTGATGCAACCCAGTTTGGTCAGAAAATTGTAAGTCCTTAACAGAACATAGGGGAAGTAGCATGGAAATGCAATAGGGCACACTACATTAGCAGCCATGAGCTGCTAGCCACCAATGTGGCTACATGTGAGTGACAATAACAGACATGCCAGTGGATTTCACAGCTAGGATAGCTGAGCTCAGCAGTAAATGGTGCTACACAATAACCATGTGGCAAATGGGAAGCTGTCAGCAGACCAGGGTAAGTCTGTTGTCAAGGTTCGTTTACACTGCCATTTGTATCGGCACATGTATGAGATACATGTAAATGCGACTTTGCGACATGTATCGCGACTTGTATGAGTTGACAAGTATCAACCTCATACATGTATGAGCGTGCGTTTACACTGGTTGATATGTATCACTGTGCGACAGCTTTCGATGACGATTTGGAAGATTTCACATTTTTATGTGCTGGTACACTTGCTCTTTTGGAAGATGATAGGAAGAAAAGGCGGAGGAAGTGTAGATGGTGGCAGAGAGTTTCTCGCGAATTAACGCTAAAGGATGGCGCATATTTTAGAAATTATGTTAGGATGAGTATGGAGGATTTCCGCGGTTTGTTATCACTTGTGGCTCCTCTTGTGTCCAAAACCAACACAAACTTTCGGGAAGCGATTCCACCAGAGGATCAGTTGGCAGTAACACTCCGTTTTTTGGCCACTGGGGATTCCTCTTGAAACGAAGATTTCATTGCAAAACATTTGCATTGTCGCACAATTGCTAATGCCAACATCTCACACACGATTGTCGGCATCCGTTGTCAACATTATCACGTGAGGCCGCCGGAATAATAGCAAAAAATTGATATACGTGCCAGATGCATGAAAAAATTATAGAATGTATTACATACTCTGATATATATATAAATTTTACCTTCACTTCTTGGAATAAAACTTGCATAATGGCCTCGCAAACACGAAGAATAATGTTGCATATGGCACTTTTTGATGTTCTATGCAGATACATTAACGTTGAAACGATAGTCGGCACCTCCAAAACTCAAACAGCCGCCAAAGAGCCTGGTACTACGCATGCGCTAATCGTCAAAATAAGCGGCAGGCGACAAGACGACAGGAAATGATAGTACTGCACATGCGCGAGTTCAAATGTCACTCATACATGTCGCATATATGGCCAAAAAGCGATATACAAAATGTATACGCGACATGTATGAGCTCGAGGGTCCGCATACAAGTTCCGTGAATTTTTGTATGAGGTGATGTATCGCGACATGTCAAATTGACATGTCGCTCATACATGTCGCGATACATGCATCCCAGTGTAAACGTACCTTTACAGTAACATGACTAGGTACCTGGCTTTAACCCATTAGTGCCAGAATTAATTTTTTCTCGATTTTTTTTAATTTGTGTTATTATGTCTGTAAAAGGCATAAATTACACAACAGAGTTGTTTTGACGAAAGTCATTACCGCCATTAGCGAGATATTTGATGTTGCCATATGGCAACACTAGGCGCTTTCACAACCTAAATTTAGGTGGATTACAACTTCAAGTAAAATAAGTAGGTTATTGAAATTTCTTATTACATATACAAGTTTTCTCCAAATATATTATTCAGTCTTCATCGTACAATTGATACTTTATAACACAGTACAATTAATAATCAAAAATCAAACCTTGAACGCAGCATTATTTTACATGAAATGGAATAAAACAGTCAATACACAATCCCACATTACACTTTGAACACATTGTTCTCACAATAGATTTACAGTCCTTGTGTGCACACCTTTTCTTCTTCTTCTTCTTTCCTTCTGTGTGCTGGATGAGGTGGTCAGTCTTATCAAACCTAATTGAATCTGATATGCGGCTGTTGGAACATGCCCTTGATGCAGGTCTCCTGGCTCCTTTTGGTACAGCTTGGTGTCTTTGCAAGTACACTGTTGCTACTTCTCTCTTGAAATCAAGCTGAGAAATAGTTTGGTTTCTTGCTTTATTATACAAAATCCAACTGTTTTGTATGACGACATCTAATATCCATGTAAAGAGACACCAGTACCATTTCTTGCTTCTTATTGCAATGCGATAGCATGCTAGATTCTGATCCATCTGATCAGTACCTCCCATTATGTATTACATTTGGCTACCAGTTTTGGTCTGGGAATCATTATATTTCGCTTTTTTAGTTCCAAGAATCTCTTGACTTGGTCAACTTCTTGTGCACCACATGAAGAAGAGATCATTGTGACAACTGAGCTGTCCAGCCACCGCACATACAATAATCCATCATCCTTCTCTATCCGGATCTAGGGGATCAACAAACACATCACCTTCAATATCGTCATTATAAAGAATCTCCAGCGCCTCAGCAAGCGAGAAACCTCTTCTAAAACAAACAAAAGAAAATTCATCCTTTTACTGAGTACAAGTGCCTAGCGTTGCCATATGACAACACCAACGTTCAAACGGCCTAAATGAATGTAATTTATTTCTCAGCTAGCAGTAACCTCCAAATAATATATATTTGAGTATTTAAAGCACAACCATACTAAAGAAACAAATTATATATCTTAAGTTACTTTGTAACACACACTTACTCGAACTTATACTCCATTTTTCTTCATCATTCAGCAAACGACAACTTCCGTATACTGCTTACGTGGCAGAATTTAAATGTATTGTTAAAACTGTTGCATTGTAATGATCTGTACAGTCTTGCGGAACGGAATCCAGTGCTGCTAATACTCTCGCTTTGTTGATGTCGTGGAATCAATTATTTTAAAAAAGTGTTACAAACGCTGCCATATGGCAAGGCACGGCACTAATGGATTAATGAAACAAATGGGCATCAGAGGCATATAAATAAGTTTAGACGTGAATCCAGCAGTACCACCATGACACTAGACAGACACTGGGCAGAGAGATGAATGGGCTCCTCCAGCTGCAGCCATCAGTTTGAGACTGGCCTGTGCCTGCCGCACACAGTAAGTCCTCCACAGTACTTGGTGTCACAACCCTATCGATCTGCCATCCATGCCTGCTACCACTAACGTTAGTTCCAGTGGTACTTGGCACCACAGTGCCAGCTGCCTGCCAACTTCTGTCCAAGAGCAGTTGTTTGTACCTCGTACACAGGAGACTCCACATGCCATCACCATGGCCACATGAGGAGCCAAGGGCCCATCTCGCACCACTGCAGCACAACATGGCATACTGCTGGTGCCAAGGGTCATGGCTTACAGTGGCTGCCAGCTTCAGTGGCATGAGAAGCCAGCTCAGTAGCACCAAGTTGAAGCTGCCATTCATCAACCCCAGCCAGGGTCAATGAGGAGAGGCATGCCTGCCTCACTACACAACATATTGAGATCAATAAAAGTGCTTTGTAAATGTTAACAGTGTTTGCACTGGACCCCCTGCCTCTATCTCCAGCTCTCTGACACTGCAGAGTGATGTTAGGAGAGCCGAAGTCACTGCAGTCAACAGCAGAGGGATGCTATCCCACAGCGCATCATCCAAGCCACAGCCTGCGGTATCATTGACAGGTTGAGTGAGAGTATTTTTGTTCTTGTGTGATGATAGTGATAGTTATGGGGTCGAAGTTCAGAGGAGCCAGCTGACTTATCACAGTTTAAGGGGAATTCTAGAGATGAGTGTTTGGGGTCCATGTGTTGTACTCAGTGACTGGGTACTCTACCCCCTATAGGCTAATAGAGTACTCAGCAACTAACTGTTCTGTCTAATTAGTTTTGTTGTTTCTTTTTGTTTGTTTGAGTTGTGAAAATGAATAAGGTTGAGGAAGAGGCAAAGTCAGAGACACAAGGTGTTGCCAGTGAGGAGATTTTGCGATCATTAGTGAATCAGATAGCCCATTTAAGAGCAGATAATGTAGTTATAAATAATTTATTGGCTGAGAAGGAACAGAATTGTTGAGGTCTCAGGTTCTAGGGATGGATCAAGCTATTGCTAACCTTGTTTCTCTCTTCTCTGATTATGTGATAGTATTTGTGGAAGATCTCAAGTAACTGGCTAACTTAGGAAGTTGGTCAGATAAGCAGTTACTGCAGATTGTAAGGTTATGCTTGATGGAGTAAGCAAAGTTGTTCATAAGGTGCATAGAAGCATTATGCAGAGACTTTTGATCAACTGAGATAGAACAATGGTAGAGAAAGCAGAATAGTGCGCATTTTTTTTTTTTTTTTTTTTCATAAGCAGCTGGGTATTGTTTCCAGAAGACATGATGAGGCATCAGAGGATATTGCAGATGGGATTAGGAAGTTGAATGTTCAAACTTATGAATTAGCACAGAATGATGAGGTGAACAAGATGGTGCTGCAGGAGGCCAAGTAGGGCACTTGCTTTCTGGGCAGATTTGACTCCAGAGATGTTTAGGAGGGTGAGTACAGGGGCGCTTAAAGATCTCCACTCTGTCATTAGGTAGCATTGGCACATGAAAAAATTGATAGATCAACAGAGGTGAGGGATTAGAGGCATGTATTCATTGATTGTGAAGTATTTTAATTGTGGATAAACATGACATATGCATAGGCAGGGCTACCAACCACAAAGGAGTGATGGATTTAATTGAGCTGGCCAACAATTTAATGGGAATGATAGTGGGGAAGATGCAGGTCACTGACAAACATATAGGGGTGGTAATAGAGGTGGTCCAGGGAGAAGGAAGGGTCCATTAAACTTAGGAAGAAACACCAAGGCCACAAACAGAAGTATGCAGTAAAAATAAATTCAATAAGAACGAATAAAGAGGTGGAATGTGCCATAATAGGAGAGATAGTTGGTAGGAAATATAGTTTTATTGGACACAGGGGAGCATGTGTCAGTCACCTCAAGATAGTTAGTGGGTAAGAGGCATTAAAACCCACCACATTATAATTTGTGAGGGGCAAAGGGTATTGATGCACAACCATTAGCATCAGTAGTAATGATTCTTTTGTTCGAAGCTACCAAGTTTAAGCAGTGTGTGAAAGTGATGTCTCATGTAAATAAGGGCTAGAGCACGATTCTAGGGTTGAACTTCCTGCTTCCAAATCAAGCCATAATTGATTTTTGACAATGTGTAGTGGAACCTAGTGGGAAGACATTCTGGCTAGAGCAAACTGTTATCAATGCTGATCTGCCATGAGGAAACAATCCAGTTAAACCATGAGCAACGACATTAAGGATTAATTCACATGATTGTGTTTTAGGAGGTACGAGAAAGTCACTGTGGGTGACTGTGGAGCCTGAATTACCAGTTGATATTTTATATATAATAGAACCACCAGAAGGCAGTGAGATATTGGATGCAGCACTTTGTTTGGTGAAACATAGTATTGTATGTGTATAAGAGAGGGGCAGAGGCAAAGTACTATCTGTCAATGTTGATAATTTTGGTGCCAATGTAGTTAAGTTGTTAAATGAAACATTATTGGTTATACTAGAGATTCTGAATGAGGAAGATCGCCACACAAGTGCTGCTGGCTATGATGGGCACAGGATGCTGCTAGGACTGCACTTTATGAGAAATTGAACCATTCAAAGGGCACAGTGAGGGCACAGATGGAGGACCTGTTGCTATAATTTCAGTATTTGTTTTTCCTGCAATGGCCTTTGTTGGATATGACAGTAACAGAACACAGGATTCCAACAGGAAATGAAGCACCACAATTGCTGCAACTAGTTTTGGAGTAATTTACAAATCAACAGTTTGCTGATGGAATTACAGAAGAGAGTATTAGTCCATGGGGGCAGGAGTTATAACTGTGCCAAAGGAAGTCTATATAGGCTCAAATCAGTATTGGATTTGTTGTGATTACCACCATTTGAACAGTAAGATTATGACAGATGGCTACTCAGTTCAAACATCGCAGAGATGATAGATACACTAGAGCAAAGCCAGAGCTTCTCCATAATGGACTTAAGGAGCGGATACCATCAGTTACAAGTTACTCTGGTTACTCTGAAAGACAGACCAGAAATGGTATTGAGCACCTTTGGGACTCTATCAACATGTAAGGGTGCTCTCTGGGTTGAAGAATGCACTGGCAACATTCCAACTGTTGCTGGATAGAGTGATAAAGGGACTGAAATCACCTCAATGTCTTGTATATCTTGACGACATATTTTTCTTTTCAAGAGATATGTAAGAACATAGGCAATGTCTGAGTGAAATGTGAAAAAGTTAAGATCAGCTCATTTGACACTCTAAAACTAAACTGAACTCCGCCTGAACAGGCTGTGAAGGGCCGATGGTATCAACTGGCCACCATGTCATCCTCAGCATACAGGCATCACTGGATACAGATAAGGAGGGGCATGTGGTCAGCATACCACTCTCCCAGCCATATGTCTGTTTACGAGATCAGAGCTGCTACTTCTCAATCAAATAGCTCCTCAGTTTGTCTCACAAGGCCTGAGAGCTTCCTGCTTGCCAACAGCACTCAGCAGACTGCATGGTGACCCATCCAAGTGCTAGTCCAGCCTGACAGTGCTTAACTTTGGTGATTTGATGGGAACCAGTCTTACCACTACAGCAAGGCTGTGGGCAATTTGACACTCAGTATGGACAAATGTCACTTTGTGCATGATGGGGTTAACTATATGGGTCACATCATTTAGTAAGGATGGCATGAAGACCGATCCAACATTAATACAGCAAGAGCAAGAATTTCCGGTACCACAAGCAACTAAGGAATTACAATCTTACCTCAGTCTCACAAATTATTATAGAAAATTCGTGAAGGGGTTTGTACATATAGCCAGGCCACAAACCCAGTTGCTGAAGCAGGGGGGTTAAGTTTGTATAGTGAGAAGACTGCCATGAAGTATTTTTCGCATTTAAGAGACTGTTGATATTGAGTCTGGTTTTGTGTTTCCAGATTTTCAGGAGTTCTTATTATCATGTGATGCATCGAGTTGAGCTCTGGGGAGTGTTTTGAGCCAGGAGATTGATGGTCAAGAATATTTCATTACCTGTGCGTCAAGATAGTTGAACATGGCAGAGAAGAATTACTCTACAATAGAGAGGGAAATGTTTAGCTTGACATATACAGACCACACTGCTCCTAAGTGGTTAACTAAGTACAAGAGACCCATGCAGTAAATTGGCAAGGTCAGCATTAAAACTCAGTGAATTTTAGTTTTGTACAAAGTAATCCCTAAACCAGGAAACCAGCTTGGAAACATGGACAGGTTAAGCAGAAAAACAATGGTAATATAAGCACTAGGTCACAACCTCGGGGAATATATTTTCACAATATATATAAACGACCTAGTAGATAGTGTCGGAAGTTCCATGCAGCTTTTCGCGGATGATGCTGTAGTATAAAGAAAAGTTGCAGCATTAGAAAATTGCAGCGAAATGCAGAAAGATCTGATAGTCACTTGGTGCAGGGAGTGGCAACTGACCCTTAACATAGACAAATGTAATGTATTGCAAATACATAGAAAGAAGGATCCTTTATTGTATGATTATATGATAGCGGAACAAATACTGGTAGCAGTTACTTCTGTAAAATATCTGGGAGTATGCGTGCGGAACGATTTGAAGTAGAATGATCATATAAAATTAATTGTTGGTAAGGCAGGTTGAGATTCATTGGGAGAGTCCTTAGAAAATGTAGTCCATCAACAAAGGAGGTGGCTTACAAAACACTCGTTCGACCTATACTTGAGTACTGATCATCAGTGTGGGTTCCGTATCAGATCGGGTTGACGGAGGAGATAGAGAAGATCCAAAGAAGAGTGGCGCGTTTCGTCACAGGGTTATTTGGTAACCATGAAAGCGTTACGGAGATGTTTAACAAACTCAAGTGGCAGACTCTGCAAGAGAGGCGCTCTGCATTGCGGTGTAGCTTGCTCGCCAGGTTTCGAGAGGGTGCGTTTCTGGATGAGGTATCGAATATATTGCTTCCCCCTTCTTATACCTCCCGAGGAGATCACGAATGTAAAATTAGAGAGATTAGAGCACGCACAGAGGCTTTCAGACAGTCGTTCTTCCCGCGAACCATACGCAACTGGAACAGGAAAGGGAGGTAATGACAGTGGCACGTAAAGTGCCCTCCGCCACACACCGTTGGGTGGCTTGCAGAGTATAAATGTAGATGTAGATGTAGATGTAGAATGGGAAGTAGCGCAAAGTGCTGACAAAGAGTATAAGCAGTTTGGCAAGCAACATTGGTTTAGTGTGTACGACAGAGTATTATACAGAGAGACAAAATAGGGACCATGAGGGGTGGTGCAGGTCAAGCTGAAACTAGAAGTGTTATGTGATATATCCCATTTTATCAAGCCATGGAAAATGTTGGGTGATACATCAGAAAGTGACAGAAAAGTATTGGTGGAAAGGTAGGAAAGATTATGTGAATTGATGCAGCAGGAATTGTGTGGATTGTGCACAGTGAGTGGATTCAAGACAGAAACAGGTACTGTTACAGAGGCTGCCACAAGCAATGAAACAGTTCGTTTTGTAGGGGTGGATGTGTTAGTCATTCAACCAAACACCAGCAGGTAATCATTTGGAGCTGGACATAATAGACCTTTTTTTTTCTTTCATTACATGAAGACGGTGCCCATTCCAAACTGGCAGGCAGTCATGGTCACCCAAGCATTCATGAAAGACACAGGAAGTTTGTGTTGTCAGAGATAACGGCTAAGGACTAGGGGACAAACTTCATGCTAGAGCTGATGAAAGAGTTTCCTGGGAAACTAGGCTGGACCATTCTCAATTTGCATGACAGCAGCTGAGAAGGGGCAGATCACTGCAGAGCAACTGTTGCAGCATGTGGAACAGAATCAGGATGGTAGACATCAAGTAATTATGACCTTGAGTATCACAGTCCATAGCACCACTGTGATTGCTGTTTTGCTCTGCCTGGATTGAATACATTGGAAATGGTGAACTATGTTGAAGGCCAACACAGAACCAATACAAATTCCTGCAGACTTGATACTCTGAGCAAGAGATACAAGATTTATGGAGTCAGGGTTTAACACAGGAATTTTTGTAGCTGTTAAGAACAGCTGACTTCTTGTTGGGTATTAGGTTCATGGAATAAGGGTAGAAATAATTAAAGTAAAGAATCAGGCTGGGATAAGATCTGAGTGACCAGGTCTTCTCCACAGGGTTGGGCGGTGTAGTGCCACAACCCATTCATTGGTCAGAAAATTATTAGTCTTTAACAAAAGTGAGGAGGAGGAGCATGGAAGTGTCATAGAGCATTGCATTATCAGCCACAGTCAGTAGCTGCCAGTGTGCTAACATGTGGACCACAACAACAGACATGCCAGTGGGTTGTGCAATGGTAAATGACACTGTGCATCAAAGCAAGTCTCTTGTTATGGCAATGTGACTAGCCAATCGATTTTAATAGAACAAATGGGTACTGGAGGTCTATAAGTAAGTCTGGCTTTTAAGGCAAGGATCGCTCATCTTGGCTGGAAGCCAGCAAAATCGCTACCTCAACAGACCAACACTGGGTGGCTAAGTGACTGAGCTCTTACAGCTGTAGCCATGTGTTCAAGATTGGGCTGTGCCTGCCAGCTATATTAAATCCTTCACAGATTTGTGTCACCACCCTGACCATCTACTGCTCTTGCCTGCTGCCACCAACACTGAGTTCCTAGTGTGGGACTTGGTGCCACAGCCCCAGTCACCGGTTGACTTCTGTCCAAGAGCAATGGGTTGTACCCTGCCCACAGCAGACTCCATACACCATCACTGAATCTGCATGCAGCGTCCAGGGGCTATCTCCCGAGTGAGATGCCACTGCACCACAGCACAACAGTGCACTGACATCAAGGGTCATGGTCTACAGAGGCTGGCCTGAGCAGCATGAGGTACCAGCTCAGTTGCCTCAGGTGGAGTTATGCCTGGTGTGCTTAGCCAAAATGTCAACAATACCATCCAGTGGCTTACTTGATTAGCACATTGGCTGGACTGGCCTCCACTGCCTATCTGCAGTAGATATAAAACTTACAAAAATCACAATTTACATGCCAAACTTTTCTGAGCCACAGCAAAGGTAACTCGAGAGACATTACCAAATCAGCACAAGATTTCAATACTTTTGTTGAAAGTGTCATAGCCAAAAGAGTTGCTGCTTTTCAGTGAATGAATGATGTTTGTAGTCTTGCTAACAGGTGATTTAGCAAAGCTCACATCTGCTGATGGAAGTATGTAATGCCTGTCTGAGTAAATCTTACAAATCTGTTTTTGTTTGTCCATTTCTCCTTGTTTTTTTTTTTCATGCACTTTTTTAATCTTATTTTTTGCTGGAAACAATACAACCATCCAGGTACTATTAGGAAGAATAATTTAATTTATTGGACAATGATTTAGATCCATCATCGTCTGCCTTGCTTCTACAGTCAACTGGCAGTTTTGTATTACCAGATTTATTTGCTTCGTTTACAAGTGTGTTCCAAAACTACCTTTGTCTTATTTTTGGAATTTAAAACCTTTTTCCATTGTGCTTAATTGCTGCTATTTTGCTGAAATTGTGAAGAATTGTGCATACTGCTTGTAGAATACATTTAAGTCTTTATTACAGTTAGTCTTCTGCACTAAATAAATCTCTCTCCCAGGCACAAGAGATGCACAGGGGCACTTTCTCTCAGCTTGCTCTGTAATTGTCCTTAATACATTGTCACATAAAACTCAGTTCATTGTGTTCTAAGAATATTTTTGAAACAATTAAATTTACCATCTACTATGTCTCCTTGATGAACTGCTTCCCATTGCCTGTCCATAAATTCTCTTTCAATAATAGATAAGGGTGGGGACTGTCAGATACCATATTGATTTTTGAAGTTTAACCTAATTAGAAAGTATTACTTTTTGTTAAAATTAAGTTTGAAGGTCATGCATATTTTGTAAAGGATATTAGGCCATTCACACAATAAGCATTTGCCATATAAATTGCCAGGGCAAAATAAAAAGAGTATCAGCACTGATAGGGAGAGAAGATAATGTCAGATACAAATATTATCCTCACATATGAAGTGCAAATGTGCACTTAAATTGTATTCATATCATAAATAAGTACTTACAATAATTTCTCTCAGTGTCTAACAGAAATAACACACAAGTTGTTGATTCTATGCATCTGCACAATCAGCATGGTACTAGTCTTAACAGATAGTACATTGCACCCACTGCTCAACTTCTACATTGTCAAAGAATTTTCCTAAGCAATATGCACTTGTTGCATTTTGAGTTTGCTTGTCAGCATTATGGACATTAGATGACAAACTGCTGCTCACATTTATAGTTTTTTGATTTTGTTTAGCAGTGTATTTGGGCATCTATTGTGAGTTCCCTTACTAATGGAATCCTCCAATTGCTGCTTGTAAGGGGACCATGTAATTAAAGCTGCTGAGTTTTTGGGTCTGCTGTGTCTGAATACTGTATTTTTCAAATTAGGAACTGGTGATATTTCTTCAGGAGTGACATAAGTTTTTGAAGTTGGTGAAACTCCACTGGACTGTATTCAGAAGAATACGGTTGTTACAAGAAAACTGAGCTGACTGATGAACGGAACCAGACGTAGAGATAATTCAAATTACCTGTTTTTTAGGGAGTGATGGATAGTGGCATAGAGCCATTGCTGTTGAATGTTGTGGATGCAGGATCAGAATTTACAACTGAAGTGCTTTGTGCAGTGAGCTGTAAGACTGGGATACTTCCTTCCTCTCCTTAGGCCACATCAAAATCAAAATCCTGCAAAATCAGTTTGTTTACTGGTAACCCCATAGCCTTGAATGCATTCAGAGCTATTGAAACTGCCTGAACCTTTAAATATTTTCTACCAAATGCCTCAGAAACTTCATAATATGTTACTACACGTTTATTTTGCAATTGCCAGTTCCTGATTTCCTCACTGGAGTAATGTCTTAAAAAATGGCCCATGAAGGTTCCACCAAGGGGTTGGAGCTTGTGATTAGTATCTATTTAGTTTATTTATTTAGTCCTTCAAACCCTACATGTATAAAATCTTACAAAGATATTGGACACGGTTAGGTAAGACATGATAGGCAAATAATATTGAGATGAGATTCCTGAGCTCTGTTGATCAGAAGAAGATTTCTTATATGGCTGAAGTGGCCATCCAAGATGGGAACTGGATCTGCCTCTGAACATTTTGTAGTGGAAACAAAATGATCAAACAAGTCCAAGAACATTTTTTCCATGAAATATCATAAGAGGAGGAATAAATATTCCACTTGGACTCATTGATACCACAGTCATAATTATGGAGGCCCTTTCAGCAGAAATCATTGACCGTGTTTGTCTTTTATCTTTCAAAGCAAGGATTCTGGGCAGTTTGCTCTGGACTACAGAGAGCCCTTTTCATATACTTTAAATAAACATGACAGAGGGTAGTTTTGGGCTTCTAATGCTTCTTCATGGAGGTCAAAGAATTTCCCCACTCTTTCTCTATTGAAGCTCTTGACGGATGTACCAGACAGAGTATGCAGCAACAATTGCTGATTATGTCTCTGCATGAAACGTTTGAACCAACCTTTAACTGCGACTTCTTTCTCAACGGAAAATGACTTGGGAATATTATTCAGTTCACCTTCTGATACGCAACCCTCTTAACATCATCCCTTGCGCAACCATAATATTTCTGCTCCACCATTAGCAAATATTCATCCTTTTTTTTCTTTAATTTCATCTGGTAATATTGGCTTACATACAAGTTTAGACTTTACAGCTTCAGTGGCCTCATAGTTCAATCATATATTATCAAAGAACATTGACCAAGGTACATTGAATCTCTTGGAAGCTGCAAGATAGCCCATTCTTTTTTCCTGGACTGAAATATGGTATTTATCGTATTATAAGAAATCCACATTTTCAGGGTGCTACTTCTTTTTTTATTTGGATTCAGGCATCTGCAAATATTGCAAGAAGAAATAATTTGTTGCTTTCAAACTTTTGAATGATTAAGCATATTTAATAATTAAGTAAATACTTTTATTTTGAACACCCCTTCGAGCAAGTCTTTTAAATATTGTTACACTGTGAAATAAATTTTGTTACTTATTTTATCAATTATGAACAGTTTATTAAAGATTTCTAGCAATATATGAAATTTGATTAATTAAATTGATTGAAATAAACATGGATAAAAATGTTGCAAATCTCATTATTCATGGGTTTGAGCTAGCTTTTAAAAGCCATGCCGTATTGAAATGCAGCAGCTAATGTTGGATACTATTTGTCATTGCAGTAGGCTACTATCTGAGTTTAGCCAACTCCTCACAAACAGAATAACAAGCCATCTACCTGAAATACGTGGTCTGCAGAATTTCTACAGTTAGGGGATTAAGAAGCCCCATTCACCTATCAAACAGTGCATTTTATTTTGGGTGATAACTTATAACCAAAAAATCATTTTACTTACCCTTCAAAGATTGTTACTTGCAAAGAAATAGAAAATACGCTTTTCACGCATAATGAAGCACTCAGTAGTAATGACTGCCCTTGCATACATTTGCCTAGGTGTAGAAAACATAATTCATTACTCTCATAATTCATTACACCAGGTGGCATCACTGGATGGACAATATACCAGCCATCTGGCAGTATAAGATCTATAATTCAAGAACAGTCTTAATCGCATTTATTATTATTATTATACTGCCAACTGGTTTCAACCCGATGTAGGGGTCATCTTCTGGGCGTTTACCCCATTGGTCGACTGCTGGTGGTCTCACTCCTGTCTACATAACGACAGGAAACTAGTTGATAGTTTCCTGCCATTATGTAGACAGGAGTGACACTACCAGCAGTCGACCAATGGTGTAAACACCCAGAAGATGACCCCTACGTCGGGTTGAAACCAGATGGCGGTATTATAATAATAATAATAAATGCGATTAAAACTGTTCATTAATTATTGATTACTCATACTATTCGCTGCTTCTCTCCACAACCATGTTGTCCAAGAATCAGTGTAAGATCTATCCAACAGTACCCCCCTTACTCTATGACTGAGACAGCATTTATGATTTTGTGGAATTGTACTTTTTCCTTTTTAGCTAAATTTGATTGTTGAGGATCTGTTATTGCTGTCATTTGACTGCCTTTGCCAGACAAACCATTTATTTTGTGGTTCATATTTATTTCATGAAAGACAGTTGACTTTATGAGGGACATTCAATAGGTAAAGCATTACATTTTTTCTCAGCCAATTTTGTTTGCAAGAAATGTAGAATTTGTTGTGGGACATCGTGGAATATTCCCACTTCAGCCACTACAGTTTCATGAAGTTCCAATAGGTGGTCGCACTATACATAGCCTTCAAAATGGCACCTGTAATGGAGGAGCATTCTAAGGAGAGAGCTGTCATTGAGTTTCTTTTGGTGGGAAACCAGAGCATTACAGATTCTCATAGATGCTTGCAGAATGTCTACAGAGACCTGGCAGTGAACGAAAGCACAGTAAGTCGACAACTGGATGTCTCTGTTGGTAGTGCTGACACACTCATCTACCAGCTCACAAAACTTCAGAGGATTGTTCTTCGTCATCCACCCTACAGTCCAGATCTCGCACCTTTTGACTTCCATCTGTTTGACCCAATGAATGATGCACTCCATAGGAAGCAGTATGGGGAAGATGGGAATGTTAATGAAACAAGACATTGACTCTGAAATCAACCAGTAGAGTGGCACCACATTGACATACAGACCCTCCCAGTAAGGTTCCATAAGGCCATTGCGTTGAATGGATATTATGTTGAAAAACAGGGTTTTGTAGCCAAAAAGAGTGGGGAATAATATAATGAATCCTGAATAAAACCAATCTGCTTTCAGAAAAAAATGTGTTCCATTATTTACTGAATGCCCCTTACTCGAAATAATAATCAATCACTGTTGCTCTATGTCAACCTATTCTTGTTGGAAATGTTGCTTTGGGAAGCAAAACAAAGCTGGACATCAGTACACCATATGCTCTTGGTCAGTATCAAAGATAAAACTGATAGTGAAAACACCTCATACAATTTCTCAGTTTTTTCTACCAAGTGTTACTGATACTCTCAAATTGCCTGATAAAATAAAAAATTCCTCTTGGGGAATCATACCCTGACAGAACCAGAATCTTGTATGTTTCCAAGTCTATTACCAAACCACAAGTTCCAAAGATCTATCCAATGCAGTAACCTACTAATTTTGGTCCTTGCCCTGGGAATTTCACTTTTTGTGAATGTAACCACTACTCCTTTATTTATATTATGACTGCAGTAATGAATTTGTATCCAACTAGGTGCATATGTTGAATTTCTGTGACTTTCAAATTATGTTCCATTGCCTATAACAGGCCTGGAGAAATATTTTTAGATGTTTCATTCTCCTGTAATAAGACAGAAAGTTCATTTTCCTTATTAAAGAAATTCATCATGTTTTGAAGAAAACTTTCACAAGTGTTTTGAACTGAACCCTTTGTGTAGGCCAAGCTACCACTTATTTTCGCCCAAATTGCTGATACTGTGTCTATAGATAGTTGAGACTTGTTGTTTGATAACATTAAATCTTCATAAATACCTTATTAATATTGGAAATATTGGAAATCACAAGGATTGGGAGACAGTGCTCATGTTACACTAAAACCTTTCAAAAATTAGTGGTTCATATAAATGAAATGAGTGAATGGCATTGTTGGCCAGGAGGCCCTGTTTGGGGAAGGGGAAGTTTGGCCGCCAAGTGCAAGTCTTAATCCGCTCGATGCCACATTGGGCGACTTGCGCACTGGTGTTGAGGATGACATAATGGTGAGGACAACACAACATGCAGTCCCCAAGTGGAAAAAATCTCCAACCCAGCCGGGAATCAAACGTGGGCCCGCTTGCATGGAAGGCGAGCATATTACCACCCAGCTAAGCAATCACACCGTGGTTCATATAATCTCTCACCAAAAGCATTCAGTCATTTACTATGCTACATCTGGTGCAATTGTGTTGGACCAACACATCAGTTCATATTCATGTGTAATTGCCTCTTCCTATGGGCTAGCTCTTGAAGCTCTGCATTTACAAGTTTGACAGAGCATTTTATCAAGCGATGGTCATATTGCACAATGAATGACGCAAATTCCACATTAGCATGTGGAGCATTCTCAGTAATGTGTCTGGTATCATCCTCAAATATGTATTATTAATTTCATAAAGACTGACACTTGACTTTGAGTTCATATTCAGGATACATCACATGACAAACATTAGTGTGTTGTACCTTGCCAGAACTGTGATAATGTCTCTATTTTGGTGTATGGATATTACATTTTAGTTGAAAAGGGGGTGACTTAATATTGTAATATTAAACAGAAAGCATACGTTTTCAAATATTTTTTGGCCAATGTCAGCTCAAGTGTCACGGAAGCCTGACTGAAAGTAGGAGAAAAATCTTCCTTCCATTGTTTAAATATAGAACCCTTTTCCACTTGCAGATGGATTTCGATTGTTTTTTTTAATAGTGTTTCATTGTTATAATGATAATACAAGATGCTCAAATTGAGCTTAAGGTTGAAGCTGTCATGGTGGAGAGAGCACAGGTGTAAAGCTTGAACTTTTGACAGTTACATCATATGTTATTACCAATGAATAATTCCCCATCTGTCAGCTATAAGACTGTAAAGCAGTTGAGTTAGTAGCTGCAATCTATGTGAGGCTGTGGCAGAGCATAGTTGTCATATCAGTATGTTGCCCCAGTTGTAATACGCAGTAAGCACATATTCACTAGTGGAGAATGGCAACTTTATATTTGCATTCCAATACATCATTGCTACAATCAGCTGTTGTTGCTAGTGGAGGGCAATAAAATGGGAAATTGCAAGTGAGCACTTGACAAACAAGTAGCTCTCAATAAATGAACAATGCACATTTTAACTGTAAATGAAAGTCAATTATCTTGAATAAAATTTGCAGGGAATTTTTGAATGCAATAAAATGTACCTTAATCAATGACACTGATGGCAGAGGTCTCACTGCTGCTTGCATCGTCAATGGTTTTATTGTTGTTTCAAGACCATTGGCTTTCTGTGCATTCTTTTTTCAAGTTTGTGCTCATAACTCACTGACACTTTGGAGAACTTTTTCCTGAGTGGAGGGACACAATTGTAAAGTATCATTTCTCTCAAAATCTTTGTTCATCTTTGTTACCTTATTCTTGAGAAAGGCCCAAATAAGGGTGTTGAATACACACTGTGTTACAGGCAACCATACAATTTTAATTTCCTTGTCCATTGCACAGTAAACTTTCTGAAAGATAGTCTTGTGGTCTGAAGTGTGGTCGCATGTGTTCCACTAGACTTGCTTCCATACATTCCTCATATGATGTAGCATTAGATGGAAGCTCTAAGTCACTGTTTTCCACACATTCAATAACAGCATCCTTCCTCCATTTCATAGATAGATTTTGTGGCATTGGATTTATCATCATGTAATATAGAGCCTGATCTATAACAGTCAAAGAGCTGTTTACTAATTTTTTGAAAATGCTTTTAAATCACTCTCATAGCATGTGAAATTCATATTGGAATGATAATGTGCTTCTCCTTTTCACCTAATAAAAGAAGCCAGTATTTTGTGTAACCCATCTTCATCTCCAATGTGGCACACAATAATCATTTATCCAGAACAAAATTGTGTTTGAATTCCATCTTTCCAGCCATTCCACTCTTGAAGAGTTCCTCTGTGGTAACTGTGTACATTTTCTGATGCATAAAGCATTTTTCATTCCTGCCATTTAAATTTTCTGGGATGATCTGCAGCACACCATCTCTCACCAGTGTAATAAACAGTACATCCAGTGTTTCAGAAGTGTCTTATTTTCCACAAGAACTCATCTCTTTTTTACTGTTGCTCACTTATTTCCCATCAGCACAGGCTTTTTGTTGAACTTTTTGTATGTTGTTGTTGTTGTTGTGGTCTTCAGTCCTGAGACTGGTTTGATGCAGCTCTCCATGCTACTCTATCCTGTGCAAGCTTCTTCATCTCCCAGTACCTACTGCACCCTACATCCTTCTGAATCTGCTTGGTGTATTCATCTCTTGGTCTCCCTCTACGATTTTTACCCTGCACGCTGCCCGCCAATACTAAATTGGTGATCCCTTGATGCCTCAGAACATGTCCTACCAACCGATCCCTTCTTCTGGTCAAGTTGTGCCACAAACGTCTCTTCTCCTCAATCCTATTCAATACTTCCTCATTAGTTATGTGATCTACCCACCTAATCTTCAGCATTCTTCTGTAACACCACATTTCGAAAGCTTCTATTCTCTTCTTGTCCAAACTATTTATCGTCCATGTTTCACTTCCATACATGGCTACACTCCATACAAATACTTTCAGAAATGACTTCCCGACACTTAAATCTATACTCGATGTTAACAAATTTCTCTTCTTCAGAAACGCTTTCCTTGCCATTGCCAGTCTACATTTTATATCCTCTCTACTTCGACCATCATCAGTTATTTTGTTCCCCAAATAGCAAAACTCCTTTACTACTTTAAGTTTCTCATTTCCTAATCTAATTCCCTCAGCATCACCCGACTTAATTCAACTACATTCCATTATCCTCGTTTTGCTTTTGTTGATGTTCATCTTATATCCTCCTTTCAAGACACTGTCCATTCCATTCAACTGCTCTTCCAAGTCCTTTGCTGTCTCTGACAGAATTACAATGTCATCGGCGAACCTCAGAGTTTTTATTTCTTATCCATGGATTTTAATTATTATTATTATTATTATTAAGCATTACAATCCATGAAGGCTTTTTGCTGCAGAATGGACAATGTTGAACCACTTTGCTCTGTCTTTACAAGTAATTTGCCACTGTCTGTCATGTCCTAGTTTTCTGAGATCGTCTTGAATATTGTCCAAGTATCTCATGCGTGGGCGTCCAAGAGGTCGTCTTCCGGTGGGAATCTCTTCAGTCACTTTCTTGATGGTCCTGTTTGGTGGTGCTCTGATGACATGCCCTATCCATTTCAGTCTTTTGGCTTTAATTTTGGCCACTATATCGGAGTCTTTATATAATTTGTAAATTTCATTGTTATTTAGCAATCTCCATTCATCACTGATCCTATCTCTTATGGGTCCAAATATTTTTCTCAAAATTTTTCGTTCAAATACTCTTAATCTGTTTTCCTCTTTTTTTGTGAGAGTCCAGGTTTCAGATCCATAGGTGAGTACTGGTATAATCAATGATTTGTATACTTGTAGTTTGGTGTTCCTAGATATTAACTTACTTTTGAAAACTGTCAAGAGACTATAGTAGCATTTATTAGCCTTCTGAATTCGTGATTCTATTTCAATTTTTATGGAGTTGTCAGAGGTTACTATTGTACCAAGGTAATTAAATTCATTTGTCTTTGTGAAAGCTGTGTTATTAATTTGCAGTACATTATTATTTGATGGATAGCGGGATAAGATAAAGTACATTGTTTTGTCTGTATTCAGCTGGAGGCCTGTGCCATTTGTGGCTTTAATTAATTGTGCTGTAAGAAGCTTCAAATCATTCTCACTGTCAGATAATAATGCAATGTCATCGGCGTATGCTACAATGTTATTTTGCTTTCCAGTTGTGCTCCAATTTGTAGTAGCTTTATTTTTGGATTATTCTATTGATTACTATGTTAAAAAGAACTGGTGAGAGTGAATCCCCTTGTTTGACTCCAGTTTTAACCTCAAAGTCTTCAGAAAGTTTGCCAGCTACTTTTATTTTGTATTTTGAGTTTAAAGTGCAAGCTTTTATTAAATTTATCAATTTGTTAGGGATGCCAATCTGCCTCATGCACTTCCATAAATATTCCCTGTTGATACTGTCAAAAGCTTTTTTAAAATCAATGAAAAGCATATGTACATTTTGATTGAATTCATATTTCTTTTCACCCAACATCCTTAGGACATATATATTGTCAATAGTCGATCTGTTAGGTCTAAATCCACATTGGGCATCATCTAGGGAGTCTTCAACGTAAGGGCTTATCCTTGCTAACAGTATATTTGTCAGAATTTTATATGTTGTGTTTAGTAACGCAATTCCTCTGTAGTTTGAACAATTTGTTGGGTCCCCCTTCTTGTATATAGGGCACACAACTACTTCTTTCCAATCATGTGGGACCTGTTCCTGCTTCCAGATGTTGGTGATGATTTTGTGTAAGCAGTTTACAAAAGGAAATTTACTGAGCTTCCATATATCTGTGTCTATACCATCACTTCCAGGAGCTTTATGTCTCTTCAGCTTCTTGATGCTTTCTTTAATTTCTGCTAAGCTGGGCTCTTCGTCCGATGGGTCAGCAGTAAGATATTCATTGTCATCTTCCTGAGAGACGCTTATAGTTGGAGCATTTAGTAACTCATTAAAATATTCCTTCCATCTGTTAGCAATGTCACTTCTTTCTGTTAGCAAGGAGCCATCTGGGTCTGTTATGAACTGTCCATAATTTTTTATATTCCCACTTTTAAACATATTTATGCTCTTGAAAAATCCTCTGGAGTCTGTGGTACGGTCATTCTCAGCTCTTTTTAATTTGTAATTCATAAAATCCCTTTTCTTTTTCCTAATGAGTTTCCTGGCATGTTTCTGTTTCTCTTCAAAAATAAGTTTGTTTTGTGTTATTGGTTTTTGTAGGAATTTTTCCCTTGCTAATTTTCTATCTTCGATAGCGTTCGAGCACTCGGCATCAAACCAGGGGTTCTTAGTTGTAGTAAAATGTCCCAAAACTGACGTAGTTGCTCGTGTGATATTTTCTTTCAGAGCGTTCCAGGCTTGATTAGTATCATCATTGTTAATTTTACTTTCCACTTCAGGTTTGTGTGTTTCTAATTCTCTAATGTACTGGTTGAGAATGTTTGGGTTTTTCAGTTTCATTGTATTAAACCTAGGAACACCATTTAATTTAGACCATTTATGTCTTGAGAGTGAGATCTTGAACTTGGCTTTTACAAGAAAGTGATCCGAATCGCAGTCTGCTCCCCTTTGACTTCTGATATCATGTATGCATTTATGATGTTGTTTTTCGATTAATACATGATCAATTTGATTTTTTGTGATGCCATCTCTTGAGGCCCATGTTTGTTTATGTATATCTTTATGTGCAAAATATGTACTTTTGATCAACATGTTTTTGGAAGTGGCAAAGCTAATAAGTTTTGTTCCGTTTTCATTACTCTGCTGATGTAGACTATGAGGTCCAATTGTAGGTTTATAATGATTTTCATGTCCTAACTTGGCATTGAAATCTCCTAGAATTATTTTAATTGAATTTTTCGAGAATGTATCATATACCTGTTCCAATTTGTTGTAAAATTCTTCTTTAATATTGTCCTCTTTATCCTCTGTTGGAGCATGGCAATTTATAACATTTAAAGTCTTATATTTGCATTGAATCGTAATGTGAGATATCCTTTCATTCACTGCCTCAAATTTCCTAATAAAAGGTAACAATTTGTTGTTTATTATAAATCCTGTCCCTAGTGCATGTGTTTGTGTATCATTTCCCCCATACATTATTGTATACTTATTTTTGTTTATACTTCCATTACCCGTCCATCTGATTTCTTGTACTGCAACTAAATCCATTTTATACCTTTCAAGTTCCTGTATGACATTTATCAGTGATCCTGATCTATAGAGACTTAATACATTCCATGTTCCCATATTCATAACCTTTAAATTTTGCAAGTTCGTCATCAAGTTTGGTGGCCCAGCATTCTTGTCATTCTGATTCGTAGCAATCCATTTTCTCCTACAGGATCCTGTGATAGGGTCGCTGGCCCTAAGCACAACCCCCAACCTGGAGGACCAGGGTCTTGATTTCGGGGATGCCTACCCCTAGAGCAGTTGCTTTCACTTCAGCTAACGAACTTGCTCTGTCCGGCCTGTTGGTCCGCGGGAGGTATTTGATTTCCCTCCTACCACCCATATCTGGGAGGCGTTCCCCGATCCGCCACCTGGGGACGCGCCCTCTAGGAGTTACAGGCTCTCCCGAGGATTTTAATACCTACTCCAAATATTTCTTTTGTTTCCTTTACTGCTTGCTCAATATACAGATTGAATAACATCGGGGAGAGGCTACAACCCTGTCTTACTCCCTTCCCAACCACTGCTTCCCTTTCATGTTCCTCGACTCTTATAACTGCCATCTGGTTTCTGTACAAATTGTAAATAGCCTTTCGCTCCCTGTATTTTACCCCTGCCACCTTTAGAATTTGAAAGAGAGTATTCCTGTCAACATTGTCAAAAGTCAACAGTCCTAGTCAACATTGTCAAAAGTCAACATTTTGTATGTGATGCCTAATTTCAAAATAACACACAAAGAGATATTTCACTCATTTCAGGAAAGTCTTCCATTTCAGTCTTCAACTTTTCCAATATGGCTGGTACAACTCTGTGAATGATGTTTGGTTTAACAGAAGTACAAGGCAACTAATTATATCAAGAGGACTGTCTCACAAGTTGGCTACATAACATCGATTGGCAGCACAATTGTTTCCCATCTGATAGGAAGCCCCGATACAAATATTGCAACAATGAACAATGAAATGGAAATACTCTCCAGAGGTTCAGCAACATAACATCCACAAGCCCACAGTTTATAAGGATGCAAAAGCAAGTGAATTAAACATCTGATATTAGATTCATGTGCATAAACACACAACAGCTGTGAAAGGCAACTGGAGAGATCATATTTACAGCTTTGGTCTTGTTCATATGCATCATCAACAATGTAGGAAAAGACATATTGCTACTTAACATAAAGAAGACATGTCAATTTGCAGTCAGACACAGTTAAAAGACACTTACATGAAGCTTTTGGCCACACCCTTCATCACTAAAGAGAGACACACACCATACACAAACAAGCAGGCAGAGCTAATGCACACACAATTGCCAAATCCAGCATCTCAGGCTGGAATGCAACTATCACGTGGGACGCAAGCAGCCATCTGGAGGGGCCAGGGAAGGGAAAGGGATGGGGATAGAGTAGTGCACAGGTTGGAAGAGAGATGAATGCTATCTGGTGGAGTGTGGGGGAACTAGACTGCCAATAGGCACAGTGTCAGGAGGTTGTGGGGCAGTGAGGTGGGGGAAAAAGGAACAAAAAAGGAAAGGAATAGGGGGAGTTGGGGGATGTGTTGGGAGAGGGTTGCAAGTAAAGAGGGTGGGAGATGAGAATGGAGAAGAGATGATAGGACTGATGGGGGGGAAACTGTTGAGTGGAGGATGTGAGGGACAGTATATTACCTTAAGCTGAGGCTGGTATAATTACTATCTGATTCAATATGTCACTTGGTTAAATTAATATCACATTAATAGACAATTTTCAACAAAATGTTTACTGATTGTGATTTAGTAACTAACACTACAGCAGAGAATGAGATTAGATTAAGTTACATTTGCTACAAAAGTAAAAAGGGAACAGAAATTTCAAAGTACAATAACAGTATTTGATACAGTTCCTCAGCATTGTTTCGTAAACAAAATATGTCTATGTAGAAGAATATCTGCAGAAAAAATTAATATTAGGGTCAACATTTGTAAAACTCTAATTCCTCTCTCTCAAACTTCAGCCTATGGGGAGAGAGGGAAAGTTTTAGTTTTAGCGAATCAAAATTTACAAAGTAAATTTTTTATTTATCTTTAACCATTTTCCATGCAAAAATGGATTTTCTTGAATTACAGCACCAACTACTAAGAATCAAAACAAATGTTTAAGACAAAATGTACATAGTTTTTTATTTAGAATCTGATCCTGCAATAAAAAATGGGGATTCCCATTTGAAATTTTAAAGGTGCCTCCCACCCCACCCCCAGGGGGCTGCAGTGGCGGGCTAATTTTAGCACCAGCAGATGTCCCCCTCAAAAATAATCAACTTTGGATTCTACACATTTTTTCATATGAAGCTTATTTTTCAAATTATAGTGGTTTGTCAACTTAAAATTTACACCCTGTATATTGCAATAACTTTTCCTATGTACTGAATAGTATTGAAAATATTCTCAGTAAACTTCTGAATGTGAATCTATTTGTATCAAAAGGATGACTGAGTTATGTAAAGGATCATAAGCATCATACTTCATTTTAAACTCTCATTGTTACATTACCTGCCACCTTCAAACCATTCTCACTTAATATGTTATTGTGATGAGAGTACTGTAATACTAGTCTTGTGCAACCAAAAATACAAAATTGCCCCTATTCAGTCTGGATTATTTGCAGCGAAAATTGCTGAGTAATGCCTGCAGGATAAAAACAATCTTTTTGTTGTACCTAAAGCATCTGCTGTCATCTCATTGTTCCAGTATAACAGAGGGTTAGTAGAAGGAAATACAATCTAAAGCAGATAGAATAGTAAATGATGAAGGATAGTTATACAGAAATCTAAATATGAAAGAATTTAACAATCATTTCAAGCCTTGCACGCGACACTCTACAACATTCACACAGATTGCGAATCCCCTGAGGACTTAAGTGCACACAGCTACAACCACCCCATCCCAGTGGCATTAAAAAGTGTATAGCAAGAGGCATTTCTGGATACATCAGTCAACACACACAAGGTGCTCAGGAATTCACATCACAAACATCTTGGACTTGTAGAGGGGAGTGGTTACATAATATTTTAAATAGGAATCCATGTCCGAAAACATACCATTTCTGCACTACAGCCTTTGAAAGCATGTTTACTAGATAAGTATGCAACAGGATAGTCATGGCGGAACTGGTTATGTCAGATAGGCTGACATCATTTGACTTCTATCCTACCTCTATGACTTGGTTCAAGCCTCATTCATATGTCTATGAGTGTTAGAGCAGAATGGTTGAATACATGTTTGCAGAATACACCAGCATGATTCTTCGCCACAATTGCGCAACAGCTTTGAAAAAAGGTACCTTCACTGTCAGCAGGCATGTCTGTGGTGTTCAAAAGAGATGCTGCACACCCACATTGAAAGAAGCTGTACTGCATCATGTTGAAGAGAACTCATCAACGAGTACGTCAGCCATTTCTTTGGCTATTAAAGAATGGAAGTGTAAAACAAATGATGCACTGGCTCACACCTAAAAATTACTTATTAAGTGGTCGTGTTAGCAACATGTTTTCAAATGGTTGCAGATCGGATATGGTTTGTTTCCTGGAATGGGTTCCAGTTCAAAATATTATCTACTCACTCCCCTCGACAAGTCCGACAAGCTTGTAATGAGAATTTCCAAAAACCTTGTATATCAATTTGTATAATGTAGGCACGAGGCCACCTACATTCCACTTCAAATTTGCCTTTTCATTTATCTTCAATTTTCGACAGATATTTGTCGCTATCATTTGTTGTAACTTACTGCTTAAATGTAAATGTACAGATGTCCTTTTTGGTGGTAAACACTTCAACAAATGTTAACATTAAGTTATTACTATATAATCTTATGAAAACATTAGACATGTTAGATAAATAGGAATCAAATGCCACTAGACAGTGAAAATCCAAATAAACATTCTAAATTGTTGACTAAAATCTGTTGTGTAATCATTCCATCAGTTCAGTTGAAACCGCAAGCCAAAATTAAATAATGTCTGCCAAATAGATCGATTGTGTCATATGATTAAAGAAGTGTGTCAACAGGTAATGTAATATTTTTCCTGTTCATTTTGAACAACTAAATGCTCTTAACCCTTCTCCAAAGTTGCATAAGTAGAACCTGACATTGCCGTTACATCTAATTCTTTATTCTATTCTAATGCATTTGAACTGATTGCAGTGTCTGGGACTTATTTATGTATTTTAGTAAATTCTAGTAAGTAAAACCTCTAGCCACCTTAAATCTTTATTCAGGTCTCTAGATTGTTCATTAACCTCAGTCTTCACTAAGTCACATTTTATAACAATTTCCGAGTGTAACTACTGTATTGAAATTGAAATTTCAGCTTGTAATTTACCTGTTTTAATATTTATCTTGAATTTCCTCGTTGCATCTCAACTATGTGCTCATCTAGTTTTTCGCTACTTGCAATTCCCACTTTAAGTCATCACTCTGAGCCTTTATACTAGCATTAGTGGTATTCAACCAAACACTTTTTGTGCCTGTTTTCACATTTGACTTAGTTAACTGCTCAGTAAATGTTCTGAATATATTTTTTAAACACTGCTCCATATGCATAGTCAGTCCAGGCTTACAATTCTAACAATATTCAGTTTAAAGCTAATGTTCTCTAGCTAACAATACAACTATACTGGAAAAAAGATCTTTTAAAACACAAATACTTTTTAATTGACCAACACACACACACACACACACACACACACAGTAAATGCTGTCTGAAGATGACCTTGTAAGCCGAAAACCGGTTAACAATAAAAGTAATATTGTAGAACAAAATCAAACTGGTGCTTTTCATTTACTATAATGTTGTTCTATCAAGAACCGATGGAAGATTCTGTTAACGTTCAGTTTGACTTTAACACAGCTCATCAGAGTTACTTGTGTTGGCTTGCAGCACCTAAGCGATGACGGGAAACCACATGAACTGAGTTGCTGTTGGCAGATGCACAGCTGACGTTGCTATCTTCTGCTGCTGTGGCTTAGTTTTGGACCTGAGGGAAACGTCATTGCCCTTAGTAGAGTCGGATACCAATCTTATGAGTTCTAAATGTTAAAAATTCTTCATAGTTGTAATAGTCGTTGATTAATTTGGTAATTGTTCATTGACAATTATTTCTTCACAAATCTTATCTTCATAGATGTAACTTCTTACTTATTTCGTTGTAACTTTCGGCTGTTGATGTACTTGCTAGTGACAACAGCAAGAATCATAGGTAAATCTTCAACTGTATATCACATTCTCCACATATTCCATTTAAAGTGGATATTTCTTCTTAATTTTCATTGATTTATAGCACATAATTAACCCAGGTCCAGTTGCCATGGTGTCAGAATGCATTGTTCCCCTTGAACTGTATATGTGTACAAATTCAAATTAGTTATCTTGAAGCTCTGAATTGCTTCATCTATAATTAAATTTTCTTCTTAGACCATGATGGAACTGCTTGAGGGAGTTTGTTACTGCTGCAGTTTTGCTTGTGCTGAAATCTGATTAACATCAAACAATTCTTGACTTTCTACAAACGAATGTGGAATAGTTCTTCTTTCAACAACTCCTTACATTGTACCACACTGTACAATATTACTTACCATATTAAAACATTTAGTAATCAGGCAAATACTTCGTATGTACGATTTGAGATGGTACACCAGACTGTTGGATTTTTTTACAATTCTATAGACATCTTCAGTTCCGTCGTAATGTAATACTGCATTTTCACGGTGCACTCTTTACTCATTATACTACTCCAGACTGGGACATCAGCTCATGGAGGTTGCACAAACCCCACACAGACATTGCATCTCATAGCAATACTGTAATCATCGTTCCAGCTTGAGGGTGCGTGGTGTACATCCATATGTCACATTCAAAACCGTTTACAAAAGCCCACTAACACCTTTCTATGCTGGACTATCATATGATTTCAACTATTACAGCCATCAGTTGTTGGCTAGTTGGACGCAGGGTTACACATCACTGCCAGAGTGATATGTTGAAGAAAGACAAAGCTCTTGCAATAACTCAGATGTGGAAGAAAACAATTCCAGATTGAGTATTATAATTTTTCTGAAACACAGACAGTAGTAGTATAAACTATAGTTCACAATATCATGAAAAGGAAACTTGCTACTTACCATACAGCAGAGATGGTGAGTCACAGATAGGCACAACAAAAAGACAGTCACAGGGGAAAAAGGGAAAGAGAGTAGCCATTTTGCTTCAGGGCACTTTCCTCTCCTGTGCACCGCCTGTGATCTTGGGAGAGGAGTAAGTCTCATTTCACTTATACTTTTGCCATTTCTCATCTTTCTTCCTATAGCATAAATGTCGTTCATCTAAAATGGAGGCAATGCTTTTCCAATGCATGTGCGAAGCAGCTAATCCAGAAAGGATTGACATAGGGCGATGAACATTTGATCATGGTTTTAAGGGAGATGGCCAACATTTGAGATTTGATGGAGATTTAGTCACAATAAATTTCAGCTGCATAACTACACACATCAAAAAAAGTTTTGCATCACCCTGGTTCCCAGAACTCCTGAAGGCAGACGTTGTCTGTGGATATTGTAGCACAGACACAGTCCCTTTGACTGTGCGCAATAGGCTGTAGCCCAACTTCACTCCCAACATCCATGGCAAGGTCCATCTTTGCAAACACGGCATGTAGTATGGTACAGCTAAGCCCCAACAACATGCCAAATGGACCGCTCAGGATTGGCATCACATTATCTTCACCAATAAGGGTTGCATATGCCTTCAACCAGACAATCGTCGGAGACGTGTTTGGAGGCACCCCGATCAGGATGAATGCCTTAGACCCACTGTCCAGCGAGTGAGCAGCAAGGTGGAGGTTCCCTGCTGTTTTGGGGTGGCATTATGTGGGGCCGATGTACGCTACTGGTGGTTAAACAAGGTGCCGTAATGGGTGTATGTTACGTGAATGCCACCCTCCAACCGATAGTGCAGCCATATTGGCAGCATATTGGCGAGGCATTCGTTTTCATGGACGACAATTCAGCCCCTAATTGCACGCATTTCGTGAATGATTTCCTTCAGGGTAACGACATCACTTGACTAAAGTGGCCAGCATGTTCTCCAGACACGACCCCTATTGAACTTGCCTGTGATAGATTAAAAAGGGCTGTTTCTGGAGGACCTGACCCACTCTGAATCACCATTGAGGAGAGGGACAATTTGGACCAACAGTGCCTTGATGAACTTTGTCATATTGTGCCACAACGAATACAGGCATGCATCAATGCAAGAGGATATGCTACTGGGTATTAGGCGTACCGGTGTGTACAGCAATCTAGACACCCACCTCTTAAAGTCTCGCTGTATGGTGGTACAACATCCAATGTGTGGTTTTCATGAGCAATAAAAAGGGTGAAAATGATGTTTTTGTTCATCTCTATTCCCATTTTCTGTACAGGTTCCATAACTCGAAACCGAGCTGACGCAAATATATATATAAAACAAAGATGATGAGACTTACCAAACAAAAGCGCTGGCAGGTCGATAGACACACAAACAAACACAAACATACACACAAACTTCTAGCTTTCGCAACCAGCGGTTGCTTCGTCAGGAAAGCGGGAAGGAGAGGGAAAGACGAAAGGATGTGGGTTTTAAGGGAGAGGGTAAGGAGTCATTCCAATCCCGGGAGCAGAAAGACTTACCTTAGGGGGAAAAAAGGACGGGTATACACTCGCGCACACACACACACACACATCCATCCACACATATACAGATACAAGCAGACATATACAGAGGCAAAGAGTTTGGGCAGAGGTGTCAGTCGACGCGGAAGTGCAGAGGCAAAGATGATGTTGAATGACAGGTGAGATATGAGTGGCGGCAACTTGAAATTAGCGGAGATTGAGGCCTGGTGGATAACAGGAAGAGAGGATATATTGAAGAGCAAGTTCCCATCTCTTCCCACTAACACCAACCTACACCAACCTATCCGAACTCCGGAGATGGGAACTTGCTCTTCCCACTAACACCAACCTACACCAACCTATCTGAACTCCGGAGATGGGAACTTGCTCTTCAATATATCCTCTCTTCCCGTTATCCACCAGGCCTCAATCTCCGCTAATTTCAAGTTGTCGCCACTCATATCTCACCTGTCATTCAACATCATCTTTGCCTCTGCACTTCCGCCTCGAGTGACATCTCTGCCCAAACTCTTTGCCTCTGTATATGTCTGCTTGTGTCTGTATATGTGTGGATGGATATGTGTGTGTGCGCGCGCGCGAGTGTATACCCATCCTTTTTTCCCCCTAAGGTAAGTCTTTCCGCACCGGGATTGGAATGACTCCTTACCCTCTCCCTTAAAACCCACATCCTTTCGTCTTTCCCTCTTTCCTGACGAAGCAACCGCTGGTTGCGAAAGCTAGAATTTTGTGTGTATGTTTGTGTGTCTATCGACCTGCCAGCGCTTTCTATTGGTAAGTCACATCATCTTTGTTTTTAGATATATTTTTCCCATGTGGAATGTTTCCCTCTATTATATATATATATATATATATATATATATATATATATATATATATATATTTATTGTAATAAGTGGTGTGTGTGTGTGTGTGTGTGTGTGTGTGTGTGTGTGTGTGTGTGCGCGCGCGTGTGCATGTGTGCATGCGTGCGTGTGTGTGTGTGTGTGTGTGTGTGTGTGTGTGTGTGCGTGTGTGTGTCCGTGCGTGCGTGTGAGAGATGTCACACAGTATCAAATTTTGAGGTAACTCCAAAAAAATGGAAGAAAATTAAAAGAATGAAAAAGTGTTGTATAAGACTCATTTCTGGCATAAATTCTGAAATGAGTATTACGTTCAAGTGTTCAAAATGTTTGTCATATTGTGTTTTCTGATATGTTCCACACATGCAAGTATCCCCACATCTTTGGATATATGCAATGAAAAATTAAACTAATATAAACAAAAAACTATTTATTTGTTCATAGCGTATTATACACAGATAAAATCAGAATAAATGCAACAAATTTGTATATATGTATTATGTGTAATCTCTAAGTATTATTTACAGAAGCTGCAAAACTCTGCAATCTTTTAGCTTCTTGAAGAAATTTGAAAAACTCTTTGCAGTCATAATCAAAATTTATTTCAATCATAACCTTGGATTTCATCAGTTTGCTGCTGTTTCTCTGAATACTCCACTTATTGTTTGTATATGAAAAAATTCTTTTGAAGCCTTGTGAAATGTTCTCCTGTTGTATGAGTCAATTTAGGAATAAATAACATAAAGAGCACATTTAAATGTGAATGTCTCTATAAGCCTCTTTCCTGAGTCCTTGTTACTTCCTTGTGTTAGTTGTACCACAGCTGCTGATCAGTACCCAGCAAGCACATCTGTGGGTTGTCAGGACTGAGCGACACACAAGTGGATGTTCTCCCTCTACACATTATGTTATTCTTTCTCCACACCTCACACTCCCTTACAGTCAAACCATCTTCCTTCCATAGAAGCACGTACCAAAAGAAGACATGTTGACAATAGTATCAGTTACTATACGGAAACTTTTCGAGATCTGTCAGTCACGGGACAATTGATGGTACTTCATGGGTACAAATTTTTCTCTAGTCATCAACAATATCTTGTAGAACAGGCTTCACAACAGGCAGTTGGTGGCTTCGTAGTTTATTCAGTCTGGCTGTGGCTGCTGTTAAGAATGGACACTACAGCTGCCTTCTGCCAAATGTAAGATGTACAGGATTACTCAGTTTCTTAACTCAGAGGTCCTCCCAGTTATTTTGTTGTCTGACAGTCATTTATGGCGATATGATTAACCAGTGTATTGTTAGGAAATGGTATGTTCAGCTATAGAACCAGTGTGCATGACAAGGACGGAAGGAGATCTTCAATTGATGACATACTGTTGGAGAAAATTTAGGCTCAACTTCATGAAGACCGCTGTCCAACAGTCCAGGACCTTGCAATTTCGATTCCTGAAGTCAGCAAACCAACGATCCAAACCCTTTTATTAAAAAAAAATTGGGTTACAAAAAGGAATGCGCTCCCTGGGTGCCAAAAATGTTGACAAGAGATCCACAAGAAAAATTGTGTGAATAGTGCTCAGAAGTTTTTGAACCATTTTGAAATGGCAGGAGATGAGGTTTTGAACTAAATCATATACAGATGACAAAACATGTCTCAACTGATGAGGAAGAATTGTCAAGGTAATTGCAGACCTCGTTCCCAGACTCAAAAAGGATGGAGATTAAGTAGAAAAATATAGCAGCAATGTATGAACGTCTTGTACAAACAAAACCTTCTCACTTTTTAAAATAAACAGGATCTTTAATTTGTGGATAACCCTTGTAAATGACAGTTGTATAACACAACAATGCAAATTTCTGGATGGAAACAACAGAAGACAAACAGCAAGAGTTCAACACCAAGTGTAAATACTATTTTGTTACATGTGTCTATGTGCCACACATCTGTTTGCTATAGGTGAACGGTTGCCTTTCCCTTATTTTATGCAAATCATATGGTTTGGTTTACACTTTTTTTAAAAAAATAGTATTAGCATAGCTTGGTAAAAGTAACCAAGCTTATGTATTACCTTAACTCAGCTGAAGATCAAGTTCACAGTATAACTGGCTAATATGTCCTCATTGTAGATTAGTTTCCATTACCGCTGCATTGAAGTAATGACAAATAAATTGTGGTAAAGATATTTTAGGGTTTTGTCATACTTAATCTATACATTTATATTAATTATAATTAATGACTATGAGAATGGATTAAATATGTGGCTATTTTGTAACAATGCTCAAGTAGGTTCCAGACGAAGTACAATACAGTAATTGAAAGGGTAGTTTTGATATAGGTACTGCTGAATACTTATTTGCATCATTCCTCCAAGCAGGGGAATATGTGGTGTACATTTCTTTTTGGCATAGTGATGTGTAATCTTTTGTCTGTCTAGCCAACAAATTATGGTCATGATAGTTGAAACAATATAATCGTTAAACAGTGAATAGAAAGCTGTTTGTGTGTTTTTATTACCTCTTTTGCATATGACACTTCTATGACGACCGCAGTATTACCACTAATTCTGGGACTCGTGTGAGTGATTTACGTGCCTCCATGAGTCAGTGTCCCGGTTAAAGGTAGCGTACCGTATTTACTCGAATCTAAGCCGCACTCGAACCTATGCCGCACCTGAAAAATGAGACTCGAAATAAAGGAAAAAAAAATTTCCCGAATCTAAGCCGCACCTGAAATTTGAGACTCGAAATTCAAGGGGAGAGAAAAGTTTTAGGCCGCACCTCCAAATCGAAACAAAGTTTGTCCATTGTAATATGAGACACAATTTACGTCGAATGAATGACGATACAGCTACAGTAGTTTGGTTCGAGTCTAAGCTTAGCAGTTAAGCTTCACCACGTAGCCATTGCTATGCGTCAGGCGCTCCGTCCGTATTTATACGGGTCCCCTTCCTTTTTCACGTGCTTCGTCTGGTTTGAATCGATTGCTTATTTTGCTTTGATCTGATAATTGCCGTTCTCTTTGTTATAGGTGTTTGCGTCACTCTTAAGCTGAAAATACATTACTGCACTGTCATGCATTGTTTGTCGCATTCTGATAGTGCGTGGTTACGGCCTGTCGCGGCTCGCGGAACGGCTTACTTTTGTGCGCGCTACCACCGCGTACAATTAAAAAAAAAAGAGGAATCGTCTCATTAGCGAAACAATGGCAAGAGACCGCAATTTGTTGTTACTTACACTGCTGCTTTCTTTGATAATGATCAACAAGAATCAAATAATAGACTGCGTATGATGGGACATGTTTTGAACGAAAGTTAGGCAAAAATTTTTCTCCGTTTGAAAATCTTTGCGGTCGCATCTTTATTACATCAAATTCTGCACAGAAATTAGAGTCATTTTAGATTTAAAAATCTAGTCACTTGCCGTGCTTCATTTCTGACTGTATCACTATTAGGCATAAGAATAATACGAATATAAACATGACACGATACGTATATTCTTCCGAGTTTGCTGTTGTCTCAATCTAGTTTCGTAGTTTATTAGGCAGACAGGATTTAAATGAGATAGCAGCAAACACGAAAGAATACATGGCAAAATGTTTATATTCGTATAATTCTTATGGTGAAGAGAATACTGTATATGATTCAAATTTCATCAGGTTCCTATTAGCAACCATCTCTTCTCACAGATAGGAAAAAATTCAGAACGTAGAGTTGGCCATATTGACAAACATCCCAAACAGTCTTGCCAGTCAGATTTTCGTAGTACACTGAAATTGTGCTACACTCGAAGATGAACAATACGGAATTTGTATTTACTTCGTTGGATAATGTATGAAAATGCATTGGTCGAAACTCGCGGCGGAGGAAAAAAAGCTCGTCTTCCACTTTTTTTTTTTTTAATTTATTTGCTGACGCTGAGATTTTGGCGCCAGTATTTATCCTTGTGCCTACAAAGCATGTCTGCCTAGCGCTACATATATTCGGCAGCAGTAGTTAGTTGTGGCGGCATGTACCGACATTTTTCATAACTTCTGCTTGCTTTGCACTCGATTCTAAGCCGCAGGCGGTTTTTTGGATTACGAAAACCGGAAAAAAAGTGCGGCTTAGATTCGAGCAAATACGGTAGTGAGCCACTGGGTAAGTAGTGTACCAGAGACAGCCCAGTTGCAGACTAAACTGACCTACAATTGCTTCACAGTAAGCTGTTGGTCTTCACGGCACAAAGACTCACATTATGCATGTTTAAACAAACAAACAAAAGTAGGTTCCGGAAGCAGGCATTAAAGTTTATGCCCGAAATGAAACTGTGTTAAAATTCTTTGTGGTCCACTGTATTTGCCCCTTGATTAGCATGCTTCCATCATCAGCAAATGTTACAGATATTGAACAGTCCTTTAAAGCAAATTAATTTTGGCCGGGAAAAGTGGGACTGGCATTTTATATGCTCCATTGCAAGTTCAGTTTTATTCAGTTTGCCCACATATGATTCAGTTTTCTGTTAAGGATGTGCGATTACATACATGAAAGAGAGATACCACTGTATCATAATATTTTAGTTTTTGAAGTAAAATTTTATTGTTCTTACAACCAAACACCTAGTAAAATAACAGAATATACAAAAAGAGTGGTTTTCTCATTTAGTTATGGGAGGAATTTACATAGCTTTCTCCGTAGGGAATTCTTTGCTGGAGCCAAACAGAAGCAGACAGTGAAATGCTGTGGAAGATTAAACAGTGTTCAACTGCACAGCCTTTTATCAATTTTAAGACTGGAAAGAGTTTAATTAGAGGTGACTAACTATCTTCAGTTTCTGGTATGGTGTCACTATAAGGTACTGGGGACAGACAAAAAGACGACCCTTAAGTCACTGACCGATTGCAGAGAGAGCTCACATGCAGTCCTATCAAGTCAGCGTAAGACACTGACCGATTGCAGAGAAAGCTCACATGCAGTCCTATCAAGTCAGCGTAAGACTGAATATTCTGCCACTTCCTACTAGTGATTCTTGTAACACCTAAGGATTCGTATGTTTGATGCTAGAGGCAATTAGTGGTGTACACAGTGTCTATTGGAGTGCATCTAATGAGTACGATCCAATCCAACATTTTGAAACCTGCTCTGAAATATTTTTATAAAGAATACACCAAAAGGAAACATCACGTCAAAATTTTAGCTGCTAAGATGCACTGCAACTATATATATATCTATATTTCACCAAGCAGCTGGAGAAATGTACACCCCTACCTTAGTTGTAGCAGACAGCATATGCGCAACAATGAAACTCTGAAATGAGTGAAAAAAAAAAAAACTATAGGAAAGATTTAGAGCTGCTTGTGATAGTCAATGCACTATTACTGAGAGAGATGTATGAGTGCGCCGTCTGGTTTCAGGATTCAGGAAATCAGACAGAAAAGGAAGTTGCAAAATTATTTACTTTACTTCTGGTAAACATCTACAAATGTCATTAATAGGTAATACTATAGAGAAATTTGTAGCTGACATGATCCTGTTATCCCTTAAAGAGGTAAGTATAAAGGCCGTCAGTCAATTTCGTGCAAGATCTATGTGCAAACTACACTTGAAAATGATAAAAGAAGACAGAGCCGCTGTGCAGTCATTGAATGCTATGGCACATTAGTACACAACAATGCAAGTGATAAGTATCAGTGGATTAAGGTTTCCACAACTTTATATCCGTTTTCATGAACCTCGAGGCAAATTATGGCCAAACATTAAAACAAGAACTGTTTAGTTGCAGAAGTCTTGTAATTGACACAGTACTAATAATTACAAAGAAGTGCCTGAATGCATTGATTTGTATCAGGTGTGGCTGATGTAAAGAAAATGCTTGTTTTTGTCATCCAATAGACACTAATCATTTTTGACAACTGCAGGGAACAAGGATCTGTCTCACTGTATGTACAATATGCGTTATTCAAAAATTAACATAAGAACTGTGTTACAGGGATTGCTATAAAATATTTCATGTCAATAAATTAAAGTCCTGTTTAATGGCAGTCTTCTGTAATGTAATATCACACACTTCCTCGATTTTCTCACTGCTTGTGTAACAATTACACATCCAACAGCTTAGCTGTTGAGTTCATGTTATTCAAAAAATTAATGATTTGAGACATTTCAAATTCATCTGTGTGCACTTTTGACATTACACCATGTTACTTGTCATCACTGTGTCTGCGTATTCACCGACTCGCTCAATATGCAGTAACAGCTGTGCAAACCACTGCTGTAAGAGGTTCTCCATACAGCAAAAATAAGGAACTTCAACATTTTTAAAAAAAAAAAAAAAATCTACTTGCAGTGGGTCTTGGCAGCTAAAATTTTGGTAGTGTCTTACTTTCGGTGTATTCTTCTTGTGAGAAAAGTTTCACGGTAGTCTTCAACATGTCGGGTTGGACCATGCCCTTCTAAGGCATCATTACTTGGTTATTTATTACCATATGCAATGTTTGCTGTGACATTTTTATAAATAGGTGGTCAATGATTTCACTGGATCATTGTTTCTGGCACTTTTATGATTTCAGTACTCAAAGTAACTGCAGTAACTATTTGTATTTGATTACTGAGTAAAAAAGCTCTAGATTGTATCTGTCTCTTTCTTCAACTAATTGATTTCTTGTAGGTAATTTTTTAACAGATTAGGATTTAGTAACAGTTGTAGTATTAAAGTTTTGACTGTTAAAGCCACACAAAAGTGACAATCAAAACTTAATTGTTGTTCACACCTATCACATGACAATGCTAGTCAGTCTTTTTAAGAATACAGAAGCAAACATTGTTGCAACTGCAGTCCTCCTTTCTCAGGTGTAAAGATTAGACTGCTGCCACTATGGCAGGAGCTTCACATCTCTTTTTGACAATATTTTCAAATTCAAGCACATTTAGTAACACAAAATGGAAATTCAAAATACAGCAACAGTCAGTCATTTGTAGTAATATTTTTACATGGAAAAGGTGAGGGGTTTGCACAGAAAAGATTTTATTTTTCTGCTGCACCTATGTGAAAGTTAAAAACAACAGATACAAATATATATATAAAAAATTTATTTGTACAAATAACAAATGACAGTGCCTGGGCTGCCATTTTTACTTTCACTGTCTTTAAAACCACCACGCCACATTTATTATCTGTTTAATTTAAACAGAATAACCACACAATATAGCAGTCATAAATGAAAAACCTATTTCTCTTTCAAATGGCTCACTCCATAAATTTCACGCTGCCTCACCTTCTTCCTTCCTTTTATCTTTATCTTTCTTCTTTTTTTTCTTTTTCTCCTTGGTAGGTTCCTGAAACAAAACACCATAAAAGACTCACACATTTGTATAATTAATGATATTCTTACAATATGTCCTCTTGTGGGTGTTAGATCAGCTTTTTATACTGCTAAACCCAAATCATTCGTACCTTAATAAAAACCTTCCATGTTATCACAGCTAACGCTCCCAAATGCAATATTGTAGAACACTGCCTCGGAGAAATACAACTAATAGTTATCATAAATTCATGGAAATTCAGAAATAATGGACATAAATACTTGATTTGTAGAAAAAAGTTCAGTAACATATTTGGTAACCTGTTAGCGGCATTGCAACTAATACTGTAAGAAGTACCACTGGTAAGTATGTTGATAAATAAGAATAGGATGCTTCACAATGTTCTTTTCAACAATTACTTTATCTAAATAGTACAACAGCGGACAGTTACAGCATGTCACAGCAGCCTCTCTTGGGATGTGTACAGTTTACACCTTGAGGAAGGCAACTGTAATACTCTTAAAAATCTGTAATTTGAGTATTAAAGCATTTTAAATCATGATGAAGTTATACAAACACAAAGATTTTAATCCTTTCATCACCAGTCAGAAAATTCTATGTGCTTTCTTTAAAGACAATATTCTACACAACTCAAAAAGAAATACTTTCCGATTGCTGACAACTGGTTCATATTTAAAAATGCAAGTTAACCTTCAGCCTACCAAGTGGTGTAAGTCAAGAAGCCAAAGGTATATTTTTTCTTATTTTGACATGGAATCGGTGGTTGTACTTAATGACACTTTCTCTTATCTTCAGATAGACTCTCTACCTCACGTCTCTTGTGTTGGTTACATAACTAAGTGATTAAGATGAGAACTTATTTTTCAGGATATGATTTGTCTTCATTCCACTGGTGTGCCTGATCTAAGGAAAATGTCCGTCTTTGTTATCCAATAAACACTTTGCATATTTGTGACAAATGCAAGGAGCAAACAAGGAACTATTTCATTGTTAGTAAAATACACATTATTCAAAAATTATCATGAGAAGTGTGCTACAGGAATTGTTATAAAATATTTCATGTCACCAGATTAATTATGCCACAACAAACATTTCAGTACCTTCAATATTGGCAGTATGACCAGTTGTTTTGTCCAACTTTGTTTAGTTTATTATTTGGCACTTATCTGAGACCTCAGAGTCTTCGCGGCAGCATTTTCAAACCGCGTCAATTTGAATAAAATTCTCGAGCTTTTTAGGACTCTCTCTGCCATCATCATCATGAGTAAAACCACTGACTGCCAGGTTGACATGGTTTCCCATTTATATAAGTGTGGTTGCAGCCTCTGACACCAATCAGAGAGGGCCAAAACAGCATGTGCGGAAAGTGAGTTCGGCAGCTCATAGCAGCTCCAGCCCCCCCAAGGACCAAGTGACATCAGGTGATGTGAGGCACTGGATCCACATTTGAAACTGCCATTTCTGCCTCTTTACAAGGTTCAAGCATCTGTCTTTGTTTCCTTTCGACATCTGAAGCTCACCCCCCACACCCTAAGAACTGTATATCCGGGGGTCTCTGTTAAAATTGTTGCTTATCATTCATTTCCCAGTCACGGAATATTCCAATATGTTGACACATGAGCCAAAACTCCCATGTTTTCAAACTGTTTAATATGCTGCTTGTACTCTATACAACACTGTGCAACTGTGCAAACCTGTGATCTACATAGATGTTATCACATTCGCAATGGACACCATATATACTGGACACACAAAGAACTGTGTCGTCTTTGACAGGGTGCAAATACTTCGTATCTTGGGGGCAGAACGGAACACCGGTCTAAGTCCATGTCTCTGCAGCACACATCCTAACTTGATGCTCCTTGTCCAACATTATGGCAGGAAAGCAGCTGGCTTGGCCTCTTCTGCTGATTCACAAGGCATCCATCTTTGGTGGCATCTGAAAGTGTTTGCAAGGTCTCTCTTGCTATAACCATTCTCTCTGGATACATGTCTCAAGTGCTGCAATTCAGACTGTAGGTGATTGCCATCAGAAATACGAGAGTTATTCCAAAAGTAAGGTCCGATTGATTGCCAAATTGAAACCACAGTGAACATCAGAAATGTTTTACTTGTAACAATTAGCTACACCTTTCAGCTACTTCTCTACGTAGTCGCCGTTCTGACTTAGACTTTTGTCATAGCGTTGTACCAACTTTTCAATAGCCTCATCATAGAAGGCAGCCGCCAGTGCTTTCCGCCAATTCTCCACGCTGGCCTACACCTCGTTGTCTGTGTCAAAATGTTGTCTTCAAAGACAGCGGTTCATGTGACCAGAGATGAAACTCAGGGGGGGACAATTGCGGACTGTATTGTGGATAATCTCACATTTCCATTTGAAAACGATGCAGGAGCATCTTCATTGCCCCTGCAGAATGCGGCTGAGAATTGTCGTGAAGACGAAACAGCACGACAGTTATGTAATGTTGGCTGCATAGCTTCAGGCGAAATTTCTCACCAGGCCCTCGTACTTGGCGGCAGACACTATTTTCTAGACATCTTTACGCACTCACTGCGAGCTCAGAAATGAGAAGAGCGATGTGATGCTAACTGGGGTTATACTAGAGACACTACCCAACACATCTGTGCAAAGCTTTATCGGATTTTCATAGTCGTTTCCATTTCGCGACCGATCGGACCTTACTTTTGGAATAACCCTCGTAACTTTTGCCCCATGTATTAAGATGTTTAAGACCTCTTTCTTGTGTACAGGTTGGTGAAATCTATGGGCGTTGACGGATTGATTAATGTGTGTCAGTTTCCTGTATACTGAATGACCAAGCCGGCCTCCTGCCTTTTCCTAACTAAAACATACAAGAACGATAGCTTGCCATCCTCCTCCATCTCGATGATAAATTTAATGTTGGAATGGACACTGTTAACGCGATCAACGAACTGCTGCAGTGGACTTTCACTGTGAGGCAATATCAGGATGGTGTCTTCAACATACCTTAGGAAGCAAAATGGATGCAATGCCGCGAAGTTCATAACAAACTCCTCAAAGTGCTTCATAAAGAAATTCACTACTGCCAGAGACAATGGTGATCCCATCACTGTCATCCGTCATTTCATAATATTCATTACAATACAAGAAGTCTGTTGTCATTAAAATATGATGGAACAACTTGACGCTTCCAGGTGGAAATTGTGGGGCCAAAATATCCAGTGTATCCTGAACTGGCACCCTTGCAAGAAGTGACAATGTCCAGGCTAACCATTACATCATTTTGGCCTATTTTCATTTTCTTGAATGACGCTTCCAGGTGGAAATTGTGGGGCCAAAATATCCAGTGTATCCTGAACTGGCACCCTTGCAAGAAGTGACAATGTCCAGGCTAACCATTACATCATTTTGGCCTATTTTCATTTTCTCGAATATTTCAGCATGGTGTTCATAATGTTTCAGTTTTGGCACTAATAATCCTGCAAAATCTTTTGCCAGTCTGTAGGTGGGCAAACTGATCACACTAACAATGTGTGTAAGGGGGACATTTTCTTTGTGTATCTTCAGCAATAAATAAAGCCTAGGAGGTTTCGCAGTACAACACCTTAATTTCTTAACCACCTTTTCTGGTAACTCAGTCTTTTAATAACTTCCCTGTCTTTCTGATGATGGCCTGTGTCAGACTGTGATAAGCTTCCAGTTTAAGTCATCTAATAAATGTAGTACCTTCAGATGGTAGTCCTCAGTGTTCAGAACCACGGTGTCACTTCCTCTGTCAGATGACAAGACAGTCAAGTTGTCATTCTCATGCAATAAGCATAAGCCATGTCATTCCTCTTGGCTAATATTAGATTTCGGTGGCTTAGCTTTCATCAGTATACGGCTGGAGGTTAGTCTGACATCCTCAGCTGCAATCACAACCTATATGCAGAAAATCATGGCAGCCCCAACAATCATAGGTTTTACTCCTAACAACAATGGCAGAGACAGCCATCAAAAGCTCGGGAATTTTATTCCAACTGACGCGGTTTGAATACCGAGAAGGTTTTATTCGTTGATCTGAGAAATTAAAAGTGTTGTTTGTGTTAGTGAAACAAAAATGCCATGAAGGTACCACAACATGTATGACCTAAATAACCCAGAGAACCTTAGTGAAGTAATTTCCCTGATACAGAATGATAGTGATAGCGAAGAACTAAATAATGACATTGAATCAGAATATTTAGGAAATGGGTATGTGTTAGAGGTAATAGAAGAAATAGCAGATGAAATAGAAAATAGTGTTGATGATGATACTGATAATATACCAAGTGATAAAAATTTTGTAAGTAAAAATGGAAGATCTTGGTCGATAAATCCACGAAAAGCTATGCATCAATCAGTTCATAACAAAATTGAAGTGCTTCCAGGAGTTACAGGAGCATCTAGTGGAGCTGAATCAGCAAGTGAAGCTTTCAAGTAGTTCTTAGACAACAGCATTTTAAAAATTCCTTGTGGACTTCACCAACAAAAAGGTATACAGATATTATGAGGAATGAAATGCAAGATATCCAGAAAAAGCAGAAACAATTGTTGCCGAAAGATGTTGATGAAATGTACTCATATTTTGGAGTGCAGATAACTGTGCGTGTTCAGAAAATTAAACAGGAGTCTACAGAACTGTTGTGGATCACAGATGCTGTGTACAAAGGAGACTTTTCCTTAGTTCAATGTCTCAAATTTGATTTCAGCAGTCGTCTATGTTCATCAGATTTGATGACATCACTGCTATCAGAGACTATGTCAAATTGTTTGGCAACCAACTCAAGTCAAATTACAATCCTCAATCCTCATACGTATGTTTCAATAGATAAACAATTTTTCTCTTTCTGAGGGTTGTATGAAGTCGAAACCTATGTACAGCGCGTAAGTATGGGCTTTTGTTGATGCTGAATCAAATTATGCACTGAGCTTTCAGGAGTACACTGGAAAAGAAGGGAGTGCTCCAGAGAGAGAGAGAGAGAGAGAGAGAGAGAGAGAGAGAGAGAGAGAGAGAAACACACATTAAGGACAAAGTGTCAAGCTGGATCTAACTAGCTGTCTCAGAGCAGGTTACAGCATCACTACTGATTTTTTTTTTCCTCTTCCAATTGCAATTTAATGTTGCAAGAGAATCAATGAGGAAGAATAAGCAAGAAATACCTGAAGCTTTGTTACCAAACCCTATAAAGAAAGTAATGTCATCTGTCTTTTTCATCTTTTCCATAATGAGGTTACTTTGGTGTACATGTCCCAGTGCTTTGACTTTGCATAGTACTGAGCATAACAACATAAATGTAGGAGGCGACACTGAAAGCTACAAACCAAACATAATTTTGCTTTATAGCACAATCAAAGAGGATGTATATACAACAGACAAGATATTAATGAATATTCTTTGAAAAGAACCACAAGAAGATGGCCTTACTTCTTATTTCTCAACATTGTCGATATAGGATATTTGAATGCTTATATGTCATGGAAAAAAAATCAAATTCTCCCATGAAGTTCTATGCAAGAGAGGAGAAATTTTCTGCTGAATGTTGGCAAGGATTTGGATAGCCCAAAGGACATACGAAGATGGTAACTGTAATCAAATAGTCTTATTCGAGAACCTGGGGTACGGCAAGACAATATAGTGAACCTCCCACAAAACTCCAGCTTTCAAAAAGACGCCGATGTCAGCCGAGTCCAAGAAAGTTTGACAGAAAGTGTAGTATATCCTGTGAGATGTACAAAAAAGAACGTGCATAAAACATTCGAAGAAAATTACAAAAACTGCTTGTGTTCCATGCAGTGACAACAAAAAAGTAGACAAATGCTTGGAAAACCTTAAATTTTGTATTCACAGCCACAGCATTGTAGCCTTCATTAATTGTTTAAATGTGTTATATTAACAAATAAAGTTCATGTTGCTTAAGTACAGTTTTCTGTTACAGTTTGCAGTAATTTCTATTCAAAAATCACTATTATACTGATTAGAATCTATAAAAATCAAAGCTGCACTAATTTTGTGATTTGAAGTTGTCATATTCACTGTCATCGAATTGTTGGAAAGGTATGTTAGAAGGTAATTAATAAATTTTTATGTGCACTCAAAATATTCATTTTTATATTAACAAAAATTGTTAGGTATGCCAGACAGAAGGGACCTGAATCACGTCCTGAAATGAGGTCCACTCTATAGGAGAAGGAAGCATCTGCCTCCTCCCCCCCCCCCCCCCACACACACCTCCCCCCCACCCCCCTAGAGGTTTGTCTTTTAATCGTTTACAGACAACACAGAGTAAGCTAACTACTTGCTTCTGAAACTGCTGTTTATTTAAGTCCTTACTATTGAAGAATCATCAGTTGTTAACACCAACCACGAGCCTGGAATTTTGTTGGATAACACTTGCTACACAAACTACTGCAATCTGAGTAGTTTACAAAGCTGTGGAATTTTATCTTATCTTTTCTTCTATCAAAAGCAAATCCATCACCATAGTTCAATATATTCTACACTGGAAAATAACAGATGCAACACGTACAAGCATTTGAAAGATGCTATTTGTCTCTCACAGTTTGGGTTTTGAATTTAGAACACAAGAAAAGCAAATTTCAACAACTATGGGATTACTTACTTTATTTCAGTAAGCAAAGAGGACAACTGATTTAGACCAGGACTATATTAGCTTGTAGATATTCAAAAGAAGAACTCAGAAGCAGCTACACAAATGAGATAGTTAAGACTGTTAAAATGAACACAAATCAGTCAAAGAAAGAGTGGATAATGTGACAAGTGGCAGATAATTAAAATGTATGCTGAAACTACCACACAATTTGCACCAAGCAATTGTTGGTCTCTTCTCCAAGAAAGGGGTGACCTGGCTTCAGGCACATTCAAATTTCATCATCTCTCCTGATTAGTAATGAGGCAGTATTTCAAAGCTAGGCTACTAATCTCACAAACAGCCTGTAATTATTCTTACCACCCACCACACATCCTCTGTGACAACAAGACTACAGCATAGAAACTGCACTTCATACCACCACATCAACCACACAGGTCGTCTTGACATTGCTCATTTGTCGAATATGAATGTAACTGGTGACTAGCAGCATGAGTACCATTTTACAAGCATAATTAGACATAAAACAGTTGTGGATGTTATAGGTGTATTTTTCTCTTGGGCATATTGATTGAACTGCTCTAAGAATGTTCAAGAAGCTTAGACATGTGAGTGACGGACGGACTGCATTTTAGAGGCTACATTGCTATCATGATTAAAATATATTAACATATATCCAAGGAAACAACAGACCCATTACCCTACTATTTGCAGGCAATTCATGAAAACCTACTTAAATGGTACGAAATGACACAGAATGCTACTGCTGAGGAAACAAAACGTAATGGATCTGAAAACCTAACAGAAGCCTTTTATATTGAATCAAATGTACTTATGGCCTGCAACAGAAGTATTTAACAAGTCTCATAGCTTTGATCATTCTTCTACGCATAGTCCATATGAATTCAGGCAGGCTAGGAAAAAATCTTACCTTCATAGGCTCGGACATTGTTGAATTTAACATATGTTAAAACGAAGGACTACGTAAGGAACACATATTTTTTTGTTTTCTCAAAAAAAAATAAAAATAAAAAAAATAAAAATAAAACAAAAATTTGCTCCGAGATACAGCCCTCCAAAGATGAGACTGCGCATACCATTTTGAAGATGCAAATTTTGGAAAAAATTTTAAAATGCTGTATCTCTGGAACAATTCCAGATTTTTTTTTTTTTTTTATTTTAAAGATAACTGCTTTATGATTACAAAGAAATCCTTCATTTGGATTTATCTGTCAAAACTCTTTTACTACAGAGTTCTGAACTTTCTTTACAATTTATAGGATTTTTTTTTTTTCAAAAATACCAATCCATAAAATTTTGATTTTTTTCTGTTGGTTATTGCCATATAGTTCTACATTCTCTGAAAAGGAGAGCTTCCACTTTTAGATGGTACAGGTTTTATAAACAATTGAAATTTTTGCCATACATAAAACCTGTTTTATTACCACATTATTATATAATAGGCTCATAAAAATCAAAACCTAGCCTTCTTTAACATAATTTTAGTTTTGAAAGATGAGAAAGAGACTCGTGTTTCAAGCATTTTAAATTGTTCCGAAATGTATGTGAAATATCCAAAGACTTACAGGTTTCAATTTCTACAACTTCTGTGGACTCTGTTTTGTACTGAAATTAGCCAGTCAATTTATTACAAATGTGTTCCACTGCTTCAGTATCTCCCTTTGATATAGAGTGATGCCTTCCTGATGAACCAATAGGAACTGGAGCACTTACAATCTTCAAAACATTGTGAACAGGAAGTGAGCACTGATGGCAATGTTGCTGTCATCCAGCTGGAAACCTATATAAAGCAGCTGGTTCATGTGGTAGCATAAAGTTCACTACAATTTCGTTTAACTCATAACTGGTGTCTATAATCTCTGCCACCACTCACAGTCACACACACCACAAACATACCCCTTCTCAGGTTGTGAATCTGAATATTATCCTGCTGTTTCTGAGATGTTCGCCGAATGAATGAAATTTCTTCTTACATGCTATTTAAAGTGCACGCATTGTAAGTTCGTCAATCACTTTGAGTCCAAAAATGTGTCTTCTGAATTCCTTTCACAGGAGTAGTTTGTTTAGACCATTCTTCTCTTCTCTGCTCATGGAATTCTTCGATTTCCTCTTTGGACAAAAGAACGAGGGCTGTGGATGTGTAAGATTTCACGACTCTTGTAAAATCCTCAGCATTCTGAATCGCAGCTGTATTTGATCTGGAATGATTATGTTTTGTAGCATGGTACTTCAGCAAGCATCCAACACCATCACAAGGCCCCTTCCCATGACCAGTACCACTGCATACCCGGTCAGTTGGCAGAAGTGATTTACTCAATTCAAACAGCTGGTAATAATTTTTAAAATGATTAGGAACACCATCAGAAATGATGATGATCTTCTCTGTGCCTGTTTGCAGTTGAAGAATTTTGCGCATTGCTAGTAAAGCATGTGCTGAGTCATGTCCTGTGTCACCACTTATAACTGCAACACTTGTGGTCTTGTTTTGGAAATATGTCACTCCTGTAAAAAGTGAAGCCTTGTCATTATTCCAATGATACCCTTGTACTTCTTTTGGGAGAATTACAGTTCAGTTCTCAGCAAAATCACAGTGAAGCATTAAACATAGTTCTTCAGCCTGTACACACCCTTTCACTTCTGCACTGTGGTTGTTGCAATTTCTTCAGATGCTGGTGTGTTACTGCTTTCACAGACCATTTACCAAGTTCATCAATGAAACCATCAAAGGCAACAGTTTTCCTAATTAGTTTATTTTGCTATGCTATTTTATGTCACATGTGTAATTTCTGCAGAGTTATCTGCTACCTCTTCCAGGCCAAGTGTCTGTAAAGACAGTCCTCCCTTTCCAGGGCAGTCACCACATTCTTGAAACAAACAAGTCTCTTGCTTTATGTCACATACTACTAATGACTTCACATGCTCAACCAAGGTGTCATACATCACATGTTCTGGTAAGTTCTTCAAAGTTACCACACAAAGTTCAAAATTTACACAGTTCACACCTAAACAGACATCTAGGTGGGTGTGGAACTATCCACTCAGTTTTGTAGTACATAAAATTTTGATCTTCCAATATTTGAAGTTGTATAGTTGCTCTTATAAACTGCAAAAGTTTCTTTAATGCTGCGAGTCATGTATCTCTTCCCTTTCACAACTATTTTACCTTTAACTGTTACAGTTATAGTGTCTTTCTTTGTTGTCACTCTGGTGAGAACAAACCCATTTATCTTAAGAGTTCTGCACTATCTGAATTTGAGATGCTTCTACAGCATGACCAAAATAGTGATCTAGTCTTCCAAAGACTCCTTTTACAGACCTCACATTTCTTGATTTGTCTACCATGTACTTTAATACTGATGGAACGTGGTTCAAAAATGTTCTCTTCGAAAATGTCTCTGGAATAATAGTTAAAACTTGCATGTTTTTCACTGCAGGATGCACAATATTCAACAGCTGAATTGATATTTGTGAAAAATTCCTGGCAAGAGGTGCAAGAGTGCTTTGGTTCATTTTCTTCTGAAGATGGAATTTCTACTTTGAAGAGTGTGGTCAGTTTTGCTGTAGTGTTCATCCATAGCTTTAGTAAGTTCTCTGCACTTTCTTGATGCATAGAGCTTTTGACTCTACTTCACTGACCACAGATTCTTAACAGGACTAACACCTACCTCTGTAGTAGGGTATTTAATTCTTCCTCTACTGATGTAAAATCTGTATCACCTATACCATGGGAGGCTTCACCTTGTTCAGATACTATCATTGTTGTTATTCTGTCAAAACATTGAAGTCTTTTTTTTTGTCACTCTTATGGATATGCAAATAGTCAGCACACTTCACTCTCCTGTGGCCCCAGTCAGAAGACATTTACACCAGTCCTTTTCACAAAACACACTGCAGCTGTATCAACTGGCAAATTCCTCACGAAAACACAGAACTCACTGGATGGTCTAAGATTTCTTGGAATCCTCTTCAGTAAACAAATCAACACTAAACAACTATAATGCAGAAATCCGCAATGAACAACCACAACAAAGAAACTACAACAAAGAAACTACAACAAAGTGCAAGAAATATCTGCAACAATGAACGTGAAAAGAACTAACTGCAACAAAGAAAGTGATAAGAAATAACTGCAACAAAGAAAGTGATAAGAAATAACTGCAACAAAGAAAGTGATAAGAAATAACTGCAACAAAGGTAGTGTTAAGAAATAACTACAACAAAGACAACAGAAATGAACACTGTAACAAAGAAATTAGTAAGAAACAACTTCAGTGAAGACACATTACCTTTAAAAAAAAAGCTTTTTAAAAATAAAATCTGCCCAACTTAAAAGTGGAAGCTCTCCTTTACATAGAATATAGTACTACATGGTACTAATCAACAGAAAAAATCTAACTTTTCTGGATTGGCATTTTCGAAACAATATTTTTTTTCTGTAAATTATAAAAAAAATTCAAAAGGTGATAGTAAAAGAACTTTGTTTGACAGATATGTCCAAACAGAGGATACCATTGTAATCATAAAGCAATTATCCTTACAAAAAAAGGCAACAAAATATCTAGAACTGTTAGAGAGATACAGCATTTTAAAAAGTTTTCCAAAATTTGTATCTTCAAAATGGTGTTCACAGTGTCATCTTTTTGGAGGCCTGTATCTCAGGACAGGTTTTATTTTTCTTTTCTTCTTTTTTTTGAGAAAACGAAAAGTACACGTTTCTTTCTTACTCCTGACTTTTAACATATGCTAAATTCAGTAACACCCAAAGACTATGAGGGTAGGGCCCCCCTTGCCTGAAGTGATACGGATTATTCCTCTAATTCTTACAATTCTGCTCATCGTGCTATTTACTACATTAACTAGAATTGTACTGTACCTTTACAACATGAGGCAAATTTGGCAAATGAGAGACCTCAAATAATTACAAAAAAAGAAAACTGACAACTTTTTCCATTTTTCCTCCCCCCTATTCTTTCTCCAAATACTATCTATAATCTAACTGTATGTACATCCCTACAGCTTCTGTTAATCTTTTAACTGTTGAGGCATTGTCACATAGACGGAAGAGAAGTCAAACAATGGAAAATCCAGCATGGAATGTAACAACACGAGAGAAGGAAAGTTACCACTCACCATATAGCGGAGATGCTGAGCCGCGATAGGCACAATAAAAAGATTCACACAATCATAGCTTTCGGCCATTAAGGCCCTTGTCAGCAGTATATATATATATATATATATATATATATATATATATATATACACACACACACACACACACACACACACACACACACACACACACACACACACACACACACACCAGCAGTCTCTGGGAGCTGAAACTATACTCTGGAAGTGCCCCCCCCCCCTCTTTATTTATTTATTTATTTATTACAACACCATGCAAATTTGTCAAATTAGAGAGTTTCAGCTCTCTCAAACTGCAGATGTGTGCGCAAGTTGCGCTTGTGTGTGTGTGTGTGTGTGTGTGTGTGTGTGTCTACTGCTGACAAATGCCTTAATGGCCGAAAGCTATGATTATGTGAATCGTTTTATTGTGCCTACCGCGGCTCAGCATCTCTGCTATATGGTGAGTAGCAACTTTCCTTCTCTCGTATTGTTAGATGGAAGAGAAGCAGAGACATGTAAATATACATGCAATATCATTAACAAGTACTCCATGACTTCTAATGATCGAGCTGGAGTGTAGTTTCACTTTTAACAGAATTATGAGGGATACCAATCTCAGTGTCACAACTATCTGATATGACATCACTTACACAATACCTAACAGAACTGATAATACACAGATGAGTCAAACCAATGACTGAGAAAATGCACACTGCATTTCCACCCAGACATCACGTGTCACTGAACTTGCCGAATGTATACTAGCTGATAAATTTCCTGCATTCCGAAACTCATAGAAGGCCACAGCGGACATATTACAGGGTCTTTCTGATCCATTTAGGACAATGTTATTTTACTGTGGTACGTAAGACCCTCACCAAAATTCAAAAGGTATACTGTAATTGCTTTATTCTAGTATCTGGAAAGTGTTCTACCAGGCAGAAAGCAAATATAAATTGGAAATATAATTTCTTTTTAGTGATTTGTGAGGCTCTGCAAGATATTGTAACAAATATGAACGAGATGCGCTGAAGTAACTCACGTAATTTACAAAACTGTTTCATATGGAGAAATGGGAATTATATACCACAGTGCAGATTACAATAGTCTCACAATTGGCATGCTCCATGTTACCTTTGTAGTGCAGAAAAGCTATGTCCTCTTGCGTGTGTGTCTTGATATACATGTGTTTTAACTGTGGCAAAAGACTGTCCCCAGAACCTTAGCGAGTTTTTATCCTTATCTACACTCCTGTGACTCAGTGTGGGAGAAGTGAACTGTCCAAATACATAATTACATTTCATTCTGCATGGTTCACAATTTTAGAATTACAAAATACTAACCTCTGTACTAGCCTCTAACCCTTCTGTAGCTTGTGCTGTTTCCTCTGCACTTTCTAGCTCCAGTTTGGGCTTCTTTTTCTTCTTCTTTTTCTTCTCTTTTTTTACTTTCTCAGTAGATGCTCCTGATTTATCTAGGTCACTCTGCAAACTCGAACTGCTTGTACTCAATGTTCGCTGCAAATAAAATGATGTAATTAGCCATTTAATATACCAGCATTATCTGATTTTGGTTCCACAGCATATTCAGTTAATTAATGTTTTAGTTTTCTGGATAATTCCTGTGCATATAAGTCATTATACATTTAAGAGCAGCTAAAAGCTACTTATGTATATACTGATGAAACATACTAAAGTAACATTTGGAACCACGGAGCACTATTTCGCTACACAGCCCAGACTTTCAAGTGTATGGGCCCTGAGGAAGAGTAAACATGCCAACAATAGACTGAATATATAATGCCCAATGAATAGAGGCACCTGTTTGTGATGAAAATGTTTGCCCGATTTCGTCATTTTCAAAAAATTATTTCGGTATATTTTTCGCTAGTTTTTTCCATTTCATCAACAATTTCGCTAAATTTTATTTCCACTTTTCAGCAGTAAAAGGTAAAGGAAATACATTTATGGCACATTTGCAGTGAAAAATCTTTTATTTTACATAAATTGAAAAAGCATAAAAATTATAAATCTTATTGAAACACAAATACCAAATCATGAAAATTTGGAAAACATTTATCCTGTCCTAGTCTATGTACACGACACACAAGTCAGTCTGAGAAAGACAAGGATACTATGACTTCCATATTACTGGGAGTCAGAGCTGTTCTCCTGTCAGACATTATGTTGCAATATCTAGAAAATGATCTCCCACTATCAACATTACTGATTGGGATCCGCAAAGCCTTCACTGCAGCTTACACAAAAAGTCCATACTCTGCTTTCAGAGAAAGAAGAATACCAATCACATCAACATCTTTACCTTCTCTACAAAAACTAGTAACTAAATCCCTAAACAATGTGTATGGTACAAGAAATTCTGACATTGGAAGTTCTTGTAGAATGGGAATTTTCTTTATCAGCTGAGAGATTTCAGTATTGTCTAAATTGCCTTTTATTGTGTTTCTCGGGTCAAACAATTTACCTATAGAATTAATGACAATTTTTCCTGTATCACACTCCATCAAGTGGTTCAGTTTTGTAAGACTTGCTCTACCTACAGACTGGAAGAGTGATGTTAACTGTACTTGCATATGCTCTGGCAGTTTAAGAAGTTTTTCTGAGGTTGTCTCGGAAAAAAAAAAAAAAAAAAAAAAAAAAAATGCATCCTCTAGTAACATAAAGCTCTTTGCAAGGTCACCAAGCTTAGAATGCAGAAGATGAATTAACGGTATCTTGGTGCCCTCTAATGTGAGCAGGAAATTGCAACATTTTGAGCAGTGCTCAACAAGAAAAATAGCTAGGCATTGATTTTTTTTATTTTTTTTTTAGCAGAAGTCAAAGCTTTAAAATAATTGACAGCTACACTCTCATCTTCAACAGTTTCAACAAATTCTACTATTTCACAGAGATTTTCTCCAAGGTACTCGACACTTTCAAACCACGAGTTCCACCTGGTGATGACAGGAATAGAGGAAAGTTTAGCTTTTGTGGGTACACCTACATATTTCTGAGCTAAGAACTGAATGTATGGATGCTTTCTCTTTCGGGTATTGAGGAAGAAGCGTTTTGTCTGCAAAACACAATGGTTCAAATCACAAAGTTCCACAGCCCACACATTGCCAACCAAATTTAATTTATGAGCCCAGCATTGTGTGTGTACTAACCCTTCTGAAACTAAAACCCTAATTGCATTTATACACTTGCCCATATAACGAGCTGAATCTGAAGTTATAGGAACTACATTTCTGTACTGAATTTCAAGTTTCTGTATTACACTCATAATTGCTTGCGCACATTCTTTAGGATTTGCAATAACTTTCACTCCCCCGACAAATAATTTCTGAACTGCACCATCGCCACAACTAAGTACTTTTATCAGAACCACGGACACACACTGCCCTTTTCTGTCTGTCGTTTCATCACAAAGAATTGAAACTCTTTCGTCTTTCACGGCTCCTTTTAATCTTTCCTCTTTTTCTTTGATGATTCGATGTATGTAACCTTCCCGTAGTCTTCCAGCTGAGGGTAAGTCTACAGCACCTTAAAAATGTAAATAGAACTGCTATTAGAGTACTATGTAACGAATTAAATTACCACACTACCCAATTAGAAGACTTTTTTAAGAGGGTGCTCGAGGAAAAATTATTTTTAATATAGGGCTATTCTGACCAACAAAAATTATTGGATATCGAGATTACCTATCTTTGCTGCAATTAGCAGACAGTAAATTAATTATCACTCACACCTGGTATGTATTTGTTCATCCAATCTCTTATCTTTGGGTGATCAACTTCTTCCATCAGAATGTTAGCCTCAATGAAAGCTCGAATAGTCGATAAAATGAATTATTCTTCTTCATTTTTCGCTCGTTTTGCCACTGCAGTGACTTCCGTCAGCGTAGCTTGTCTTTTTATACCAGTAGTTGTTAGTGCCTTCTTGTTCTTCTCATGGGAAGAACTGTTATTAATGTGTTTCAGGCACGTGTCCTTCCTCTGCCATTCAATACGCACTTTGCAGTATTTGCACAAAAGTATCTTCCTACTTTTGTCGAAAACATAAAATCCTTCTGACGAAAGTTCCTTTCCTCGGTCGAAAACTGTCACTACCATATTAATCATCTGTAGCACAAAAACAAAACACAAAATACCACACTCAATGCACCAGCGATCCACAACGATTTCCAACACGCAATACTGAATACACCGCCAGAACATTGTAGAATGTCTTTGGAATACTCGAAATGGTGTACAATCGATATCCGGATTTTATTATCGTAACTCCAATCGATTTTCCGCAGTTAAGTTCAAATGACGAGATTTTGCAAAGTTTCGTAAATTATTTCACAATTTGGCTTAAAAGTAAATAGTTTCGTGTTTTCTGCAAAACGTGTAAAATTTCGTGAAAATTTCGCGATTTCGTGCTTTACGGAAAACATGTGCCTCTACCAATGAATCATTACAACAGTTAGTTGGGCAGATTTTGCTTAAAGAAAGATGACGTAATGCAGTGCAAGACGAAGTTTCCATCAGACCTGTATGATCAATCCCCTCTACGGGATCAGCTTCCAAGCTACACCTTTACACGATCACCATATGTTATTATGAAACTTATTACATTATCTTTTTATCATGAACAGCAACATCTTGTCATGTATACAATGTTTGTGTATTACTGTAGTCCGCAACTGATCAACTTTACAGGAAAGTAGCTATTCCTCCACAAAGCAGAGTGAAACTGATGTCCAACATTCCAGTGAATTATGTTCAGGTCTTTGTATGCTCTATTAATGAAGTGACAAACATGAATGTTAATTGTTTTGATAGTGTACAAGTCACAGCTGAAATACAAACAAGATTTTTATGCAGTTAATACTGCTGTATTCTGAAGGTCTAATATATCAGTCTGATGGTGCCGAATTGGGGAGGAAGGTAGCTACGCAGCTAAAGTTGTAACTCATCATTCCAGGTCATACCTGCGGGCCTGTTCGGTTTGCTATTATAGACACCAGGTCTATTTTCCAGTATGCATGGAACATGAGCTATTCTCCAGAGGTGATGGGGGTCGTCTTTAAATAATCCTTAAAATGGGTTTTGGTTGAAGCCTACTACGCTGGTGAAGGGGTAGCGACTTTCTCATGATGGCATAGGGTGGAGACGCTTGTGTATGAATACGTGTGTGTGTGTGTGTGTGTGTGTGTGTGTGTGTGTGTGTGTGTGTGTGTGTGTGTGTGTGTTTTACTGAAACTAGCAAACTGACTTCATCAGAAAGCTTAGTCTACTTTTATATGTGTGACTGCCATTCAACATCTCTTGTATGGTGAGTACCAATCAATCACAATTCATATTGTTATTACTCACACAATATTATTTCAAGTCCATTTACAAGCACTAAGGGCTCGGAGAAGAAATTTATTTTGTAAACACTAGATGAAATGTTCAACTCAAAATAGCAACTGAAACACACAAAGTTGAATGACATTACAAACAGAACAGTAAAACCATACTCGCCATTGTAAGGAGATGTCGCTCCAAAAATATCGAAAAAGTCATGCGAAATATTTTTAACCATGGGTGGGAGAACAGAGATCCCTCACAGATTACATTATTTCCATCATTTTACGAAGTAGTCCATGACAGTTTGAAGTACAGAATTTTTATGTAATTAAAATTCAGTACATTTCTCTGAGTCAGACTTGCAAAGTCTTCCATTCCCTCATCTTCATTTTTAAACAAGTAATTGTGTCGTTCATTAATAGTATACTAAAGTGCGTATTTCAAACAGTACATACAGGGTGATTCAAAAATGACCGGTATATTTGAAACGGCAATAAAAACTAAACGAGCAGCGATAGAAATACACCGTTTGTTGCAATATGCTTGGGACAACAGTACATTTTCAGGCAGACAAACTTTCGAAATTACAGTAGTTACAATTTTCAACAACAGATGGCGCTGCGGTCTGGGAAACTCTAGAGGACGATATTTTCCACATATCCACCATGCGTAGCAATAATATGGTGTAGTCTCTGAATGAAATTACCCGAAACCTTTGACAACGTGTCTGGCGGAATGGCTTCACATGCAGATGAGATGTACTGCTTCAGCTGTTCAATTGTTTCTGGATTCTGGCGGTACACCTGGTCTTTTAAGTGTCCCCACAGAAAGAAGTCACAGGGGTTCATGTCTGGCGAATAGGGAGGCCAATCCACGCCGCCTCCTGTATGTTTCGGATAGCCCAAAGCAATCACACGATCATCGAAATATTCATTCAGGAAATTAAAGACATCGGCCGTGCGATGTGGCCAGGCACCATCTTGCATAAACCACGAGGTGTTCGCAGTGTCGTCTAAGGCAGTTTGTACCACCACAAATTCACGAAGAATGTCCAGATAGCGTGATGCAGTAATCGTTTCGGATCTGAAAAATGGGCCAATGATTCCTTTGGAAGAAATGGCGGCCCAGACCAGTACTTTTTGAGGATGCAGGGACGATGGGCCTGCAACATGGGGCTTTTCGGTTCCCCATATGCGCCAGTTCTGTTTATTGACGAAGACGTCCAGGTAAAAATAAGCTTCGTCAGTAAACCAAATGTTGCCCACATGCATATCGCCGTCATCAATCCTGTGCACTATATCGTTAGCGAATGTCTCTCGTGCAGCATTGGTAGCGGCGCTGAGGGGTTGCCGCGTTTGAACTTTGTATGGATAGAGGTGTAAACTCTGGCGCATGAGACGATACGTGGACGTTGGCGTCATTTGGACCGCAGCTGCAACATGGTGAACGGAAACCCGAGGCCGCTGTTGGATCACCTGCTGCACTAGCTGCACGTTGCCCTCTGTGGTTGCCGTACGCGGTCGCCCTACCTTTCCAGCACATTCATCCGTCACGTTCCCAGTCCGTTGAAATTTTTCAAACAGATCCTTTATTGTATCGCTTTTCGGTTCTTTGGTTACATTAAACCTCCGTTGAAAACTTCGTCTTGTTGCAACAACACTGTGTTCCAGGCGGTGGAATTCCAACACCAGAAAAATCCTCTGGTGTAAGGAATAAACCATGTTGTCTACAGCACACTTGCACGTTGTGAACAGCACACGCTTACAGCAGAAAGACGACGTACAGAATGGCGCACCCACAGACTGCATTGTCTTTTATATCTTTCATATCACTTGCAGCGCCATCTGTTGTTGAAAAATTGTAACTACTGTAATTTCGAAAGTTTGTCCGCCTGAAAATGTACTGTTGTCCCAAGAATATTGCAACAAACGGTGTATTTCTATCGCTGCTCGTTTAGTTTTTATTGCCGTTTCAAATATACCGGTCATTTTTGAAACACCCTGTAGCTCCACATTTTTGCATAGAATATGCTATATTAGTTCAAATATTTGTTTGTGTTTTATTGTTATTGTTATTTGTTTACGTGGCATGCAGTGGCAAGAGTTTGCCAGCTGACGTATTTACAGCACAGAAAGTGCAACATGGAGTTTCCAACACTGCACAGACACAGAAGGGGAGCCTCAAAGGAGGCAACAGTGGAGATCACATTACAAGATCGTATATTAAAAATACAATTCGGATAAAAAGGAGAAGCTATTAGTTTTGTTTTAACTGTACTCACACATTTACACTTCAAGTACACTCGTAAATCCTCATGTAATAAATGCAAATTGTTATACAATCCAGTGGAAATTCATTGGAAATAGTTCAACCTCTGTCTTCTTTCCATAAAGAACAACCAACACACTGTCATTCTGGGATAACTAAGACAGTTTTGGCAGAGTTTCATAAAAGACTAATTTTCTGTGGTGTCACCAAGACAATGAATACTCATATAATGAAATTTTATGAGAGAAATTAAAGTGGTGTGCTGACCTCTCATTCCTTCCTTGAAGACTGAAGTCTTGCCATCATCATAAAAAATATAACTTTAGATAACAGGACAAAATATGTATTTCTGACATTATCTTAACTGTTTTTTGATATACCTAAGCCTGGCTCACAGTTACTCTGTATGTCTCTGCTTCCTTAGACCTATTTTAGCTGTACTTAGTACTTCTCGGAACCACTCGGTACAGAGCAGCATTTTGTGGAGCAGTGCAATACAGCACTGTTTCTTCCGACATATGGTGCAGTATTTTTCGATCAACATGATTCAACTTGGCAGAATCAAAGTGCCACTGCTTTTTATGCCACACTATTTGTTTGTGGTTTAAAGGAATTTGAAAATGTAGTGGTTGTTGCAACAGTACATACACTCAAAAAGATGTAATCTATCAACCTATTGTCACAAGGCTTTGAAAATGACAAACTCATGGCCAGGCATAGAAAATTTGCTGTGAGTGCGAGTGGCATTACAATACAATGTATAAAGAATTTAAAGATTTAGTTTGCAATGACAGAGAAAAGGAGTTGGCAGACCTAAAAAGACGCAATCTGATCCCAGTGTGAGAAACCCATACAAATATACAAATCACAGAGTTTTTGCTGTTTTTATTTGTACGTATTTGCTTGTAGAACTCCAACGTATTCACAGTCAGTTTCACTGTTTCTTGTTCTTAGCCAGCAACCAACTACACCAGGCCACCATTAAAAGCAAGCTACAACGTACTGCTAAAACTTTCCATATCAAATAAACTTTTCAGTTCAAAAAACTTTTTAGAATCCTGCCAACCTCACATCAGTTTTTGTGGTCTTTTGGAGATCGCTTGCAATTTTGACTGGAAGCACCCCTGTGCATTTGCACATTGAACTGATAGACCTGCAGCATTCAGTTTAAAAAAACAGGTTATTTCACATTAGAACCGTCCTGGAGTTCTATATAGGATTGTTTGGGAAGATTTTCCACGTCAGCAAAAGTGGTCAATGATTGGATCAACATGTGTGTGACAATTTTCTCAATAATTAAACAACATAGATCATGATTATAGAGGAACCTGAAAGATGATGTTTGGTTTGTGGGGTGCTCAACTGTGCAGGCATCAGAGCCCCGAACGAAGTCCCAATTCTCTACAAACGAAGTCCCAATTCTCTACGAACGAAGTCCCAATTCTCTACGAACGAAGTCCCAATTCTCTACGAACGAAGTCCCAATTCTCTACGAACGAAGTCCCAATTCTTCGCACAGCCCAATTCTTTACACAGTCCAATCCAGTCACTGTCAAGAATAATGATGATGATGATGATGATGACGACAACAACAACACAAACACCCAGTCCCCCGTGATCCAGAGGCAGCGACACTGGGCACTAGATCACAAGCTGCGAACACAACCTGAGAGAGGAAAATCTGTGAAACTGTCTGCACCTATCTGTGTGCCAGATATAAATTATACTATATCTTCCGTAAAACAAAAATAAATAATGGTGAAATTTTGAGAGGTATATTGCTGAAAATTTTAGCCACTGCAATGTCAGTAGAGAAGTCGTAGATAACAAAATTTGTTTCTTTCGACGTAGTTAAAATCATTTATTCCGTCTTTAATAGCACACTATAGAAATTATTTGCTTTTGCCTCTTTTTATATCTCAGCTTAAATGTTGCACAAATAAATTTTAATTTTTTTAGGTATATTCTCTTGTACCAACCAGAAGTAACAGTACAACACTGCTCATCATGGTATGTTGTACATAGCTTCAAATTTTTGAATTTGCTAATACATCATAACAACAAATGTAGCCACACACAATCTGTTCAGTGTTCCATGAACAGTTGCTCTACCAAAATGCAGCATGTTCGTAGTTAACCCTTCTTCACACTCAAATACCACAGTGAAGGGGGAAAGTGAGTAGTTAAGATGAGATATATCCACATGTGTGTAGAGTTCTTGGCTGTCCCTGTGCTACACACAAACTGATACAGTGTCTCCCCCCCCCCCCCCCCCCCCCAAGTACAACAGTAATTGTGTCTGCAGTACAGCTTATGACTGCATTAACAATATAAGCAGTTTGTCTACCACATTACATTTTACAGGAGGTACAAATTTGTTCTTGCTCTCCCCCTGCTACCCTATACTACATTCTTTTTCATAGGCCCCACAGAACGCATGTTTAATATTTAAATCTAAAAATATGTAAGTGTGTGCTTCAATGTGCTGTTGCCGTTCAGACAAGTAAGAACAGCACCACTTATTGTATTTAATTTTAATATTTCAGTATTCGTTTGTGGTAGCTGTAAATAACAAAGTAGAAAAAATTAATGAATATCACTACCTTTCTTGTCTCTGTTGTTTCTACTGGTACTTCAGATGGAGCCGCTGTTGCAATCTCACTCTCTGGTTTTGGAAGGCTGCAAAATATTGGCAATGAAATAAAACATATGCTGCAAAACATCAAATAACAGAAAATTGGAATTTGAGCACCTTGGAGCTGACTAAAGTTGCAAGCTTTAACTTAAATAATAAAATCTGGTTTTTAAAAATACTGTCTTGGTTAGTAATTGCATATTCACTAGTGGCAGAAAATCCCTGTAAAAGTTAAGTTTGGTAAGCATTAAGCACTGGCATCAGGAAGGTAGGAGACATGTCCTGGCAGAAGAAGAGCTGGGAGGGTGGGTCAGGAGTCATGTTTGAATAGCTTAGTTGGTAAGAGCATTATCCGAAAAAGGCTGAGCTGCAGGTTCAAGTCCTATAAGGCACAGCTTTAATCTGCCAAGAAGTTGCACAATACCACACATACTGCTGCGGATTGGAACATTCATTCTGGATTTCTTATCATATGCTCACTAATTTGTAAATTTTTGTCTTTGTTTACAGAAACTTCAACATTTTCAAAGAATACATAAGAATCATATGAATACATTTCTTGACATCAGAGTGACACAGAGCGGAGGATGAACAGTTGATGAATGAATGAATGCTGTTACACATACAATGAACAGATCTAATTGATAGCAATTTCAATATACAAGGACTCTTTGTAAGTGAGTATCAAGTTGCAGTAGACAATGCCAGCCTCAAAATACTATCAAAACACACTAAACATTGTTTCAGATAAGTTGATAGTCGAACATATTCTGTTTCGAACATATTCTGTTAACATGAATCCTTATGAAAAACGCTAGCACATGTAAATCTGCAGGTAAAGCTACTGAAGTACATGAAAGTGTTGCTATAGACATAGGAAAACCGCTCATGTCTTATCTGAATTTGACAGGCTGAAATATTTTTCTTCAGTCTGTTCCGTATTTTGACCATGGCATATTCTCCTCTGTGTATCTTACACACAGCTGAAAGTAAGAACGAATGAGTTATTTGTCAACTGCAGGAATGTTGATAAGTCCAAGAATTAATGTGACTTATTTATGGTAGTAATTTCCACATGCTACTAGCAATAGGAATCTGACCAAAATCAGAAAAGAAGAGCACCAAATCTTAAGTTCCAATTGAAACCTGCACACTTTTGGAGCCAGTTGCTCCCTCCTCTGGCAGAAGCGTTGAAGGGGGAAAAAAAGGGATGAAGGAAAATAATTGGTGATGTTTAGAAAATGAGGAGAGTTCAGAAAAGTTGTCCAGAACCCTGAGTAAGGAGAGACTTACCAGATGGGATGAGAAGGAAAGTGATTGTTGGGGACTGCACCAGACGGTATTTTAAAACCTGAGAGCTTAGTGTTGGAACACAGGGTAATATGCAAGACAGAAATTACTGCTAAAACATTGAACACAAGTTAACAATAGCGGAAAGCTAAATGCATCATATGCAATGGAGGTGTGGAGGGGGGGGGGGGGGGGGGGGAATAGCTGGGTTAGGAAACAAAAGATATAGAAAACTAAAAGGGAATGAAGAAAGGAATAATTACTAAGAAGAAATGCTGAAACCGAAGAAATTAACAAAAATTACAGCCAAGTTGGTGGTGAGAACCAAGGACATGTAGTAATGTCAGCTCCCATCTGCGGAGTTCAGAGAAAAAGGTGTCTGGGGGAAGAATCCAGATGCCACGTGTGGTAATAAAGGCACTGAGGTCACAATTGTCATGTTGTACAGCATGTGTGTTGCCATTTTACAGCCTTGGCCTATGTCTATTCATTCTAACTGATAACTTGGTGGAAGTCATTCCAATGTAAAAGGATGAGCAGTGTTTACATAACAGCTGGTTTATGACATCTGTTGTTTCACAGGTGGCTCTCCCTTTGATAGTATATGTTTTGCCAGTTAAAGGGCTGGTACAGGTGGTGGAAGATGCATAGGCAAGTCTTACAATGCGAACAGTCTGAGGGATAGGGGTCATAGGGTAAGTAAATGAGTGCAGAAGGAGTACAGGGTCTGACAAGGATGTTGCACAGATTGAGAGGTCAACAGAAAGCTACTCTATGTGTAGTGGCCAAAATGTCGGACAGAATGGCTCTCATCTCAGGACACTATTTTAAAAAGTCGCAGCCTTATAGAAGTAGTTGCCAACTTCTGCTGCTGCTTGGTAAATATTTTTTTTTTTTAAGTTATCTAATTACATTTATATTTTCAATAATTGGTTGCTTTTGTTGATATATTAAGTTCCAGGTGGGTTTATATCACAATGATAGGTTGGATGCCACATGCAACAATATTATTTATTGCAATAAATAACTACATTATATCTATTGACATCATTACAGATTCAGAATACAAAATAGCCTGGGTGATTGCATCATCAAAGGTGGGCCAAATCGGTTGCCTCTATAGGCTACTACTGGCCTCTAGAGGTTTAGTGCCACAGGGTTTCAGAAGGAAACTGGAAAATACTGTGGCTAAATTTCCTACTCACATTACTGGAGCATGGTGACATTTTAATTTTACACTTACTGAACGAGAAGGTTATGAGGGTAAAACAGTCACTAGGGACTAATATTTGAGAGTGTATTGCAAACTTTTATTTCTATTAAAAAAATTATTGTCTTGAACAATTAGAAATCTATCAGGGGAAAAACTTTAGTATATCAATAACTAACAGGCCCAAATTTTTCCATTTAATTAATGCAGAGGAGGGAATAAGTGACAATAAGGTCCTTGTCAGATGAGTGACTACTAATGTTACGAGGGATGTAGAAAGTTGATACAAAAGCAAAAATAGCTACAGTACAGATTTCTGCAAAGCTGAAGCCTCATTGACAGACAAAAATGAATGAAACCAAAATGAATACAAGGTAAGCAATGTGATAAAATGTTACATCTACACCCAAGTAAAATTTTATCTGCCACTTTGATGGAAAATATTTAATTTCAATCATACATGAAATTAGCCAAAAGATTAAAATCAACTATACAGTAGCCCAGACCATGTACTGGCCCTGAAACAGAGGATAATGTAGAGAAAGCAGAAGTACTGGATTATATTTCCCAAAAATGTTTCACAATAGATGATCCAAATTCTCCTCCTCTTGATACAAGTTAAACACCACATGGATACAGTGAGATGTTATAGAAGAATAGGAAAGCAACAAAAATCATTTAGCACAGGAAACATTTCTGAGGTGTCTATAGAACACTAAGGCCTTGCTTACACCGCAACTGCAGTTTGACATAGCAGCCCAGTCAATGACAGTTGAACAGCTTTGTACAGCAGTAACAGGACATATCATAAACAAAATACTAAAACCTCCACTGGTGGGGTGTCAGCCTGGAGGTGGAGCAAGGGGAGGGGGGGGGGGCATTTAAAGATCACTAAATTTTTTCTTCAATAACTAAAACTACGATTTCTAGTGAAAATGTTTTTCAGTACAAAATTAAACTACATTAAATTTTCTACGAAAAAGGTCCTATTCATTTTTCTCTAGGAGTAATAGTTTCTGTGTTGCAGAGCATGGAAAATTCACAGATTATTAAAAATAATGTATTAACATTATAAAATTAATAATGCTTACTGTTAAATGAAGTGGGTTAAGAACAAATATTAAATTGTTTACCATATCTAAATGTAATAGAGCCACATAAAAAGAGAAATAGTGTTCTGCGGGTGTAAGAAGGTGGAGATCTCAGTGGTAAAAACATGGAAGAATGTAGGTCACCGGATTGTGGTCAAGCACTTCCCTTTTCCATAGGTCAGCAAACTTAAGGTGGGCAGGTGATACCATGCTCTATCTATACCACTACATCGCAAGAAGCAACTACATGGCGTTTCATGGAGATATACAGAGTTTTCTATTGTGCTTTGTCAATCACTGGTGACACAATGCACAGACATGCCAGAGGGTGTTTATTTTCCGAACACTACATGGAATACAAAAGATTATTTCAACAATAACAGAAATCACTGGATGAAGCAGTATGTGAAATAAGGGAAAAGTAACCACTCACCAATAATGGGTCAATGCATGAAGCACAGAAACACATAGCAGAAAACAGTATTCACACTAGAATTTCAGCATTAGCTCTTTTAAGGGACAGTGCGCACACACACACGAAACGACAGTCTCTGGCTGCGAAGGCCAGACTGTGAGCACATCGCATGAAATGAGAAGCAATCTGGGTGGTTGGGATAAGGATGAGGATGGGCAGGAAGGGGAAGGGTTGGCAGGTTATGGGTGGGGGTGGTAAAGTGCTGTTTGTGGGAGAATACAGGGATGGGGTGGAGAGAGGGTAGGGCAGCTAGGCGCAGTCAGGAGGTTAGGCAGAGGGCAGAGGGCACAGGGCACAGGGAGGGGGGAGGGGGTGGGGACCAGCAGAAAAGGAGGGAATTAAAAGGACTTAGTGCGCTGATGGAATAGAGGGCTGTATAGTGGCAGAGTGGCAACAGGGAAGAGGATAGTGGGTGTAAGATAATGACTAACGAAGGTTGACGCCAGGAGGGTTACGGGATGTAGTATATACTGCAGGGAAAATTCCCATCTGCACAATTCAGAAAAGCTGGAGTTGATAGGAAGAATCGAGACTGCACAGGCTGTAAAGCAGTCACTGAAATGAAGGTTGTGTTGGGCAGTGTCTCAGCAACACGGTGGTCCAGCTGTTTCTTGACCACAATTTGTTGGTGGCTATTCAAGTGGACAGACAGTTTGTTGGTTGTCATGCTCACATGAAACACAGCACAATTGTTCCAGCTTAGCTTGTAGATCACATGACTGGTTTCACAGGTAGCTCTGCCACTGATAGGACAGGTGATGCTTGTGACTGGATTGGTGGTCCAGCTGTTTCTTGACCACAATTTGTTGGTGGCTATTCAAGTGGACAGACAGTTTGTTGGTTGTCATGCTCACATGAAACACAGCACAATTGTTCCAGCTTAGCTTGTAGATCACATGACTGGTTTCGCAGGTAGCTCTGCCACTGATAGGACAGGTGATGCTTGTGACTGGATTGGAGTAGGTGTTGGTGGGAGGATGTATGGGACAGGTCTAGCATCTAAATCTATCGCAGGGATATGAGCCATGAGGCAAGGGGTTTGTGAGCAGGTGTGGTGTAGGGATGGACAAGGAGTGGGCAAAGGAATATCACTGTGGGAGGGGTGGAAAGGATTGTTGGTAGGACATTCCTCATTTCAGGACATAAGACAGGTAGTCAAAATGCTGGCAGAGAATGTAATTCTGCTGCGCAAGTCTGGGTGGTACTGAGGAGTCACAAGGGGAATGATCCTTTGTGGCCGGATGGCAGGAGGTGACTGGAGAGATAAGCCGGAGGATTTCTGTTTCTGTACGGCAAGATCCTCGGTATATATTGAGAGGGACTGCTAGTCTCTACAGATGCAACGACTATGGGTGGCTAACCTGTATGGAAGGATCTTCTTGGTATGGAATGGGTGGCAGCTGTCAAAATGGAGGTATAGCTGGTGGATGCTAGGATTGATATGGATGGAGGTACTGCTGTAGCCATCGCTGAGGTGGAGCTCAACATCAAGGAAGGCCGCTTGTTAGGTCGAAGAGGACAGGTGAAGTGAATGGGGGAGAAGGTGTTGAGGTTCTGGACAAATGTGGATAGAGTGCCTTCAACCTCAATCCAGATCATGAAGATTTCATCAATGAATATGAATCAGGTGAAATATTTTGGATTCTAGATGGTTAGATAGGATTCCTCTAGCTGGCCCATGAATAGTTGTCTGTCCGCATGAATAGCTACCTACAAACTGTGGCCAAGAAACAGTCAGACCACTACACACAGAGTACTCTGCCCAAGGTAACAGTCTCCATTTTAATGACTGTTTCACAGCCTGTGCCATATGGATCCTTTGTACCAACACTAACTTTTCTGAATTGCGAAGGTGGGAACTCTCCCTGCAGTATATCGTGTGTTCCCTGGCCTCAACCTTCATTTGTCATTGTCCTACATCCACCTATCCCCTTCCCTGTTCGCATTCTGCCACTAAACAGCCCTGTATTCCACCAACACACTCACAGTCTTTTTACTTCTCTACTTTTCCAATGCCTCTCCCCCTCTCCCCTGCCTTCCATCTACCCTCCCAGCTGAATCTAGTTGCCCTACCCTCTCTTCATCTCGTCCCAGTATGTTTCCACAAACAGCACTTCACCCTCCCCCTCACCACCAGAGCCACCTCCTCACCTCTACCACCACCAGGACTATTTCTCCCATTGGGCACCGCTGCTCGCAGTCTGGCCTTGGCAGTGAGAGACTGGTTGTGTGTGTGTGTGTGTGTGTGTGTGTGTGTGTGTGTGTGTGCGCGCGCGCGTGTGTGTTTTGTCTATTTTTGACAAATGCCTTGTTGGCTGAAAGCTTATTGTGTGACAGTATTTTTGTTGTGCCTATCTGTGACTCAGCATCTCAGCTATATAGTGAGTAGCAATCTATCCTTGTCATAGTATTGTCATTATTAGTGATAATCTGCAATTTTTCAATGGCGTACAACACAGAAGCTAATATTTCTAGACAAAAAAGAAAAGGATGTTTTTCATAGGAAATGTACTGTAGTTTAATTTTGTACTGACAAACATTTTTGCTACAATTTTCGAGTTATTCAAGAAAAACATAAAAAGTGAGCTTTGAACACCCCCCACCCCTCCTGCCTCCATGCTCACACCCTCTGCCTTTCATCCTCCACCAGCACAACCTTATATCTCTGCATCCAGTCCCCGTCATGTTACTGCTTGCTACCACAGCAGCACATCTTCCCCCACGCAATGCCTCCAAGTTACCCCCACCACCCACCTTGGATTACTGCAGCTGCTGCTTGGCACCGGCACACAACCCACAGTCGGCTCCAAGCAGAAATAGACGGTAGCCGTGTGTGTGTGTGGGGGGGGGGGGGGGGGGGGGGGTTCCTTCTGCTTCTGGAGGAGGACTTTGTGTGGAAGGTGAAAGCTTAGCAGTTTTTCCATTGCGTCTGTCTGTAACACACCACCTACACTACATGTGATGAGTAACAATTTATCCCTTTCATAGTGATTTTGTAATCATTGGTAGGAAACGAGAAACAAAAATTATGTAGGTCACTGTCTGCCTTTATGTTTTCCATTTGTCTTGAGAAAACCCTGGAAAACAACGTAATCAGAATTGCTAATCTGAACTGAAACTTAACAGTTCCTGAATAAGCGTAGTTGCTCATTAAGCTTTATCATCAGCTTTACATTAAATTGTCTTCATATTTCTTTTCAATTAAAAATATTTAATATATTTTAAATCACCTACCATAAACCTGTTCACTAGACATCTGAAAAAAAAGGGATGAAGCAATATTTAACCTTACAATCTCTTGTCCTCACCTGTAATCTTCATACTCATTTAGCCATTCACCAGGAGTTTTATCATTGGGCTTTCCATATTTGTCCAGAAGACCTTGCTTAATCATGTTCTTCTTCAGTGATGCCTACAATCAGGAAAACAAAGGCTACAGAGAGAACCAGTGATAAATGTCAAATAATTCACTTATTCACTGATTTACTATTTCAATACAACAACATTAGAAAAAGTGCCGAAAATCAATTCGTCAATACAAGTAACAATTCTGGATGCACTAAATCCCAGTCAGACTGAATTTAATCAAAATTCAATTTTGTTGCAGGTGGCCTATGTTGGCTCATCGCTGCCATGAAAAAAAGCTGAGACTTGCATTGTAGTAAGACGATCAGTTTGCACTCTGCTGTCTTCTTGTGAACACTATTCTTTTATGTTTATTATTTCATTTCATTATTTCTCTCATAAATCAGTACTCCTTGTGGATCAGACACAAACAGCTTTTAGCTTGAGTAAATATTTTGCAGATTATCAAATTATGATGTATTGTATTACAGTTTTGCATGCTGTGTTTAGAAAATTACTGTGCACTGGATTACAGATTTAGATTACGTCGGAAGTTCAAAACAAAGTTGGCAGAATGTTTTTTCATATATACATGACTGTTTTTTAATTTGTTCTACTGTTGCACAATATTAAACTGTTTCATTCTGCTGATGAAAGTTACATAATTTGTTCATAAACTATGGCACTTTCCACAAAGGAACACTTTTTATTTTTGAACATGTATTTCAACGAGGTGACAAATACAAAGATTTTGTGCAGGAAGCATACGATGAATAATTCCCTGAAAGAGCTGTACATCACTGTAAAGCGGTTTGTCGACTTTCTGAGAAATTTCGAGGGGCAGGCTCAGTGTTAGGTGCCAAATGAACCAGAAGACAACCTAAACTAAACAGAATGGTTGGATATTTCTGACTACACAGCAGAGTCCAGCAAAATAATTGCTGAACTTGGCAAAAGAAAATGTTATTGGGCTTTAAATCATACACGATGGTTAGGTAAACAATGAAATTGCTCCTGAATTAAGACACAGCAGTGTATGAATTGAAAGATGCGGATTGTAAAAATCAAATCAGTACTGCAAATGGTCACATTTTACTGAGTAGAATACCATTTATATTCTTGATGTCACCTTCTATACAGATGACACCATGGTCCATCTTTCTGGCCACGTTAACACACAATTCTGGTCAGTTGAGATTCCTTGTGTTGTGTTTGAAATGTCACTGCATGATCACAGAACTGGAATCTGGGTATGAATATCCAGTAGGCACACTATTAGACTTTTTTTTTTTTAATCCATGAACAGAAAATAGAAACTCCATCTGTAAGGCACCCCACAACAGTATATAATTTCTACAGAAGGTATCTGACCAATTGAGTGCAGCCAAAAAGTCACTAGGCAACTACAATATATATTGTTTATGATAAATCCAGACTTTTTACGCAACAATAATCCATTACTTCCCCTTATTTTTAATTTACATACAAAATTACTTATTTTGTTCATGAATAAATTTTAAAGGCTTTAAATATTCTGCTCAAAAAAATTAGGGGGGAAAACATTTTAAACACCTGCATTACATTTCAAGAATGTTTGGAGTGAAACAGTTTTTTGACCTGGAAAATAAAACCTTTAACAAAAATGTACAGATCCTGCTCTCTTCTCATCACACATCTTGATGCTATGACCAGAAATTCATCAGAATGTCATAATCCAAAGTGGAAACTTCTTCACTTAACTCACATGATGTGCAAAAAGAAAAATTTAAATATCTGCCAGACCCCCTTATGTGCCTGTATTACTGCCCCATATCTTTGAGGCATGCTCCTGGCATGTCTGCAAACACATTCTTGTGAACTTTTTCCTTTCTCCTCAATAAAGACCTCTGCAACTTGTTCAAGAGTCTGAGGCACCATAGGACAGGCCCAAAGTCGTCTGTCCAGGTTATCACATAAATGCTCAATAGGACTGAGGTCAGGAGTCAGAGTGGGTCAGTCTAACATTTGAATCGAGAGGTCCTGTAACGCTACCATGTTGGCTGCTGCTGAATGCACTCTCACACTGTCTTGTTGTTGGGTGAACTGGGGACCCAGCACAACTATAATGTGCGTACTGTAAGCCAGTACACTCTTGTTGATGTACCTTTAAGTGTAACGTCGGTCTATGAATATCGGACGGTCAGATCAACCATCAATAGTGACACCAACCCAGCCACGACAAAACCACAGCCAAACCTGTCCATTTTCTGGACCACTCCTTCATTGTAACATTTATTGTGACAACAACATACATGATACACCCATCACACTGTGTCAGATGAACACGAGACTCGTCTTTAAACAATACATTGTGCCAATGACACCGTTTCCAATGCCCACATTCCTCAGCAAATCAAAGTCTATCTCTCACATGCCGAGCAGTTAATCAAGGGATGTGAGGAAGTCTTCTTGGTATTAAAGCAGTCTCTCTGAGTCTGTTGTGTGTTGTCTGACCACTGACACTACAACCAGCTGCTGCTCTTCGATCTTTTTTGTTGGTCCCAGGCAGTTGCAATATGCCAGCAGAGGTAACAATTACCTACATAACTGTCATCTCTGGGAGATTTTCCATTTTATTACTTGCCCTGGCTGTCTTATGTATGTACCAGTTCCATGAAATCATTTCTGATCCTCCCGACAACAGATAAAGCTACATTAAGCTCTGCAGACACTGCACAAATAGTCCAATCTTCCTGCAGCAATGTCACTGCCCAAACACATTGTCTCAGTCAGATGAAATGTACACAAAGACTTCAGAGACACACTCACTACTTACATTCATTAGGTGGCAGAGACACTGCTCATCCATTTCACTCTTAGGTGCAGCATGATACTTTTGAATACCACCAATAAGACATGGCTTTCAAACATATTGTGGAGGATTAGTCTCATTACTAAAACACTTCGGAAGATAAAGAGAGTATATATATAATCACAGACTACATACATGGTATATTATCAAATTCTTGTCCCTCTAATTGTTTTGAGCAGTGGTATGTGTCCCTTGTCATAAATATAAACAAAAATTAGAGAGGTCTAGAACGTTCTACCACAAAATACATCTGTAGGACACCAGGCAGGTATAGTTAATGGAACTAATCTATACCTTAGGTCCCAGACCCCACTTCCTGGGGTATGTGTCCCGATCCATGATAACACGTTTTATCTTGGCAACAACGCCGTGGTCACAACTTGCAATAGTAGCAGTAGTCATTAGAGCAATGCCTGAAAAAACAAAACTCCACACTTAATTAGAGTAATCTACAAAAACAAACAACAAGTTTTCTAATTGGAAGTGATAACTCTCACCCAGCGCAATAGCTTCTCCCTTTGTTGTAACAATAACAACTTCCATGTTAAGCTCAATGCCATCTTCATAACGGAGAACTCCAGGAAGCATTATTTTAGCACCATAGCAAACAGCATTCACCTGTAAAAAAATAGATAGGAGAAATCAGGAATATGAATAAAAACCATTTGTTTGCACGGACTTATGATTTCACTGTACTACTATATAAAGGGTGCATATTTGATGAAATCAGCCATTTATTTCACAAGATTAAATTAAGAATCAGCTTTAGAGTGGAGAAAACAACTGGATGGAAGGATAGTTGGTTGGATGGGGGACCAAACAGTGAGGTCATCAGTCCAATGATCTAAGATGCCAGAAATCAGGGGAGGAACGACACAAACAGCACAGTCCAGTCACGGGGAAGGGATAATGGGCAAACACGGGGGAAAATTGACATCACGGCAGTAAAAAGAGGAAAGAAGAGGAATGGGGTTGGTGGAAACTGGGAGAGCAGGGGCAACCCAAAAACGGTACCTGCTGTGGGACATCAGGGACCCCATCAACCCGTACCAACACCCACACCACGCCATTATCACGATACAATGGGGACAACGACAGGAAAGAAAGGAAAGAATTCATAAGGAAAGAGGAAACAGAACTGTGTAACAGAGCAGACAAAATGGAGGGAAAAGGAGTGGGCAGTGCAGGGGGTCCAGCCGTTGTGGATGCAAGGTCGAGGCCTCCATAAGCAATGCTTACGCTAACTGAGAGACTCAAATTCCAGAAGAAAATTCAACAACTTACACCTGAGAGGACAAACCACATTCACAAAGAAACCAGAGGACAGATGCAACCATGCAAGGGTCGTCCACTAAGGACCAGAACAAGGAAAGGGGGGGGGGGGGGGGGGGGAATAGTAAAAAATCATACGTCAACCTAGTATGGCATATATGAAGACAGCGGAGGATGGTAGATTTCTGCTGAGTGAGGCACAGGGAACAACACCACATGGTGAAAGCCTCCTTGAGTGCATGAAGTTCATTAAACGGGGAGGGGACAGTGGTAGCTTCCCAAGAGTCGGCCCACGACTGAACAAAAAACAGATCTGAAGTAAAGCTACAAATCCGCCCCCCAGAGGGGACATGGAGAACATGGGGAAGGTGGTCGCTCCCCCAGCCAGATGATCAGCAAGTATCAACCGAACAACCAGCATCATAAAATTCAGCGAGAAAGTTTTAGATGGCAGAGACCTCCGGATGGTTGGAAAAACTCCAAGTTATAGCCTGAAGGCCACTACTTAAGTGAGCGAGAACTGTTCAATGAAGCACAAGGCTCGATAGATTGCCATCAACTCCACAGTAAACCACACACACGTGGCAGGCAAGAGATGGTGTTCCATGCCAACAGAATACATATCCCACATTGATTGGTAGATTTAGAGCCATCAGTGTAAGAAACAACGGCATCCCGAAACACCCATAAGAGTGTTTGGAACAAACAATGGAACACCATTGGAGCAATGGAGGCTTTCGGACCCCAGGCCAAGAAATTAACTAAAAGGGGATGGTCAGTAGAGAATGTGAAAGCCCAGTCAGTAAACTGATCAGAGGGCGGGCAGCAGACTGGTGACAGCCTAAAGCCAAGAAAAGAACAGAATAGGACATGTGAGAAGGGGAAGAGGGGACAGTGATGGCATAGGAAACCAGGAGCTGGGACCATGAAATCAGCCGCGTGATCTGAGGCACCTTGTCACAATTCACATGGCTGTACATCGGGAAGATGTGCCTGAAATGTAAGCACCGAAAACACCACATGGGTGGCAGGATGCATGCCATAACATCAAACTGATAACACACAACCTCGACCTACTCTGGGAAGGTACCTCCCTCAAAAGCCAGAAAAAATGGCCCAGTATCGGCATGATTTCCCTTACGACCTTTCAGCACATGCCAAACAAAATGAACACCCCCATCGCTCCAGATTGAATCAGAGTTTCTCATAGTTTGAAGGATGAGGTCCCTATGTAAAATGACTCCTTGAACCATATTCAAAGACTGGTGAGGTGTAATGGACACCAGGACATCGCCAAGATGATCACAAGCACGAAGGGCTGCAGATTGGGCGGCAGAAGAAGTTTTGATCAACAGGAAATCCGCCAGCATCATACTGTAAGACTCCACGTCCCCAAACTTGTCTTGATAGTTTCCACAGAAAACAAAAGATTTGTGGCGATGAATGTATCACCGTCCGTCTTAGTACAGTCCAGGTAGCGGGCAACGTGTTTCACTAGCCTAAGCCGGCAAGCCTGGGCCTCTTCCCTGAAAGCAGCCATGGAAGGGAAGGCCATAAGGTCGTAAGCATTCATTCAATGATCCATTACCAACCACTGAGACGGCCAGATTTTTGGAGCTTGATACGTTTCATATCCAAAGAATCCGCTCTGATACCGTCCACTCCGATCAGGGGCCTCTTCCCATTGGCGTCACCAGACACAGGGTCTGGCATAGCGGCCATTGCCTGGAGTTCCAATGGTCCAGAATGACAAGCAACCTCTGCTATGCGTATCTGGAGGGGCAACAGCTCAGCTATCAGTACTGTGATCCCTGTGTTGTCAGGAGGGCTCAGCCAGATAGGTACACAACAACCACACCACACAAACTGGCTATACACACTGATGACCTAGCGGACTGGAGGGGGGCTGTGGCGGGGAAGGAAGGGAGGAGAGGAATCCATGCCATAGACACTAGGGAGGAAGTTCTTCCTAGAAGTAGACGTCAATCCTCAAAGGAGGACCAAAAATGCCAAAAAGGAAGGACGAAACAGAAAAGGCAAGGGGAACAAAACCACAAGGAATACAAGAAATGGGTGGATAGTCAGGTCTACTTAATTAAGAACGCCAAGAGAGGGGAAGGAGGAGGCAGTGGGGAAGGAGCAAGGATGAGGAGGGAAGGGCACGGGGAAGGAAGTGCAGACCAGGAAGCTCTGGGCCCCATGGGCACCACACATGGACTCACAAAATAGCCAAGAGCCCTGAGGGAGGGGAATATGACAGTAAAAAGGATCCTTATTTATAATCAGGCGTCAGGCTTCAGTGCATCAACTGCGATCAAGTGTATGTGGGACAGACTGGAAGCAAATTTAACACAAGATTCAGGAAACATATTTATTTGAGTGAAATAATCACTTATCTTTTGGTCTCACCCAAGACAACAAAAACAGACTGCAAGAGACATTAAGAATCACCTTATTGTCCGACATGAAGCAAATAAAATGAGATTACTTGGTGTTATGGGGAAAGAGAAATACACAGACACATTTATTTACACACAGGTATTACTCTTAATGAAATGAAGGAATTGAGGAATAAGAGTTTCATAAAAGATTTTAAAAATTAGCAGCCAAGACACACAATGAGGAGACAGTTTGTGATTACTATTCAGCCACATTTGGTGTTATCTTGTTATATAAATTTTGAACTACTAATTTAGCTTGAAAGTATTAAACTAAGTGGCGGCTTTATGTGCAAATGACCAGTTATTTTGGATTCTGTGTAAATTATATTTCAGGTGCCTGTTATGAATTACATTAACGATTATAGCCCACTTTTCATGTACATAACACTGATTCTAGTAACTATTAGTGCCAATTGTTGGCACTCAACAACAATGGTTAATGACCGGGTCAGTAATGCACAATATTTAGATTTTATATGACCTATCTTCATATTTTACTACTTTATATTGATTAAGTAACCTGTATCACTGCAGCTCAGATTTCACTTGGATATTTGTGCTGATACTGACAGATGGATACGATTGCTTACATTTTTAAAAATGCACCTTAGTTGCAAATAGCCCTAAGTAATTGAACAGGGTGCAAGCAGGAATGGTCAATATTCAGGGACATGACAGGAATGATCATTCGAAGCAAAAAAGTTTAGTAAACATGTGTTCTAAAATGCACACCTCGAGAGCTCTGTTCGGTAGATCTGGTACATACTGCACTCACAATTGCTAAATTGGAAAATGTGGAACATTTTGCCTCCACGATGCACTTGTTTCCAGAAGACTTTAGTGTTTATATGATGCTGGTACAGTGAGGCAAGTTTCTACTAGTTGACTGCGTGAGATGTATCAAGTTATATCATAGAGCACTACGTAGCATAGATTCAGTACAACTGGTCTTATGCTGAAATTAGCATGAACTGTTGGTTCTATCTGATTAAGTTAATGTGGTGTTCATGGAGGTGTATTCCTTCTTTGAACCTAAATGGAAGGCAGTTTAAAATGGAATACCAAGAATATCTCTCTGCACTGAAATGATCTACACTCTTGGCATGATGGCTGAATCTTGTAGCCATCAGCATGAGAGAGCCACTTTCACTGCAAATTATCCACCATGGTACCCTAACTGACTGGAGGATGTCACCATGGGCACCACCCTGCCATAGCAACAGCTGCTTGAAGTACCCTTGCACCAAACATGACTAATGCATACTCCTCTGAGTGCAAGGGGAACTCAGCATCTACAGTGCACTGCTTGCACTGTATAGGGAGGGGATAGAGGGCAGGTAGATAGGTCTGTGACCTGAAGACACAACCCCCTCCGCACACTAGACCCTCACTAATTGGCTATCATATTCAATCTGAGCACCTAATTAGATCCATTCACACAACCAGTGGTTAAGATAGCATTGCCCAGTGGGTAGAACATGCACCACATTGGGCTGTTGTGTTGCCGGTGAAAGCCTTTGACTTCATGCCTCTTCAGCATTCAGCATGAGTGCGTGTTCCTTTCTGAAGAAGGCTTTGGCTGAAAGCTCAAATGTGTAACAGTGTTCTGTTGTGCCTGTCTGCAACTCAACGTCTCTCACTCACTCACTCACTCACTCTGCAATATAAGTGTTTCATTTCTTTTATTCATGAAGCCTCTTCAATGGCCTGTAATACACATTTGTTTTACGTATCTAGTGTTTCATTCTGGAGATGTATTCACTCTGTCCACACACTTCAAATGGCTATTTTTTCAGTGGGTTCTTAACCACTTTTATATCAACACTTCACCACTTCATTTCAACAACCTATCATTGTGTACTGAATGTGTGTGTTTACAGGGCATAGAGCTACCAACTGCCATTGTGTGTTTATCCTTCGTCTTTTGTTTTTATTCTGGTATCTGGGTGTAGTTCAGTATTTGTTCATTTACTCTGTGTGTGTGTGTGTGTGTGTGTGTGTGTGTGTGTGTGTGTGTGTGTGTGTGTGTGTGTGTGTGAGAGAGAGAGAGAGAGAGAGAGAGAGAGGAGAGAGAGATGTGGATAAGCAAATTGGCTTTTTTTAACTTTTTTAACCTCATGTAACTTCCATTGCAAAAATTATTTCCAACATGAAAAACAAGAGAATAGCAAGACAAAATACAATGTAGCAACATATTTGTTAGTGAAAAATACATTTATTATATACACATTACAGGGCACTGCATATGCTTCACAAAATTCATCTGTGTCCTTGGTGGCTCAGATGGATAGAGCGTCTGCCATGTAAGCAGGAGATCCCGGGTTCGAGTCCCGGTCGGGGGGCACATTTTCAGCTGTCCACATCGAGGTATATCAACAACACCTGTCAGCAGCTGAGGGTTTCAGTTAGTCATCATTTAAAATTAATTTTACTTCATGTCAAGAGCACAATTCTCATTCTGGAAACATCCCCCAGGCTGTGGCTAAGCCATGTCTCCGCAATATCCTTTCTTTCAGGAGTGCTAGTTCTGCAAGGTTCGCAGGAGAGCTTCTGTAAAGTTTGGAAGGTAGGAGACGAGGTACTGGCAGAAGTAAAGCTGTGAGGACAGGGCGTGAGTCGTGCTTGGGTAGCTCAGTCGGAAGAGCACTTGCCCACAAAGGGCAAAGGTCCCGAGTTCGAGTCTCGGTCCGGCACACAGTTTTAATCTGCCAGGAAGTTTCACAATATGACATGTCCAGAAGCCAAGTGTCATTCCCCTGAGGATCGCATTTACTTTTATTTTTTCTATGTATCAAATTTACTTCTCTACCTATTAAAAAACCAGCCTCCTGCAACACAGGGAAGGACAGATTTGTAAATATACGAGGAATAAATGCAATGGTTTTGTTTATAAATTTGTAAGTAACATGATACATTTGCAATCTTTTTTTATTAACAGCCAGATTTGCAAAATAAAAAACTGAAGTAATGAACCACTGAGTAGGCAGATCTCCAAACTTATTTTTTAAACAACTTATTAACACTTTTCCCCCCAAATGCACAGAGGGTAAAATTAGTCTCCAATGTAGTCCACTATTGTTTCAAAAGATTTAGAACACTTCTCACAGACATATTAAAATGCTTACAACAGGCTTCTGAGGTAGTTTTATGTTACACACAGCATGGACAACCAGTGTTTTCTTTCTTTTTCAATATTTTTAATCTGGAACCCAGCATTCCAATAAAAATTACATTAATTTTTAGTTGTTGTCAGAATACTATTTACTTTTTGGTTAAAGGCAAAAGCTAGGTATCCAGATGCACATTTTCTTTTCCTATTTCTGAATTCCAAAAATGACAGTAAAGTTTAATCTGTCCTGCTTGGTTTCTATGGCATTCTCATGTTTTTACAGAGGTTCTGCTGAGTGTGTGCACTTCTAACAGATTAAGTAGTACACTACCTGTTTCTTTGACAGATATACGCACAATGTATAACATACACTACTGACAAAACTTCTACACCAAGAAGAAATGCAGATGATAAACGGGTATCCATTGGACAAATATATTATATTAGAACTGACATGTGATTACATTTTCACGCAATTTGGGTGCATAGATCCTGAGAAATCAGTACCCAGAACAACCACCTCTGGCCATAAAAACGGCCTTGATATGTCTGGGCACTGAGTCAAACAGAGCTTGGATGGCGTGTACAGGTACAGCTGCCCATGCAGCTTCAACACGATACCACAGTTCATCAAGAGAAGTGACTGGCATATTGTGATGAGCCAGTTGCTCGGCCACCATTGACCGGACGTTTTCAATTGGTGAGAGATCTGGAGAATGTGCTGGCCAGGGCAGCAGTCAAACATTTTCTGTATCCAGAAAGGCCCTTACAGAACTTGCAACATGTAGTTGTGCATTATCCTGCTAAAATGACGGGTTTCACAGGGATTGAATGAAGGGTAGAGCCACAGGTCCTAACACATCTGAAATGTAACGTCCACTGTTCAAAGTGCCGTCAATCCGAACAAGAGGTGACCGAGACGTGTAACCCATGGTGCCCCATACCATCACGCCGGGTGATACGCCAGTATGGCGATGACAAATGCACGCTTCCAATGTACGTTAACCACGATGATGCCAAACACAGATGCGACCATCATGATGCTGTAAACAGAACCTGGATTCATAAAATAAAATAAAATAAAAAAAAAAATGACGTTTTGCCATTCGTGCACCCAGTTCGTTGTTGAGTACACCATCGCAGGCGCTCCGGTCTGTGATGCAGCGTCAAGGGTAACCACAGCCATGGTCTCCGAGCTGATAGTCCATGCTGCTGCACACGTTGTCAAACTGTTCGTGCAGATGGTTGTTGTTTTGCAAACGTTCCCATCTGTTGACTCAGGGATCGAGACATGGCTGCACAATCCGTTACAGCCTGTTACCCTCCTGAATCCACCGATTCCATATTCTGCTAACAGTCATTGGAACTCGACCAACACGAGCAGCAATGTCGCGATACGATAAACCGCAATTACGATAGGCAATCCAATCCAACCTTTATCAAAGTCGGAAACATGATGGTACGCCATTCTCCTCCTTATACGAGGCATCACAACAACATTTCACCAGGCGACACCGGTCGACTGCTGTTTTTGTATGAGAAATCAGTTGGAAACTTTCCTCATGTCAGCACGTTGTAGGTGTCGCCACCGGTGCCAACCTTGAGTGAATGCTCTGAAAAACTAATCATTTGCATATCACAGCATCTTCTACCTGTCGGTTAAATTTCGCGTCTGTAGCAAGTCATCTTCGTGGTGTAGCAATTTTAATGGCCAGTGGCATAGCAGCAAAGACACACACAAACATTTATTTCAAAGTAATTCTAAGTTTTGTGTTTTTTATGTGCATATCATTACACCTATGTCTGTTAATAATGTCTGTATATATCCTTTTCATAGGTGCGCAGTGAGCAAAACGGAAGAGTTAAGGAATGAATGATGCTTCTGAATGGATCACAAATACAACAAACAACATGCAACTACATTGGTTTGCGAGGGCTTTATATTTTTCATTAATTTATGACCTCATCAAAATGTACCTAGACCTGCTTGCCAACATATCAAATTTATTGCAAACTACAAACAAAAAACATAGGCCACTTACTGCACTGTCCTTCATAATTATCCTCTTATGTGACGTCAGGAGTTCTTCTAGTGGTCGAACAACTCTACGTAAATATGATTCATCTTTATGGTTCTCATACAACCACTGTGCATCCATGACATCATGAAGAGTAACCATTCCCTTCTTCTCACTCTGAATCCCTATAATAAATTTACAATATAATTAAATATAAAGTTCCCTCCTTTGTAAGCAAACTGGTAAATGTTACTTTCAAAAATAAGTATCTGATGTCAAGGGATAAAAGAAGTGACAGGTCAGTTAAAATTCTATTTCTTACCTGATCTGTTTCTCCTCAGTTCCAACATTTGGCCACCCACCCCCAACATCAGCCCTAGGTGAACACACAATGTACGGACGTATGTTCCAGCCTCACAACTGACCCAGAAAATTCCTGAAATAGCAAATCAAAGCAAATAGGAGGTCAAATTTAGAAATATTTACACTTTAGAGCCCAAAAGTAGCTACAAGAACAGAAACTCTTGTGCCCCTTGGAATTCTGAATGAAAAATTAGCTCTGTTGCTATGGTGCAGTTTTGTTCATTTTATTATCAGGCACATCTCATGGAAGCATAATACAGTTGTTTCAATGGAATTTCTGAAACCAGGATGAATTAAAAACAAACAGGTGATAAATGTATTTTAGAAATGTTGCAGACCATATCTACAGACAATAACTAAAGCTAAGTGTGATCCAATTGTCCAACACGCGACACACATATCACTATCACCTTGCTCAGAGCCGATGCTAAAGATCTGTCATCAAAAACACTGTCATCAGGAAGATTTTAATTCCAGATCACACTGCCAAACTCACTTTTATTACTTGATACACTCAGATTTATTTTAAACATTCTTTCACAAAAAAGAGACTTTTTAAGCACTGTAATACACAACCAGGATACTATAAAGTTTTAAAAGAACTTTGCTAGAAATCTGAACCTAAAACTTTGAAAACTCAATTGTTTTGCATACACAAAACAATGATGGGGTATGTGTTGAGGTGACGGCTTACAAGAAATCGTCAACCTTCAGTTATTTAAACTCATCAAATGAGCAAAAATACATTTCAAGTTCTAAAAGCCTTAGAGTGAGAATACAAAGAAAGAATCCTGAATCCCCAAGTGGAACAGTGCAGTTCTGATCACATGAAGGTGCACTCAGATGAGACTGGTTGCCAGTCCATGCAGCAGAATCAGTACAAGTAGCATGCCACACATAACCTGGCTGGTCTGCTATCTTTCTCAGAAGACTGAACTGTATATATTTTCGTTCATGATCTTAATTATTGCAGTATTTCGATACCATATTTAACACTATATGATGCACTTTTTTCTTAAAAAAAAATTGCCTCCAAAATTCAGGTATGTCTTATACTCGAAATTAACATAATGTCCTGTGTTTCATTTAAAATTTCCGCCAGTCTTAAAAGTGCCACAGGAAACCTATCTCCGTCTGGAAACACTGGGTTCAACAGGCAGCAACAGTGCACCAATGCAACAAACATGAGTTGTGGAGTATTCAGAAGTGTGCTAAGACTGTCTTTCTTCCGCCCCATCATCACAAACCCAGAACACTGTGTGCTCTATGATGAATCATTGCAGTCCATGGTCCAATGAACTTTAATTGAAAGCTATTTGTTATCAATAACAGTACAATATTTTTGTTAGTAGCTACAGAAAAAATTAAAAGGTATTCACATGATGCAGGCTATAAATTGAAAGTAATAGCATATTCAGAATAACATGGAAGCAGAGTAGCTGAGTGGCATTTTGGCCCTCCACCAACAAAAAAAAAAAAAAATCTATTCGTGATTGGCAGGCTAGTAAATAACAAATGAAAAAAATGAGGAACACTAAATGCGCAAGTAAAGGACTGAGTGAAAAATGGACAAAACTAGAAGATGACGTATTAAGACAGATTAAATGACACCGTCAAAATGGTAATGGAATTAAAACAAAAATAATCCAAACACATGCTCGGAAGCTAGCACTACGTGGAACTTAGTCTAGACTAAGGGTGGAGTTGGTTGGTGCTAGGTTTATTTAGTGTCATGGACTTAGCATGTGAACCAAAACCAAAATATCTCAGAAAATGTCGCAACATTATGAAGAGAAGATACTAACTTTCCGTCGCTTTATTATTCAACATTGAAAGAAAACCAGTGTGGAAGTAAGCCAAATAGTGAATAGGGACAAAGCCCCTCCGACATTTGATGTGGTGGTAACAGAACTGTTGCCATGAAAGGTGTTAAAGCTGTAACTATAAAAACAAGTGGACAAGAAAAAGTGCACTACACTGTTGTCCTTTCATGTAGGGCTGACAGTACTAAGTCCAATAACAGTTTTCAAGGGCAAAACAATACCGAAACCTTCTGAAATACCACCAGGTGGTGGTGTTAACGTACATTACAAGGGTGGAATGGACGAAGCTGGTATAAAATTTTGGATTAACAGTGTGTGGGAGGGAAAGACCAATTTAGTAGTCATTTGAAAAACTTTGTGAAAGAGAAACTGAGACAGGGAAATTAAGAACATGCTGTTGTTCCGGGAGGATTTGCTTCTTCATAACTGTAACCTCTTGATGTCTTAATAAAGAAACCATTTAAAGTGAATAAGAGAGAGGAATGCAACAAATGGATGAAACCCAACATAAATTCATGCCGAAGGTAGTTTTAAAGTGACCTATCATCAAACAAGTGTGTCAGTGGATAAAACAGTCTTGGTGAGGGAGGACATTATTGTTAAATCTTTCAAGAAGTGCCGCTTATGTAACATTCTCTATGGCAGTGAAGACCATCTTAAATATGTGAAGACGATAATGATGCCAATGAAGGAGGAGGAGGAAGAAGAAGAAGAAGAAGAAGAAGAAGAAGAAAAAGAAGAATGTTCAGATAACAATTTTCAGGAATTTTAAAGGTCAGTTTGGTTGTGTGAAGTAAGAATCTCCTTTAGTCTGGCTTTGCAATCTAATAATAAAAATGGTAAGATTTTTAAAAAATAAAAAAAATGCTTAGAAATTAAGGTGCATCTTGTAGTCCGTGGTGTCTTATAGTCCATAAAATATGATAACCTACCATACAAAACAGCATACGTTTGCAGTAAAAACAACAAACTTACATTTGATGGTAGTTAGGTCATACACTGCAGCATACAAAAGAGGCAAAAATCTTGAATTTTTCTTGAAACTTGGCAGGAGATATCTCAAATCACAGAAAATTGACTGTATGTAGTGCACTCACTTCTGCCTGTGTGCCCCACAATAGTGACAGTAAATTTATCCACTGACATGTTCCACATCCTGGAGGACCTCCTCACTACGGATCAATTGGAATGAAAGTAAATCTAATCTAATCTATTCCTAACGTCCCTCAAATATCATAAAAGTTCAAAATACTTGAAACTACTTTTTGGCACATGGTGGCATGTAAAAATGGAGTATTTTGTCATATGGTTAATATGTGAATTTTTGTTAAATATTGGATTACAGACGTTAACTAATGTGAATTTTTGTTAAATATTGGATTACAGACGTTAACTATACATTTTTCAATGGAAAATTTAATTTTTAGGGGCCATCAATAGTTGAAGAAGGAAAATTTGGCTGGGTTTGCAACACTGTAACAAATTTTTTATAAAAAATTTATTTGCATACCGCAATTGCGCTTTTCACAAACTATTAGCGTATCTTGTCCTTAGCTGCCTTCTAACAAAAGACGTGTTTCAGGATTCCCTCGCAATTGCAACTGCAACTGTGGGTATAAGCTGGGTGCATAAGAGAATATTTCTCACCATTTATTTTGAATATGCTTCCCCTATGCCATGTCCAAGGAAGGGAGAGTCCTGGGATCTTATCTCTCTGCACTGAAATGGTCTATGCTCTCTTGCAAGATTGTAGGATCTTGCAGCCACCACCATGAAAAAGTTGATCTCTCTTCACTGCAAATTATCGATCGTGGCACCCTCACTGACTGGAGGATGTCCCCAAGGGCACCACTCTGCTACAAACACAGATGCTCTAAGTCCCCTTGCACCTAACATCACTAACTCTTCCTCCTCCAATTTCATCAGGAGTTTTCAGCTCTGGCACCTACAGTGCACTCCTTGCAATGTTAAGGGAGAGGGTGGTGGGCAGGTAGATATGACTGTGACCTGAAGAACACCCTCCCCACAAGCTAACCCACAAATAACAGGCTATCATGTTAGAATTTGGCCACCTAACTTGATCTGCTCACACGAGTGGTTAAGACTGGGTTGCCCAGTGGCTGGAACATGCACCACATTGAGCAACCTTCCCTGCATGGCCTGTACTACTGTAAAATTTTGAGAGACTGGAGGTCAAACCCAACTGTTGGGATCAAATGCAAATTAGCCAAAATGTGTGGGTAAAAGTAAGTCTGGAAAAAGTAAAGTAAGCGCCATACCCTGGTTGTCAACAAGGAAGCCGTCCAACAGATGAAGTTAGAGAAAAGGAACATTCGGCAAGCAGGATTGCAGCACATGAGAGAAAGGTATACTGCTATGGCTCAGGGGGCACCATGCTCGCCACAACACATACACAGTCACAAGAAACTGAGAGGTCCATGGAGGAGGGCATGGGGGGAGGGGGCATGTTTTGCCAGTGCAAACCTTTCAACGAGATGCCCCTTCAGCATCTTGCACAAAAAACTTCAACATTAATTTTATCAAGCAATTCCTTATTTGGTCATGCACACACACACACACACACACACACACACACACACACACACACACACACAACTTACTGATCTTTCCCATCACATTAGATAAACGATCTGGTTGACACAAAATATAATTTTACCCTTGTGCATTGTGGTGCGCTGCACACCCAACGGAGCACATACATAGAATAATCAGCAAACATGAGGTACAACCTCAATTTATGACAGTCAATGACAGCATTGGTCAAGAAGTTAAGCCTATTGCCATTCCTACAAGAGCTTCCATTTCTGTGGCTCTTTTGGTGACTGTACACATATTGTCACTAACACACCAGTAACTTGGAAATGCGATCTCAAACAGTTCTGTAGTGTGGTGGACAAGATGGCAGTCAAAATACAGCTGGTTTAGATTTGACTATCGATCTGTCGATCTATGTGGTGTCAGATGTTTACATCTACATCTACATCCACATCCATACTCCGCAAGCCACCTGACGGTGTGTGGCGGAGGGTACCTTGAGTACCTCTATCAGTTCTCCCTTCTATTCCAGTCTCGTATTGTTCGTGGAAAAGAAGGATTGTCGGTATGCCTCTGTGTGGGCTCTAATCTCTCTGATTTTATCCTCATGGTCTCTTCACAAGATATACGTAGGAGGGAGCAACATGTCTCCTGCACATCTTGTTATCATATTACAGATGTGTGTTCACAAAATACATTACAAACTGAGCACCTGTTACAATATTATTGAACACATTGTGATATTAACTATTTATTTTACATATTTCTAAGCTATTTCTGGGGCTACAGTCAAACAACACCCATGTTATGTATCTTTTATTCTAGGAGTACTGTAGTGAAACTGGAAAAGAAATGTGAATTTTTGATATGTCATTTCATTCAGGATCTCTTTATTCCCAATGTGGGTATTTCTTCAAAGATGTCCACTTTCCAGCTCTTTTCTAAATTATGTAGTACTTTGACATCGTTGTCTATTGTAACACTGTGTCCTGTTTCATTTATGTGTTTCACTATAGCTCATTTATTCGGTTTGCCAAGTCTGAAACAGTCAATGTGTTCTTTAAAGCGGGTTTTAAAATTTATTCATGTTTGGCCAATGTAATATTTGATGCATTGACTGCATGTAATTTTATAAATTCCAGCTTTGTTAAGTTTCTCTGTGTGTAAGAGGTCATGTATCAATTTTTTTTAAGTAGTTGTTGGTGGCAAAGGTGATCCTGATGTCTGTTTTTTGAACAGCTTGGCTATTTTGTCAGATATGACACCTAAATAAGGTAACATTATGTACTTGGGTTATTGGATGTTGTGTGAGGAAGATGTCTCACATTGTTTGTTGTTATTTTTAGTTGTCCATTGTGCAATGTATCTATTTCATGTTTGTGATAGCCATTATTATGTGCAATGTATTCGATAGTGTTCGTTTCTGTCTCATAGTTGGCAGCATTAACTGGGAATTTCTGTGCTCTGTTTAAGAAGGATCTTAATGCGTCTTGTTTATGTGAGTTGGGATGTGTGGAAGATTTATTGATGACTGTGTCTGTGTTGATATTTATGGTGTTGTCTGTGTTACTTACTGCCATGTCTAGAAAATTAATTTTGTTATCTTTCTCATATTCTATGGTAAACTGGATGTTGTAGTATACAATGAATGTGTCAATATATCTGCAGTAGCGTATATTTTCTGGGTTATTATTTCTGTGTTGTTGAGAAGTTTATTTTCAATGTAGTTAATGAAAATTTCTGCAATGATCCACTTCGAGGACTTCCCATTGCTAGGCCTACATATTGTTTGTACATTTTGCCATTAAATGTGAAATAACTGTGTGAAAGAACAAGCTCTAGCAATTCTATTAATTCGACTACTTCAGCTGTGGACATAGTCTGAGCTTTTAATAAATTATTTTTGATTATATCTATGGATTCTTTGATGGGTATGCTGCTATATAAGTTTACTATGTCAAAGGAGATGAGCTTTTCCTTGGATGGGACATGAAGATCTTCAATACTTTGAATTGCTTTTTGAATTTTCACTGAAAATGAGGTCTTAAATTTCTATTGTTTTTGTAAAATTGAATGCAGCTTACACGTAACTTTGTAGCCTGGATGATTTATAACATTGACAATTGGTCTGATAGGGATATTAGGTTTATGGATCTTAGGCTGGCTATCACGAACATGAAATAGACACACTAGCACAACGCACAACTAAAAATAACAACAATGTGACAGCTTCCTCACACAACATCCAAAAACCCAAGTACATAATGTTACCATATTTAGGTGTCATATCAGACAAAATAGCCAAGCTGTTCAAAAAAACAGATATCATGATCACCTTTGCCACCAACAACAACTTAAAAAAGAAACTGATACATGACATCTCACACCCCACAGAGAAACTTAACAAAGCAGGAATTTATAAAATTACATGCAGTCATTGCATCAAATATTACATTGGCCAAACAGGAAGAAATTTTAAAACCCACTTTAAAGAACACACTGACTGTTTCAGACTTGGCAAACCGAATAAATCAGCATTAGCGAAACACATAAATGAAACACGACATAGTGTTACAATAGACAACTATGTCAAAGTACTACATAATTTAGAAAAGAGCTGGAAAATGAACATCTTGGAAGAAATGGAAATATTCACCCATACCCACATGGGGAATAACAAGGTCCTGAATGAAATGACAGACTTCAAAAATTCACATTTCTTTTCCAATTTCACTACAGTACTCCTAAAATGAAAGATACATAACATGAGTGTCGTTTGACTGTAGCCCCAGCAATAGCTTAGAAATATGTAAAATAAATAGTTTATATCACAATGTGTTCAATGATATTGTAACAGGTGCTCAATTTGTAATGTATTTCGTGAAACCACATCTGTAATACGATAACAAGACGTACAGAAGGCATGTAAACATCTGACACCACATAGATCAACAAGTCGATAGTCAAATCGAAACCAGCTGTATTTAGACTGCCATCTTGTCCACCCCTCTACATAACTGTTTGTGATCGTGTTACTAAGTTACTGCTGTGTTTGTGACAACTTGTGAACAGTGACCAAGAGAGCCACGGAAATGGAAACACCACAACACATCACAACGAGACTGCCACGCCAGAAGAACAAAGTGAGTGACCGTTACAAAACATTTTCGTGCAAACATCAGTCCAGCTTCCAAAGGACATTGCCTCTTACTAAGTTTTCTCTTCTTCCACAGCATGACCACAGCATTTACGAACAGACTATGTAACATCAGTATGATCTTATTGTAAAAGTTGTTTTTGTAATGCCATTTAGCCTGAAGATGAGGTTTAACCCTCAAAACAAGTCGCTAAATAAATAAATAATACAATAGTTGACAAAGTTTGTGACTGGTAGCGGTAATTTTAAAAAACTTTACATATTATTAGGCCTGTGAAAGGAGTTCTCTGTGCCACAAAACCCACAAGTGCATGCCACATGTACGTCACTATCCTAGTTGCAAATTCCTGCATGCAGTGCACCAAGTTGCTGAAGGATTCACCTCAGATGCCCAAACGTCACCACAGCTCATGGCAGCAGCCTGAAACCTGTCAGCCATGGCCAATACAGCATCCAGCATTTTATGGGCAATGGCCAATTCTCCTTGTATGCATACACAAAAGGCACAGTAACTAGATGGTGTCTATACCACAAGGACTTCCCAAGAAATCACTGGATTCAATCTAATTTGTTCTGCAATGCTGCTTTTGGTTTGTACTACACTCCAAAGAAAGCTCACACAATGCCAACACACTATTGTTCACACTAAAACGTTTTCTCAATTAGTGCACACTAGTGAGTACAGTAAAAAACACAGACAAATTTCATTTCTTCGCAGAAGCATGTGAGAACAAACATGAAACTAAACCTTGTACAGAAATAGAACTACTTCTGTACATGGCATGTCCATTTGGTTTCCCAGTGATGGCTACATGTAAAATGTACTGAATATAGTTTGATATGCCATCAGTTTCTCCAGTGCAAGTAACATTTTCAACAGCTAACATGCCTCTGCGAACTGTTACTGTTCCTTATATCCTCACAATTAATGCAGAATAATCATTCTAAAGTATCTAAATGAGAGAAGCAGAATGACCAAATGCCATAATTCTTTTAATGTGAAAAGCGCTACATGTGGAGGGTTTTCACAACATTGCAGTTACCAGCTGTGTTACCAATATACACCAAAGTCAGTACACAACGCAGAAAGCTGTACTGTTTACATACAGCCTAAAGCCATGCAGACCTACGTCAAATAGCAAAATCTTTAACAAGTCAAGAACAAACTCCCAAATAAAGAGTAACTAAAGAATACCCTGCTACAGAGTAATTTTGTCCCAACAAGAAGCATACCACACTGAAATGCATTCTATATTAATGACACTCACTAAACAAGTAACAACCAAGCACAAAATAAAGCTGCTTATCATTTCACTCTAAGATACACTGAAACCCTCTTTACAAATTATCTATGCTGCCACCTCCAAACCACCACCTGAATCACTACTTCCATGACAATTCTTTCTGTATGACATACCCATATTGCTTTCTTCATCGTACTCCAGAAGTTTACTATCATATATTGTTCTGACCCTCAATTGTCTTTTCACTGCAGATATCAATGGGGGTCTCTGGAATAATGCACCACGAAGTTTCTCCAACGTCTGGCTGACCTGTAAAAATTGATAGTTTTGTAGTACCAAATGGAAAAAATATGATCAACTAACTATTCCACCGTATAACCAAAAAAATTAAGGTATGCTGTTTCACTCCCTCACAAAATGTGAGGTGACAATGCTTATGTAGATTTTATTAATGCAGAACTTCAGAACCGCAATCTACAGCATGAACTTCACAATTTGCTTATTTCCAACAAGTAAAAAATTGCTCTCTTTCAGACAGCATTGTGGTGAGGGTGGGGGAGGAGGATGACAACTAATACACACACAAAAACAAAAAAAAGATAAATTTAGCCATTTTCTCACAAATTACTGAAAATTGTGAAAAACAACAAAAAATGAAACACAATCAACATCAACAACAATACTGTAAGTCAGACTGTTCCAACTTGCTTGCACGTAGCATGCACAAGGCTGGGTCCCAAGCCTTATTTAGTTGGAAACCAATTATTTACAAGATAATAATGAAGTCTGATCTCGATTGTTTTACAAGCGACTACCTAAGATTATTTATCCTATCGTTATGACCCAGTGCGCCGTCATAATTCACAGTATGTCACTTAAACTGACAGTGCTTTGCAAGATCTTGTTGTTGGTTGTCCTTTACATATGTGACACTTACCCTCTGCACGTCTTTCCTATACTATTCAGATAGTCTGGTCTATGTATATTTTCCCAATCTGGCACAGGACACTGTAAATTCCTGACTTCCAGAGTCCTATATCACCCTTAATCGAAATCACCAATGCTTTCATCTTACATTGTGGCAAAATATGCTCTTCACGTATTTCCAGTGTAGTCTTGCAGTTTTCACCGATGTATTCGCAACGTAAGTCTGCTTCCAGAGCTAAGTGGTCAGCGTAGATGGCTGCCATGAAAAGGACCCAGATTTGGTTCCCAGTATTGCCAAGGATTTTTTTTCTTGTTGGGAGGACTGATACGGGATGCAATCAGCCTTGTGATGCCAACTGGGGAGCTACTTGATCAAGAATAGTGGTTCCATAGTCTGGAAATTCTGCAAAATGGTCCTCCATACCACATTCACATGACACTGCATGGCAGAGGATGGTACAGCAGCTGACAGACCTCTCTTAGACCATAACAGCCTGATGAGGCATTCATTGCGAACACAAGGGATATATACTTGTATAGACCGTATCTCTTCTTAACCTGTTAAGTACTGGCCTAGGCATCTTTGGCTTTATAAAATGCTGAATCTGGCAGTTGTAGCAACTTTTCTTACAGAAAATGAGAATTTCTGAGTCCTGTGAACTAATATGTTTAGGACACACATTTATTGAAAGATGGATTCAAAGCTATAAGCAAGCTAGTACAAGTTAATGGAATATTAAATTTATTCTGTTAAAATATTAGTAAATTCACATTGGATAGTCATGTCTGTCAAAACAATGAGCACAATGAATTCAGTTCTACCAGAGGCATCTTACAATGAGATGTCAGACCTTACAATCCACCAATTTCTGCAAGCTTGTGCACACTAATCTGGGACCACACTAAATTAATTTCTGTAAAAAAGGATTTTTGTCACCATGCGTCTATTTCAAAGAGAGAAAAAAAAAAAGGTCAAAGTTTATGACCTCATATGAGTTTTGGATTCGATGGAATCATTAGAATCCCTTAAATATCAAGCCTGCAATTTAAATGGTTCTGAAGAAAAAAGGGACTAATTAGTGATCCTCACCAATTTATGAAGTTTCAAAATTCTGATGGGTGATAGGACCAGTAACTTGAGCTATTAAAATCTTTATTTTCCTTCAATAACCATCACAGTTGTGATAGTAAGTCACTACTTTGTGGCAACTAGTTTCAGAAAATGACATCCATTTTTCAAACCGTGGCCTTAGGTGGAAGTATAATCATACAGCTCCCACCAACGTATACGTGAATAATCAAATATGCACTATTGCTCACTATTAACCATTAAACAGATACAATGTGACAAGTCTCTTATGAGCATACAATGTCAATTTCTTCCAATTTGACAAAGAAAAGGCGTCTGAAACTGGATTAACACTATCAGCAAATTCATCTCTTGATATTGTCCTACATGACATTTATTACGTTGTAGCGAGCTTCCATTAAATGTTATCTATAGGAGCAGTAGCTTAAATGGCTCTGAGCCCTATGGGACTTAACATCCGAGGTCATCAGTCCCTATAGGAGCAGTATTTACAATTACAGGTGGTGTCATTTAATGACAGGACATTACTGCCCACACGGATATGATTATCGCAACTGTGACAGATCCCGAAGGAAAATAAATATTCTCACCAATTGTTCATATACTTAGAAAGATATGTCCCTCAAACTGGGGTGGTGATCAAGTGATACAAGGCCTTCTTTAAAGTAATAGTCAATTCACACTTCATACAATATTTTTTTTTAAACATAAAGATACAAACCCTTTTATGAGGGTTAGTCAACATTTCAATTACCACCTTGTCACTGAATATCTCATCTTTACAGTGAGTTGATATTCCAACATGGACTTTCCATTGTTTGAAAGTTAAGTAATTATTTTTTTAATTTGTTTGCAGGTATATGTCACCAATCCTGGTACACATGGAAAACACTATACCACAGCGATATAGCATGCCACTTGGAGAACAGGGTCAACATGATGCTGCCCACTGATGAAGTTGAGTATAATGCAGAAATTCATTTACGGCACCAGCTGAAATGTTACAGCTGTGTCAGGCCAATCCATATATCTTTAGCCATGCTTATTTTTGATGGCTTTAACAATTCCATCTGATCCTGCATGATGACTCCAATTTTCAAAAACTGAATTTTAATGGCATAAACCCTGTCACAGTACTTACTTTCGGCTGTTACAGGCTAGTAGTTCATCAAAATCCGAAAGTTGCAGGGCCTAACCTCTCCTTCCTAGCCGCAAAAGAATGCACAAACAGTAGTCATGTATTAACACACATGACATGGTCAAATTTAATAATTTGAAATAATACCTGAACACTTCGGAATGTTCTTCCTTAGCTGAAGACTGTCCTACAAGGCACAGTATATTTGTGCAGGAGTGCAACTTTAAGAACTGTATCACACTGTATTGTGCTTGAGAAATGTTAGTTCCAACTAACTGCAATGCTTCCATGTATTAGTACAAGAAAGCACCTTGCAATTTCTTTTTTGTAACAGTGGAGAGGGTCTCTCTCTTATGTTGAGAAATGTGTGTACAGATTTCAGCTACAGTCTACTTATGTGAAACTATTGGTAGACAACACCCTTTTTACAAAATGGTTTATAGAAAACAAAATAGCATTACATACATTTCAACTATGCAACTTACCTTTTGAGCACTCTCTACTGCAGAATGCAACTTGAATATGCATATGTACTCTTTCCCAGCATTTTGCTGTGATTTTACAAGTCGCGTAGCTCTATCTATGCATACTATTAAACAACCTGTGAGCAAACAAACAAACATTTTTTATAAAGCATGCTAATTTTACAGTAGTGCCTATGTTAACATATTTAATGGCTGTTTTCTTTTATGAAGGCAAAATAAACCTTTTTATTATGTTACGAAACATGATGTGCAGATTTAGTTAGATACCTTCTTCAATATTTATAGCAAGATACGCACAGAAATGGAAACATTAACTTGCGCAATCCAATTAGTAGTTCTCAGTTTACTGAATGCACTGAGATGGGAAAAGGCCATATGCTATCTTAAGAAATCTTCGCTGCTATTGTCAAATAAATAGCTTATCTGTACCACTGGTTGCTGGTTCCAGAGGGATCAATCACAGGTTGTGAAGCTATACAACTCCATAATTGGGAAGTTTCTCACATATTCACTCTAACATTGTAACAGCTAGTCTTTCTAAGCTGCAAGAAGCATCTGGCATAAGCAAGTTAACATATCGGAGCCTGACAGAAACATTCAGATAAAACAAGTTACCAATTATCACATTATACACCAATTAAAATTGCTTTGTGATTGATATTTCGGGGAGTCATGTGGTAGGGCCCAGGTCCCAGCCAACTGCAGCCATTTCTTTGCCTCCACAAGCTCGCTGTGTTGTTTGTTATACAGGCACAAACCTTGTAAGGTGATGCTTCCAGGAGGGGTTATTAGGGGCCACGTAGTGCAGCCCGCAAATACAGAAGGGGAGGGAAAAAAACATCAAATATACAGTGACTTTTTCATGTTCTGTTGTGTCACTATAAAAATATCTCTATGTAAATGAGGAAAAACTGTGTCTGCTGCTGAAGTTAGCACTTAGGTAAACATTCTAGTGTCTGCATAAAAATATTGAATTTCTGTAGCACTTGTCGATATCAAAAATTTAAGCCAACCTTCAGTATCAGTTATGGACATTGCCTTATGTCATTTGAATATCCTTGATAAGGAAATGCAGACATTATCAGCCATCTACAACAAAACATTCCCATACCAGAAGACTGTAGAAAGGGTGAATTACTGGACATCACCTTTGTGTCTATGTTGTCGATAAACTAGCAAAAACTATGGCTCTACAATTCTCAGATTGCCATCAAATCACTGTCATTTCAATTCCGTTGAACTCATATGAGCTCAAGTCAAGGGTTACATGGCATGGAACACCAAAACTGTATGCTCACAGAAGTGTAATGACTAACAAAGAATGCTACAAACCAAACTTTATTGTCAGATGGTAGAATTAATGTGTGGTGGAAAATAATATTGAACAACTTATTATTTCATTCAGCCCTAACAGCACTTCTAGAGACCACACAGGCAATAGTGAAAATGATTCACATATAACTGCCTTGTATCCATTTCACCATTTATTTAGATAATTTGTTACTTTGAGATGTGTCTAAGGGAATGCTCATCTTATTGCTATTATTTATCTATAACATGTGACTAAGATATCTTGTGCATCATCATACCTACAGTTCCCACCATAGTCCTCTCTATTACCTGCAAAGACATTGGCAACAATCAAAAAGTAGATGACTTTTTTCTATTTTGGTGCATCCACGACTATCGACTGCACTAGCATGTGGAATGGTGTGCATGTGACTGCAATTCTGCTCCCCACAGTGCTATCTGTCAATCACCAATAATTTTAATCCAAGTATAGTGACTTTTCAAAAGTAACAATGACTGTTGTTTAACAGCAGTTCACCTGAAAAAATTACAGGTCTAGCAGTCCCAGAAAAACTATTGAAACAACATTTACGATGCATTCTTCAAAAGCCAACTACTCTCAGCAATAACGGCAAAAGCACCTCCCATATTTATTATTTTATTGTTTTCACACATTAAACTTTAATGCCCTCATCAAAATTGTTTACATCCAACACATGCCACCAAGTATACTCTATTGGAGGAGGAGGGGGGGGGGGGGTCACGAAGGCATTATCCAAATGGGAAGGAATTATCCAAATGGGACGGAAATCAGTAGATGTGATGTACATGTATTGGATACAAATGATCACAATTTCAGAAAAAGTGGATGATTCATTCAAGAGAAAGTTTTACAAACTGACCAAGCCATTAACATGCTGGTTCTCTTCTAGCCCATATGCAAGACGTTATTCAGCTTGGCACCAACTGATGGGAGTTGTTGGATCTCCACTTGATGGTCATCATGCCAAATTCCATCCAATTGGCATTTTATATCATCAAAATTCCAAGCTGGTTGGAGGGCCCTGCCCACAATGCTCCAAACATTCTTGTTGAAGAACAGATCCAACTACCTTGGGGCAAAGGTAGAGTTTGGCAAGCACGAAGACAAGCAGTAGAAATTTCGATGTGTGCAGACAGGCTTTATCATGCTGAAATGTAAGCCCAGGATGGCTTGCTATGAAGGCCAATAAAACAGATGGCTTGCTATGAAGGCCAATAAAACACAGAATATCGTCAATGTACCAATGTACAAAGGTGCCACGACAGCCAAAGAGGTCCCGCTGTGAAAAGGAATTGGGTCCTGGATCATCACGCCTGGTTGTTGGGCCACGTGGCAAGCGACAGCCAGGTTGTATCCCACACAGTACGAGGCATCTCCAGACATCTCTCTGTCCTGGGATCTTATTGACTGGGATAAGACTCTTCAGCAACTAGTCCCACTTCAAGCTGAGGCCCAATGACCAGCAAAGATGTGTCTGGAGACACCCCGGGCAGTGATGGGGTACCAACCTGACTGTTGCCTGCCATACGGCCCAACAACCGGGAGTGGTAGGCTGGTGTGCCACTTCATTTGATAGCAGGATCCCTTTGGTTGTCACCCGTGGCAGCCTTACAGCACAGGGGTACACTGATGATATTCTACACCCAATTTTGTTGCCCTACAGCGCAAGCCTTCCCGGGCTTACATTTCAGCAAGATAACATCCACCTGCACACAGTGAGATATTCTATTGCTTGTGAAACCCTACCTTGGACAGCAACATCGCTGGATGTTTTCTTAATTGAGAATATTTGGAGCATTTTGGGCAGGGCCCTCCAACTGGCTTGGAATCTGGCGATATGACTGAACAGCATTCGACACAATATCCCCTAGGGCATGCAACGACTTGTGAGTTTGTAAAGCTCTTTCTCTTGAATAAATCATCGATTTTTTTCTGAAATTGTAATCATTTGTTTGTCTGTGCCTGTGTATCACATCTATTAATTTCTGCCCAATTTGGATAATTCCTTTGTGGTGTGTCATCCTTTTTTTAATGAGTGTATTATCTTTTACCAACAGCAGAAGTGGATTGATTTTCATAAGTGTATGACAAAGAGCACTGGTTTTGACCCAACTAATGAGCAGAATAGCAGGAGATCAGTTCTAACTGTAGTTGACTTTCCCATGTGACTTCTGTCAAACAAATTTCTTTTTTCTGCACATTCACAAGGTAAATAGAATGGACAAGAATGTTGGCATGAAGTTATCCAGAAAAAACACATCAGTAACCAGATAATACTCTGAAGAATCAATATCAATATAAGTTCCATGTTCTGGTGCTAGATTGGGTAATTGGAACCAACAGCCCACAGTGTCATCCTTTGCCAATGGTACCACTGGACGCATTATGGGGGGGGGCATGTGCCCAGCACACCACTCTTCCACTCTTCTGGTCATTGGCAGGTTTCTTATACTTGTAATGGTTACTTGTCCGTCGAGTAGGTCTCACGAAGCTGAGTGCACCCAGTACCATTATCAACATACAGCCATCATTTTTTACTTTTTGAAAACTATACTGATTCATCACCAGCTGCTACAAAAAAATCTAAACTGAACATCAGAATCTGATACATAACATCAACATATTGACTCTGTCAATAACGATCTAAAACAAAAAACCACAGTACTAACCGAACATTTCACAGCTGCCGTCTGAAGAAAGGTGCCAGAAGTGTCTTTTTTTATGTTTATAGGCCTAATTTTCTCAAGAAAATAAAGTTTTTAAATATCAATTATTTTTGCAAAACTTTTCCAATTCTCATTAGTGATCATTATTTAGGATACAATCCTTAATATATTGTGGATTTTGATTAGGCCATTAATAAATGCTGCTAAAATTGTTATTTCCTCAATTTTGAGACCAATGAGATAAATGGTCGCTCATTATTCATACCTTTTTGAAACTGTACAGTCAATATATGCTTGTTATCACATCTACTTGACAATAAATATTTCATAAATGTTCACTTGCTACACAATGTCCTCTTAATATACATGCTGACAAAAAAAAAGTGAATCATCCGAAAAGGACTCAACAAAAAACTTCGTGGCTTGAGAGGGAATTTGATGTCATTTCAGCGATTAAAAATTAAGTCAAATTTACAAACAATTTTGGGAGTATGAAGTCACATACCAGTACAGTGTTTCATCCCCACTGGCATGGATGCATGAACTGATTCATTGGGAAAGCTGTCAAGTCAGTTTTATCCTCGCTGAGGCAAACTTGCTCCAACTGGTCCTTGACATTCTGGCTACTGGCATGGAGACAGAACTGACATCTGAGCAAGGACCACACTCATTCTAGTGAGGACAGATTTGGGAATTTCACTGGCCCCAGCACCTCATCAAGCACACAGTTCACAGAGAGATATGCCGCGTGTGGATGAGCACTGTCATGTTGAAAACTGGCACCACAATGCTGTCACAAGCGAGGTAGCACGTGAAGGCATCATGTCTTTAATGCACAACCGTGCTGTCAAAAGTTCACTCAATCACTACCAGCTGTAACCTGAAGTCATACCTGATGCAACCCTACACAATGACGCCAAGATTGACACTACTGCCTTTCTCCAAAACAATGGGATTTCATTCAAGGCCACTGCCATACTTGACAATGATGGTCTTCAGGGATAGTGCAGAACCATAATACATCACTGGACATGATGCAACACAATTCTGCATCTACATGTATATTCTGCAAACCACCATGAGGTGCCTTCATCAGTAGTCCAAGCTTCCCGGCCACTGCACCACTCCAAACGCAGCTGTTTGTGTCGTGGTATTAACAGCAGTCCATTCACAGGACAGTAATTGCCTAGACCGACTGCTGCTAGTCTCCGACCAACGATGTGGGGTGACGGAATGTTACAGTGAGTCCATTACTTGCTTTTGAATGGCAAATCCAGATGTGTAGGGGTTACAATGTGCTTGATGCATGGAACAGCAATCCTCCTTTAAAGTGGTCACATGTGCTTGTCTACAACCTTGACAATGGGTACGTCTGTCCTCATACTCCCATCGTTCCAACACAGGGCCAATTGTCACATTTGAATGCCCCACAAATCTTGATATTGCACAATTCAACCAGTGAGTCAAACAGAAACCCAAAATAAGGACTTCTTCAAGCTCTTTAAGTTGTTGATAATGTCTCACATGTGCACACATCACCTCTGCAGACTTTGCTCTAATCACTCAACACCTGATCAAGTTCTAGCCCACTTGTATACTCTAACAGGAATGGTAACAACAATAAATACAAGCAACAGTAATGCACACTGGTGTACATTCTACCGGTCTTAGAGAATTGCAATTCTAGTCACTTACACACCCACCAATTTCATATGTGTTACAACAAGTTATACTGATTTCCGCATGCTTCAATTCTCCCCTCCCCATCAGCCAGCACCTTCACAGTTCATAAATATTCAAAGAAAGTCAGTTTTCTGCAATACAATGAGCTGTTAATAAACAAACCTCTCCTGTAACCCGTATCAAGTTTTACAATCATAAGGCAATACAAATATATTTTATTGCATTCTACATAGTACTATAGGTGAGTGATCAATAATGGAAACAATGTTATGAGACATTATAAAAAGTGAATCACCATCTCCACTAGTCCTATATATAGAGGCCTGAGAATGTGGATAGCCGCAGCAATCATCACCTCACAATGGTGTGAGCTGTTGCAGATATGTGCGCACATAATTATTTCTTTGTAGTTAAAAATTCAAGGGCAATCACAATAATTATTTCTTTGTAGTTAAAACTTCAAGGGCAATATAATGTGGTAAGTGAATGAGAGGCACATTTCACACTATTTTGGACAAGATAGGTGTATTTTAATTTTCAAGAAACGGGCATACGAAGTGAAAGGTAATTATATGTACTTCCCAAATATAACAAAATTAACTGCCAGAAACTCATGTACGAAGACTGGTGTAACAGTAAATAAGAAAAATGTAAAATTGCTGTTTGGCACATGACAATTTTTTCTCCTTCCCACATCAGGGGGAAAGGATTTTCAAAAGCTGGTGCCATTGATAGTTGCACACAGCATCCACGAATCTTACATGTCAACACCACCCAAATTATTCAAAATGGGTGACAACACTGTTTGGACACACAGTTCTGGTCTCATGTTTATAATCTAAGTTAATTTTTCCATGCTTGAGCTGTGAAGCAATACCTTCTGGATTGAGAATTTCCATGCTCTAATTTCATCACAAGTGAGTCTACATGAATAATTAATTCTCATCTAATTATGTTTGTTTCTGAAATATGAGGTGGAGCATTCTCTAAATTTCATTTTGTTAGGCGTATGACAAGCGTGTTCTTCCTCCAAAATATTGACCACGTCTAGTGGCCATATATCATGCACCTGGGAATGTAAGCTGGCAAAATTGGAGGAAGAAGCTAGCTTGTGCAGACAAAAAACATTCTAAAGTGAAGCAGTAAGAGAGAGGCAGAGTGTGTCACCAAAAGATGAAAAGTAGTGCGACACTGGCAGGAAAAGAAGAGGTACAAAAGAGGCACAGAAAGGAAACTTTAACAGCAACAGTGAGAAAACTTCCAAAGCAGGAACAAGACGCAAATGTTCATAAAATTTCTCCACAATAAGTGTGAGAAGCAAACTGTAGAGCAGGCATATTTATGCCAATCATAAAAAGACAAGGTATGGATTAAAAATAAATAAAGATAAGAGTGAAGTAACGGTATTTGGGAGATATAAAGGAATCAATGGAAATATTACCTTGAATGGAGAATCCCTCAACGTGGTAGAAAGTTTCACTTATTTAGGGAGTGAAATATCTAGGGATGGAAGAAATTGATAGGAGGTTACAGATGGGAGGCAATTTCTACCAAATAATAAAACACCTGATTTGGAATAATAAAGTTTCAGAAAAAGCATAACTCCTTATGTACAAGAATTATTACTTCCCTATTGTCACCTATGGTGGAGAAACATGGACAATGACAGAAAGGGACTGGAGCAGACTGCAAGCAGGGGAAATGAAATTTCTCAGAGCAGTTACTGGAAAAACATGAATGGACAGAGTAAGGAATGTAGAGATTAGAAAGGACCTTAAACAAGAAAGTATGAGAGAAGAAATTGAAAAAAAGAGATTAAGGTGGTAAGGGCATGTTAAGAGGGCGCATGGGCAGAGACTCCCCAAAATTATGGAAGAACTAAAGATGGATGGAAAAAGACCTAGAGGGCACCCAAGAACACGGTGGAAAATGGGAGTGAGAATATCTGTGGATAGGACAGGTGTGACCTGGCAGCAAGTGGATGAAGAAAAGTGGTGAGAGGACCGAGTCAAATGGAGAGGACTCATCAGCACCCAGACCCAGCAGTAGCTGGAGCGGGATCCGGACATAGATAGATAAAACGACAAGAGTTGTTGGTGACACATCGTGCAAGAAGAGTTCCGATAATATTGTGCAAGATGACCTGTGATGTGATTAATAATAATAATTTTTTTAGTCTCAAATAGGCTTAAGTGTTATCTCAGTTGTTATGCCAAATGTAGGTGAAAACTGGGGAGACTGATTTTGTTAAAAACTAAGGGTGCCATCTTTGTATAGCCAGGGAACAAGGATTATGCCAACAGAGTCTGTTTTATCTGAACCAACATTTTTTTGCTCTTGAGTTTTCTGGGTACAATGCATGTTAAGTGGTTGGTTTAAGTATACTGTCATACTGTTTGATAGTTATGTCTGTTTATGATTGCAGCCTTATTTTCATCTTTTAGTGAAGTGTATCATCATGGGGTTTCCTGGTGTAAATTCATAGAATAAATAAACCTTTTAGTCATGTTTTAAGGTGTTCTTGTGGTATATTTCAGTCATTTTTTAAGCTCTATGTAATTAAATTTCATGTACAAAGTGTCACATACCTTACAGTCACATGCCTAACATGCACTAACATCTATAACAATACACAGAAAGTTGATGAGACTTACCCAACAAAAGCGCTGGCAGGTCGATAGACACACAAATAAACACAAACATACACACAAAACTCTAGCTTTCGCAACCAACGGTTGCCTCGTCAGGAAAGAGGGAAGGAGAAGGAAAGACAAAAGGATTGGGTTTTAAGGGCGAGGGTAAGGAGTCATTCCAATCCCGGGAGCGGAAAGACTTACCTTAGGGGGAAAAAAGGACAGGTTTACACTCGCACACACACACATATCCATCCACACATACACAGACACAAGCAGACATTTGTAAAGGCAAAGAGTTTGGGCAGAGATGTCAGTTGGGACGGAAATACAGAGGCAAAGATGATGTTGAAAGACAGGTGAGGTATGAGCGGCGGCAGATTGAAATTAGCGGAGATTGAGGCCTGGCGGATAGCGAGAAGAGAGGATATGCTGAAGGGCAAGTTCCCATCTCCGGAGTTCTGACAGGTTGGTGTTAGTGGGAAGTATCCAGATAACCCGGACGGTGTAACACTGTGCCAAGATGTGCTGGCCGTGCACCAAGGCATGTTTAGCCACAGGGTGATCCTCATTACCAACAAACACTGTCTGCCTGTGTCCATTCATGCGAATGGACAGTTTGTTGCTGGTCATTCCCACATAGAACGCTTCACAGTGTAGGCAGGTCAGTTGGTAAATCACGTGGGTGCTTTCACACGTGGCTCTGCCTTTGATCGTGTACACCTTCCGGGTTACAGGACTGGAATAGGTGGTGGTGGGAGGGTGCATGGGACAGGTTTTACACCGGGGGCGGTTACAGGGGTAGGAGCCAGAGGGTAGGGAAGGTGGTTTGGGGATTTCATAGGGATGAACTAAGAGGTTACGAAGGTTAGGTGGACGGCGGAAAGACACTCTTGGTGGAGTGGGGAGGATTTCATGAAGGATGGATCTCATTTCAGGGCAGGATTTGAGGAAGTCGTATCCCTGCTGGAGAGCCACATTCAGAATCTGATCCAGTCCCGGAAAGTATCCTGTCACAAGTGGGGCACTTTTGGGGTTCTTCTGTGGAAGGTTCCGGGTTTGAGGAGATGAGGAAGTGGCTCTGGTTATTTGCTTCTGTACCAGGTCGGGAGGGTAGTTACGGGATGCAAAAGCTGTTTTCAGGTTGTTGGTGTAATGGTTCAAGGATTCCGGACTGGAGCAGATTCGTTTGCCACGAAGACCTAGGCTGTAGGGAAGGGACCGTTTGATGTGGAATGGGTGGCAGCTGTCATAATGGAGGTACTGTTGCTTGTTGGTGGGTTTGATGTGGACGGACGTGTGAAGCTGGCCATTGGACAGGTGGAGGTCAACGTCAAGGAAAGTGGCATGGGATTTAGAGTAGGACCAGTTGAGGTTGGAGAGGAAATTCTGGAGTTCTTCTTCACTGTGAGTCCAGATCATGAAAATGTCATCAATAAATCTGTACCAAACTTTGGGTTGGCAGGCCTGGGTAACCAAGAAGGCTTCCTCTAAGCGACCCATGAATAGGTTGGCGTACGAGGGGGCCATCCTGGTACCCATGGCTGTTCCCTTTAATTGTTGGTATGTCTGGCCTTCAAAAGTGAAGAAGTTGTGGGTCAGGATGAAGCTGGCTAAGGTAATGAGGAAAGAGGTTTTAGGTAGGGCGGCAGGTGATCGGCGTGAAAGGAAGTGCTCCATCGCAGCGAGGCCCTGGACATGCGGAATATTTGTGTATAAGGAAGTGGCATCAATGGTTACAAGGATGGTTTCCGGGGGTACACAGAAAGTAGCGGAAATGTAGGAAAAGTCTCATTACCGTGCACTCATAATGAAAGGTTCTGGCTATCATAACATATTATTCATCAAATATGTAAAACTTCAGGTTTTCTCAAATTTCTAAAATGATCTTTTCCTTGTCTATTCTCTGTCACGTGCCTAACATATACAAACTAATTTCTTTTATAAACAAAAATAAAATTCTCACTTGTCATTGGTGGTTATCCTAACTGTTTTAATTACTATGATTATTTGTAAGTTAGAAAGTGCATCACAACTATTAACTACCAGGAGCAGTAGTAAGCTTAACTTTTAAAAGTCACATGCCTAATGAAAAAAATACTGTGTAATTCCCCAAGATAGCAATGATAAGAAGAGTGATGTACACAGAGTAACAAATTCTTATCAAGCTGTCACAGTCTTTTTTAATGACCTACAGAAGTTGATGAAAAGGGGGAATGTCACATGATACGACAGAAAACAAGTGATGTTTTAAGTCACTTAACTTTCAGTGGTTCGATGCTCTAGCTATTTCATGCGAGACACATCGACACAAGTGACTTCAATGTTGACGAACGAGTTGGAAGATGTAATAAGCTTTGTGACACCTTTTAGAAATGCCTCACTACAGATATTTTTATTACTCTCAACACGAAATTTTGACTTAAAATTTGTGAAATATTATGAAACTAAACAATGATGATCTGTCAAATGCCTACTCAAACTTTTAAAATGCATGATAGTAATAAAAGGCTATTATTCTTAAAAGGCTGTTCCAGCTTGTGGAACATTGTTGCTCCCTGTGAACAATTTAGTGTCCAGGCACACTGGGAGCACTGCTGCTTGCTGAAAAACAATCTAATGTGCCAGCACAGCAGAGCCCTGAGAACTGTTGGCTGCATCTAACATGATCGCCAATCTTATACCCCTAGCATCCACACCCACACAACTTCAGACACACTGCATCGAGCATCGAGAGAGCTCCTGCCCCATGGCACTCGCTGCACCTTACTCTACATTCACATGAGCAAGGAACTCCGCCACCTTGAGAAATCCATTTCCAAACACAACTCTGCAAAATAACAGGACTTTGCTGACATGATTGATAAGGCAGATATGGAACTCACAGATGCGAATAAAGGGTCTTGCGGATAAGGTGCAGATAGAATTTTTTTTATCTGCGCAGATCTCTACTTATATGCATCTATATCTGGATAAGAACAACAAAATGATTTACATCTAGCTGTTTACAAGGCTGCTACTGTAGTGCAAGGCAATCAGAGAATGCACTCGGTCACACCTTCTGTTCCATTCAGAGTTATCAAATTTCTCTTTGCTACTGCTACTATAGCCAGTTGCAGATAAAGCTTGCAGCTGGTAACCTTAATAGTTATGATCTATTTTGCTGTGTGCTGTCTCTCTGTGCAGCAAGTTTATTTTACACTAGAGAATTTCTGAAACTTGCAGCAGGCATGTGTAGAATAGTGCGGTTGCTGAACGGAAAGTTCAGTGATCTGCATGTTTTGCACGGGCAGGCACAGGAGTTTGTGTGCTCAGCGTGTGAGTATTTTGATATGGAGAGAGAGAATGATGCAACTACCATCTGTAATGAAGGTAGCCTAAAGAACTGCAGACACTTTGAAGACACATAGAAACATTGTCACCAATGTTTGTAAGGAAAAATACAGCAGAAAGAAGGGAGAGCATCGTTATCTAAGTAACGGACACCTAGTATGAGCTGGTATTCAAAAGAAAAGGTACGAAATAATGGTGTTGGTATAATTGAAGTCTTATTCAAAATTAATCACCAGAGGCCTAAGCACAAGTATCCCACTGTTTCATGAGCCACGAGATTCCCTGTTTCCAGAATTCCTGAGCCTATGACAGAAGCTATTACAACGTGAAGCACTACCCTTTCAGACGTAATTTTAGTGAACAGATGCACGGGAGTTGCAGGGTAACATGTCTAGGCTGCAGAGTGGATGCTCAACTTGCTCCCACTTTAGCTTAGCCATTACACTTTTGTGACCTTTTAGACATGTAGACATGCACTATTATGGAGCAGAATCACTCCCACCTTGAGCAGCCCAAGCCACCTCACAGAACAAATCACTTTTAATAGTTTTTCCTTATCAAGGAAATTGATGAGTATCATAGCTTGAACATAAAATAAGACAGTGAGTATCACCTTGCCAGGGCACAGCTTTGAAACATTTCATGCGCACATGACAATACTATATTTACATCCCTAGACATATCACATGTTATCCCAAAGCAGCATATACAAATTCAATTTGTTTGGTTGTTATGACTATTCATACCTTTTCATTTGACTACTCTTTCCAGAAAGAGGCAAAACCACTTTGACTTTAACTAATTCCTAAACTAGGCTAATTCAAACAGGATGCTGTTCATCACCACATATTTGGATATTATGAGAGAAAAGAACATGTTACTGTAACAAAAACTGTACCTTACCCTTCGTGGGCAGAATTATTCTGCGGCAGCATGACTTCTTTGTTAATGATTCTCAGAACCCTCATTTTTGGTACAAAAACAATTAATGGACACGAAATTCTGATGGCGAGAAGTGATATTGCAGCATGGTGCTCTCGGTTTTAAAAAGCACTGTTAAGGAGTCGTTTGAAGACAGTGTGTGGCTTGAGGAAACATGGGTAAACGGTGGTGGTTCTGCCAGAAAAAGACTTGACAGATGAAAGATTTGGGATTCAAGGGGGCAACTACTGGAAAACTTACATCAGCGATCTGTTACTGTAACAGAGAATGCCCCATACCATTTTGTCACTGAAGATAAAGCTCCAACAACAGAAACTGATAAACCTGACACTGCTGAAACAACAAAATGTTTTAAGTTCAGGATGATTTACGTAAGGCAAAGCACGCCAAAAAGAAAGAAAGAGAGAGAGAGAGAGAGAAACAGGGAGTTGGCTAAAGAACATGGGCACAGGGTTCTTCGGGTTCCACCACACCACTAACATTTCAAATCACTGAAATAATTTAGGCACAAATCAAACATTGTGTGGCAACACATAATAGAAGCTCCACTGTGGCAGAAAAGAATTGGAGTAATGTTGTACATTAAATAGAAATGGTTATTAAAGAATCATGGAAGAGTGAAGATACTGCAGAAAGTAATGTTGAAAATATAATATCATTTCAGCAATTCCAATGACTCTTCCACAGACCACAGTACAGGTAACACCAGTGTTGACGAAGAAAGTGCCTGTGAACTAAGTGCCATTTCCTTTTGCATGATTAATCTTTATTACAGTGTTTTGTTTTTCCCATTTCCGCAACAAATCTTATCTTGTTATTAAGGAGTACCACTATGCACAAATGTGATATACTACATACACACTACAGTGTTTGGTAAGTACTTAAGCTGTTTATATTAATTTGATATTATGAGTTATTGTATTTACATGAACGATTCAGCTACATTTCAGCATCCCTTTCGTAACGAATATGTCAACCAAATGTGATTCATTTTGACAATTGTAAGACAGTATGTTCCCTGTTCAAGGTTCCCACAAGTTTCCCCAAGTGAAATTCCCTGGTTTCCAGACAAGTCTTAGCATTTTTCTCTGACACATCTTGAGGTAAGCAGAGGCATAAGCTGACAAACAAAATGTAAGCACTTCCATATTTCTCTGCCATGTGAGCAAAAATTTTAAGTACTAACATCAACATCTTTCGTAATGGACTCTTTTTAGATGGAGAAAGCAAGCCAAATGTTGTGTGTGTCATTAAGACCCCTGTCGTCATTTTATTTCAATAAAACGAAACATTTGGTGACAAAAATATGCACTTCCTTGGAGCCGCAAGACAGATTTAAAATACCTCAACAAAAGTAGGCCTCTTGAAAGAGGTGTACAAGCCGGGGAAGAGTTGTGTAAACCAACATTACAGGTGATCGCCAATAAAATGTTGGTTCTACTATGTTCATCATTGTCGGTTATTACCCATTGTGTTATGTCTATTCATTTACAGGTGTTGTGTGATTTTTCTTTCAAAAAATATATGAGAACATAACGTACAAACTGCCAGCCACTGCCACAATTTTCCTCTTCTTATCGTCCAAACTTTCTAATATATAAACCACTTTTGAAGTCTTAAAATGTACTAGAATAAATAAAAGTCTATCACATTCTGCACTGTGTAATGTACTTGTAGAGAGACAGTTGCAATTCCTGAAATGCATCGCCCGTGACCTCTGGCCTGCCGAGAAGCACCACAGTCCTGGGACCATAGATAACCAATAAAATCTGCTGCATTATGCCACACACAAACAGACCCAGCCTGTGGGCAGATCAGTTAGACTAGATCTGACAGGCAGGGCCTACAGCTTCACATTGGCAGGCCTGATCCGTTAGAAGTACCCACAGAAATGGCCTGCTGTTTCCGCCCGTCGTGGAAGCCCCCTCATGTGGCCAGCTATTCACATGTCATAGACACTTTCGATGAAATGAGACTGCAGTGATAAATCCATGCAGCAGATAACTTGTGCAAATACTATGAGTATTAATATAGGGTGTGAATAAAGTCTAGGAGCACTTTCAATTATTTATTGCACAAGAACCAAACACTGTACAGATATCATATATATGCAATTTTGAAGAGAAATCCTGAAAGTTTTTTTTTCACGTATACCACCACACCGTAGTTTGGTAATTTGCTGATAGTCAGCGCCAGACGCAAATATGGGGAGTTCAGGTGTGGAGCGATCTTCCTGTGTGTTGGAGTTAAACAAAATAAGTGTGCTATAGCTGTTCAATGTATGTTTACAACCAAGTTTGGTAAGAAGCCACCAAAAAGGAAGGCCATTTACCACTGGCACAGCAAATTCTTTATGACAGGTTGCCTGTGCCCGACAAAGAAAAGCGGATGTCCCAGTGTAAGTGAAGTGAATGTTAAGAGCGCATACGAGAGACATTCATAAGGAGTCCAAAGAAATCGGTGCGTCGTGCATCCTGTAAACTCAAAATGGCTCCAATGACAGTGTGGAAAGTCCTGCAACAGAAGCTGTCTATGAAACCATTCAAATTGGAGCTAGTGCAGAAGCTCAATGGCGACAACAAAGACAAGTATTTTGAGTTTTGTTTGCAGTTGAACAACTGAATGAGGGTGGGGATGGCATTGTTAATCGCTTAATTTTTATTGACGAAGCAACACTAATGGGAAAGTAAACAGTAACAATTGCCGACTCTGGGGTACAAAACATCCACATGAATGCACTGAATTTGAGCACGATTCCCCAAGGTAAATGTTTTTTGTGTCGTATCATGTCGAAAACTGTATGGGCCATTCTTCTTCGCCGAGAGCACTGTCACTGGATATTCCTACTTGGACGCATCGGGGCAATGGCTGATGCCTCAAATGCAATTAGACACTGTTCATCTTTCAGCAGGATGGGGCTCCCACCCATTTTCATCGTGAAGCTCGTGGGTACCTGAACACGGACTGCCGCATCAATGGATTGGCTGTGCTACAGATGGGGACAGCTGTTTGTTAAAATGGCCTCCCCAATCACCAGATATCACTCCGTGTCACTTTTTTCTATGGGGACACATTAACGATCTGATGTACGTACCACCTCTACCACGTGATGTTGTAGAGCTCCAGGAGAGAATACAGGAAGTGACTGCCACTGATGATGTCATGCTGGGACAGGTATGGCAAGAATTCGATCATCATATTGAAACTGCCAGGTCACTCATCGTTAGCATATCAAATGTTTGTAAAAAAAAACTTTCAGAGTTTCTCTCCGAAATGCAATATGTATGACATCTGTACAATGTTTAGTTCTTGAGCAATAAATAATTGAAACAGTTCCCGTACTTTGTGTACACCCTGTAGTGACGAGGATAGGTAGCAACTCACCGTAAAGATGATCACTGAGCCACAGACAGGCATGTAGGAAACACAATCACACTCTCACAATTAAATTTTCGGTCACAGCCTCTGTCAGACTACAAGAGCACACACACATTCACACAATGACTCAGACACAACTCATGCACACACGAAAACCATCTCCAGACCCTGCGCCAACAATCTCTCAGAATCCAAACAAATCATTCCTCATCCCTCCTGCCTCTCATTCGCAGCTGCTAGGCTGATGGCAAGAAGTGGTGGCAGAATGGGGAGAATAAGTAAGAATGAGGGTGTAGGGAAGCAGCACATGTAGTCAGCTGTGCCTGGTCAGCGATGATTCATGACATCTCAGTAAACAAACCATTTCACCTCAGGGACAAAAACAATAATTTTCTGTTTTTTTTTCTTTTTAAAAGTTCCCTGATATTTCCCTAGCACGTTTGAAATTCTCTGTTATTTCCTGATATCCAGAACTTGTGGAAACCCTGCTGTAGCATTTGTTCAGAGAAAAATGATAGGAATACCGTACCATTTTATACACAGAAGTGTGATCATTATGCAGCAAGTACATTATGATTCTGTAAAGTGACCTAAATACTGCACATTAAATGCAGCAAGATTTTTATGTTTTTCATGGCAGTGACACATAATGGCCTCTTATAATTTTATTTTCGTTGGGACCACACCACTAACAGTGATACATAGGTTACATTAAGAATTTTGATGTTGCCTGATGATCAAAATGACACACTGATATTAAATAAAAGTGTGTGTGTTAACAGCTCATATTTTTTACATAAAAATTACACTCTAAATATCCTCATTTTTTATTTGTTTTTTGTTTTAGAAATTAATTTACTGGTTGCTGCATTAGCCCACAATTATGAGAAAATGAAAAACTAGCTTCTCATTTGTGTACTTAGGCCTACTGATTCTTGTCTGAAAATGTGAAAATGCAGTAACAGCACTGACCTATGAAATATCTTCTTTGAAATCAAATCAAACTTCACAGATTGCAGAAAATTTACATACTACAGAAATCAGCTACAGTTTATAATGGGCCACCCACATGCGCATGTTGGAAATGTCTAAAACAGTATGATTAAAAGTGAATGTATTATTAATAAAAACTGAAGTAAGTAAAAATGATTAGTTGGTCCTAAGGCCCACTCACTTACAACTGGATTTTGTTTTAAATTTAAACCATTTGAATAAATATCCCAATGATGGTACGACAGGTTAAATTTATCATACTACTTACTCTAACAAACCGGGTCGACAGAAGCGTCCGATCCCACGCGTCGGCTTTGACCCGTGACGTAAGGGTGTTGTCGTGTGTGACGTCATGACGGCGCGGAGTTTGGTTTGAGTGTGGCTGTCTCCAGTTCTGTTTTATCTTATTTTGTTTACTTTTCTGATCTGTTCGTTCTATCTCGTGAGATTTTTTTTTAAATTTAAAAACGCTTATTACTTATTTTAATTATCTGTTTCCTCCAATTTCTGTTTTAGATTATTATATTTATCTTTCTGATCTGTTCGTTCTATCCCGTGAGATTTTTTTTTTTAAAAAGACAAAAAACACTAATCAGCTACTGAAGCATCTTTATCTTCTATGGGTTGCAGGGGTTACGACCCCTGGGGAGGTGGGTGGGTATTCATGCATGGCTGTCTTCACTTACACGTTGTAGCTACGCAAGGCGTCTAAATTTGTTTATATTTAGTTTGCCCCCCCCACCCAAAACACCCCATTTCCCGCGCTTGTCCCGTTAGTGTCATTAGGCTTCTTGTGGAAAGTGTGTGTGTGTGTGTGTGTGTTTTTGTTTCCGCCATATTTGTGACGTCATGGGTCAAAGCAGACGGGCGGGATCGGACGCTTCCGTATTTCCAACAAACCCACCTTTATGTCACACACTTCTGTTTCAACTTTCTCTAATTCTTCAAATAATACTTTCAGTTGCAGTGTAATGAGCAAACAGCCAAATTATTTGTAATTCATCAACTCAATAATTTATAATGAACTAAAATTGGCACTGTACTTACCTGTAACTTTTGGATCCAATGTTCCAGAATGACCAGTTTTTTCCACCTTGAGAATTCTTTTAATCCATGCAACTACTTCATGGGAGCTTGGATTGGCTGGCTTATCAACGTTAATGAATCCATACTTAATATAATCCTTTATGGTCCTTTGAAGAGGAGAACATCCAAATGGCAACGGGGTAAAGTGGTTCGTGCGAACATTTAATTTGTCAAAGTTCTGAAAATAAAAGAATTAGCTCTTACTAACGACACCAAGATGCACAATCTTATCAAGTATTTTCAAAATCTAATAGTAATTACTTGATGCGAAGTAGTACTCTGTACTAACAACATTGTTTATACACAATTCTCCCAAGATTAAACAAAAATATACCTTTAACAAAAGTGGCCATTCAGATGTGTCTAGCTTGGCTACTTTGTCTGAAGACTGTAAATGAAACGATTCTTCATGCTGAATATCTGCAACTGACTTCTCCCTCTTTTTTTTCTTACTTTTCTTCTCCCCAAGCACAGGTTCTGTTAACATGAGAGCATCAAACATAAATTACATGCTCACATAAAGTACTTTACAATATAAAGAAACTGAATGTTAACTTGCGTGTACAATGTAAGTACTTGTAAGTAAAACAAATATACGACGTTTACCACATCGTAATAGTATGAACAGGTCTTTCGGATGTGTAGGAATCACACGTTCTCACAGAATGTAAACAAAAACCGGCGAATACAAACACAAATGAAAGCAATACAAATACCGATCTAGCAATGTATAATTTCGAAAATGGATCAAGATTGACATCAGCTTTCGACATATCCACTTATTTCATTCACTTATACAACTTTTAAAACGAGTAAAACATAAAACCTCCTGGGTGAAGTTACAACTAACTTAACCTATTATCTATTAATTACAATCCTAACAAAATATTCTTCATATATCTACAACAAAAACATAATTGTAAACTAAATGGAGTTGCAATGAACATCCTTCATACCTGTTTCTTCCATGTTTTCAACACACGTGGTCTACAGGCGCCACTAAATTCAACTTTCGATACATTTGGCAACGTCGGCACCTTCGTTTGATCACAACCAGAGCACGCGGCAACGTAAATAAAATCAAAGTACCACCAACTGCTGGAACTGGGAAGGAAATCGATTTCACGATATAAATAAAAAGATTCCTTAAAGGAACACTAATTTTTCTAAACATGTATAACACATTTTAGGAGAATAACAAAAGCATTTTGTATACGTGGAAGAACCCTGGGGACACGGAGAGATCTCGAAACTAGATTTTTCACAACTTCTGAACTGCATATTAAAACTGTAAAATGCAGAAATGTAAGAAATTTAGGAGATGGTGCATGGCTAAACTTAAAAAAACAGTGTTTATTGAAAGTTTCCAAGGGTTCATTCTGTAGAAATATGAGCTGTAACATAAGATACTGAATTACGTTGTCGAAAGGGAGACAGCATGAAAAAATTCAGTGAACGCAGCAGCGAAAAGGGAATACAGATGTTTCATAAATGAGATTCGCAGCAAGTGCAAAATGGCCAAGGTGGAATAGTTATGGAAGAAATGCAAGTATGTTGAAACATGCATGACTATGAGAAAAATAGAGAACACCTATAAGAAAATTGAAGAGATCTTGGGATAAAAGAATAGCACATGTAGGATATCAAAAGTTCAGAGGCAGGCCAGTACTTACAAAAGAAGGGAAGGTTAAAAATTGGAAGGAATATGTTGAAGTGTTATGTGAGGGAAAAACATTTTAAGACAGTATTGTAGAAGATAACTTAAGGAAGGAGAGAGAGACACCATATTGCAAGAATAATATGACATAACACACAAACATCTAAGTTGAAAGAATCTGGGGTAAGCAACAGTCTTCCAGAATTATTCAGACGATTTGGGGAAAGTACCGTGAAGTGATACGATGGGGTAAACTGAGACAAAATGCAACATTTGTTGTAATACGTCAGTATATTAACAACTCAAAGTAAATGGTGGCAACAATTATGTTTCTCTGACCATCAATGTCTGTTCTAAAGTCTGCAACAGTCAACTGTTTTTCTCGCCAATTTCTTGCTCAGCTGTATTGTTTACTGTTAAAGATTATGTTGTTCTTTTTTTAAGGTACTGGGAACTTTACTCAACTAACACAAATCCTACATTTGAACAAAGCTGAATTTCTCGTGAAAGACAAAGAATATATCTAAGATCATTAACTTGCTATTGTTATTACATATTTAAAAAAAGTTTTCTAAAAAATAAAAATTTTAAAAAAATTGTCCTGCCATTGAATCTAAATTCTATACAATTCATTTTTTTCATTTTTTTGGCTAGAAAAAGATGCCTAGGTTTTACAAGAGGCCCCCTGGGACAAAATCAGTGCAAAGCTGATGATTTAGATGAAGCTGTGAATGATGTAAAGAAAGGAAAATTAACTATACATGCTGCTTCAGAAAAGTATAACATAGACAAGATGAAGATATATCGAAAATGCAAAAATATCCATCAAAAGTCTCACAGTGGACAGACAACTTTGAGTTCTGTTGAAGAGTATATTTTGAATGGTAGGTCCTATTAATTTGCTGCACTAAAGTACAGTACAGTACAGTACCGATTTCATTCCAAGTTATTAACAATTACTGTAGATAATCACAGTACCACTACCAGTGTCAGCGCTGTAGATACCATCTTTAGGCAGAACCCATCTAGAACAAGGGTAATATAATATTATAAAATTATCAAATAAGACAAACATACTACGTTATTTAAACATTTTTGATTTTCAGATAAAATTATTCTTCTCAGAGAATGAGGTATTTCCAAAACATACATGGATTTGCGTGTTGTTCTTAAAGTATATTTGGGCAAGGACTGTAACGAAGTTCAAAAATAATCTATCAGGTGAAGACTGGGTCATTTCCTTTCTGATGAGACACAAAGAGCAGCTTAGCTCAAGAATGAGACAAAATATCAAAAGGGCCAGAGTGGGCATTTCTACATAAACAATTAATGATTATTTTGACAATCTTGAAGAAACACTTAGTGGTGTAGAGTCTTGCAGTATCGTAAACTATGATGAGACAAATTTGACAGATGATCCTTGAAACAAAAAAATTATTTCTAGAAGGGGTCAAAAGAACCCTGAAAAAGTAAATGACTTTGCAAAATCAGCAACAAGCTTAATCTTTGCTTGCAGTGGTGATAGTAAATTGCTAACAATTTATGTTGTTTACAAAGTTGAAAATCTGTATGACTCATGGCGCATTGGAGGGCCTAAGGGCACACGTTATGGGTGTACAAAGAGTGGCTGGTTTGACCAAAAACATTTTGAGGACTGATATTTAACAATAGCTTTGCCTTACCTGCAGAAACAGCCCCAAGTAAGAGTTTTCATTGGTCACAATTTGTCAAGCCATTTTTCTGAAGCTGTTTTGACATCTTGTGGAGGTGATGGAATAACATACACGATGCTCCCCAAACATTCGACTCATCTGGCCCAGCCTTTTTATGCCTTTGAAAAGTAAGTGAAGGTCACTCCTCCAAATATGGAGAAATGAGGGTAAACGAGGCTCTCTGACGAAGATACATTCTCCATCTATTTTGAATAAACTCATTGAAGAGCTGAATAAAAGTTGTGGAGACAACATTAGAAGTAGTTTCAGAAAAACGGGCATTGTTCCATTAGATCGTCAGGAAATACTGAAGATTTTTTTTTTTCAAAGAAAATTCCGCACTGGCTTTATGAATGATTTTTATTTAATCTGCGACCAGTTTCGCACCACTTATCGGTGCATTCACAGAACTGGGGGATCGGATAGTTTGTATGAGCTCTTATTATATTATTTTTTGTACAGATTGCCTGAGGATGTACCACTAAGTGGTGCGAAACTGGCCGCAGATTGGAGGTGATGGAATTACATTTATGATGCTCCCCAAACACTCGATTTTTCTTCGACAAAATGCAGAAGTTTGGTTGTGGTTGCCCGCCCTACAATACAACATGTTAAATACTGAATCTGCTGCCTAACAAAGTAGTGGATGCAAATCTTGTTGGTATTGAAGAAAAAAAACCAAGGCCGAGAACCTGGCGGACGGAAAAGCTCCGCATTGAACCAGGAAGAAGTGTCAAGAACGTTAGAAAAGATGAACCAGAATCAGAAGAAGAGATGGTGACGTTTCAGGACAGCAATGACGAAAATGAGGGATACTATATGGCTGCCCCAAAAGAAAGCCAGAAAGAAACTGAAGAAGTTGAGCCAACCAGAGAAGTTGATTACATGACTCACACTGTAGGAAACTTTTTGCTTGTAAAACTAAAAGACCAAATACCAAAAAAGGACAAGTTTGCAAGACAGAAACCAACAGTGGTACTAATAGGATTATAGAAGTAAGTTTTCTAAAACAGTATAGATGCCGTAGAGACACATTTGTATGGGAAGAAGTCAAGTATTGTATACCCTCATGAAGTTATTGCACGTCTTCCAAAGCCAGCACTTCTTCGCAATGGTCGCCTTCAATTTCCAAAAAGGATTTTCTAATTTTTTTGTAAGTAAATAGTTTTTTAAAAAACGTACTATGTGTTTCAGTTTACCCCAGCGCTGTTAGAACATGATACAGCAGCCACTTTATATATTGAATCACTTCATCCCCTTACCTGGGGTGAAGTGATACAAGGGGTTGTATAAAGAAATGATAGGTAAAGAAAATAAGAAAATTAAAAAGGATTATATTGACAGATATCCTAACATAGATCTAATCAGCCATTGGTTTAAATAGATTATTAAAAAGTTTATATGTGTTAATATGTTTTTAATTTGCAAACTTGATCACTTCACCCCATTTTACAGTACTGTGGCTCATCTATTCCATCCAGCACAGAAGACACTTAGGCAGATGAGATACCATCAGACTAGAAGGAGAAAAATTCCAATTATAAAACAGGTAGGTGCCGATAGGTGTGTATATTTATTTATTTTTTAGTGGGCCTGTGACATCCTATCCAGATAGAGGTCATTAATAAAAGAACATTACGTGTATATAATAACGTTAGTGCAATTTACCCTTCATGTAAGGGAATGCACAAATTACAGGTTCATGTATTATTGCATGTGACTAATATAAGTGTTTCCCAGTTAGTTCCTAGGTGAGGTCTTATTGCTGTTGTCAGGTTGACAAGACTACATTTGTTGATAAATAACATTATATAAATCTTTGCTGATGTTGCACATTAAGTAAGTATTTTGTTCTTGATGTGGTAGCAGATGGGTGTGATTCTGCCAAACACTGATTTGATCAACTGTTTAGGTGTGTAATTTAATAAAGTTATCTAGGAAATGAAAAATTCAATAAGACAACTTGTGATGCTACATCACATCATTGTGGACAGTTAGTGAAGCCATTGCACGTCTTTACAAGTATAAAAGAAGACAGCGAAGAGGGAAAGTATTTCAGTTGGCACATGCAGACAAGGAGAAACATCATAACTGAATAAAAATAAATCAAAAAATTAACTGGTGGAGAGAAATGGGCAGCAAGACATATTCCCACAAAAGTTATATTGGAACGTGAGGCAGTTTATGATGTGGTAAGTGGTATTTTCATCAAACCACAACTAAATTCTGAAGATTATGTTGAAAAATTAGGTAACTGGATGAATGCGAATCACAAGCCAAAGAAAGGTTTCGTTTTGCCATTAGATATAAAACAGCAAGTTTGATTTGCCACATGTGGAAATGCAATATATATATATATATATATATATATATATATATATATAGAGAGAGAGAGAGAGAGAGAGAGAGAGAGAGAGAGAGAGAGAGAGAGAAAGAGAGAGAAAGTTGCACAATATCTGTGATTGTAAGTGTGCAGAAAATATTGCCTTGTTGCGATATAAGTTTCTTTATATCGAACAGGGACACAAGGATTCCTACCCTAAATAAACCATAGGCGAAGCTGATTTGTGTACATCTACCACAAGAGGTGAAAAACTCTCATAAATTACAGAAAAATGCTTAAATTTCGAGTTGCGCATATAAGGAACAGATGATACAAATCTAGCAACTGCAATGTTTTCAGAATCCAAGAGATGATATCAGCACAGCAAAAAGGCCAAATTTCAAGCAAACATGATGTGAAGAAGTGGTAAAAATGGACATATTTCGAAAGATTCCAAAACAGTTTTAGTGTGCTTTAAATGCAAACATGAAGGCCATCTATCCAAGAACTGTCCTAGTCATGGTGGATCAGTAGTTCAATGCAATCATGCTGATTCTGTGATGTTATCAGCTATGAATATATCATCAGCAGTAGTTCCAGGGAAAACTATGTTCGAGAAATCTGATATACCTGAAACTGTAGATATATCAGTGTGTGACGAATGGTGCAGTGATAGTGGTGCTACACATCAAGTAATGGATCTTAAAGCTCGGTATGTTTCTAACGATCCTTCTTATACACCAAAGTAACTGGGGAGTCCTAAGAATAATGTGCATATCAAAGCGTTTCGAAGTGACCATACTAATGTTGAAATGTTTGATGGGAAAATTTGGATTAGACAATTCTTTCAATATGTGTGGTACTTTGTAGACGGTGCTTGTAAATTATGTACTGTTAAAAAGGCTGGAGAGCAACACACTGATCAAAGTATCAAAGATTATGGCAAAGTATGGCTGTTTTATAGAAACAACACGCCAATTGCTGTTGCTTTATCTGATAACAAGAATGAACTTGGTCGTTTGGTAGTGAAAGTCATTCAGCAAGAAAGTCTGTTGTAAAGGAAACTAGTGGTAATCTTCAAAGGTGGCATGATAGATTTGCTCAGGAGAGTAAACGTCATGCACAGCCATTCTTGACAGGACATGGTATCGATGTAATGCTGATGGCGAATTTTGTAAAGATTGTATGCTAGGTAAACATAGCACCTAGTTCTTGGCAACGAAGTCGATAAATCAAGTGGCTCAGCAGAATTAGTCGTTGCTTATCTCGCTGGTCCAGTGGAAGAAAAGAATTTAGCTGGCTATCGGTATTTTCTTGTTTTTAAGGATGATTTTTCTGGTTTCAGAGTGACATATGTTTTATGACAAAAAGGTGAAGTTTAACAGAAGTAGCCAGTATTTATTTAGGTGATGAAAACACGAGCTCAACTAAATATTAAAGAATTGTGAGCTGATGGTGCAAGGTGTTTCATAACTGTGATGTAAAACGATATGTTGGGTCAGTTAGAATGACACATTCTCTGACCACACACTATACACCACAGATAAATAAAGTTGCTGAATATGAGAACAGGATTATCTGTGAGGTGGTATGTTTGTGGCTTGTGGCTCTAGTCATCTGGGCATATGCCAAACACATTGTGTCGTGAAGCTGTAATTGCTGCAACTCACTCTGAAAGGAACTGGACCAACAAGATTTAAATGGGAAATACCAATAGAATCACTGAGAAGAAGACTCACTTTGGCCATCTGAAAGTATTTGGGAAAAATGTTTTGTCTGGATTTCAGCACAGAAATGGAAGAAGTTCGATAATAAACCTTTGAAAGGTTGCATACTTGGCAATGACAACTGTGACTATCATGTATTCCTTCCAGACAGGTATTCAGTTACTATTAGCCAAGCTGTAAAATTCAATAATGGAACATTACAACCAGCACTGATGAGTGATATTAACAAGTTAGTTGATGTCTCGACTGTGGATGATTTTAAAAATTGCAACACCATGTAATTTAAATGATAAGGAAACCTCACAAGAAAATGTTACAGTGCTGAATCATCACAATCATAGCAAAGCTACTGAAGATGCACATCACATCTCTCTAAATGGAGCTGAAAATATAGATGGACAACGAGTACTGAGCAATACAGAAATGATTACCCAAATGAACCTGAATGATGCTGCTGGAAGATTCAGAGGACTATGATGAAATGGTGAAATCTTCAGATGGATGAACAGATGCAGTCACATCAAACGTTTTGTACCTGGAAATCAGTTTATTTGCCAGTCAGAAGGATAGCTATTGGCAATCACTGGAGGTCTGCAACAAAATTGAATAATAACAATGATATCATCTGCTACAATGCAATATTAGTTGTAGAAAAATTTAGTGAGAGACCAGGAGTTGATGTCATTAGAACTGAAACAATGACAACTCTTTTTTGTGTTGTAGTTCAACGCAATTGGAGGATTAAACAATTTCATGTCAAATCATCATACCTGAAAGGCATGTCAACGGAAGAAATTTACATGCAATATTCACAGGGTTTTGATGATGCTACATGTCGTCTTTTCGGATTGTCGCAAAGCTTGTATGGATTGAAGTGAGCAGCAAAATCTGGATATGAGTGCTGAAAGAGTGCCGTAAGAAATAAAATTTACAGGAGAGCAGTGCTGATTCATATATAAATTTTAATGAGCGTTGAAGCATTTTATTTCATGTCGATGATGGATAGATAATGAGATTTGATAGAATGGTTCATAGTTACAAAAATAATTACAAAAAGACTTTGATATTGTGGTAAGTAAAGTGGATTACTATCTTGGTCTCTAAATCCAAAGATTTGAAAATTGTGTGAAGATTAATCAGACTGCATGTGTAAAACGGGTGTTGGCAAGGTATGGTATGACTGATGAAAATCCAATATCATTACTGACTGAAACTGGATGTGAACTTGGTGACTCACCACCACCTTGCGACAGTGACACTTACTGAGTGATTATTGGTAGTCTCACATATTTAACGTTGGGAACACAAATCTAACATACATTACAATGTTGCTTCATGAGCACAATATTCACCTGCTGAAGCCCACCTTCAGTTGGTTAACATGAATTATTCACTATTTAAAAGGCACCATTGAAGATGGAATTCAGTTCAGAGAATTAACAGATTCTGTTATAGAAGCTTTTAGTGACGCTGCTCATGCAGGTGAAAAGTTTGCTACAAGTTCTACAAGTGGAGTTTTAATGAAGTATTGAGATGTACCAGTAATGTGAAAAAGGAAACTTCAGAAATGTGTCACACAGTGATCAATGGAAGCTGAATTTATTGCTGCAAGCGAGGGAAGCAAATCATTGGTGTAGCTGGATCATTTATTGAAGAGCATTACAATTATTGAAGAAAGTTCAATTACTAAAGTACGCAGTGATACTGAACGCAGTATTAAATACATAAAAGGAACAGGGTTTTACAAAAGCTCTAAACATATTAAAACAAGTTATCAGTATATACAGCACTCCTGTCAGTGAGAAGAAGATCAATGTAGAATATGTTTCAGTAAAAGATCAAGCAACAGACATTTTTACTAATTGTCTACCTGTGAAGATGTTATCAAGGATAAAACCATTGATTGAAATGACTGAGTTACACCTTCGAGTCAATAATAAAATATGAACACTGCTGCAAAGTGTAAAGGAAAGTGTAAATTACATTTTCACATCTTAATATATATGTAATGATATCATTGTTGCTAAGTAAGTTCTTAGAGGAGTTGCTGTTGATCTTATTATGTTTCCATGAGTAACATGCTGTTATACAACAATGAAGCATATTTGTCAGGTCTTTTTCTCCTGACAATATATATGACTGCTATAACATGACTAGTAATTGTAAATTGTACATTATGGTGCTCCTCTACATTGTGTGAGAAATTCATTTACAGAGTAAAAACTTGGTCCATTAAAGGTGATTTCAGATTTTTGAACAGCTTTTCTTTCTTTACTAACGTGATGTTGTTAGGATGGTGACTGTATAATTTTGTTCCATTATGAAGGATACTTTTCTCATAATCAGATCTTCTGGCACCGTAGACATGAATTTATTGTCATTTTTTCTTGCATGATTGCATGTAGAGCTATTTTGCTAACATACATTGCAGATTCTGTTAACCAAAGTATACCAGATGTCTCTCCTATGGGTTGTCAGGTGTATTTTCTCTGTTGTTTCGGTAGATATTTGCGATTTCGTTATTGCAATGTGTAGCTTGTGTCACTAAAAAAAAAACAAGTACTCCTCCTCACTTCTTTTTACCACACCTACAATTGAGAGAAAGAATTTGTTTGTTTCCCATTACAAGCAAAATTATTGGTCAAGGCCAATTACAAAGTAAAATTAAAGCAATATAGAAAATACATATACATGATATTTAGTCCTATACATGACATGTGAGTACTGCTTCCTTTTTGTACTTTTAGTTAGCACTTAGACTTTTAAAAAAATTTCCTACAATTTTGTAACTATGTTATAGGCCAGTTTGAGTGTTTTACTTCTGATGAAGACACTCATAGCAGTGCTGAAATCTAGGTCTAAAGACTTTTTTTTGCATCTGAGAGCTGCTATTGCTTTAATTTTATCCTCTATAGATATGAAAAGTAACGTTGGTCTTACGACTTAATCCTAGAAGACAGACTGAAGAAAGGTAAAACTATATTAATAATTGTTGCGGTCAAACAGAAATGTTTTGCCAAAGTTGACTGGAATATACTCTATGACTTTTGAAGGGAACAGGGATTAAATTTGTGCAACAAAAGTTTATTTACTTGTATGAGAATCATAAGAGTTGAAGGACATGAAAGGAAAACAGTGACAGGGAAATGTGGTTGCCTTTCTCTGATGCTGTTCAATCTGTACAGTGAGCAACAATTTGATAAGGGAATTAAAGATCAGTGAAACGAAATAAAAATTTTATAGTTTGCCAATGATACCATAATTCTGTCAGAGACAGGAAAGGACTTGAAAGATCAGTTCAGCAGACTGTATAGTGTCTTGAAAAGATGTTATAAGATAAATGTCAACTCAAATAAAACAAGAGTAACGTAATGCACTCGAATTCAATCAGGCATTGAAGAGAGGGTAAATGAGGAAATGGAATCGTAAGAGTAGTAAATGAGTTTTGTTGACTGTGCAATAAAATAACGACTATGGCTGCATTAGAGAGGACATAAAACTCAGATCGACAATAGCAAGAAAAGTATTTCTGAAAAAAAGAAGTTTTGACGGAACCAGCATGGCGAAATAAGTAATTCTAAACACGAATAATGTAGGTATATTTCAACATCCATAATTACATAAAAGAATGCATTTGAGTACATCGTTAAGGTAATGCCACAGAGTATACAAAGCATGTACATAGAGGTCTATTACACTCCTTGCAGTAAACTTTGCTGCACACACATTCAAAATGGTTCAAATGGTTCAAATGGCTCTGAGCGCTATGGGACTTAACATCTGTGGTCATCAGTCCCCTAGAACTTAGAACTACTTAAACCTAAATATCCTAAGGACATCACATACATCCATGCCCGAGGCAGGATTCGAACCTGCGACCGTAGCGGTCACGCTGTTCCAGACTGAAGCGCCTAGAACCACACGGCCACACCGGCCGGCAACACACATTCACATAGAGGATATATTGTTCATATATACCAAAAACTCCCTTTGAACAGATGTTTCTGTTGTCACTTTCACAAGTCAAACCATATTGTCTCACTATACTCCGAAATTTCTCTGAGGGTTTGATTAGTAGATCAGCCAACATCTCTTATGGACACAAATATTCTACTTCAGCATTCCTTGCTCTATGTTATCGCTTATAAAATGGTTCTGTATATCAGTGTCTTTGGTTCTGGCACTAGTGACATAATTTTTGGCTAAGTTTATTGCTCCCTTTTTGTTACAGAATATCTTGATGGGTTCCATACAGATATTTGGTGCTATATCATTTATTAGAGTCCTGATCCACAATGCTTCTTGAGTTGTGTGTGACTGAGCCATTCAGTTTCTACAGTGCTCAAAGCTATTGTTTTCTGTCTCTTGTAGATCAGGATATAAGTTCTCCTATTAATCTAAGACAACATCCAGTAGTGGAATGTATGCTGTCCAACTCACTTTACCTATAAGCATCACTATAGCCCTTCAGTTTTACATTTCCCTCTTATCAATACCATAATTTATAGTCTGTTGAGCCCTTTAGACACCTAAAAATTCTTGTAACAGCTCTCCATTGTTTCTCTCTTGGGCTTTTTCAGAACCTGCTTAAAATATTTGTGTATTGAACGCAATATCTGGGCTTAATGTTTGTTAAAATATAAAAGAATCCCTACAGCCTCTAAATGTTTTCATTGCACTAAACACCTTACTCATTGGTTGTTAACTTGGTTACTGGTTCCAGCAGTGTAGAACTGGGTGTACAGTAACTCATGCCAAACATTTTCAATATTTTCTTCGTTTAAGACGATTGGTCTATGCATAACTCTGCAACCTTCCTGTTTTTAAAAATCTTGATACCCAAGTATTGTTTCATCTCTCTCAAGTCATGTATGTTAAACTTGTTTTTAATTGTCTTTTCAAATTGTTCTTCTTCATCTTTAGTGAGAAGCAATAAATCGACCAGTCACATAGCCATTGTTGTGACCTCTTATTTACATCTTCTATAATAGAGACCAGGATCTATTGTTTCATATCCATCTTTAGCAAGGTTTCACGCAAACATCTGTTCAAGCAATGGCCACTCTGTTTCAATCCATTAATACTCTTCTTTTTCTAGAAGAGTTTTTCTAGTGTCTTCTGGTGGGATCACATCCATTTCTTCATTTAATTTTCTATTTCATTAACTGTCTTCACATCCATTTGGCGAATTTCTAACATTCTGCATGGTATCTGTTTGTTCTATATCGTGTCTCCCTACCACTTTCGCACAACGACGCTTTGAGCATATTTTTTTGGGAATTGACTAGTTTGAACCTGGGACCTGTTGCTGGTAAGGAGACGCCAGACCACACATGACATGTAGAGTTCAGAAGAGTTCAGTGAGACTAGCGATGATATAACCAAATAATGATTTCAGCGTCAGCTCAACTGCACTCCCTGCAAAAAAATTTTAATAGTAACTAAATTTAGTGGAAGGGGTTCAAGGCTTTCCTATTTTTAGTTAGCTGGTAAAATAACGTCGAAAAAGCAGTTAAGTTCACCACTGGAAATTTTATTCTACTCACAAAACATTGTTTACAAATTGCACTATTGATAGAAGGAAATGTTTTAATACAGGATGGTAAAAACCAACTGCGTTCAACAAAAATGTGAACGAATATTCCCTGAATGGGTTTCCAAGTTCTACAATGGATCAAAGGATGACCTATGCCATATCACATCTATAATCTAGGTTTAAATTAAGTTTCACAAAAGAGAAAACTATCATAATGGTCTACAGTGACCCTCAATTATCTTTAATTACTTATCTAACTTGTCGTAAATTACAGTGGGCTAACGTGGCTTCTCAATAACTATATAACAGAAAAATCATCGCGTTTCAGATTTTTACTTCAAGTGGCAAATGTGAACACCATGAGCAACAGATGAAACTTCTGCAACCTTGTCGGTGTTCGTCAGGGGGCGGCGAGCAGCACAGCTCCACTCACCTCGCCGTCTCGGAAGCAACTCTCTTCTAACATCTCCTTACTACAATTTACCAAAGTTGGTTTAAAAAAACTATCTGGCTGTGTTTTCATCTGACCAATCAGGGTCTCAATGTTAACCTTAAGCTCCGCCTACAAAAATTCTGTCTACCCAATGAGAAACGTTATACTTTTCGTGGTGGGCCAATGTTTTTAAAGTTTGCAACATAACACAGATGGGAGAAAGTCTCACGCTAAAACTTGCAGCTGGTGTGGTCCTATGTTATCGTAAGATCTATACTGTTCTTCTGGAGGGCTCTATCTTTTAACATGGGCTGGGGGGTGGTCCTGACGTAACAGAGGCGCGAAAAAGTCTCACGCTAAAACATGCGGCTGGGGTGGCCCTTTTTGTGTTTTCGTAAGATCTATACTGTTCTTCTGGAGAGCTCTAGCTTTTAACATGGGCTGGGGGGTGGTCCTGACGTAACAGAGACGCGAAAAAGTCTCACGCTAAAACATGCGGCTGGGGTGGCCCTTTTTGTGTTATCGTAAGATCTATACTGTTCTTCTGGAGGGCTCTAGCTTTTAACATGGGTTGGGGGGGTGGTCCTGACGTAACAGACACGCGAGAAAGTCTCACACTAAGGCTCTAGCTTTTAACATGGGATGGGGGCTGGTCCTAACGGTTAGCTGGTTACTTTATCGTAGGGCCTTCTAACTTAACACGGTTCTGCTCTCGGCTTCTGTTCTCGTTTCTCCTCTCGGAACTGCGTCTGTCTCTCGGTGGGAAGGTATGACATGCATTTAGGCATTCTTGGGTTAGTCTGTGGTATTCTATTTGCTCATTCGTTACTCGTATTACTTTGGTTAATTTAATGTCACGATTATTCGGAGCTATGTGACGTACTACTGGATTTGCTTATCATGTCAGGGTTTTCGTGGAAGCTGTTGGATTTGCCTGACACCTTACAAATTAGTAAACCTTATTTTGTTGCCAGGGCTAAAATGTGTCTAAGTGATTCATATTTTACCACTGGCGAAAACTTTTCTCTGTAATCTATCCCTTCTTTCGGTGAACGTCCCTTGACTACAAGTCATGCTTTACATTTTCGTGTTGCACAATCAAGATTTTTTATGTTAAACGCCCATCATGACTGTAACGGTTTTTTCCTTTCTGACATTTCGACCCAGTTTCATAAAATTCTCTTTCCTTAGTTTCCCTCTATTGTTGAGAATTCAGAGGCCTCTTCAATTGTTGTAGGTCCAACATTAAATGGTTGGGCTAAATACATCTCATATTTTCTTCCTTTCCTGATCCACTAAAACTTCGTCTTCGTAGAATGTATCTATGTGTTCGTTGCCATCTTTTCCTTCCTCATCTTCGTTTTCTGTTTCTTTCCTAGAATTAGTATTTCCTGGACTTGATGACGTTAATGAAGTGTTTGCACTCTCTTGCGATCCTCTTTTATTTCGTTTTTATTATCTTCAAGAAAAACAACATCTCTACTAGTCAGTTCTTATTTGTAGGATTCATGAGTCGGGTAACCCTTTGAGTAACAGCCTACAAAAACATATTTTTAAGAATTTGGATCCCTGTTTCCATTTAACTGTTTCAGGATCTGTACCATAACCTTGCATCCAAAAACTTTTGAGTGTATGTGTACAGCTTCTTCCCTGTCCATACCTCATAGGGGGTTCTATTTGTTAACACTCTGGCAGACCATCGATTGATCAAATACACAGCTGTCGACACCACCTCTGATTAAAAACATTTAGGTAACCCAGCATCAGTTAACATATTTCTTGCTTTTTCAACAATAGTCCTATTTACTCTCCCTGCTACTGCATTTTGAGAAGGACAATATCCAATGGTGGTTTTGTATCTATGTCTACATCTACATGATTATTCTGCAAATTACATTTAAGTGTCTGGCAGAGGGTTCATCAAACTACCTTCACAATTCTCTATTATTCCAATCTTGTATAGTGCACAGAAAGAACTAACAGCTATGTCTTTCCATACTAGCTCTGATTTCCCTCATTTTATCATGGTGATCGTTTCTCCCTATGTAGTTCGGCTTCAACAAATAATTTTCGAATTCGGAGGAGAAAGTTGCTGATTGGAACTTCGTGAGAAGATTGCTCCACAACAAAAAACGGTTTTGTTTTAATGATGTCCATCCCAAATCCCGTATCATTTCAGTGACACGCGCTCCCCTACTTTGCGATGATACGTTTTCGATGTACTCTGTTAATCCTATCTGGTAAGGAACCCACACCGTGCAGCACTATTCTAGAAGAGGACGGACAAGTGTAGTGTAGGCAGTCTTCTTAGTAGATATGTTACATTTTCTAAGTGTCCTGCCACTACAATGCAGTTTTTGGTTAGACTTCTCCACAACATTTTGTTCCTTCCAATGTAAGTTGTTCATAATTGTAATTCCTAGATATTTAGTTTAATTTACAGCCTTTAGATTTGACTGATTTATTGTGTAGCCGAAGTTAAATAGATTTCTTTTAGCACTCATGTGGATGACCGCACACTTTTCGTTCTTTAGGGTAAATTGCCAATTTTCACACCATACAGATATCTTTTCTAAATCGTTTTGCAATTTGTTTTGAACTTCTGATGACTTAGCTAGTCGATAAACGACAGTGTCATCTGCTAACACCCTAAGATGTCTGCTCGTATTGTCTCCCAAATCGTTTATATAGATAAGGAACAGCAAAGGGCCTTGAGGAAAGCCAGAAATCACTTATGTTTTACTCGATGTCTTCCTGTTAGTTACTATAAACTCTGACCTCTCTGACAGGAAATCACGAATCGAGTCACATAACTGAGGCGATATTCCACAAGCACGCAATTTCATTACAAGCTGCTAGTGTGGTACAGTGTCAAAAGCCTTCTGGAAATACAGAAATATGGAATCAATTTGAAATCCCTCGTCAATACCACTCAACACTTCAAAGGAGTAAAGAACTAGCTGTGTTTCACAAGAATGATGTTTTCTAAATAAGTGTTGTCTATGTGTCGGTTCACCATTTTCTTCGAGGTAATTCATAATGTTCAGGCACAATATATGTTCCAAAATCCTGCTGCATATCGATGTTAATGATATGGGCCTGTAATTTAGTGGATTACTCCTACTGCCTTTCTTGAATATTGGTGTGACCTTTGAACTTTTCAGTCTTTGGGTATGGCTATTTCATAGAATGAACAGTTGTATATGATTGTTAAGTATGGAGCTATTGCCTCAGCATACTCTGAAAGGAACCTAATTGGTATACAGTCTGGATCAGAAGACTTGCTTTTGGTTGGTTGTTTGGGGAAGGAGACCAGACAGCATGGTTATCGGTCTCATCGAATTAGGGAAGGATGGGGAAGGAAGTCGGCCGTGCCCTTTCAGAGGAACCATCCTGGCATTTGCCTGGAGCGATTTAGGGAAATCACGGAAAACCTAAATCAGGATGGCCGGACGCGGGATTGAACTGTCGTCCTCCCGAATGCGAGTCCAGTGTCTAACCACTGCGCCACCTCGCTCGGTAGACTTGCTTTTATTAAGTGATTTAAGTTGCTTCACTACTCTGAGGATATTTACTTCAATGTTACTCATGTTGGCAGCTGTTCTTGATTCGGATTCTGGAATATTTACTTCATCTGCTTTTGTGAAGGCATTTCGGAAAGCTGTGTTTAGTAACTCTGCTTTGGCAGAACTGTCTTCAATAGTATCTCCATTGCTATCGCAGAGAGATACTTGAATTATATTCTGCACCATTATTAGGTCTGACAGTTTTAATCTTCTTTACAGTTTCTCTTTCTACCTTATTACGAAAGTTCTCAAAATATCACTCACTTGATCTTTAGAAGTTAAAATATAAACACGGTTTTATCTTGAAAAGTAGTCAATAAAGGTTATAAAATCATGGGTCCCTCCTATAGATTCACACTCCATCAGTTCACAAACATCCATATGTTTTATCTGCAAGATGTCTGTACTTCTCCTTTTGCTAGTCTTCAAGCGTAGTATAATCTGTTTCCCTTGTACATTTATTTCACAGATTTCTTTATATTTACCACCATTTTCCATTTCTGTCAACATCATATCCTTTCCAGAATGAGATTTTCACTCTGCAGCGGAGTGTGCGCTGATATGAAACTTCCTGGCAGATTAAAACTGTGTGCCCGACCGAGACTCGAACTCGGGACCTTTGCCTTTCGCGGGCAAGTGCTCTACCATCTGAGCTACCAAAGCACGACTCACGCCCGGTACTCACAGTTTTACTTCTGCCAGTATCTCGTCTCCTACCTTCCAAACTTTACATAAGCTCTTCTGCGAAACTTGCAGAACTAGCACTCCTGAAAGAAAGGATACTGTGGAGACATGGCTTAGCCACAGCCTGGGGGATGTTTCCAGAATGAGATTTTCACTCTGCAGCGGTTCTGTTTCGGTGCCCTAAGCATTCTATGCTATAAGAAACCTTTTGCATAGTACACAGAATGGTTTACAACTTTACCTATGTCTTTAGCAATACCTAACATGAAAATTCCCCTTTCATCTGTCGCTGTAGCTATAACTTGCCCATATTGGTTAACTATTTGTGCTGCCTTTATATTAACGGTTACTCCATTTACCTTCTTGACTATTTCACATCCAGATAACAAGCTAGTTGCAATACATTTTACATAGTAAATATCCTGTGCCGTAACATTCTTGCGTTCTCCATTTACAGTTATCTTAAGATCAACTTCCCAGAAATCGAACACTGTAATGTAGTATCATTCACTGTGGATATACCCATACAAGTTTTATTAGTAGCACCATAAAGACTTGTTTTGCCTCTAATAATATTCACTGATGCTCCTGAATCTAATATCCATTCTGGTTTTCTATGACTCATTACTCCAAAAGTGTAATAAATAGTGTGTGCCTTACCTTGATCAGCAGTTCTTCTCCATAGACTATTTGCATCATACCTTTTTTTCTTTGTACTTGGACTTTGGTGACATTGGGATATGATGTGACCCATCTTCCAGAAGTTGTAGCACCTTCTTAGAATAAAGAGCTGTAGCTGTTTCCTTCTCCAAATTAAGGTACACTGACATACTTTTCACATCATACAGGATCTTCACTTTTATGCTGTGTCTCATAATTAGTATGCCCAAGCTTTCTATCCTCATGATCATATGTGTACATTTTGCAGGCAATCCTGCTAGCAATAATGTCCCATTCCAAATGTGCTCCATAACTTGTCACTAATTCCTTTTGCCATTACAGCTTTCTCTATGTCTACCTAATTCATGTAACATCCCCAGTGAAATATTACAAATAACTTGGAAATGACAGTGAAAGAAAAACAAAAAACATTTTAATATTAGATTATAAGTGAACAATAACCGCTCAAGCGAGATACAATTTTCTCTCATGTGTATTATTATTATTGTATAAAAATATTGTGAATCATTTTCGAGTGCAGAGAATAAAAAGATGCACTCGAAACAAGAACGGACCAGATATATGAGAAAGGAGCTATATTTGTCTTATTTTAGCGATTATCACTTCTTCTCTTACCTTTGTTGTGAATAGGCGGACATCTTGGCCAGTGCCGTTGAATGTAAGCAATACAGTATCTTTAATCAGATAATATTTTAGTTTCATGTTATTCACTTTTAATTTCTGAGAGGTGAGCCCTGTCTCATGTCTGATTCCTTGTCCTTTAAGTGATTTACAGCGCAACAATTGTGGCGGCCGTTGATGCCAATGACGCCATTAGGTAGCAATCTTAACTTATAAAATTTGCAGAAGCGAAAAACTCGCCCGCTACAATTATAATAACATTTTTTTTCACAGTTGCCAGACGCTGCTGCAGAGCATATAGTTTTAAGATTTCTATTTTCGGTTCAATAGCCGAGGTACAGAGCCATACTCCAGACTACAATGCAAACTCTAAAAGCGGTAATAAATAATTCTCTCACAGGTGTATGAGCAAAATGCAAATAATAATTAAAGATCTCATGCTTGATTAAAAAACCTAATTAGCTGAGGCAATAATCTGAAGAAGTTTATTTCATTTTTCGACGTATATATCTGTGTTCTAAGATCAATGCGTCTTATAGTTAGTACAGTGACAAATAATTTTGCTAAAGATTAACTTTGATTAAATGGACAATTTCCACAAAAGCAAAACCAAATTATCAATTATTTTGAGCAAAGCCCATCACATTATGACAACAATACTCCATCATTATCGTCGCATAATTTGTGTAAAACATAATAAATCAAATTGTCACCCGAGATTGGCAACCCAAATTAAGCACTCGAAACAAGTACAAATGTAAGACTGATGCTTCAAACTCAGAGCTTGAATTATATATTGATTTGAAGTGTATATTGTTACAATGAATGTCATTATATATGCGCATACTTATTGTAATATATTAATGCTTATGTGAATTCTTTGACATTTACAACAAAACCACACCCTGAGGAGATCTGGAGAAGAAAAAGGAAACGAAATTGCTTGAAAGAGAAATCATAAAAGTAAGACCTATTGTGCAAGCATCCTGAATAGCTCTGTGCGGAACACCCAATCCATATGCGAGTGAGAATGAGATATCTTTTGGTGAAAAAAAATAGTAAGTAGAGTGCAAACTAAAAGTGTGTGCATTTGTGTATTTATGTGTTTATTTTTGGAGGGAATAATTGTTTTTATATTTTAGTGTTAGGATTTGTAACCGTGTTAAAGTAAATTTATTATGGGTAAGATAGGACAACCTAGAGCTTCTGTACCAGATGAACAAAATTTTGTTAACATGGAAAGTGAGGATCATGTGCAAAACGTGAACGAATCCCAAACCACTGCCTCAGATAACAAAATTCCCAGAGCGGGGGAGGGGGGAGGGGAGCATGGGAACAGACTACTAACAACAACTCCACTGCATACACAGGGGGGGGGGTTAGACGAGTATTAGATTAGGTGAGCCACCAGTATGCACACCAACTGCAGACCCTTTTGCTGAATTTCTGCGTAGGCTCGAAGAAAGAGACAGAGAAAGGGACGAAAAACTGATTCAGATACTACATGAGCAGGAGAAAAAATTGATGCAAAAGCGCAGTTAGCAAGAGCAGTGCAGTGAAGCGAAACTAAACAGTATCCAAAGCGAACTTGTCGAGACACGGAACGCTTGCAAAGAAATACCCGATCTTTTGCAAAACTTGGCTGGCGGGAGTGCAGAGAATTAAAAGATGCAAAACATGGGAGGGGGAGAGGGGTGGGACACTGCTGAAGGGGCCAAAGCTTGACTACAATAAACAACTTGAAATAATTTTAGGTTGCAGACTTGCACCAGATATACAAGTGTAGAAAGTTGCATCAACGCCTTTCAGGACAACACCACAATTTGGCTGGTGTATTTCAAGTGGTGGTTGACCAATGAGCTCACTGGTGTTGGCTAATGGCCAAATTTTTGTTACACATGGAAACACATCTTATCAACAAGGAAATAAACTCCAGAATCTAGCTACTTAATGAACACCTCCTGGCCATAGGACACAATACTATAGGGAGGCAACACCACTACCAGAGTGAAGCAAACTGAACAAGCCTCCACCACATTTTCAGAATGCAAAAGAAAGGGTGTGATATGTATCAGTGTGTAAGCAAATTACAAAATTGCGACTGTTAGTGTTCATTAACAATATTATTTCTGAGGTTAGAGCACTAACACTTTATATATGCTGCATCTTGAGAGTATCAATTGATTACATTTAAATAATTTAACCCCAGATGCCACAAGCACAGCATTTACAAGTAAAAGACACAGCCTGTAAAGTTTAGAATCCTTCTTCGTTCGTTTTAGCACACCCTTCTATAAAGATAACTTTCGAAGAGTAAGAGTCATTTCTAAGATTAATGTTCTACTGACAGACTGTGTTAATTCAGAGCAAAAATTCTGTTGCACTGAGCAGGGAGACACCGCCCCCTACAGTAGATATTTACGATCTAGATCAAGGAGGCAGTCGAATATGCAATGAATTGTTTGGTTGATCGTACGTTTATGAAAATAATAGTCAATATACATTTATCGTTGTTTATTTATGACATATGTAACGTAATTGCATAAATACACTTGGAGACTAGTGCAGTAGCTAACAAAGCTTTTCTGAATTTACCATGCACATTCAGTTTTTAAGACGAAAAGTGCATAAAATATGGAAAGGTGTGGTTAAGTAAGGGACATGTTGTAAACATTAGGCTTTGCTTCCCAAACAAGATTTCAGGGGGTGGGAGGTGAGTGGTCCAATACCACGCTTTAGTCCCATGACTAATCCTCCCACATTGCGATTCCTAAGATTCAGAATCATATTATTTTACGCTTTACAAATTAAACCTTATCTACACGATTATGGGAAGTTATCATTTAAAATATGTAACTACCTGTTGTAGAGCCAAACTTTGGAAAATGGCTATCCATATATAGAATCATACCAAAATTGATTCACAGAATATGTTATACTTTGTGTATAAAATACTATATTACAATTTGTTTCTATAGTTTAAAATAAATAATTATCTGTTCACAGGGAATTACAGACCTTTCCACCTGTAATCCACACTTGCTAATGCAAAAGCATATTGTGTTTACTTTCCAGATAGCAACAAAAAAAGTTATTGGAGTAATGCCTATTCAACAGTCAAAAACTGAATTCTACCATCTATTCCAACCAGTAACTAAATTTTTCATCTCAAAAAAGCTTATAATATTATGCCTAAAGTTTCGGAAATGTTACAAAATATGATGAAGGTCATTGTTAGCTTCTCCATCATCACAGAAGTCTCTGAATATTATAGGCTTAGAACAACTTGGGCGAATTAGTTTTATTATACAAGTAAACAAATACATCACAGCACACAAAACACTGCATAGGGCCAGATGTACAATCTCCGGAAAATAATCTTGGGCTAACTAATCCAGACGTTTCTGGTCGCTTAGTGAGCTTAACTGGGGAACAAGTTTGAAAGATGGCAGGAACAGGGACGGATGTAGACAGCGATAAGGAGATTTTGGCTGAACTACTTGTGAGTATGAGGAAGGAGAAGAAAATGAGACGATGCCCATTCTGAATTTATATCTAGATTTTGCATGCCAGGGGAAGCTGTACTTCATCTTTTCAGTCTTGCACGTGAGAAATTGGAGTGGACAGGCGAGACTATACCTTTGTTTTCTTAAATAATACTGTTTATCTGTAGGCGATGCATTAGATTTCAGTATTTTGTGAATTCTGTTGTGATATTTTTGAAAATAGGGCACATTAAAATGACGATTCACGCTAAAATGGCCTTGTGTTACGACTGCTACAATAGTGGAAAGAACTGTTTCATTTCATTTAGCATACAGTGCCATAACAGACTTTGCCAAATCGAAAAACTGCAACAGCTCTGTGTGTTAATAGCTTTCTCACTTGTAAACAAAACATCGATTTTCATGTTGCAAAACGCTATGATAAAGTAGTAGTGTCCCAATTTCACTCATCCGCATTATGTCAATAGCAGAAAATATTGTTCTACACTGTATTTTATTGGGAATGGCCCTTTTTGTAAACAACACAGCAGTGTTGGAACAACTTCACTATTTTAGTGAAGATACTGAGATCACAGTCCCATTAATACTTTGGATTAACAACATTGTCTCTCCCTTATCACTATTCACTAAAGCCTGTGAACTATTTGTTCTTACTCATGCTAAGTTTAACACAGAGAGTTTAAGAGGAAAGTTAGCATTTATTCTTTTCTTTAAGTGGTGCTTCCCCAGCTATAGAACATAGCTGTTGTGTTTCTCTATTATTAGTATTTGCCACATAAGCTCAGCAATATTTATCATGAAATATTAGCTACATTTGTACACTATAAGAGAAGAACAAGAATCTTGTTGTTGAATCTACATAGTTGTAACATTTGGAAGGAATGCCTGGAATGCTGTTTTTAACTTTCCTTGAATAACAAGTTATTTTCAGTGTCCTCCTTTATGTCAAATTGTGGCTAGTTGAAGGTAACTTAAATTTAAATACGTTATGTTATACTTATGTGATGTAACATTTCTCTGAAATTGATGGCTTATTATGATTGATTAGTGTAATAAAAAATTTGATTCTATGCTAATGCGCCACATTCACTCAGCCACATCTGTACCAGAAAATACTGTTCACTGTTACCTCCCATTAGGACAACTACTTCACATCTTTTAGTTAATGCTTCAGAGTAACAAAATATCCCACCTCCTAGCATTATTGACACAACATGTAAATTATTTGTATTTACTCAAGATAAATTTAACATGGTACAGTTAACAGGGAAGTCAGTCTTTTCAAGGTAAGCTACAGCATATAGCTGTCGTATTTCTCATTTATTAGTAGTATCCACATAGCCACACTCATATTTATCATATAGTAATTGTTATCTTTTTGTTATAAGAATTTAGTTATTTGTCATTTGGCTATCAGGAATCTTTAATTATTGAATCTACATAAATACAGTGGTAATAGTGGCTGGCAAGTTAGGTTTTAAATTTCTCTTTAATTGTCTCATCTTATCCTTTTCTTTTTTCAGGAATCTGATTTACCAATGAACCAGGTACTACAGACACTCAAATATTTTGCCTCTGGCGATTTCTGTCTGGAGACTTCATTGGTATTAGCAAAGGGACAGCCAGCAGGATTATTAAAATATGTGTATGAGATAGACAACATTCACAAGAGCCAGTTTTTTTATTATTTCAGTTGTTTGATGACATTAAAAGAAAAGATAATAAGCAAATGTGTATGGATTAATATTCATTCATTCATTCATTTCATATAGGCCATATTTGGACCACGTTATTCAACTGTCTTGCTTTAGATGTTCTGATGTTTGCCCAATGCTCCAACATTTGTTCTTGGTGTTGCTCGTTCTTCTTTGGGTCCAAGCTTTTCCTGTTTTTAGTTTTGGATTTTCCTGGAAAACCTGCCATGCCATAAGTTTCTCCTTGAGAGGTACACACTCCAAGGTGTCATCATGTGTGATCCCTACTTCTTTAAGATCTTTCTCCACCTCTGTGAACCAGGCCCATTTTGTTTTCTTCTCCTGAAAGTAGGTGATCATATGGTTGGTGAGTCTTCCAGGGCTCATTCGGGTCATATGTTCATAAAACATAATCTTCTCTATGTGGGAATACAGTTCATGATTATGACGTTTTCTATATCCCCATTCTCTTTTATGGGACCTAAGATCTTTCTCAAAATCTTCCTTTTCTTGGCCTCCAGTATTTCGATTAGGCGTTTTTGTTCATTAAGAGGCATTCAGGAGCGTACAAGACCTCCAGACGGATAACACTACAGTAATGCCTTAATTTTGCATTTAATGATACTGATCTTTTGTTGTAGATGCCATTTCCGTTTTGTTCATGCGTGATCTGATGGCTTCTTTCTCTTATAATGCGTCTGTTATCAATTCTCCGAAATATTTAAACTTTTCAACACGCTTAATTTTGCCTTGACCCACTACAAGCTCCTTTGGTGGTGAATTTATGTTAGTTATTAACTCGGTTTTCTCAAATGAAGTTTGGAGGTCAGTCTTCTGTGCTTGTACATTAAGCTCATTAATCTGTCTCTCAGCTGTTTCCATAGAATCAGAAAAAATTACAAGATCGTCTGCAAAATCGAGACAATCGATTACAAGATTTTGTTTCTTGTAATCCAACCTGAGCACCACTTTCAATTCATTGGTTTTCCATTTCTTTGCGCCTCTCACGAATCACCTTCTTGAGGGCACCGTTGAAGAGCAGGGGTGAGAGCCCATCTCCTTGCCTCACTCCAGTCTCTATTTCAAAAGCTTCTGATGCTTCTCCTCTAAATTTTTCTTTCGAGGGTGTGTTGGCTAGTGTTTGTTGGAATGTCGCTTTGGTCTTCATGTGTAGGCCAAATTCTTCTGGAGTTCTGACCAAGGTTTAGCGATCAATCGTAAGCTTTTATGAAATCGTCAAACGTCACAAAAAAAAATTTATTCCTTGGGCTTCAGGTACAGAAGGATGCATTTGACGTTCATTATCTGTTTGACACATGATCGCCCCTTCCTGAAACCTCCTTCATACTCTCCCAGCTGTGGGTCTGTCCTAGTTTGCAGAGATTTCGACAAAATCTTGTATGTTGTTGATATGAGAGAGATATCATGATACTAATTTCCATCTGTTCTGTCGCCTTTCTTATGAAGAGGATAAATTCGAGCAGAATTTCAGCCATGTGGGAGTCTTTCAGTTTCCCAAATCTGGCTGATAATTTCTATTAGTTTATCTACTGCCTTATCCCCTGCATGCTTCCAAATCTCAGCAATTTTAGAATCTTCCCCTGCTTTGTTGTTCCTAAGCGAGTGAATAATTAGCTTGATTCCTCTTTCGCAGATGAATTTGGGTGTACTTCTACATAGTCGGTACAGGGAATGTGGAGTTTGAAAGTTCACGATTCAGAAGAGCTGTAAAGTAATTCGCTAAAATCTGGCAATTGTCTTATCACTGTGAGCTAGCTTCCCATTTGTAGCTTTGAAGTGTAGGCTTGGAGGATTCTACTTGGTGAGATTGGCCTTAAAAGGTCTATAGAAGTTTCGTGTATTTGTCTTCTGGAAGTCTTATTCAATTTGTGCCAACTGCATTTTCTCAACTGTACGACTCACTCCCTGTATGATCATTGCAGCGTGTTTTCTAGCATCCAGGAAGTTAGTTTCATTAGCTTCATTTTTCTTGGCATTCCATCTCTGTCTCGCTTCTGTCTTTGCTTCACTGCTGCCTCACAATCATTGTTCCACCAAGCATGTGTCTTCGGTTTCAGAAGCAGAACAGTTTCCTTTGCTGTTCTGACCAGAATCTGGCTCTAAGGATTCAAGTTTATGAGTGAATTCTCGATTGTACATCAGTTTTTCTGTGTCAAATCCGTCTGTCTTTTGCTGGAATTTCTTGGAATTACCTTAATTTTAATCCTTTAAAGACAATGATCTGAATCCAGATTGGCATTCCTCAGAACTTTAACATTCTGGATGTTTCGTTGTGCTTTTCGGATGATGGCAACTTCATCAATTTGATATTCTCCAAGATTCGGATTTGGGCATGACCAAGTTTTGTGTTTTCTTGGCAAGTGTTTCAATGCTGTTGGTTTCATGATTAGGTTAAAAGCTTTACACAGTTCCATGAGTCTCTCTCCATGGCGGTTGGTTCTTTTATTAGCTGGGTAATTTCTAACAATGTCTTGGAATTTTCTCTCCTTGCCAAGTTGCGCATTGGGAACTCCGAGCAGGATGATGATGTGTTTGTCTGGGATCTTGGGTAGGAGGTCTTATAGTTAGCCTGGTTGGTAGGTGAATGAACAATAATAATGCTGCAAACTCTGTTTGTGCTTTGGAAAGAAATAGTAGATACTCGGATATTTTATGAGACAAGGTCTGTCATGGAATCTAGAACTTTCTTGTTGACTATAAATCCTGTGTCAAGACGAGGAATAGTTTTTACAGAATAATATAGAAGCAACTTGGAAATGCTGTCTACTTCGTGAAATAGTTGGCCTTTCCAATCTCTCTAATAAACAGTGACAACACAGATATTGTGGAGACTGATTTGATTGAAAATTCTGAAAGGTGTTATTGACTAGCTAGCTGTTGTATTTGTGTTTTAGACTGATTAATTAATGACAGCAGCAATGGGTGTTCTACAGAACAAGCCCTTGCTGAATTACTTAACACTATTAGTGCATCCACTTTTGCAGTTCTTGGGCATATATAAATCCTGTTTCTGTGGTGTGGTGATTATTAATTATATTGAGGTTATATATGAAGAATAAGATTCCAACACTTACAATATGCAATCTTTATCTTTTTTTATAATCATGGGGTAGAAATGCATCTATGGCATGTATCAAACTGGAGATTGTTGTTATTGTATATCACACTAGGTATTTGAGGAACAGTAACTATTTCACACATAATTTTGGCTTGTGCAAACATCTTAGCAGTTAAATGTCATCTGGGAGAGAAGAGGACATAACTGGAGGTGAGACTACTTCACTGTGTTCATCCTTCTTCTGTACAATCATCTCAGTTATCTCAGCGTAGAACTGTCAATTTAGTTTTCAGAATAAAAATACCTATTTTCAAATGTCAAAGAAGTAGCAGAGTTGCAGATGGTGTTGATGTGAAAGTAGCATGAGAAGAACCAGAGAAGTGATGAAGAACTGTATTGATTAAAAACAAAGCATCAAGTACAAAATTAGGATCAGAAAATAAAAATAAAACATGACTTCAGAATAACATATGTAAGTCCACGTTGACCCCAAAAAACAGTTTTTCAACAGACAAAAGCATGGAGGAAAGCTCCACAAATGCTATTAGCCCAGGTGGCACCCAATGCACCATCGTGTTGGATGACACATGCAGGCCTTCAGAGTCTGGGGAACCTACACCAACACACTTGAAGGTATCAGAGACTCCTGCAAAGATTAAGCACAAACGCCCAAATTACTTTGCCACCTTTAATGCCAACTCACTTCTGAAGGCTGATAAACTGAAACAATTTACAGATATCCTGCAGCAACATAAGACAGTAATTGCAGCGATTGAAGAAATAAGATTCCCAGATAAACATACCTTTGAGGGCTACAGAATATTTAAAGGTAACACTGGCAGATGCGTAGTAAAAACTATTCCTCATCTTGACACAGGATTTATAGTCAACAAGAAAGTCCTAGATTCCATCATAGACTTTGTCTCATAAAATATCCGAGTATCTACACTTTTTTTGACACGCAAGACTACTTCCAGTATATAAATGCAGGGAAGGGGTAAGATCTTTAGATCTTTAAAAAAGGATTTGCATGATTTCTATTGTTCAGTTGTTTCATTATCCTTATAACTGCTTTTGTTTCCTGAAAACTGTTATGGCCTGGTGTACTTTTCCCCCCAGAAAACTATATCGTACTTCAGTACTGAATGTACATGAGCAAAGCATACAGCCCTAACTGTTTCTGCACAAATATTTTTGCAAGGAACTCTTACCACATAGCTCATTTTTTTCTAGTTTTGAATTTAGGGATGTGATATGAGTGCGCCATTTGAGATTTTCGTGGATGTGAATTCAAAGGAATTTAGTTTCATTGACAGCACTAATGTTCTGGGTATCTATACATATTAAGGGTTGTGCCACATTTTTATTTTGATCTGTGTGGAAATTCATGATATCTTTTTTTGGGGATTAACTATTAGCCTGTCTCTGGTAAACCATTCAGACACTTCTTTTATAATACCTTTTGCAAGAGTAGTAGGATTTTCTTCATTATTCCCTTCAATCAATAGACTGGTGTCATCTGCAAACAGCACTATTTCAGAAACACTAGCGTGTTATGCGAAATCATTAATGTGTACCAAAAAAAGAAAGGGACCTAAAATAGAGCCCTGTGGAACACCAGAACGTAATCCACATGGCTTTGAAATGTGTACTCGGAGTTCATTCCTTTCTATGTACTTAATTTTAGTTACCTGATAGCGATATTCCAGATATGATTTAATCCACTGGTTTGGCGCACCTCTTAGACCATATCGTTCAAGCTTCCTCAGGAGCACAGAATGATTGATTACATCAAAAGCTTTTGTTAGGTCTAACAATAAAACTGAGATACTTCTGTGGTTGTCGACTGCATTTAAGACATGGTTGATCAGATTGAAAGTGGCTGTTTCATTTGATCGCTGTGGTCTGAAACCATGTTGATATTCAGAAATAACATTATTCTTGTCGCAGAATGCAGTTAGTTGTGAAAGGTGAATTTTTTCAATAATTTTCGAAAACCCTGACAGTAGAGACACAGTCCTGTAGTTACCCAGGCATTGCTGATCACCTGTTTTCTATATGGATCTTACTTTTGCCATTTTCAGTTACTGTAGGAAGGCACCACAAGATAAGGATGAATTACATATCTTTAATGAAGGAGAGAGTATTTGTCTCGCTGTTATTTTTATAATGCAATCTGGAATATCATCAATACCAGTTGAATAATTACTCTTAGGAGCTCTGTTGGGTCTATTGGCCAAGGACATGGTTATATTATTTATTTCAATAGATGAAACTTCTTTCCATATTGTATTAGGTGGATTACCAAATTTTTCCTTCACTAATTTTCCAGCAACAGATGTATATTAAGAATTGAAGCTGTTTGCAGCCGCCTTGCTATCGTGCAATATCACAATATTTTTGTGAGTTGTCTTGTTCCCCATAAGATCCTGCACATCTTTCCACATGGACTTAGTTTTATTGGATAACTTCATAATATATTTGTCATTTTCCTTGATGTTTGCCTCTTTTATGACTTGTTTCAAAACTAGCTTGCATTTTTGAAATAACTAATAAATTCAGGATCGCTGTCAGTTTTTGACTGCAGAAAAAGTTCCCACTTCCTTTTATAAGATGCTCTAATGCCTGATGTAATCCAATTTCTGAATCTATCTGTGCTTCTGGAAATCACTTTCCTTTATGGAAAAGCTATGTCAAAGTTATGATTGAAAATGTTCAAAAAGTTTTCCATCTTTTCATTGGTATTACTTCTCTACAACATTGTTTGCTGATTAGATACTATAAGTATTCAATATTTTTCTGACTATAAATCCTTTTGTGGGTAATATTTGCTACACTGTTCGAAATGCGATTTACAAGTATGGTTAGTAATTGCGAAAAGTGGTCACTATAGCTGGTATCAAAGTTTTCTGATGTACACTTGTCCATGTTTACACATACCTGATCAAGGATAGCGACACTAGTTTTTGTTACATGCGTTGGAGAGCTAATAGTCCGACAAAGATTGTAGGCTTTGGTATTTAAGAACTTTTCCTTGGACTCAGAAAGTCAGTATCAAAATCTCCACACAGCACCACTGTTTTCCCAGCTGTCTTAAGTTTTCCTAACACAAGGTCTGGTTTCTTGTAAAAAAAAAAAAAAAAAACACGTTGCTAACAAGAGCTCTATATACACATAAAATAATAGTTTTTTCAGACATTAACTCAACAGCTGTGATTTCAAAGTCTTTTTCACAACCAAGTTTGCAAACAGAGGTTATACTCTTATAATCTACATTTTTTGTTTACATATATACAAGTTCCTCCATGTTTTGATTCCATTCTACAAAAGCAGTTTGGAAGGTTCAAATTCAATAATTTAAGTATTGAAAATACTTCTTTTGTAACCAGTGCTCACAAAAACATAAAACTGAAACGTCTTTGCGTTCCCTATTGAGGGGTATATTTATTTCATCAACTTTGTTTGTTAATGACTGTACGTTCTGATGTACAATGTTCAGTGTGTATTGGCAATGTGATTCTGCAATTTTTTTAGAAAAAATCGTACGTCTGGTGTAGCTGCTCTGTCGATATATGAGAATTGAAGCAGTTGCATATTCTTTCCCATACTTCATTCGGAAATCTATAAACGTATCTTACTGGTGAAATAACGAATACCTGATACTTTAATTAATTTCGAGATACATAGTTACTTTGTTGTACATATAGTTAGCTCACTCGTTGTTTCCAAAACAACAGCAGAATGACTCCCCGAAACATAGCAAGTGATAGTATGGTATAACACCATAATGAGCGCTGAATAGCGTGCCACAACCTCTGTATGAAAGGGGTATATAGGTCGTTGCCAAAGACAAAGAACATATTCTACCTCATGGAGGTATATTCTTACCTCCATGGTCTACCTGTTTGGTCATTGGCATGGAGGTCATTGGTCTTTATGTGTTCCCTAATACCTCTTTGCTCCAGTCTATCTTTGCATCCACTGTGGTTTGTATTTTGTAATCTGCGATTCGTATGCTTGTAAATTGTAGGAGGATGCTAAGTTCACCCAACCTGGATATGATGGGACGTCATTATGACGTATATACACTTTAGTCGATTAACACACCTATCGACTTTTACGAACGTTCGAGATTCTAAACTGTCGTCAGCTAGTGGTTTGTTTTGACACGTGCGATTCTGATAACAGCTCAGTGTGGCAGCGTATATGTATTTCGCCAAAATAAAAGTAAAAGAGCTGGATATTAATAGAAATATTCCTGACCGTGGCCTTGAAAACACCATGGACAACACGTTTCGTAAAAAAGTGAAGTCTTATGTCCCGACCAGATTAGATTGTGTGATTGTTGTATTGAACGCTTACGCCGAAAATAATATTTATTTATTATCAATATTTTAGTATGCTTTCAAACAATTGGTCTTGTCAGTACATATTAGATTGTAGCAGCATACTCTTGCTGACTTACTTTTCTTAATTTATATAGCTGAAAGAGAACTCGTGCAAGTTTGTTAGCTAAGTAATTTATATGTCCATACCAAGATAGTCTTTTATCAACCATAATTCCAAGTAATTTTACACTCGGACCGCAGAGACAGGTATCTTAGTGTCCAGTAATGACTGGTGTGTAGAATGATTGAATTTCGAAGTTAAAAAGAAAAATATGAGGCAGTGTTGAAGAAAAATCGTCGACCGGAGATGAAATACGAGGGGAAGTGGATTTCTCAATGTAATCTTAACCAAAGGTTAGTGTCTTGACGCATCTAAAGATTTTGGCTGCTGAGTGCTTCTTCTCACCGAGTACGAATAACCGACGCACTTCAGCTGGGTCAGAAGTACATCAATTTCTGTTTGAGATTCACAATAACCACGCAATTGCCCGTCGTCATCGATGCTGAACTCTTTCAGCTTTTCTCTCATTAGTGTCTCGAATGCTGAACACATAATTACAGACGAGCAAACGAAAAACAACACACAGTACACAAACACAGTACAATACACGATTTAAACGCAAGGAACGCAAAACACATCTAAACGAATGGCGCAGAGCACAGCGCTAACCTGTCACAACCTCTCGAAAGTTCACGAAAGTCGAATAGTCGATATACGGTTTCTATCGTTTTCGATGTAGCGTGTATACGTCATAATGACGTCACATCGTATCCAAGTCCGGTGAACTTAGCATCCTCCTAAATTGTAATGTATCGAGAGATCGAAACCTAAACCGGTAGACGCGAAATTGGCAGTTGTACATTGTTTGTCATTTGTGCATTTGTGGTGTGCAGTGCCGTATCGAAGACAAAAGGGTACATGGGACAGAAAAAATAACTGTAGCGTTGACTCTAAGGAATTTCCCCTAAGAGAATTGCAGACTTTTGAAAGAAAGAAATAACACAAAAATGAGCAGGAAAGAAGCTTTGTCACAGTTCATCCAGCAGATACATGGGCGCCCTGTAGTTGTCAAGCTTAACAGTGGAGTTGATTACCGAGGTACGCTTCAGACAGCAATATTTGAAGATAACTATTTACTTGTCGTGTTACCATTAGGTTACTCGGAGATGAGGCAGCTTGCACAGGATAGAGTAGCATGGAGAGCTGCAGCACACCAGCCTCTGGACTGAAAACAACAGCAGCAGCAAAAGCTTGATTTCTCTTTCCGCCTTGCCCCAGTAGTTAACTAAACTGGTTTGTCGTATTGAGGCAGCATGTAAAATATTGGCTGTCAGAAGCTTTCTTGCGGCCTTTTAGCATAAGAAGTTTGCTGACACGGACGACCGTGTAAGAATCCAGGCTTTAAAATAAGCCAGATGCACGTTATAAATGCAGGGAAATAAATTTGTGTAAATTAGTTTCCGTTGATACTGTTATCACAGAGTGATCAGTATTATTCACAGCCTGTGTAGCAACGTACTGATAATTCCTGATAGTAAGAACGGAAAATCTATCCCTATTTTTTTTTACTTTTACTGCTTCTCCACCATTAAAGTAAAATGTTATTTGACACCATTTTTAAATGCAGTATTTGGCTAAGGCTTTTCACATATCAGTATGATGTAAATAGCATATTAATCGTAAAAATTGATGAAGGCTCAGTGAACTTAAGATGCATGATTGCACATGCGAGAATTGTCCTTCATTATGGTATTTTTTAGTAGGAAGCCAAAGTGTTCATTAAAGTGAAGTTAGGTAGCCTACTCCATCCCAGTGTAAAAACAATCTTCATTATTAAGTCCCTCAAGGTCCTTCCCAGTCCGTGCTGCACATGTTCAACAAATATGAGAAAAATGTAGGGTATTTACTTTCGGATGCTTCTCACAATATGCGAAAATTCCATGCTGTAGTAAAATTTTCAAAATTTTTGTTTTCAGGTACGTTGAATGGTGTTCTCTATGGCATAGTCCATATCAGTTCAGGAAGGCTAGGAAAAAATCTTACCTTCATTGTCTTAGATGTTATTGAATTTAGCGTATGTTAAAATGAAGGATTAAGCAAGGAATACATATTTTTTTCTCAAAAAAAAAAAAAAAAAAAAAAAAAGAATTCTGCTCAGAGATACAGCCCTCCAAATATGACAGACTATGAAGATAACGACCTGCCTGAAATGATATGGATTATGCCCTATGTTTCTCATCTTGTGCTAACCTTTTCATCTCTATGTATAGTAATCAGCCAGGCAAGTCTTACAGTAAGTGTACTTTCATTAGAGTGGGGTAGGTGGTCAATCCTGGCAATTGCCTGAAATGATTTAGGGAAACCTAAATCAGGATAGCCATGTAGAGCATGCTCCATTCACCCAAACTGTCTCATTGGGTTGGTCCCTATTGTACAATATTCTTTGGTCTACACACAGTTTGCTCCATATAACTTTGTCAGAAAACAGTTTTGCTCTTCATCACTGTACACACTGACACCTTTTGGTGATACCTGGACCATGAACATGCTGTTATACCACTTGCACCACTCCAAGCCCATAAACATGCAACTACATCCCATACATGTCTTCATGCCCTCCCCTTAGTCTGTCTGGAAAACTGAGACAGCATCCCTCCATGATAAGAGGTATTTAACTTCAGGAGAATGACAAGATGTTACTGTCATGCCCCACAGATCTTGGCAAATGACTTTCGTGTAAAAACATTACATTATAATAAAGTACTGCAGTGTGGCAGGGTCTAGTAGTTATCACATAAAATTATTAATCACTAATTATTCTGATGACGGTTTTAGTTGCTATTGTAAACAAGTCTTTTAGTAATCTTTTTCATCTCCCTAGGCAGTCTATAATATAACTTTGTTCCGTGAAAAACAATGTTGGTTTGAACTTTGTTTCTTGTTCCTTGGTAAGTAATTTGCATATTCTAGTTTTTGTGTGTCCCATCTATTTATCCCACTACTGCTCCCTCTAGTGCAAAATTATTCATGATCCCATAACATATGTCCCACTAACCCAACCCTTCTTACAGAAAGGGTCTTTCATAAACTTCAGTACCAGTTATTTTTAGTATGCCATCAGATACTTTATCCATTTACCTAATTTTCAACTTTCTTTGATAACTTCACGTGCTTGGAGTGTCTTCTTCGGATTGCTGATGGTTCTTTTTTCTGTACAGTGCTGTGGTCGAGGCATACTTTTTGCCCAGTTCCATACAACTTTACATGTGGCAAGTGCCTTATCGACCATATGCCTGCTCTATGAGCCTCTTTCACTTCTGCCAGTCCAATGCGCTGTTTGTCCTGTTGCTGTTCATCCTAGTTGTGTCCTCCCGAATGTTATCCCACCATCTGATTCTGGGTCTCCCTCTTCCTCTCGTTCCATCTATTCTGCTAAATGCTATTCTAGGTAGTCTATTCTGTCATTCTTGCTATATGGCCTGCCCAATTCAACCTTCTCCTCTTGAGCACTTCGACGATGTTATGGTGTTTGTACAGCCCTCTTTATTCTTCATTTCTTCCTATTCTCCATTCCATGTTACTTTTGTCGTACACAGGTCCAAAAATTTTCCTTAGTAGTTTTCTTTCGAATATTAAGTTTTTCTTCTACTTTCTTTCTAAATGTTAATGTTTCACATCCGTACAACTTTACAGGTAGAATGGTAGATTGATATAAGCGGATTTTGAAGTTACTGCTAAGTGATCTTTTTCTTAGAATTTTGATGAAACTAAAAACTGTCTTGTTTGCTGTTGATAAACGGGCATCTATTTCTATAGCAGTTCTGTTGTTACTAAAAAGACTTCCTAGGTACTTGAGGTGGTCAACAGTCTTAAAATTGAATCCATCTACAGTCAGACATGCATCTTTTCTGGTTATATATATATATATATATATATATATATATATATATATATATATATATATATATATATATATATATATATATTATGGGCAGGTATTCTGTATTTTCTTCATTAACATGTAATCCTGTTCTCTCAGAAATTTTGTAGTAATTTTGCATCATTCTGATTAATTCTCTTTTAATTCATTGAAACTTTATTCGCCTATGTCGTTTTACCTACATCTTCCTTGCATTGGCCATTCTGTATGATCTTGCTTGCTAGATAGCATTTTCACTTCTACACCACAGACATTACCAATTTTTTAAAAAATTTTAAGACAGTTTCTATGTAAGAATGCGGTCCACTAATTTCAACAAACTTTCCAAGTCTTCCTTACATCTGGCCAGAACAGGCCATGTGTACGATAGGTCCTACTGTGTTTTTGCATTAAACTCTTGGATTTTCTGCTGGTATAAAGATAACCTTTGCAACAGTAACGAGGGCATTGTTCATTTATACGTGTTCAATATACAGGGTGAGTCACCTAACATTACTGCTGGATATATTTCGTAAACCACATCAAATACTGACGAATAGATTCCACAGACCGAACGTGAGGAGAGGGGCTAGTGTAATTGGTTAATACAAACCATAAGAAATGCACGGAAGTATGTTTAACACAAACCTATGTTTTTTAAAATGGAACCCCATTAGTTTTGTTAGCACATCTGAATATATAAACAAATACGTAATCAGTGCTGTTTGTTGCATTGTAAAATGTTAATTAAATCCGGAGATATTGTAACCTAAAGTTGGCGCTTGAGTACCACTCCTCCGCTCTTCGATCGTGTGTGTCGGAGAGCACCGAATTACGTAGGGATCCAAAGGGAACAGTGATGGACCTTAGGTACAGAAGAGACTGGAACAGCACATTACGTCCACATGCTAACACCTTTTTATTGGTCTTTTCACTGACACACATGTACATTACCATGAGGGGTGAGGTACACGTACACACGTGGTTTCCATTTTCAATTACGGAGTGGAATAGGGTGTGTCCCGACATGTCAGGCCAATAGATGTTCAATGTGGTGGCCATCATTTGCTGCACACAATTGCAATCTCTGGCGTAAGAAATGTCGTACACGCCGCAGTACATCTGGTGTAATGTCGCTGCAGGCTGCCACAATACGTTGTTTCATATCCTCTGGGGTTGTAGGCACATCACAGTACACATCCTCCTTTAACGTACCCCACCTGCACATTCCGCAATTAACATTAGGCTGATCCTTGACAGTATGTTCGATGGGCGTTTCATAGGACGTGGAGGACGCATAAATTGGCCAGCCCGTTCTCCTGATCTTACACCTCTGGACTTCTTTCTGTGGGGTACGTTAAAGGAGAATGTGTACCGTGATGTTTATCAACACCTGTTTAATACTGAGCTGGTCCATCATGGAATACAGTACAGCAATGATTTCCACAGGTCCGTTGTAGGTTACCAGAGTTATTTGGCATGAGATGTTTACATATAGGTTGCACAGTTGTAGAAAATAATGGGGTGGGGGATATGAAACTTTTGTCCAGTTGCATAAAATGTGTTCAATCAGTTTCAGATCAAGTGAATTAGGTGGTAGTCATCAATGTGGGAGTTCACTATCATGCGCAAACCATGGTAGCACAATTCTAACTTTGTGATAAGGAAAGTTACTCTGCTGAAAAATGTCAGACATCGGATAAGGCACGAGACATGAAAGGATTCTGGTAGTCTGCGATAATCTTCATAGCCCATCATTATCATGGTGACTTCAATAAAATTACCTAACCAATATGCATCTGTTGTGCGGTGCATGTGTTGAGTTGCTGTTCACCCAGATGAGGTATCTGGATATGACCATTGACCTGGTGTAACAAGAAACATGATTCGCATGGCCAGGTGACACTTTTCTATATGCTAATGGTCCAATGTTGACTATGCTGTGTCCACAGCTGTTGTAATTAATGTCATTGGTTCAACATGAGAACAAACTGGAGCCATCTGTCACAGAGGGCCATAGTCAACAGTACACAGTGAATGGCATGCTCTAAAACACTTGTGCGTGCAGCAGCATTGTACTATGTCCTCAAGTGTGCTACACAAACCCAGGGGGCTCACCACCCTTTGATGAGCTCATGCTTGGTTACCATGGGCCCCAGCCTCTGCAACACCTTCCCCTTCCATGCTGCATGTCTAGCCTCGTGCCATTCTTTTTCCCCTCCCTTGAGGAACATGTCTGTGGTATTTTGGGGAATGTGTTCTGAAGTTTTAGTATCCTGACAGTAGAACAGTCCTTACTCTATTTTTTCTTGAATCTTTCTTCATTCTCCATCTCATACGCTTCCTCTGCTTTGGTGTTTGAGCTTCCTCTTTGTTTATTCTTCCTCCCTGTGTATCTGGTGGCTGGCCCATGCATTTGACACGTAACAGGTGACTGGATAACATGTAACTCCCAGCCCCGGGTCGACAGGTAGGGTTCGCACATATCCCCTGGTACAGACCAAGCCCAGGGACGGGTGACTGCCTGTGGTGTTACCTTCTTAAATTGCCAGTTGGTCCCTCTGTTGGAAGTTGGGCAGGTGTCAACAATCACCTAAGATTGGTGAGCCCCCCCTCTGAGGGGGGCAAGGGGGGGGGGGCAGTTGGAAGCAGGGCACCATCGGAGATGCTGGCAGTCATGAGGATTTTCTTACAGTGAGCCAATCAACACCTCTGTCTGCACCTACTAAATGTAAATGGAATAAGGCTAAAGATTCCAAGACACTCCCTGTTGCACCTCAGTTCTTTGTGGTATCACAGATGGATGAGGTCAGTCCTTCATCAAGATTAATTTGGTTATCATTCAGAAAGGTGTTGATGCAGTTACTGGCCCTGTGAAATCATACTCTTTTATTTACTGGCACTTTACTTTTGGAGACCAATTGTGATTCTCTAGCCCAGCAACTGCTTGCAGCTTCTCTCCTCCACGGTTATCTTTTTTGTGTCCAGGCCCACTGAGTGCTGAATTCTTCACAAGTTGTTATTTACGCTAGGTCGCTCCTTAGTCTTACCAAGGGAGGAATACGATCTTACCTCTCTGATCAGGGCATCACTGCAGTCCATTGAGTGATGAAAAAGGTTGATAGCATCTACACACACTCTTTTTCTCATGTTTGAGATTGTGCTGCTTCCATTGAAGATCAAAGCAGGCTATGGAGTCATTGTGATCCAACCGTACATTCCAAACCTGATGAGCAGCTACCAATGTCAATGTTATAATCACACTCGAATGTCCTGTCAAAACGTGACCAAATGTTTTACTTGTGGTTGGAATGCTCACGAGGGTGATTGCCTGCCGCCTCCTCCTCCTCATCCTCCTTGCTGTACCGATTTCTGTGGTGAGCATGCAGCCTTATCCTAAGAATGGCCTGTGTATATGTTGATGAGTGAATGATCCAGGAGACCTGGGTGAAGGAAAAAATGCCTTACCTTGGTTGCTCGTAAGTTGTTGGCTAATCAGAAGCACTGTGTTTTACCATCTTGCACTTATGGTACTGTTTTTGCTACACCTCACTCCATGAAGGATGCAGCCACAGACCTGTGACCTCAAATTCAGCACCAAGGTTGTAAAATCACCCAATGTCATGGTAGTAACCCTGTCTCCTCTCCAGCTGTGCAGCAAGCCACCAGATCACCTCCAGTGGTGAAATCACATACTACACCACAAAAGGCCAGAAAGGATAGAAGGAATACTCCTACAAAGACTTTTTATGTCCTTCAAGCTAACAAGCATCTGAGTCTTCATCTACTGACCACAAAGGCTCCAAGAAATCAAACAAAGGCAAATGGTATTCTTCACAGACTCGGAGATCTTCAACGGTGTCGCAGCTTGATGCCTCTCTGGCCTGACCTGGGTTTTGCCGCTACATACTGCCAACAGTTTTCTGCCCTGGAATCCGCAGCCTGGCCCAGTGGAAATGGTGACTCCTTTGGATATCTCGTGGAACAGGATCCTATAGTCTCTGCACCCTGTAGCAGTGGGTCTTCGAAGGCTGGTACTTGTCAGCTGCCAAGGTGACAAGCCCCTCATTTTTTCCCTAGCCCTCTTTCCCCATCATGACTCTCCTCCAATGGAATGTTCGCAGCATTAGACCAGCAAGGAGGATTTATGGCTGCTCTTGGAATCACAGCATCTGCTTGTTTTCTGCCTGCAGGAAACAAAATTTCGTCCTCACGAAGGCTTTTTTTTTCTCTTGCATTTCCTTCCAGTCCACTTTGACCTTCGCCCTGGGGATGGCATTCCATCTCATGGAAGAGTCATGCTGCCCATCCAGGATGACATTCATAGGCAAACCAATGAACACCCAGCTTCAAGCTGTTGCAGTCCCCATTTCCTTCATTAACTGTTTCTCTTTGTACCGTCTACATCCCTCTGTCATTCATTGTCGCCGGGGCAGAATTCCTTCAGCCTATTGGGCAACTCCCTCTCACCATTTTACTGTTTGGTGACTTTAATGCACACCATCTCCTCTGGGGCTCTTCCAGAACCTGTCGGAGAGGTGTCCTCTTTGTTGGCTTTGTAATCAACTCGTCTGCCTTAACACTGGAGCACCCACATTCTTTTCAGACTCCACGCACACCTATTCCCATTTAGACCCCTCATTCTACACTGCCCAACTTGCCTGTCATCTCGATTGGTCCATTCTCTCTATCACATACTAAAGTGACCATTTCCCACGTGCTATCCATTTTCTATCTCTTACCTTACCTACGTGTAAACCCAATTGACAGTTTTCTAAGGTTGACTAGAGACTTTACTCCTCCCTGTTGACCATCGATGAAGAGCACTTCCTCAGTGCTGATGACCAGGTAGAATAACTTACAAACATTCTCCTTACCGCCGCAGAATGCTTTATGCCTCGCACTTCACCTTTACCGTGCCATGTCCCGATCCCTTGGTGGACTGAGGCATGCCGCGACACAATTCTCCTGTGTAGACATGTTCTCCGCATCCTACGATGGCGAACTGTATTTGTTATAAATAGTTGCGTGCACAGTGTCATCGCATTCTTCAGTATTGCAAAAAAGTTAGCTGGATTTCATTTATTTGTCCTTTTTACAGTTCCACCCTCTCTTCCGTCATGCGAGGCAATCTCCATTGGTTCTCTGGAACCAAGGTCCTTTTCCCGATTTCCGGCCTGACCATAGCGGGTGATGTTGTTGTGGACCCTGTGACTATCTCCAACATCTTGGGCCACTATTTAGCAGAGGTTTTGAGCTCCACACACTATAACCCCACCTTCCTCCATTGGAAATGAGTGGAGGAGGCTTGGGTGATACCTCCTCTCAGCATTGTGAATGCTACAATGCCATCTTTTCTATGAGGAAGCTAGATCGTGTTCTCACTTCATCCCTATCTTCTGCCCAGGGCCGGACAATGTTCACATTCAGATGTTGCAGTACCTTTCTCTTCCAGGCAAGCACATTCTCCTTCATATGTACAATTGCATCTGGGCAGATGGCATGTTTCCCAGATGTTGGCATGAAGCCACTGTCGTAATCATACCTAAGCCTCCCCCCCCCCCAGGGGGTCCACAACTCTTTTGTGGATACGTGCGTAGCGAGCACGGGACCCCGGGCTGCATACCTTCCCTTTCCGCATCCTTCCCTATCCCTCATCTTCGCCCCCCCTCCCCTCATCTCTGGCTCTTGCTTACAGCTGCGGAACGTTCAATACCACGCACCTCCGAATTTCCCCGGCGCCCCCCAGTTCCTTGGTGGAACGAGGCGTGCCATGACGTAATACGTGAGCGGCAACGTGCTATTCGCGTTTTCCGCCACCATCCTACTTTGGCCAACTGTATCCGCTATAAGGAGTTCTGTGCGCGATGCCGTCGCGTCATCCGCGATAGCAAGAAGGCAAGCTGGAAATTCTTTATTAGCTCATTTAACACCTTCATTCCCTCCTCGGAAGTTTGGCGTCGGCTTCGACGGTTCTCAGGCACGCCTAGTTTCTCCCCGGTCTCCAGGCTCAATGTCGCACATTATACATTAGTGGACCCCATCGCAACTTCTAACTCATTGGGTCAGCACTTTGCTGAGATTTCGAGCTCTTCAAATTACCCGCCAGCGTTTCTCCCGAAGAAACATGCAGCGGAAGTGGAACCTCTTGCCTTCTCCTCTCAAAATCGCGAAAGCTACAATACTGTTTTCTCCATGCGGGTACTCTTAACATGCACTCTCTTCTTCTTGCTCCTCCGCCCCAGGACCGGATGGTATCCATGTCAAAATGTTGCTGCACTTATCAACCCATAGTCTGCGTTACCTCCTTCACTTTTATAACCAAATTTGGACCGACAGTACTTTTCCCAGACGATGGCGGGAAGCTATCGTCGTTCCTGTTCCGAAACCTGGAAAGGACAAAGATCTCCCCTCTAGCTATCGCCACATTTCTCTCACGAGTAGTGTATGTAAGGTTTTGGAGAGTATGGTGAATTGCCGTTTAGCTTGGTGGGTGGAGTCCTGCAGTCTAACACCTGCCCAATGCGGATTCCAAAAGCATCGTTCTGCAGTTGACAATCTTGTTGCTCTCTCCACTTATATCATGAACAATTTTCTCCAGAAACGCCAAACAGTAGCAATATTTTTTGATCTGGAGAGAGCATAAGATACCAGTTGGAGGACAGGCATCCTCCGCACACTATTCTCTTGGGGCTTTCGAGGTCGGCTGCCCCTTTTTCTTCGCAAATTTATGGCAGAACGCACATTCAGAGTGCGGGTGAACACTACTCTCTCCCGTACTTTCTCCCAAGAAAACGGGGTACCCCAGGGCTCTGTGCTGAGTGTTGTACTGTTTGCCATCGCCATAAATCCAATTATGGATTGTCTCCTTCCATATGTCTCGGGCTCCCTCTTCGTGGACGACTTTGCGATCTACTACAGCTCTCAACGGACCAGCCTTCTTAAACGACGTCTTCATGGATGTCTCGATCGCCTCCACTCTTGGAGCATCGAAACCGGCTTCCGTTTTTTTCCCAGTAAGACCATTTATGTTAATTTTTGGCAACGTAAGGAGTTTCTTGCACCCTCCTTACACCTAGGACCTGTCAACCTTCCATTTTCGAACGTCACTAAATTGTTGGGTCTTATGTCTGACAGAAAACTGTGCTGGTCCTCCCACGTTTCCTATCTTTCAGCTCGCTGTCTGCGATCCCTCAACACCCTCCGTGTCCTGAATGGTACCTCCTGGGGAGCGGACCGAGTGGTCCTTCTCCGCCTCTATCGCGCCTTAGTGCGCTCGAAATTGGACTATGGCAGCATAGTCTACTCCTCTGCTCGGCCGTCTATTCTTCGGCGTCTCGACTCTATCCACCACCGTGGATTACGTTTAGTGTCTGCAGCTTTTTACACCAGCCCAGTGGAAAGCCTTTATGCTGAGACTGCTGAACCTCCGCTGTCCAATCGGCGAGCTGTTCTTCTGAGTTGTTTTGCTAGCCATCTGTCTTCCATGCCTGCTAATCCAGCCCATGACATTTTTTTCGACGCCTCCTTTGATGTAGGGTATGCAGGCCGCCCCTCCTCCCTACTACCACCGGGAGTCCGCTTCTGTCAGCTGCTCCATTCTCTTTCCTTCTGCTTTCCTAAAACCTTCTTGACAACTTGGGGTACAGCACCGCCTTGGCTCCGTCCCCGGATCTGCCTGCTCCGTGACCTCTGTCAGTTTCCCGAGGATGGTACCCCTTCACTTGTTTATCGTCGGGTGTTTTCTGCTCTGTGCACAAATGAAGGAAGCCACATTTATTTACACTGATGGCTCAAAAACATCGTTTGGTGTAGGGAGTGCCTGTATTGTTGGCGACACCCCAAATTGATTTCGGCTTCCAGACCAGTGTTCGGTTTATACTGCGGCGCTTTACGCTGTTTTCCAGGCTGTCCACTACATCCGCTGCCATCAGCGGATATAGTGTTATCTGTTCAGATTCTCTCAGCTCTCTCCTCAGTCTCCAAGCTCTTTACCCTGTCCACCCTCTGGTCCACCGGATTCAGGACTGTCTGCGCTTGCTCCACCTGGGGGGCGTCTCGGTGGCATTCCTCTGGCTCCCGGGACACGTTGGCATCTGTGGAAATGAGGCGGCCGATATAGCAGCCAAGGCTCCAGTCTCTCTTCTTCGGCCAGCTATTCAATCGATTCCCTTCGCCGATCTACGGAGCGTTTTATATCATCGTGTTCTTTTATGGCACGCACATTGGTCGACACTTCCCCATAATAAATTGCGAGACTTGAAGGCTCTTCCTTGTGCTTGGACCTCTTCCTCCTGAACGTGTCGTCGGGAGGAGGTAATTTTAACTAGACTCTGGATAGGGCACTGTCTTTTTAGCCATCGACATCTTTTAAGCGGCGATCCTCCCCCACTCTGTCCCCACTGCTCTCAGCTGTGCACGGTAAGACACCTTTTAATTGAGTGCCCCTATTTTACTCCGTTACGCGCCCGTCTACAGCTGTCGCCTGATATATCGTCAATTTTAGCAGATGACACGCGCTTGGCCGATCGCGTTCTCGAGTTTATTAGTGCCAGTGAAATGATGTCAGTCATTTGAAGCTTTTTTTGGGGACAACCAACCCCTTTCTGTAGTGGATTTTTAAGCCTTCCTTCTGCGTTTAGTTTCTCCAATTTTTTGAGTTTCGTTCCCATTGCTGCTGGTTTCCATTTTTGGTTTTTTACTGTTTCCTAAGTCACGGACCGGGTGCTAATGACCATAGCAGTTTTGCACCCTAAAACCAAAAAAAAAAAGCCTTCCTTGTAGCTAACGCCCCATTTGCAGGGTGATGGAATGTATGATTCATGCTTGGATGGTATGGTGGCTCGAGCTCACAATTTACTAACTGCTGCACAATGTGGATTTTGAGCACGCCATTCTGCGGTTGACTATCTTGTCACTTTGTCAACCCATGTCCACGGACATTTTTCTGAAGAAATACCAGCCTGTGGTCGTGTTTTTTGATTTGGAGAAAGCCTATGACACCTGCTGGATGACTGGTATCTCCATACTCCTATATGTGGGGTTTCCGAGGCTGCCTACCCAATTTCCTTCAGGAACTTTTAAAAGACAGTTTTCAAGGTATATGTGGGTTCTGCCTTGTTGGACACCTTTATCCAGCAAAGTGGGTGCCTCAGAGCTCCATCCTGAGTATCGTCCTCTCTGTTGTAGCCCTTAAGCCTATTATGGCCTGTCTCCCACAAAGCATCTGTGGCTCCCTTATTGTTGACAAGTTTGCAGTCTATTGCAGTTTCCACTAACTTGTCTCCTTGAGCAGCATCTTCAACAATGGCTTTTGCTTTTCCTCTGACGAAACCATTTGTATGAATTTCTGGTGGCACAATGGATTTCTTCCACCATCCTTACATCTTGAGCCTGTTGCTCTTCTGTTCGCTGATATTATGAAATTCCTCGGGCTCATCCGTGATAGGAAACTTTGTAGGTCCTCCCACATGTCTTATCTGGTTGCAGCTGCACTCAGTCCATTAATGTCCTACATTTCCTAGGTGGTACTTCATGGGGAGCGGATCGGACCACTCCTCTCTGTTTGTACCAATCCCTTGCCCATTTGAAACTAGACTGTGGGTGTCTTGTTCATGCATCTGCTCATTCATACATCTTACATGTCTAAATAAAATCCACCATTGTGGTTGATAATCTCTATATAGAAGCTGCCAAACTACTGCTGTCATACCGATGTGGTGTTCTCTGCAGATAGCATGCTGTGTGTCTGCCATGCCCGGCGACCCATCCTATGTCTCTCTATCCTATGACTCCATTGACCACCAGTATGGGGCATGTCCCTCTTCTGTTGCCTCCTGGAGTTTTTCAGCTATTGCCCCAGTATCGTAACTTAGTGCTACCTGCCACTTTCTTGATGGATGTGAATCCTTTACCATCTTGGCTTCTTGTAGCAGCCAGTATTCAACTTAGACTTCATTCACTTCTGAAGAAACTACTCTAGATGCAGTCTGTCGCTGTAAGTTTCTCAACCTTCTCATGAAACTTCACAATAGTGCCTTTGGGTATGCTGATGGCTCTTGGACTGACAATGGTGACGAGTGTACCTTCATCATTGGCACTGATTATTTTCAGTATCGACTTCCAGAACACTGTTGAATATTTACAGCAGAGCTCTTTGCCCTGCATCAGGCCACACTGTACATGAGGTGACACAGGCTTTTCAGTTGTCATGTGCTCTGATTCCCTCAGTGCCCTTTAAAGCCTCTGTGTGCTGTACACAGTCCATCACTTAGTGCAATGGGTCCAAGAAAGTGTCCACTTGCTCACTCCTGAGGGAACCAATGTGATGTTTATGTGAGCCTGTGGTCATGTCAGTCTGACAGGCAACAAGGCTGCAGTCCTTTTACCACAGCCCACTAGTTCATCCACCCATTCCTTCCTCCATGTCACATTCTTGTCAGCAGGTGGTGTCAATTTGGCATCACCACTGTTCTTCTCTTCATTGGAGCAAGCTCTGGGAAATTAGACTTCTCCCTGTGGCTTGGCCGACCTCCTCTTGGCCCTCTTGCCATGAAGAGATCATTTTAGCTACGTTGTAGTTTTAGACATCACCATTTGTTAAGTGGTGATCCCACACCACTTTGTGCTCATCATCAACCTTTCATGATTCGCCATTTCCTGACCAAGTGCCCTTTTTTTAACCACTTACATTCTAATGTATGTTTGCCATCTGAGTTATCAGTCGTATTAGCGAACAACTTGTGGGCTGTTGACTATTGCATTTTACTTTTTATCTGTTGTAGCATTATGGCGAGGGACATTTAATCATTAGTTTGGAACCTCCGTTGTCTCTACAGCGGATTTTGTGAACCTCTCTCCATGAGGATGTCCTGTACTCAGCTCTGTTTCCTTTCATTGAATGGGCTTAATGTGTAGTCGCTTTTAACTCCTTTTTTGTCTTAGTGTTCTAAGGTTCTGGCATGGGCACATTTGACCTTAGTTGTATTTGTGTTGTAAAACAAAACAAACGTGTGCTACAGGTTGCTGTATATCCTGCTGTACACCCCCCTGCAGGTTCGGGGGTTAGAATAGGCCCACAGTATTCCTGCCTGTCGTAAGAGGCGACTAAAAGGAGTCTCAAATGTTTTGGCCTGTATGTGATGGTCCCCTCTCGGGTTTGACCTCCATATTTTCAAATTCTTCCAAAGAGCGAGCCAACTGGGGAAGGACGCCTTACATGGTGCATTGTGTCCATAGTGCATTGAGACCTTTAGCCAGCTTTCTCGTCGTTGCATTGCCATCCTGCTCGTTCTCCATCTCTTGGGAGAGGATACATTCCTGGGTGCGATTTCCACCATGCACTGTGCAGTGTTGCTTTTTGCGGAGACAACAACCATGGACTTCCTTGCACCTAATAACCAGCACGGTAGCCAGTTCGTTGTGGTGGGGCCGCCATGTACCCTGTTGGTTGTAGCCCCCTGAAAACACAGGGATCGCTCTGCTGGTGCCTGATGATCCCCATGTATGTCAAGGAGTAGATGCCTGTCTCCCTGGGGCATCGGGACTCCCGGCAATGGCCATTCTGCCAGGTGGCCCTTGCTGAGGCTGAGTGGCGCCCGTGGGGAGGGCCCTTGGTCGGAGTGGGTGGCATTAGGGCGGATGACCCACAATGAAGCATGGTACATCATTTCTCACTGGTGGCCAGCTGCCAGCAGTCTCTAAGCATTCTCGGGCTCAATTCAACGCTCAGAAATATGATCCCAAATCGCTCCCCTCCCTGGCCACACCGTGGGAGGAGTATAAGGCTCAGGATGGCAGTGACACTTACTTGCCTCGGTTCCTAGTTTGTAGGAGAGCTGATAGGAAGTTTTTCATGTCAACTAAGCCTCAGTTCTTCATAGAGTATTTAGGGGACAAGTTTGGGGAGGTGGAGGGCTTGTCCAAAATGCGCTCTGGGTCAGTATTGATAAAAAAAAAAATCCTCTGCCCTGTCACGAAGGTTACTTGCTTGTGACAAGTTGGGGGATGTTTGTTACCATCACACCCCATAAGAGTTTAAATATGGTCCAGGGTATTATTCTCCATAGGGGCCTTCTTTTGCAGTCTGACGACGAGCTGCGCACCAATTTAGAGCGTCGAGATGTTCATTTCGTCCAGCGCGTTCATTGGGTTCCGAAGGATAATCAGATTGCTACTGGTGGCTTCATCTTGGCCTTAGAGGATGATACATTCCCGGAGAAGGTCAAGGTGGTGGTCTACCACTTTGATGTCAAGCCCTATATCCCTCGCCAGATATGGCGCTTTACATGCTGGAAGTTCGGCCATATGTCTTCCCACTGTACTTCCAGCCTCACATGTTGAGAGTGCGGGCGCCCATCACATCCCAACACTCCATGTGCGCCGCCTCCCATCTGTGTCAGCTGCAGAGAGCATCATTCATCTTGCTTGCCAGACTGCAGGATCATACAGAAAGAGCAGAAAATAATGGAATACAAGACCTTGGACCGACTGATCTATACTGAGGCTAAGAGGAAACATGAAAGACTCCATCCTGTGCGAATGACTTCCTCATATGCGGCTGCCACGACAACCATGATAGCCCCATCAGTTCAGCAAATTCCAGTCGGATCACCGAGCTGTACAACTCCACATGCCCCCTTGCCCATGGAGGGCACTACCTACCCTGTTGCCACCTACTTCGGGAGTAGCACCCTCACGCCCCCCCCCCCCCCCCCCATTGGGGACTTCCATCCTCACTTCTAAGTAGGAGAGGCATCCAACTTCTTCGGCTCCTCTCGCTCGCAAGGGGTCCCTTGGGTCCCTCCCTTCCTAGGTTTCCATAAGTGGCAAGGATGTCGCCCGACAGTGGCATAAGAGACCCCAAGAGCTGGCCATAGGGCTTCACAATCCTCCTCCGTCCCGGAGACTGAATCGGTGAAGCCCTCCCAGCCAGTGAAACCCGAGGAGCAGCGAGTCAAGTTGAAGAAGACCTCTAAAACGAAGGAACTTGCGGTGGCACCCACCCCACTGCAACCTATAAGCTCTGCGTCTGAGGGCGAGGTAGAGATTCTGGTGTCCGCTGAGGACCTAGATCTCGCCAGACTCTCAGGCACAATGGATGTCACTCGCACAGGTACTCAGTCGGTGGCAGCAAGTGACCCAGCCACGTAATCTGCCTCCCCGGTCTCTTCACGCCTTTCTCGGCCGTGGACAGTGTCATCCTCCAGTGGAACTGCAGTGGTTTTTTCCACCATCTTGCTGAGCTCTGACAACTTATCAGCTGTCTGCAGTCTCTATCTTCCACCGGATGGTGATGTCCCGCAGCATGTCCTGGCTGCGCTAATAGCACAATTGCCGCCACCTTTTCTGTTACTGGGTGACTTCAGTGCCCGTAATCCTCTGTGGGGTGGATCAGTGGCAACAGTCAGAGGCAGAACCTTTGAGCAAGTATTGGCACAGCTTGACATTTCCCTTTTAAATAATGGTGCCTTCACACATTTCAGGGTGGCAAATGGTACATACTCAGCCATCGACCTTTCGATCTGCAGCCCTAGCCTATTACCATCTGTCCAATGGAGTGTTCATGACGACTTGTGTGGTTGTGACCACTTTCCGATCTTTGTCACTGCCACAGCGTCACTCTTCTGGGTGCCTCTGCTGATGGGCTATGAATAGGGCTGACTGGGAATTATTCTCCTCCATTGCCACTATTGAGCCTCCTTCCAATGACGCCATTGATGAAGTGATTCACTCGGTCACCACTGGCATCGTTACGGTGGGCACTCCAGTGTCACAAGCGGCATCCCTTATTGGAACATCTCATTGCCTTTAAATGGCTCCGTGCGCGAGCCTGCAGCATTATTTCCAACACAAGCAGGAGTGCTGGGAAAGGTATGTCTCCACCATTGGCCTCCGTATCTCTCCATTGCAGGTTTGGGCCAAGATTAGGTGACACAATGGCTATCGGACCCCCGTCAGCGTACCTGCGCTTTCACGGAATGGAGCAGTGTGTACTGACTTAGACACAATTGCAAACTGCTTAGCGGAGCATTTTGCTCAGAGTTCTGCTTCTGCAGATTACCCACTGGCCTTCCGCTCCTTGAAAGAGGCTGGAACATCGGAGCCTTTCATTTCACACATGCCCCCCTGAATCGTACAACGCTCTGTTCAGTGAGTGGGAATTTCGAAGTGCCCTAGCCGCTTTTTCTGATACGGCTCCCGGGCCAGATCACATCCACTGTCAGATGCTCAAACACCTCTCAGTGGACTGCCAGCGACACCTCCTAGACCTTAACAACCATTTCTGGTTGAGGGTGAGTTCCTGTTGCAATGGCGGGAAAGCATCATAATCCCCATGTTGAAACATGGCAAGAACACCACTGGAGGTGGAGAGCTGCCAAGCTGGATGTTGAGTTGGCTACTTGAGTCTCGGGGCCTTCTGGCTCAGTCTCCGGGTGGGTTCTGTAAGGGCTGCTCTGCCGCTGATAATGTGGTGTGCCTGGAGTCGGCCATCCGTACGGCCTTTGCCCGCCATCAGCATCTGGTTGACACCTTTTTTGACCTGAGGAAGGCATACAATATGACATGGCGACATCACATCCTCTCTACGCTTCATGTTTGGGGTCTCCGGGGTCCGCTCCTGCTTTTAATACAAAATTTTCTGTCCCTTCGTTCCTTCCATGTGCAAGTTGTGACCAGCCATAGTTCCTAACGAGTTGCGTTGCTTAGAGTTGCACCAGCTGGGATGCTGATTGGTCTACCCTTCTATGGCTGTAGCAGGTGTTAATTCCTCCCAAGTTCTGCAAGGATCTGTCTTAAGTGTCTGTCTCTTTTTAATTGCAATTAATGGGCTCGCTGCGGTGATGATGGGAACATCTGTCTCAGCTTCCTTGTATGCTGACGACTTCTGCCTATACTTTAGCTCCACTGGTGTTGCAGCTGCTGAACAGCAGCTGCAGGATGCTGTCTGCAAGGCGCAGTCTTGGGCTGTAGCACATGGCATCCAGTTTTTGGCTGCCAAGACCTGTGTTATGCATTTCTGACGGCGACGCACTGTTCACCACAGCTTTACCTTGACAGCGAACCTCTTGCTGTGGTGGAGACGCATTAGTTTTTGGGATTGGTTTTTGATACCCGGTTGACTTGGCGCCTTCATATTCGGCAGCTTAAACAGAAGTGCTGGCAGCATCTTAATGTTCTTTGTTGCTTAGAGTTGCACCAGCTGGGGTTCTGATTGGTCTACCCTTCTACGGCTGTACCAGGTGTTAATTCAGTCCCGTCTAGATTATGGGAGCCTGGCTTACGGTTCGGCATCACCTTCCACATTGCAGTTGCTGGACCCCATCCTTCACAGCGGGATCCAACTCGCCACTGGAGCTTTCCGGACAAGCCCTGTCAACAGCATACTTGTGGAGGCAGGTGTTCCTCCATTGCAGTTCTGGCACCAATGATTACTGGCCGCTTATGCTACACACGTTTGTAGCTTGTCCGGGCATCCCAATTATCGTCTACTGTTCCCTCAGTCGGTCGTCAATCTTCCGGAACAGCGGCCCCAGCCAGGGTTTATAATCGCGGTTTGCGTCAGAGCTCTTCTCTCTGGGCTTGAGGTTTTTCCTCTTCCACCTCTTTTCCGGGCCCCTCTGTGTATACCCCCATGGTGTGTGCCCCGCCCATGCCTTTGGCTCAATTTGGCACAACGCCCAAAGGACTCAATCCCTCCTGAGGCCCTCCACCGCTGCTTTCTTTCAATCCTTGACACATTTCAAGGCTCTGACGTTGTCTATACTGATGGTTTGATGGTTGCTGGTCATGTCGGTTATGCGCATACCCCAGGGGATCATTATGAACAACTCATTGCCGGCTGGCTGCAGTGTTTTCACTGCCAAGCTGGTCGCCATCACTTGCGCCCTAGAGTATATCCACTACTGCTCAGGTGAGTCCTTCGTTATCTGTAGTGACTCCCTGAGCGGTTTACGAGCTATTGACCAGTGTTTCCATCGTTCTCGTCCGGTGATCGCTATCCAGGAGACCGTCCATACTCTTGCCCATTGCGGCCGCTCTGTGGTCTTTGTGTGGACCCTGGGTCATATTGGCATCCCGGGAAATGAACGTGTTGATGCGCTGGCCAAACAGGCTGTCTGTACACCAGCCTTGGAGATTGGCCTTTCAGAGAGTGACCTCAGGTCAGATTTGCGTCAGAAGGTACTTCGCACCTGGGGTGAAGAATGGCACACCCTTCCTTCACCCAACAAACTTCGGGCCATCAAGGAGGCTACTGGTGCGTGGTGCTCCTCCTTGCGGATCTCTCACAAGGACTCTGTTGTCCTGTGCCGGCTGTGCATTTGCCACACCTGGATTACACACAGCTATTTATTGTGCTGCGGGGACCCACCTTTGTCGCTGCGGGTCAGCTTTGACGGTGGTCCACATCTTGTTGGACTGCCCTATTTTAACTCCCCTGAGGCAGACGTTTGCGCTGCCTGATAAGCTTCCTGCACTTTTATCAGATGACATTGCAATGGCAAATTGGGTTTCGAGTTTTATTCGTGCAGGTGGTTTTTATCGCTTGATCTAAGTGTTTGTCTTTTTTTGTGTTGAGTCTGGCATTTGGCCTACCTATTTGGACTGAGGTTTTTAGTGCGTTTCTTGGTGGTTGGCTTTTCGTTTTTTGTTTCTGTGGTTGGCCAACCACTGTCACTCGGTGTGATTTTATTTCCTTTTTTCTGGTCTCTGTCTGTGTCTTTCTTGTCCTGTGTTCTCTCTTGGCATCACCATTGTTTGTTCTTATTCTTTGTGGGTGTTTAAAGTTAATGGAAAAAGGGAGCGATGGCCCTAGTAGTCTGGTCCCTTCAATCCCACAAACCAACTAATCCTGCTGTGCAGATCAGGCTGTACCATCTTGCTTACCTCTGGTTTCACCGTCCTTCCATCACATTTCAGATGCACACAGAAGTACTACACAAGTAGCTGATCAGCTCTGCCATTTTTGAAATGCACATTCCCAGGTGTGGCACCATAACGTATCTGCCCTTTGTCAAAGTCACTTATGTTTGTCAGTTTTCCCATTTGTGGCCCAGATTGTATCTAGTGATTCCACATTGATCTCTGCTCTGCATATATACTTCCTTACCACGTCATGTACCCCCTAGTGCCACCAGGCAGCCTCCCATCTTGCGGTGGGAAGTGCTCGTGATGTTTTGGAACGTCAGTGTATAACCGTTGTTGAATCATCTTGGTAAAAAGGTTATGTTTAAGTAATTTTTACAACCAGTATATTATTTAGATTTGGAAGCATGTTTTCCAGTGTAATTTATTAATTTGCTCTTAAGAATTTGAGATCAGTCAGTAGAAACAATCTTTGACACACTAACCCTAATATTAAGTTTTAAGCTCTATACATCTTTGTTTGCAGGAGTGCTTGCCTGTCTTGATGGTTACATGAACATTGCATTAGAACAGACTGAAGAATATGTGAATGGTCAGTTAAAAAACAAGTACGGTGATGCATTTATCCGAGGGAATAATGTTTTATACATAAGTACACAGAAGAGGAGAATATGATTGAAATTTGCCTTAATTTCTCTTTGTTTTGTTATACCATGAAGATTTTTGTTTTATGTAGAATTGAAATTGTACTATAACTATTTTGTGAATGAAATAAAGTGTCAATAAATATGTATTGCACAAAGAATGTAGTAATTTAGCATTGTTAATACTTCCATGCCATAAAACAGGTCGATACTTTCTTCATTCGATAAGAATTGTGTGAAACAGTCATATACAAAGCTTAGACCATATAGTCGACAGCAGCATTTATGGCCTCTGGGCCGAGGTTGCGCAGTAGACAGCTGTGCAGCTAGCCAGTCAGCACTCAATCTGTTTCCACATTCCATACTGTGTAAACTTAAGTCATATTTGATCATTCTGTTGTGTTTTACATGTGTGAAACGTTGATTCATTCCTGTGTGTTATGCAAATTTTCTCATAATGGCTGAAATACCTAGAAGGTGCCAAGTGTTTCACAAACAGCCAAGGGACCTTATTTTTAAAGTGTAGTCTTTCTTCAAACATGTAGCAGATTCAGACAAGCCGGTCTGTGGTGTTGCCAAGGTGCAAGAATGTAATGTAGTTACTGTCTGTGCACTTTCAGCCGAGTTGACTATGCAGCATTCCTTGCGAGGTCTGCAGCAAGGGGCATTAATGCTGTCACCGACTATAGAATATGTTAACCTTGTAGGTAATATTCTGTAAAGTTGCCCCCCCCCCCCCCCCAGGGGCTCAGCATTCATTTGCTGAGTACAGGCTTGGCGACCCCGGGGTCCTGAGCTGGGGACTGGTCAGCGCCGCCAGTTTCCTGTCGCCGTAACCCCCGGACGTGCTTCAGCGACCACCGTATGGCGCGGCGGTGGAATGTTGTGTGCTGCGGGGAATGGTAATCTTGGCTTGACCGCCTGCATTGCGAGGAAGGACAACCTCTATAAAAACCCCTCAATCTTCCGGTGTGCTCCGCGCCTGTGAGATGCATGGCTGTTGGGGTGGAACAGTCGCAAGCAGGCAACCTCTGGGGCACCTGCCGCACCCCAGTTGTATAAGGCTTACTCAGGCACGCGGGGCTCTGTCTGAGCGGACCTTTAGTTCCCTAGCTGCTCGTGGGACGCACATGGCAACCACGTATTTCCCTTCACCAACTTCACAATCAGTCAAGCGCATGAGGGAGGCTAGTCCTCCAGATACGCAGATGGAAAAGAGTAACAGGGCTCCTGGAGTTGTAAATGACAATGTTTTCATCGTGATTAAGAGGAAGGACATACATAAAGGTTTAGAAGGACTCGCAGGTACACTGAAATCTATCAAACGCCTGAGGAATGGTACCCTGTTAGTTGAGACTACTAGGGCAAAGCAAGTGGAGCTGCTTCGGAAGTCAAACAAGTTAGGCGAGTATGATATTACTGTCGAGTTGCACAATTCCCTCAACTCCAGTAAAGGCGTTGTCACCTGCCGTGATTTACTGGATATCGATGTCGACGAGCTGAAGCAAGAATGGGCAACACAGGGGATTGTGGACGTGGAACAAAGGACACGTAGGAATAATGGAGTTATTGAGAAATCTGCCACCTTCATTGTGACTTTCAATTTGCCTGTCTTACCTGAATATGTTCTGGCTGGTTTCCTCCGACTTAGCGGCCTTATATACCTAACCCTATGCGCTGTTTCAAATGTCAGCGATATGGCCATACGACACTGAGTTGTGGGGGTGAACCAACCTGTGGTATATGTGGCAAGGCAGCTCATGAAGCTGGGACCAACTGCACATCTGCAGCGCTGTGTATCAACTGCTCTGGGAGCCGTCCCGTCTGGAGCAGAGACTGCCCCGTCTTTGCGGAAGAACGAAAAATTCAGGAGATCAAGGTGACAAAGAGGCTACCTTATGTGGAAGCCAAAAAATGAGTATAGGGCTACGAAACCCCCTGTCTTTGCCACATCCTATGCCTCCTTGGTGCACAGCCGTGCGTCACAGGTAGACGCTTCGACGCAGACCATGTCCAGCATAGCAGTATCCTCCACCAGTACCTGTACCTGCGTTTGTACCTGCCAGAGCACTCCCACTCACGATTTAGCTATTCAGGCTGCTCCGACTGCACCAACTGCTATTGCAGAGAAAGCTACAGTGAAGCCTTCGAAGACCCTCCAGAAACAGAGTGCCTCTCCACCTCCCCCATCCCCGACTTCCACAAAGAACATGGGACCAGGGAAAGGGGCACGGCGTTTGACGTCAAACCTGCCAAAGGCACCATCGGATGTCGTCTTGGCATCCCTGACTGATGAGGAGGAAATCGTCATGGATTTTGATACCTCTTCCCCAGAACCTGGCAGCCCCTCTGCTGCCACTCGCTCTACAAGTGCCTCACCAGCACGGCGCAAAGACAGGGGGAAATCTAAACCGAAACGCTGATATGGCTCCCATACTTCAGTGGAATCTGAATGGAGTCAGACCTCGCTTTGCAGAATTGCGGCTGTTAGTACAGGAAAACCCCTTTTGCATCTCTTTGCAAGAGACACATTTTAAAGAGACTGACACGCCTGTACTTACAGGATATCACATGTACAGGAAAGACGACCTGACTGGTAATAGGGCTCAGGGTGGGGTGGCAGTGTTCATTAAGGACACATTCCACTCCTCACCTGTGCCCTTAACCACAACGCTACAAGCGGTTGCAGCTCGGATCCTGGTCCAGGTTAATGTCACAGTGTGCTCCTTGTATTTACCACCCACTGAGCTCATTGACAGTGAAGCCCTCGCACGGCTCATTGATCAGCTACCCCGTCCCTTCCTCCTTTTAGGAGACTTAAATGCTCATAATGCATTATGGGGTTCCCACAAAACCTGCCCCAGAGGCCAGATGATTGAGCAGTTGCTCAGGACTTCCGACATACTGCTGAACACAGGTCAGGCCACACATTTTAGCACCGCTTCCGATTCGTCTTCTGCCATAGACCTCTCTATTTGTTCGCCTGTGCTTGCGGACATTGCTCAGTGGGTCGTAGACGACGACCTTCATGGCAGCGACCATTATCCTATCTGGCTCCATCTGCCAGTTGACATGGGTCGTGTCGCACGGCCGCCGAAATGGTTGTTCCGGAAGGGAAACTGGATGCTCTACCGGCAGTTGGCTGTTTTTGAATGGTGTGAAGGCGTCCAGGATTTGGTGGATCACATTACGGCGGTGATGCACCATGCCGCTGATGTATCCATACCAAAATCAACGGGAACACATGTGAGGCAGCCTGTCCCTTGGTGGAATGACAACTGTCGTACCGCCATCAGAGACAGACGGGCGGCTTTGAGAAGATTCCGTCGGTGCCCCACTGCTGCGCATCTGATGACTTTCCGAATAGCACAGGCGCGGGCGAGAAGAATCGTTAGGGAGAGTAAACGGAGGTCTTGGCGTGAGTTCCTGAACTCCATCAATAGGTCCACATCTTCAAGCAAAGTATGGGAAGCCATTAGGAGGATCTCAAGGTGATACTCTCGACCGCCAATAGCAGCTATACGTGAGCGGGGGTGTCTCCTAACATCTCCAAGAGACATTGCCCGGGCGTTGGCAGAATCTTTTCAAACTATTACGGCCGATTGTAGCCAGGACCCAGAATTTCTGCGCTATCGGGGTACACAGGAGAGGGCTGGTTTTGATTTCCGTTCACAGAACGCTGAGGAATACAACCAGACTTTCTCTTTGTGGGAGTTGGACTCTGCACTGTCCGTATCTCGGGATACCGCACCTGGTCCCGACCTGGTATCGTATAGCATGCTGCAGCAGTTGGATCTGCGGTCAAAGGAAGTCCTCCTTCAACTTTTTAATGAAATTTGGAAGACAGGCAACTTTCCTAGTTCGTGGAAAGAATCGATTTTAATTCCCCTTTTAAAACCAGGGAAGGATCGGACCGAACCCAGTAGCTACCGTAGCATTAGTCTCACGAGCTGCGTCGGAAAGACATTTGAGCGTATGGTCAATAGGCGCCTGGTGTGGACTCTCGAATCCAGATCCTTACTTACCCGCTGCCAGTGTGGGTTCAGGAGGTATCATTCCACTCTAGATAACCTGATCCTACTCGAAACAGCGATACAAGATGCTTTCCTACGTAAGCAACACCTTATCGGGGTTTTCTTTGACCTGGAGAAGGCGTACAATACTACCGGGAGGCATACCATTTTGCGGCAGCTTTATGAGTGGGGTTTCCGTGGGCGTTTACCCACCCTCATCAGATCCTTTTTGTCGGACAGGTATTTTAAGTATAAGGTTGGGAATGTCCTGTCTGTTTTAAGCAGGAGAACGGTGTCCCTCAAGGAAGTGTCCTCAGTGTGACAGCTTTCGCAATTGCCATCAATAGTATTGCGTCCACAGTAAGACGGCCCGTGCAGTGCTCCTTGTTTGTGGACGATTTTTCCATTTTCTGTGCGTCTTCCTCCCTCACAGCTGCTACACGCCAATTACAGCTGACACTCGTGCGATTGGAGGAATGGTCTAAGACCACGGGCTTTAAATTCTCTTTGGAGAAGACCGTTTGTGTAGATTTTAACCGTTCCTGTTCTCTTTTTAATCTCCCTGTTTTAAAACTAGGAGACACTGTTCTCCCCTTTATGGCAAAAGTGAAATATCTCGGGCTTATTTTTGATGAGAAGCTCACATGGTTGCCACACTTAAGGGATCTAAAAGTCCGCTGTTTCAAGGCTTTAAACGTCCTTAAATGCGTCAGTCATAGATCCTGGGGCACTGACAGGGCACGTCTGCTCCAACTTTATAAGGCCTTTGTGCGACCTCGACTGGAATACGGATGTCAAGCTTATGGCTCTGCAAGACCTTCCTACCTCAAAATGTTGGATGTGATTCACCATGAGGGTATTAGGCTATAAACGGGGGCTTATCGCACGAGTCCAGCTGCTAGTCTGTGTGTCGAGGTGGGAGAGCCTCCGCTGTCCATTCGGCGTCTTCTCCTCGTGGTACGGCACGCGTACAGGGCCACTCCTCTTTCATTGGCGTCCAACACTTTTTCCCAGCCGGCACTGGCACGTCTCTTCCGCCACCGTCCGGCGGCAACAAAGCCGTTTGGCATCCGTGCAAAGGAGAGTCTCGAGTCAGTACACCTGGAGGGCATTAAGGTACTCCACCAGGGGTGGAGTAAGGGATCTCCCTGGCGACTACAAAGGCCAAGATTACTTCTTGATCTGGCTGCTTACAGGAAGTATTGTACCCCGGACCACATTTTTAAAATTAAACTTACTGAGATTTTAGAACGCCATTCCGATTTTATTCCTGGTTACACGGATGGGTCTAAACGGGGATTTGATGGGCTGCTCTGCTGTGTTTCCCGCTTCTGTTCATCGGATAGGGCTCCCAGAGCAGTTCTCAGTTTACTATGCAGAACTGTTTGCCATTCTGCAAGCATTAGAGCATATGCGCCGACATCGTGGCACGAAATTCATCATCTGCTCCGATTCCCAAAGTGCTCTACACGCTCTTGAACAGATGTACCCAGCGGATCGGATGGTGCAAGACGTGCAGGACGCACTCCTGCTCTTGCAACAGCAGGGTAAGGATGTAATTTTCTGCTGGGTTCCAGGGCACATAGGGATTCCTGGAAATGAACTTGCAGATGCGGCTGCCAAGGAGGCTTGCTCCATCTCACCTCCTGCTCGCTGTTCCGTCCCCCTGCAGGCCATTACGTCTTTCGTGACTCGGAAGGTCATGCGTTGGTGGGAGGCTCAGTGGCTGGACGTGAGGGATAATAAGTTGCGAGCGGTGAAGGATTCTGTACGACCGTGGCTCACCTCCTTCCGACAACGACGAGCTGAGGAAGTAGCCCTTACAAGGCTTAGAATTGGACATTGTCCTTTGTCACATGGTTTTCTGTTACGTCGTGAGGAGCCACCAACATGTCAGACATGTGGGACACAGCTGTCGATACGACATATTTTAACTGAGTGTGTTTTATATGTAGGTTTGAGGGAAGATTTAAATTTACCACCAGACCTGCCCTCTATTTTAACTAATAATGAGGCGAGTGTCGCTAGAGTTTTACGTTTTTGTGTGATGTCTGGCCTTCTTCCCAAAATATTGGGATTGAAGCCTTAATGTGCTGCCCAGTGGTTTGGTCACCCATTATTTGTAAGTGGTCACTCAGCCACCGTTAATTATTTTTACCTGTTTGTACTGCTATTTTATTTTTAGTTTATCTCCCTGTTTTGATGTGCTGTGTCCAATCTTGCCATTTGAACGATACCAATTTCCTCACCATTTGGCTCTGAATTGAACTTTTGGGAACGGTCGCTGATAACCTCGCTGTTGTGCGCCCTCAAACACCAATCATCATCATCATCTGTAAACTTGGCAAAAATAATATTGCTGTTTATAATATCTGCTTTCCCTGGTTATGAGTTTACTGCACATTTTTGAAATCCTGTAGTTGTGCTCATTAAAACAGCGTATCATGTTCTCATCTTAAATAAAATATGTGGACACTCGTGTCTGTAAATGTTATGCTTTTCTCCCAAGGTGCCCCCATTGTCCTCTGTGGTGTGGGAGTGGAAAAGTAGTGACAACTTGATCTCAAGACTCCTTGCTTTCTTTTAATTTAGAAAACTGAGTTAGTGTAATGCATTCTGTTTGATTAGAACTCACTGTCTGCTGGTAAGGTGTTTAAGATAATGTTCATGTTTTCAATTGTTATACCACTTATAACGAATCTTAGTATTTTAATTTTGTAATAATGTAAATAAAATGTGTTCCCTCTGCCCCCCCCCTCCACCCCCAGCAGTAGAAATAGACACAACCAAAATGTTATTAAGGTATAATATCAGAATGCTTATTTGAGATTAATATTAAGAAATGTGGGAAGATACTTCTTGTAGTGCTGGGTGAAAAAACACTTGACACAGTAATGCCACCACTGTAGTGGGTTCTAACAAGCCTAGATTTGGTACTTCTGGAGATCTAGTAGATACAACACACACACACACACACACACACACACACACATTAGATCACTTTATTAACACTTAAACAGCCTAAAATACTTAACTTGGAGACAATCCATACCCTCAGGAATGTCTGTCTACTTGTCACTGATGCTGAACCCTGTAACTCAGTGGTTCCCAGCAGGTGGCCCGCGGACCCCCAGGGGTCTGCGAGCTATGCCAGAAGGATCCACAATATGCTATTAGAATAAAAAAAAAATGTATTAAATATATTTCTTATGATAACAGATTTTTTTTGTTTTGTCCACTTCCTGCATGAGCAGAGCTTTAGCAAACTCTAACTTCTGTGTCTAGCGTCTTCCTAGAGCCAACTGACACTAGCACACACTAGTGCAAAACTAGAATTAGATAGAGGCAAATAGTTCTGCTGTATGCCGTTAGACTGCACATGCTGCCTCTTTGTAGCTGACAACTGACAGTCACTTTCCACAGAAACTCGCATTTCAGATGATTGGCCATTGTTAACTTATTGCCAGCGCTTTCACAGACAGTGTTGTTTACATATTCAATATTCTGTATTAAAACTGTAGTGTTTGTAAAGCGTTGTTTTTCACGGAAGCTACTGTTCGCGTAGTTAAAAATGGACTGTTGGTTAAAAAGTGGTTCGTTAAAACAAGGAATGCCTACAGATGAAGATAATGCATCTGATGTTCAAGCAAACAAGTCAGTGACTCTCGAACCGAAGTTGTCAGTGTCCATTGAACCTAAATTGTCAGAGTCCCTTCCAAGATCAGTGTTAAGCTTACTGGAAAAATTAGAAAATATAGCTCTGATTACTTGGAAATCAGTTTTATGTTCACTGGACCTGAGCAACAGCCTAAACCTCAATGTGTAATTTGCTATGAGAGCCTTTCGAATGAATGTATGAAACCAGCAAAACTCCAGCACCATCTTGAAACAAAGCACCCAGAGTACAAAAGTAAGTCATTAGATTTTTTCAAAATTAAATTAGGAGAGTTGAAAACATCTCGTAAAACAATTACCAAACACTGTGGTGCAAATGTAAATGAAAATTCAACCCTTGTGGCTCAGCTTGTTGCTAAATGTGGGGGAAAAAACACAGTTGCTGATGAACTTATACTGCCATCAGCAATAGTACTTTGCAAGAGAATGTGAGGTGATGCAGCTGCTAAGGTAATAGGAACTATCCCGCTCTCAAATAATACTGTTCAAAGGCGAATTACTGATATGGCAGTTAACATTGAAGAAACATTTCTGGCTAGACTTTGCACGAGTGACATGTACGCTCTACAATTGGATGAAAGCACACATATAAAAAAAAAAGCTATAATGTTGGTTTTCGCACGAGTCTTATGAGAGGACCAAGTGTTCGAAGATTTTCTTTTTTCATGCAAACTACTGCATACAACAGCAGACAATATTTTTACTCCGTTAAATAATTATCTCAATGAACACGATGTCACCTGGGAAAAATGTGTAGGCTTGTCGACGGATGGAGCAAAGTCAATGGCTGGAGAGGGAAAAAAACACAGGATTTCTAGCTCGTATCAAAGCTGTAGCCCATGAGGTTAAATGGACTCACTGTTGTATCCGTTGTGAAGTCTTAGTAGCCAAAAGATTGCCTGAACCTTTGCAAAAGATATTTAACGAAGTAGTTCAAATCATCAACTACATTAAAACTTGACATCTGCAATCCAGGTTATTCTCTTTATTGTGTAAAGGGATCAGCAGCGAGTATGAGCAACTTCTTATTCATACGGAAGTAAGATGGCTTTCTCGAGGTAGGATCTTGTCAAGATTTTTTGAGCTTAGAGATGAGGTTCTCTTCCTTCTTGACACAAAGTACGTGGATTTTCTCACTAACTTCTCTTGGCTTTGCTCAGTTGCATACTTAGCTGATGTGTTTGAACACTTAAATGTGTTAAACTTGAGTTTGCAAGGAAGGAATGTCGACATGTTCAAAGTTGAGGAGAAGATTAGTGCTATGGTCAAAAAGTCGGATCTGGGTGTCAAGGATAGAAAACAAGTAACTAACGTTTCTACTTTAAAACAATTTGTGGAGTCATCAGAGGAGATCAGTTCAAGATAAATGTAGCCGAGCATCTACACAGCCTAGCCACCACTTTTAGAGAGTATTTCCCTGAACCTGACCCTGTACACAGATATATTCGAAATCCCTTTAGTTGTGAAGAAATAGACAAAATGTAAGGCCTCGCTGAAGAAGAGCAAGATCAACTAGTGGATCTTTCCAGCTGTGGTACGATGATAAACATTTTCATCGGTGATAAAATTACAGACTTCTGGGCATCAGCATGCAAAGACTACAAGAAACTTGGAGATAAGGCAATGAAACGGATCCTTCCATTTGCAAGCATTTTCTGTGTGAGCAAGCATTTTCTTCCATGTGTTTCATGAAAAACAGATATAGGAATCAGCTCGACATGCGGTCGGATTTCAGAGTGCAAGTTTAAAGTTTGGAACCTAATACTTCAGAAATAATGGACTCAAAGGTCAGATTGAACTCATCTCATTAAGAACTGAAAATTAAAACTGTATACTGATGGAGTACTCTGTTGTAAGTGTATTTTTCAAATAATCATACTCAGTTTAAATTTTTTAAGGAGTTTGTTATACTAAACACACAGATTTGAAGACAAAGATTTTGAGCAATAATCAAAAATTTAACAATAACAATGATGGCTAAATTGAAAAAGTTTTAAGCTCAATATTTTTTCAGTAATGAATATTTCAATGTTTTTTCTAAGTACTAAAAATAGAAAAATACTCTTAATTTGGCTCTTTTAGGTACTTGATACTGTGATATGACAAGGTACCAATCATGCACGATGAGGGGGTCCTCGAGAAAATTTTGTTGGAACCCCCTGCTGTAACTTACCACTTGATACTTCACTTCTTTCAATGTACAATTGAGTATTAACTAAGTTGCTTGATCTGAAATAAGACAATGCTGTCATCTTAGGCGAGGATTAGTATCAGGCTGAGTGGCACCACACTCAGATGTAAGTACGCTTGCAGCAGCAGCGGATGGAACATCTTGAGGGCATGTCTATGCCGATGTCTCATTCATCATAGCATCTGGCAGCAGCTGTTCTTAGTTGTGGTTCCGTTGTGAGGTACCAACTTCAGTATGGGACAACATCACACTTATTATCATATTTTAGGATAAAACCTTCAATGCTGTTGGATGTGCTGTACCATTTGCAGTAAACAAGCCTCTCCTCTGCCTCAAGCCGGATGTTTACATAAGCTCACTGTGTAGCAGTTGAAACTATTCCTTAACACATTATCTATGGATGTACATGCTGTAGTTCGCTAAGGAAATTGCACTGATATGGCAGATAAGCCTATCCTAGAACAAGAATTGTTTTTAGATAATCTACAGCAGGCTGTTCCAATCCTGGGGAGCTCTCATCATCTTGCCCACGGACAGGCACTGCTAGTGTAGGCTAACCACCAGGTACATCCCTCTCTCTCTCTCTCTCTCTCTCTCTCTCTCTCTCTCTCTCTCTCTCTCTCTCTCTCTCTCTCTCTGTCATTTTCCTCAAAGCAGTCTTGACCTCTTTGACTGCAATTTCTCTTACAGGCCCTTCAACAGCATGGCCAGTGGGTATTGGTGGATGGGGGAACTCTTCTGTTGATGTTCTTGAAGTAGCTGCGCCATCATTCTCTGGCCTTCTTCCAGTCAAGTAGCTGATTACCCTTCTCATCTCACTCCATAGAACCGATGAACATCTTCTGAATTGTGATGTCTTGCTTTAGTCCCACTCTCCTTCATGTGTGTCAAGTTTTGCGTATAGATCAGCATAATGTGAAGATTTGGTTGCTGCTATAGCCTGTTTTGCATCTCTTTGGACTGTTCTGTATGAATTCCATTGCTCCTGTGTTTTATCTGAAACTCATGACACAATCTTTTCTTTATGTGTACCACATCTTTGACGGTGTCATTCCAAAGCCACGCATCTGTATAGGTCCTCCGTCGTCCTGGTTGTGTTGTCCCAAGAATTGCATGTGCAATTTCTTGAGCAGACTCTTTCACTTTCTCCCAGCTTTCTTCAACTGTGGTAATTGGTGGCAAAGTAATTTGGGCTATGATGTCGGCTTCCTTATCCTTGAATTTCCACCATTTGATTCTTGCAGGTCCTGTGCGACTGGCGTGCTTGTATTTGGCAACTTGATTCGTAGCTTACAGATCAATGGATGGTGTTGCATCGCAACTGTTTCATAGGGGATGACTTTTGCATCAAGCACATCTTTGAGATCACGGCACCTCATGAGAATGTAGTTGACCTGTGTGGTGTTAGTGCCACTGTAATACGTGATTAGATGTGTCACGCTTTTTGAAGCATGTGTTCGCAATTGCCAGGTTATGAGCTTCTGAGAAATCGAGGATACGCTGACCGTTGTCATTCTTTTCTCTGAATCCATACCCACCGTGAGCAGTATGTTCTTCCTTTCTGCACCCTATGTGCCCATTCAGATCACCAGCTATGATGATGTAATCTTCTGGGAGCACTTCAGCAGTCTTTGCATCAAGGATCCTCCAAAAGGCATCCTTGATGGAAGTTGCTTGGCCAGTTTTTGGAGTGTAGGCACTGAAAATGTGGATTTTTCTGCCATCTGTGATGTACACAATCTTCATCAGGCGATCATCATATCTTTGCACTTCAGAGATATTACCATCAAACTTGGATGACACTACAATGCCAATGCCACTAGTGGTTCCGCGTGTGCCCTTATACATCAGCTTGTAACTGCATCCAGTGTCATACAATTTGTTTCCACTCCACCATGTTTCTTGCACTGCACAGATGTCTATGCATCGGGTTTCAAGGGCTTTAGGTAGTCCGTTGCACTGTCCAGTCATGGTGCCGACGTTGAGTGCTGCAAGACGGGATGTGAGGGCTAGTTTGTTTAGCCGTCGCCGCCCGTGCGACGGTAAACCTTGCATATTTTTCACACTGACTGGGCCATGCCAATACGCGTCACCTACGGGGGATGCCCGAGCCTTTGTACCGGATCCAGAAGACAATGTTTCCATAAACATGTGACAGAATTTTTATGGTCAGCTCATCACATAGCCTGTCACCAAGAATTTTAGAGCTACTGCCAGCAGGAGGAAAGGCTGCTCCCGACATGGAGAACAGATGCCTGATGCAGCCACTCCTAACATGGAGTACAGATGCTGCTGAAGTTGGTACTTCGACCTTCTTCGCTGTTGGGTTTCCAGGCCTCGTCCGCCATTGAAGGTATTGACTAACTTCAAGAGAAATAGAAAGAGAAAAAATTCTGACAGTCGAAGAATGAACTATCGGAAGCACTAGAGCAAGGGCCAAGAAAGACAGAAATGAAAAACTCCCTAGGCCTCGGATGCCCTAATACCGTCAGGGTCAGAATTAGCAAGAGTTGACAGAGGGGGGACTGGCAGGAAAAAAAAAAAACAGGAGGGGCCAGACACAAGTAAGTGGAAGCAATGCCAGGCCCAGCTTGAGGTTCTGTGCTTGCCATGCCTGAGTAAAATTAATACATGGTAGTAATATTTATTTATGCTTGTTTAACTAAGGTTATACTATAACTTTTATCAATACACAGTACTTGAGTTTGGCATCTTTAATGTTTATATGCCTAACATTAATCATGCTCTTTTCATAATTAACTACTGAAATCAGATTTTGGAATAGTGAGGAAAACGAAGTCGCTGTGATATATTTATTTATTTAACCTGATATGCTTAGGGCCCTCAGGCCATCTTATATCAGACCAGGGTTTCACACATACAGTGTATATTACATCACAGTTACCTCAGAAAATAACAATTTCAATATGGCAACTAGTATTAAAGTGATGGGACAGTATGTAGTGGTGGTGTCAGTCAATTATACTGTCAGTGAACCAACAGTGTTAATACTGGCTGGCATTACTTATATTACTGCAGCTGCAGCCAGTAATAGCAGCAGCAACAGCTGTGGTGGTGGTGGTGGTGCTAGTGTAAAAATAATGATAGAGACAAATAAAAGAATAATTTGTAGGGCTGTAAAATAATTTCTTTCTGATATGGCGAGTTCTGGGAAAAGAAAATTTAAAGAGATTACATCAGCTAAGAATCCAGGAAAATGAGGAAGACCTGGTTGAAATGAGGGATATACTATGGTAACAAGTGTATACAGGGACAATTGTAATCGTATTGTTGCTTTAGTACAAATGTTATTACCTGTATTCTGAAGTTGGAGTTCTCTAGTATAATACGGAGGGTGTTCCAGAGTTGAGGTCCTGCTGCTGAGGAGGCCTTCAAGAAGGTCGCTGAATGATGGAGTGGGATGGAAAGGATTTTACTGTGATTGGAATGAGTGTTCCTGCCATGTTGTTCAGATAATAGCATTAAGATCGTGGAGATCTGTAAGGGACAGTGTACATTGATAACACAGTATAGAAGACAGATGGTATGGAAATCTCTGTGCTTGTCTTCGTGCAGCCAAGATAACTGTGCATATGATGGTGAAATGTGATCAAGGAGTCGAATGTCATAGATATAATGAACACAGACTTTCATGAGCAGTTCCAGGTGCTGTGAGTTTTCCTGAGAAAGGCGTTGCAGGATCACATCACTGTAATCAGTAGTTGGTAGTATAAATGTTTGTAAAAGTTTCTTTTTCTGAAGAGCGAAGAACTTTTTATATTTTTGCAGGGTACGGAGAGATGCTGATGTCTTCTTGTACATTACAGTTACGCATTCAGTCCAGTTTAGATTTTCTTAACATGTTGGGTTTTTTTAGGATACATAAGAAACTGAGACCTTTTAAATGGGCTAAAAAGTGTTTTGGGTGAAGAAAATATGAAGAAAGTTACACAGGTATCAATGGATGGCCCAGACTTCAACTTGAAGGTACTAGGAGAGTTAACAAGTGAGTTAGAACAATCTCAGGGTACAGTGCTTTTAGAAATTGGTACCTGTGGATTACATACACTACATAATGCCTTTAAACACTCGGTTTAAGTTCTGACATGGGCTCTTGCGACATCAGCTATTTTGCACCCTCAAGCAGCAACAATAACAACAACAACCACCACCACCACCACCACCTCATTTAAACACTGGCTGGAATATAGTACAGTAGTTTTTATGAGTGTTATACTAGTTATTCGAGGACAAGCCAGCAAGAAAAGTTGATTATATTAACTCTGTATATTCCAGTGCTTTCCTGCTTAAGTTTTGCTCAGAGAGGGGCTGGAAAATTTAAATGTAGCTGAGCGAGTTATTTCTTTCTTCCCAAATTTATCCATATTTGTTAACAGATGTTAAGAATTGTGAAGTGTCAGAGACCATTCACAGTTTCAAAGTAGTTTCAGAGCATATCCAAGATAAATTACTTGATGCAAAATTGGCATTTTTTATGAGTTAAAGAAGGTTAAAGGCATCACAGATTTACACATGCAGCTGTTCCAAAATGACTGTTGAACCTGTATGAAGGTACTATTACAGAAGTTAATGGAGAAGTCACCATTAAAATTTCATTTGATGAAGCCAATTTCATTTTTAGATCCAAATGTGGTAGGTAGCAATCAAATCAGTAGAAGCAACCACTCATTTACATTTATATCTTCCTCTTCTGGTTGAGAAAGAATGGCTTTCTACAATGACAACTGATAATGTTAAACATCAATTTAAGGAGTGTAGTTCACTACCTAGAGAAAAAGTAGAAAGTTCTTGTAGAAATGAAAGCAAAGTAGATTGGACCATTGCTGGATCAAAGCTCATTTGTGGGAAGAGGAATTTCACGATGTAAGATCTTTGGTGAGATGGGAATGCGTCATTGGAACGGGGGTTTTCTGTTAATTTGTAAGGCGTCATAGAACATCAAAACGAAAAAAATTGTGATTCATCAATGGCAGGTTTTTGATGCTATTATTTCTTCAGGAGGGATAGCAAATGCTGAAATAATGAAAATGCTCATTCTCCTTATATGGAATCACTGGAAAAGGATAAAAATGAGAACAGAAGGAAAAGGCAGAGCATTAGGAGAGAGCCCTTGAAGAATTTCAACTTCTTACAATAAAAAGTTAAAATTGCTAGCAGAAACTGAAAGTAGGGAAGTGGCACTTACTGAAGAAAAAAATAAACATTAATAGTGTCACATAAAACTTTCTTCCTTATAGTTTTGTATGTTTGAGACTTCTACAGATTTATTTTTGTAATTTTAAAATAGTGCTCAAGTTTTTTCTTTAAATCAGCTGATGGAGAAGATTACATTCTGAGGAGTTACATATGTGTTAATGTGACTAGTGTATCGTTCTCTTGAATATTCATTCCCGCAACAGTACAATATAAGGCAATACACTTCCTGAATCATCAAATGGGAGATTCCCTGTTTCAAATACTTGTTCACAGGAAGTCTTTCAAAAAGTGTGTGACTTTTGGATTTGCATTTAATTGTAAGTATTCTGCCAGTATTTTTTTATTTAAGTGGTAGGCCATTAGTTAAAATTTATATGTATATCATTACTTGACTTTGCACACAATGAATAAATGTGTTATTTTCAATTTTTTCACAAGTTGTGATGGTCAGATGAGTTAATTTAATCTTATGTTAGGAACTGATTTCAAAATTGCGCATTTCATATTTGAAATATTTCTTGTCTAATGTGTTGTGCTTTTTTCAGTGTATTGCAGTTCACTTTGCCATTTGGTGGTATGTTGAAATTTTGCATTAAGCATGATATGTTAAACCAGCACTTTAAAAAAGGCAGTAAAAATACTGAATATTTAAAGCATGCTCAACATTCAGTTTCCACCCATAAAAGACTATCTGGGAAAAATATAGTTAAATTCTGGAAAAGTCCTGGAGAAATCATGGAAATTTAATCAGCCAGTAGAATGAAAAGCCTGATGCAGAATGAAGCCCATAGCAATATCCTTGCCAATGTCATTCTCAAACATGCCACTACCACTGCATTGCAGAGATACAAAGCACTTGCTTGGCTACTGAGAGCAGGAAACTAAGTGGAGTGGACCACTATAAGTAGAAATTTTGCATGGACAACAGTTGCCAAGATGTTTGTAAATGGCTGATATTTCAACAAAAAATTTTTTTGGACAGTAGTTCACCCTGGGTCTTACTTTTCTACGACAGTGGATGTGCATTTTTGTGTAAGAAAGACAAATGTTTGAGGCTACAATGGATATTTTACTGTAAGCTGCAAATTAACATACATCTAGATGAGTGAAGGCAACTCTGTCGCCAAAACAGCCCTTAAAATAATATAAGCAACTTTTGAAGCCGATATGACTATTCTTTAGGTTCTGATTTTGTTTCTTGAAATGTTCTTTCACTCTGGATAAAGTAATTTGTTGTCACATTCACTTTCATTTTACAATTTTTTCTGCAGTATAGACCAACTGGGGAAGAAAACCTTAAATAATGTTACTGCATGCAGTGTTGAAGATTATCCGTGTACAATATTTGCGTAGACATTAGGACACATGAAAAATATTAAATTAAATCGGCCATATCGTCAGACAGGTATAGCAATTTTAGTGTGGACAGTTATAATCTTATTGCACTTCAAGGCCAACATGGTAGTCGGTACGACTTGGTAGGATCATTATATCCCATTTCAGTTAAGCCTCCTGAAAACACAGGGATCACACTGCTGATGCATGACCTGCAAGCTCCCCACACTTCCCAAGGATTAGATGCCCATTGTCCTGAGGCATCAAGACTGCCAGCAATGGCCATCATGCCAGATGGCCTTTGCTGCAGCTGGGTGATGCCCATGTGAAGAGCCCTTGATTGTTGTACATGGAATCAGGGCACATGAAACATTAAATTATATCAAAGCAATGGCTGTTCTGATCTGGCCGTCTCGTCAGACAGGAATAGAAATTCCAGTGCGTATAGTTGTAACCTTATTGCTGTCGCTACTCGGGCTACTCCATGAGAAGAGGAACAAGCCGGATGTCAAGTAGCAAAACCATTTATACAGTAGTATGTACTTGAACCAATGGAGATACTTATACTATGACAAAGCCATTAATTTTTGAGGAACATGTTGAAGATAAATTTGGAGAAATTGTCGTTCAGCAAAATGCACAATTGATTAAATCCTTTGTCGGCAGTTGCAACTTGGCATGTACTTACTGGTGATGTCATTTCAGTTACTTGATGTGGGCTGTGAAAGCCAAAAACCTTTTGGTTTTGCCTTTTGGTGTATATGGGTTGGTTAAGACACCCACTGACCAATTCTGTAGTGTGTTAGCTTCCCTAAATGCTGCTCTGTGCATCCATGATATTCTCAGACTTCTGTATTGGCTCATTCTAATGCTAGGTAGGTATCCCAATTATCATGATGGCTGGTAACAGAATGGGCCTAAAATTCTGTAAATTCTCTTGTGAACCCTTTCTGTTCATCCATTTGCTAGTAGATGGAGATTACTTGTTCTTAACTTGTGAAAGCGAAGCAAATGACACAACTGCTTCATTAGATCTGATGTGAAATTTGCACCTTGGTCTTTTGTTACAGTATCCAGCACTCTGAACATGATCCAATTATTTACTGTGACTTGCTCTACTGTGTTAGCTTTTTGATCTGGGACTGCCATTATTTCAACGTATCAGGAAAAGTGATCTACTATTTTTAATATGTACTTATTCCCTGCAGAAATTCTATTACATGGTTCTAAGACATCCAGTATTATCATTTCAAATGATTTGTTCACTTCTGGCAATCTTTGCAATGAAACTTTTTGGTTGGTGGCTAGTATCAGTCCTTGAATACCTCTATCGGTTCTCCCTTGTATTCCAGTCTCGTATTGTTCGTGGAAAGAAAGATTGTCGGTATGCCTCTGTGTGGGCTCCAATCTCTCTGATTTTATCCTCATGGTCTCTTCGAGAGATAAACGTAGGAGGGAGCAATATACTGCTTGACTCCTTGGTGAAGGTATGTTCTCGAAACTTCAACAAAAGCCCGTACCGAGCTGCTGAGCATCTCTCTTGCAGAGTCTTCCACTGGAGTTTATCGATCATCGCCGTAAAACTTTCGCAATTACTAAATGATCCTGTAACGAAGCGTGCTGCTCTCCATTGGATCTTCTCTATCTCTTCTATCAACCCTATGTGGTACGGATCCCACACCAGTGAGCAGTATTCAAGCAGTGGGCGAACAAGTGTACTGTAACCTACTTGCTTTGTTTTTGGACTGCATTTCCTTAAGATTCTTCCAATGAATCTCAGTCTGCTATATGCTTTACTGACGATTAGTTTTATATGATCATTCCATTTTAAATCACTCCTAATGCCTACTCCCAGATAATTTATGGAATTAACTGCTTCCAGTTGCTGACCTGCTATATTGTAGCTAAATGATAAAGGATCTTTCTTTCTGTGGATTCACAGCACATTACACTTGTCTACATTGAGATTCAATTGCCATTCCCTGCACCATGCATCAATTCGTTGCAGATCCTCCTGCATTTCAGTACAATTTTCCACTGTTACAACCTCTCGACATACTTCAGCATCATCCATAAAAAGCCTCAGTGAACTTCCAATGTTATCCACTAGGTCATTTATATATATTGTGAATAGCAACGGCCCTATGACACTCTCCCGTGGCACACCTGAAATCGCTCTTACTTCAAAGGACTTCTCTCCATTGAGAATGACATGCTGCGTTCTGTTATCTAGGAACTCTTCAATCCAATCACACAATTGGTCTGATAATCCATATGCTCTTACTTTGTTCATTAAACGACTGTGGGGAACTGTATCAAACGCCTTGCAGAAGTCAAGAAACACGGCATCCACCTGGGAACCCGTGTCTACGGCCCTCTGAGTCTCATGGACGAATAGCACGAGCTGGGTTTCACATGATTGTCTTTTTCTAAACCAATGCTGATTCCTACAGAGTAGATTTCTAGTCTCCAGAAAAGTCATTATACTCGAACATAATGCGTGTTCCAAAATTTTACAACTGATCGACGTTAGAGATATATAGGTCTATAGTTCTGCACATCTGTTCAATGTCCCTTCTTGAAAACGTGGATGACCTGTGCCTTGTGTGCAAAGTTTACAAATTTTTGTACACTTTCACCTCATGTTTCCTAGTTTTCCACCAGCATTTTTTGGCAACTCTCCTATCCGTATTTCTACAACTGCGATGACCTGCTAACATGTGGTCATGCACTTGTTAGGAAACTTCATCCTTGAGCATTGCTGAAACTACCATGCATGGTCTGCACTTTGTTGATCTGCTGAAAAAGTTATCAGTTGTCACGAATTGTTGGTGCAGTTTGAAAGCCTGGCACTCTACGTCACTTGCCTGTGCCTTCTGATGTTCAGCTACACTTTCACCTATTGTTTGCAGTACTATGATTTTTCTGTTCAATGCGTCTGCATTTGTACGCTTCTTCCTTGGTTTATGAACTACTTCATAATTAAATTCTCTCAGTTTGAGTGCCCATCTCATCAGTCTACTAGAAGGATCATGTAATCCTAACAGCCATTTTAGTGATGCATGGTATGTTACTACTTTGACTTTTTGGCCATACACATGACAGGAAAGGTATGTAATTTCATAAATCATTGCTAGCATGGCCTTTTCTGTTACAGAATAATTCCATTCTGCCTTGGTGAGTTGTCTTGATGCATAAGCCGGATGGTGTTTTTTACTATCTAAACTTTACTGAGAATGCACCTGTCTGCATTATTACTAGTGCCACAAGGAAGGATGAATTCTTTTTTGAAATCTGAGAATACCAGTACTGGATGTGATGTCAATATTTTTGTCAAACAGCATCTGAGGCATTGAAAATCTGTTGTCAATTTGAATTTTATGCCTTTTCACAGAAAAATCTTTAATGTATTTCCTATAATAATTGCATTGCCCAAGAAATGACTGGAGTTTTTGTGGTGTTGTGAAGTCACTGACAGCTGAAATTAGTTGGGGATCAGTTTTACACCTTTTGCACTAATTACAAGGCCAAGGTATTTAACTTTTGTTTAAGCAAAATGACATTTATCCACACTAAACATTAGATATGCTGTCTGTAGTCTGTTAAATACTTCTTCCAAACACTACACATGTTCTTCCATATCTCTCAAAAATATACTGATCTCATCTAAGTACACCTTACTTTGTTTGGTTTCAGTACACAAATTACACCATTCAGTAGTCTTGGCCAGTAGATTTTTAAGTCCAAATTGCATTCTGCAATACTGATAATGAAGCAATTGTGTCTTGAAGGCAGTTTCTGGCCTATCTTCTGGAACTCCTTCTAGTTGGTGATACCCATTTTTTAGATCCATCGTTCAAACATTACTGCACTGACCTACATTGCCCTATGTCTCCATAATATTGGCGATAGGAAATGTATCGGTAACAGTTTTGGCCTTCTAGTATCCAGTAATTTCTTGGGAATAATGACAACATTTGCACTCTATTGACTGTCACTTCATTCTACTATTCCTTCTGCCAGTTGCTGGTCAGTAAATTCCTCCATCAATAGTTGTAGACACTTGGGTACAAGGTATGGCTTTCTGTAGACTGGAGCATTGTTACCTGTGGTTATATGATGTGCGACAGGCTCGCTGGTAATGGACCATTTCTGTTAACCAAATCTAAAAATTGTAGTAACAAAGCTTCCAACCCTTGTTAGTCAATTCCTTGTATGGTATTTATATTCTTTCATAATGCAGATGCACTAATGATTTGTGTGCGGCTCTGGTCGTCACGTGACCTGTCAATGTCTTCTTCATCCAGAACATCTAAATTGTCAATCATCAAGACTTTTGGCAAACTGGCCTCAGCCACGGCAAAATTATCTTGTCTAGCATGAACCATAAACTACCTGTTTACATTACTATTGCATGCCACACTTATGTGCACAAAACAATGCATTTTCTCTAACTCTTCATTATTTTTAGTGGTTCTATCACACACACACCACTTCTTGTGGTATATCAGCAGCTACAGGTATCCAAATCAGCTTTTCTGTAACTGGTGGTACATTATCGTGGGAATCAGTCTTTAGTGTCAGTGTTCACAGTTCGTTTGGCAACACCTACACGACTGAGCGCCTTGCAACATTGTCCCGCTTGCAGTTGTTCCCAGTGGAAACAAAGTTCCACTAAGTTCAATTGTAGTCCACAGAAGATCAAATTTGATTGATGTTTTTCAAGGAAGTGTAGTCCGGAATTTGTGGAGTAACCTTCTCCAACATTTGGCAATACTTCCATGTATTCTTAGCTTCAGTGCTAAAGTCAGGTAGTGTTGTCCCGAGTGACTTCATGTCATTGTCACCTACTCCACATAACCTGTATCATGTAGACCTAAGCCTCTTCCTGTCTAAGAGTTTCAGACTAATGACTGACATGGTTGCAATTGTGTCTATTAAAGACTTAAGTTCCTTGACTGATAGTATGCGTAACAACCAGCAATCCACCTCTGCATTTGTCTGTGCAGTGTTCCATTCTACAGGGAATGCCTTCTGATGGGCAATGCTTTCCCATCTGTGTTTAATGGACAATTTTTCTGGTGATGTTTCCCTTGTTTCTTATTCCTACACTCTTGTGCCTTGTGACTGACTCAGTTACACTCGTAACAGTCTGGTTGGCAACATTGCTTATGCAGATGACCCTTACGACCGTATCTGTGGCACTTTACTTCAGAGCAGAGACCCAAAGGTCATTATGCTGACGATCCTAATATTTTCAGCCAGGTCACATTGACCCTCAATCCTGACTCTGTGAGACATGTTGGCAGTGATACCCCTTAAGAAAATATCGAGAGCCCTATTTCCAGGTTCACGCAAGGTAACAGCATCAGCTTCTGTTCTGTGTGCCAGTTTGTGTGTTTCTGCATAATTCTTCTGGATTCTACCAGAAAAAGATTCCGCTGACTCATTAACCTTCTGCACTACATATGCATTTCCTTCTAAAAAATCTCTCGCTCTCTTGCTTCTGGTAGTGCTGGTGCAAATCACCAGCCACCTCCTGGAGTATTCATGTCTTGATAAGTACCTCATGGTACATTACATATGTTTTAGTTGACCTATTAACCATTGTTGTTGTTGTGGTCTTCAGTCCTGAGACTGGTTTGATGCAGCTCTCCATGCTAATCTATCCTGTGCAAGCTCCTTCATCTCCCAGTACCTACTACAGCGTACATCCTTTTCAATCTGCTTAGTGTATTCATCTCTTGGTCTCCCTCTACGATTTTTACCCTCCACGCTGCCCTCCAATGCTAAATTTGTGATCCCTTAATGCCTCAGGACATGTCCTACCAACCGATCCCTTCTTCTAATCAAGTTGTGCCACAAACTTCTCTTCTCCCCAATCCTATTCAATACCTCCTCATTAGTTGCATGATCTACCCACCTAATCTTCAACATTCTTCTGTAGCACCACATTTCAAAGGCCTCTATTCTCTTCTTGTCCAAACTATTTATCGTCCATGTTTCGCTCCCATACATGGCTACACTCCATACAAATACTTTCAGAAATGACTTCCTGACATTTAAATCTATACTCGATGTTAACAAATTTCTCTTCTTCAGAAACGCTTTCCTTGCCATTGCCAGTCTACATTTTATATCCTCTCTACTTTGACCATCATCAGTTATTTTGCTCCCCAAATAGCAAAACTCCTTTACTACTTTAAGTGTCTCATTTCCTAATCTAATTCCCTCAGCATCACCCGACTTAATTTGACTTCATTCCATTATCCTCGTTTTGCTTTTGTTGATGTTCATCTTATATCCTCCTTTCAAGACACTGTCCATTCCATTCAACTGCTCTTCCGAGTCCTTTGCTGTCTCTGACAGAATTACAATGTCATCGGCGAATCTCAAAGTTTTTATTTCTTCTCCATGGATTTTAATACCTACTCTGAATTTTTCTTTTGTTTCCTTTACTGCTTGCTCAATATACAGATTGAATAACATCGGGGACAGGCTATAACCCTGTCTCACTCCCTTCCCAACCACTGCTTCCCTTTCGTGCCCCTCGACTCTTATAACTGCCATCTGGTTTCTGTACAAATTGTAAATAGCCTTTCGCTCCCCCTGTATTTTACCCCTGCCACCTTTAGAATTTGAAAGAGAGTATTCCAATCAACATTGTGAAAAACTTTCTCTATGTCTACAAATCACTAGAAACGTAGGTTTGCCTTTTCTTAATCTTTCTTCTAAGATAAGTCATAAGGTCAGTATTGCCTCATGTGTTCCAACATTTCTGCGGAATTCAAACTGATCTTCCCTGAGGTCGGCTTCTAGCAGTCTTTGCATTCGTCTGTAAAGAATTCGCGTTAGTATTGTGCAGCTGTGACTTATTAAACTGATAGTTTGGTAATTTTCACATCTGTCAACACCTGCTTTCTTTGGGATTGGAATTATTATATTCTTCTTGAAGTCTGAGGGTATTTCGCCTGTCTCGTACATCTTGCTCACCAGATGGTAGAGTTTTGTCAGAACTGGCTCTCCCAAGGCCGCCAGTAGTTCTAATGGAATGTTGTCTACTCCCGGGGCCTTGTTTTGACTCAGGTCTTTCAGTGCTCTGTCAAACTCTTCACGCAGTATCGTATCTCCCATTTCATCTTCATCTACATCCTCTTCCATTTCCATAATATTGTCCTCAAGTACATCGCCCTTGTATAGATGCTCTATATACTCCTTCCACCTTTCTGCTTTCCCCTCTTTGCTTAGAACTGGGTTTCCATCTGAGCTCTTGATATTCATACAAGTGGCTCTCTTTTCTCCAAAGGTCTCTTTAATTTTCCTGGAGGCTGTATCTATCTTACCCCTAGAGAGATAATCCTCTACATCCTTACATTTGTCCTCTAGCCATGCCTGCTTAGCCATTTTGCACTTCCTGTTGATCTCATTTTTGAGATGTTTGTATTCCTTTTTGCCTGCTTCATTTACTGCATTTTTATATTTTCTCCTTTCATCAATTAAATTCAATATTTCTTCTGTTACCCAAGGATTTCTACTAGCCCTCGTCTTTTTACCTACATGATCCTCTGCTGCCTTCACTACTTCATCCCTCAGAGCTACCCATTCTTCTTCTACTGTATTTCTTTCCCCCATTCCTGTCAATTGTTCCCTTATGCTCTCCCTGAAACTCTGTACAACCTCTGGTTTAGTCAGTTTATCCAGGTCCCATCTCCTTAAATTCCCACCTTTTTGCAATTTCTTCAGTTTTAATCTACAGTTCATAACCAATAGATTGTGGTCAGAGTCCACATCTGCCCCTGGAAATGCCCTACAATTTAAAACCTGGTTCCTAAATCTCTGTATTGCCATTATATAATCTATCTGATATACCTTTTAGTATCTCCAGGATTCTTCCATGTATACAACTCTCTTTTATGATTCTTGAACCAAGTGTTAGCTATGATTAAGTTATGCTCTGTGCAAAATTCTACCAGATGGCTTCCTCTTTCATTTCTTAGCCCCAATCCATATTCACCTAGTACTGTATGTTTCCTTCTCTCCCTTTTCCTACTGTCGAACTATTAACCATAAGTTATCTATAAACAAACATGATTCATTCATCCAACTGCACAGTTCGGCTGTAAGTAATACATATTTAAGGAATACAGTGACATTCTCTGTTGTTTTTTTTTTCTGAAAAAAGGCCTTATTAAATTCTTTGCTGGTGGATCAGGACTCTGACTGTAACTACGTTACCACAGCTTGTAAGGTTTCACTATGGTTATGCAGGTTCTTATTTTCCTGCTCATTAGTTTTTACTCGTGCTATTAAAGCGGTGGCAGTTTCACCTGTAGTAGCAATGCATGTTTCCACTATTTTGCAGACTTCACTACTATTGTCACTAAAAAAGAAAGATATAGGAAACTACACACAACAATATAAGAAATTACTCCCTACATGAGGTCATAGACCAGTTTGACTCTGAACAGTCCTGCACCAAGTGCCCAAACCTTGTGCAAATGTGACCCATAGCTGGTACTGACTTAGTGTGTGGCAACTCATGTCATGATAAATTACCAAATCTGCATCTCACTGGTGTTAAACACATTTCCCTGTTACTTGCTCTGAACATTGACAAGTCTGCAGGTTCCCACAGTTTAACAAATGGTACACTGGGAGTAGAATTAATGTCCCTGCAATTTGCCATGGTGACAAACAATAAAACCATCAGAAAGGTCAACAGAAAAATTCTCCCTCACTCCATTGTGTTGCATCAGGGTGATTATGCAGGTTCTCAGTTTCCTGCTCATCCAGACAGTCATGACAATGATGCTGTAGAAATGGTTCTGTTACGGTGGCAGCAGCCAGCATATACATTTCTGACGCCAGTTTGTAAGGGCCTGGCTTGGGGCCATTACTACTGTCAGGATGATGAAGAATGGAGTGGTGGGGCAGACCTGTCAGTGCACAACTTCAGTATGTGCTGAAGCTGTATCAGCAGTCTTTGGAGGACTTCGCTCCAGCTGTGACCATTGATGTAAACATGGTGTTGAGTGAGTAGCAGGTCTCACTGGTGGCCGACACAGCCCATACAGCAGGCATTGCTGCCCAGGTCAAAGACTGTAATTTCCAGAGTGCTCTTGTGGACATGGAAGGGATGTGCTCAGGTAACCTCTCAGTAGCACTGTATGGTGTGGAGATGGACAACAGCATAGTCCTTTCCACTAAGGGAGGTTTGGGATGTCACTGACTGCTTACAGGTACTAGTCAAGGGCATCAGCAGCTAGTGTCCCTCCTGATTATTGTGACAGGTGTATAGTGCATCAAGCACCATCAGTTCAGCTGAGCAAGTTATAGGTAGAAGTCTTCAACTCTTCTCTTCAGTAGTTGTGAGGTCAGCAGCTCACATCAGTCGAGTAAAACAGACCAGATAGGTAGCTGTTTCGAAGGCAGAAGTCATCTTGGCAATCGGTAGCAGCACTTCGCAGGTTTGGCTTTGTAGCTGGTGTACTGCAATGTCATTCATGGGAAGGCTCATAAGCCTATTTTGTACTGCTTGTCTGAGGCAATGATGTTATGCCTACTCGATGATGGCTGAATGCATCATACTTTTCTAGACAAATCAGCAGTCTTCACTACCCCTCTGTTGCACAAGAATGGCTTTCAGGGCGTCAGCTTGTTGTATTTCTATTATAGCACCAGGCTGATAGATGTTCTTGTGAAACTTTTACGCTCTGTTGTGAAATCAAGCTCTGGTGTTAAAATTATGTTATGTCTTCTCCTTGCTGAGGTCTTGTTCCTGTGTTTATTATACAGGCCTCTCATTCTCAGGGTGTGGCAATACATTTTGGGTTTGCTTTACTATTCGCATTGTTAGCTTTCTGCCTGTTTGTTGTTCTGATTGTGACATGATACATTGACCAGTCTTGCCTTGGCTTGGAGTTGGCTGGAGAGGACTTTGAGAAAATTTTACATTTGCCCATAATACAGTTCTGCTGTCTAAAAGTGATATCCATCTCCGCATCATAAACTAATTTATTTCGTAATCAAATCTTGAGGACAAATTCAGAGAATATCAAACAGCAGCAGAAGGAGTTTGCTAGTTTAGACCTAGCTGTATTTCCTATGACAGGTGTACTTTAAATATATAGTTTGAAAAAAAAGTTCTTCCTGTAGATCAATAATTTTGTAATTTTTTGAGTCTCTTCAATAATCAGAGTGTGAATGGATCTACCTCTAGTTAAAGCCAGGATTTTGGCCGCAGAAAGTGCCAGTGTGTCCCGCTTTGCAGGGTTCTCAAATGACCTCATTGCTCAAAGTCAATTTGTGAAAGTGTACTTCATCTACATCAATATTCGGCAAACCATTGTGAAGCGCAAGGCAGAGAGTACTTTCCAATGTACCAGTTATTACAGTTTTTTCCCATTCCACTCAAATGTATGAGTGTGAATTCTTAAGGCCGGTATTACACTATCATATTTCTTTGTCAAAGTTGATATGTCAAATATTTATGTCAAAGAAATTTGATGGTGTAATAGGGGACTTTGTCAAATCTTGCCTATCGTCAATTATCTATGATCAAATCTAGGGCCTTGCTATAGATTTGATAATAAAAGTCACTTGTCTTCTGTTCACTGCAATGTGAAATGTTACCACTAGGAGTGCTAGGATTGCTGCAGCATTCTACGTTTGTAAAGATGGCTGCGAAGTTTAATTCATATGTGCCGTCTACTACAAAATTAGTAGAAATGTATGAAGCTGATGAGGCACTTAACAACGTGAGGCAACCTGAGTAGAAAAATAGATTAAGAAGACTAGAGAACTACAAAAAAATTGCAGAGGTCATTAGCCATGACACTGGTCAAAATCTGTGTGCTTCACAAAAGCTTAAACTGTGTGTTATATTTTTGGCATTGGCAGCTAAGGTGATGGAAAATTTCTCTGCAAAGCAGAGTGTTGCCCAGATTGTGAAACACGTGGAATTAATATATGTTGCATCAAAAGTAGTATTCCACAGGCTTCAGATATTAGTAGTCTCCCAGCCAGAGGAAGGAACTGTGTGTCAGTGGACAGTGTTCTATTCTTATTCTGATGAACAACACTTCCTTCCATTGTTGTGATTGGCAAGGTGTTTTCCATGCCTAGATGGTCAATTTGGTTGGCTGCAGTTGCTTTTTTTACTACCTCCAACCACTCACCTTCCCACTGACACATGATCCTTATGCCCAACAATGAGATGATAACTGCCATACCAAATCACAGTGCCTCCTCTACAGTTTTCTTTAGTTGCTTTGTCAGTTCAATCATTTCTCCATGCCCCACCATGCTGAAGTAATCAGCAGAGTACTACTTCTCTGCCATAGTTGTGGACCATCTTGGACAGTTTGAATAATTTTTTCTACTGGATACATTTGTTGTTCATATGACAAAGCACAGAAAGAGTCAGAGAAGATGAGAAACTATATACTTTGATCCTGTCTCACAAGCTCCAGTACTTATTTATTTATTTATTTATTTATTGTCCTCTGAATCAATACTGAACGTGACATGCACATGGTGATGCACAAACATACATTTAATGTTGGACATTATGATAATTTGCTGGCATGAAGTAATATGCCAAAAGTTTACTCAAACATGAGTTTACACACATATTTTCTTAGAAGTTATGAACACACAAATTACGTACTCAGTTACAGTATTCCATTTACTTTTGCATGTAATTTGTTAGTTTGCCTGGGTGGTGAACTCAAAATACATTACCAGTAAAGTTAGCTGAGCAACCAAGTGTGTTCCCTGTTTAGATCCATATGTATATAATGATAAAACAATGATGATGATGCAGTCTTAAAATTGAAGAAAACCAACTTTTCTAAAAGTAGTTTTGATTTCTTACAGTCTGTCAAACTTAAAATCACTTTGGGTCTATGAAGATAACAATGTGACAATTTGTTACACGCTCTTTATCCAGATACCATAAATCCAGATCCATGAGACACTCTGAAGCGTGAATCTCGAATGGCTTGGTTGTATTTGGTTAATTCCTGATCATCCACTCACTCAAAAGTTTGGATGCCCCATAAAACTAAATGCAAATGTCTGAGGCAATGCTAATGCTTTCATAGCAAGCCTTTCAATAAGGAGGTGTCATAATACTCTGAGTGTGGTTCACCAGCCTCTGCAAACAAATGCAAAACTGTACTGGTCCAATAGGTCCCTTCTCAGTGGCCTGACCACATGGTGAGCAGCATCTAGATCCTGAGGTAGGAGACTCATGCTGATCCATAAATAACACTGTCATAATCTGGTCAAGATCTGTGTTCTATAAACTGCAGAAGTTGGGATCTGTCTGCACCTAATGTCTTTCTACTGAGACATTTAAAAATGTTCTATGAATTTGTTATTAGGTCCTTAAGGTGCATTAGCGAGGTTAGTTTTATTTCTAATATTTGGCACATATTTCTTAGAATTTGAACACTGTTTACCATTTTAAGCTCTGTTTGGTTAAAGCTCCGACATGATTAGTTGCAATTTACACATAGAGCTTTCTTTAATAAGAACCTAGAACTAATTGTGTTCGTCCATTTTCTAGCTTCCTGATGGTCTGCTGTAGTTGTTGCATTGCAAGGAATAGAAAATAGCAAAATCATCAACAAAAATGAATTTTTAACGGGTATTCCTACCAAAGATGAGCTAAGTCAGACCTGTTGATAATCCACATTGGGGGCTTCTTTTAGATGGTTGTTTTGTCTTGCAATTGAATCTGGATGGGGTGGCAGCTTACTGAGAGAAGACTGGCAACCATAATACACTGAGCAGTGTCTCCAAGGGAGGGTAAATATAATGGCAGGTCATTTGCAGGAATGATCTTCACTCATTGCATACAAAAGTCTGCCCAGTATTGACCAGGCATAAGTCCTCAAAGAGGATAAGAATCTCAATGATACTTCCTCTGGAGCATTTTGTGCATCAGTGATCCCCAGGAGGAGGAATGGTCACAGTAGTTCATTAACCGCCATGGGGCTCAGCATTTGTTTACTAGCTGCAGGCTTGACGACACTGGGTTCCTGAGCTGGGGGCTGGTAAACACAACCCATCCTCTGTTACCATAAGCTCCGGGCATGCTTCAGTGACCACCATGCAATACGGCAGCAGAAAGTAGTGTGTTTTGTTGAATGGGGGCCTTGGTTCCACCACCTGGATCATGAGGAAGGTACACAGTTCTATAAAAAAAAAAAAACCTCGACCCCAAAGTGTGCTAGTTGCTTATGAGGTCAATGGCTGTTGAGGTAAAACAGTCTCTAGTGGGCACCTGCTGCCTACCCCCCCCCCCCCCTCCCCCCAGTTGTATAAGGATAAGGCTTGCTCAGGCACACAGGGCTCTGCCTGGGTCGATGTTTGTTTCTGTAGCATCTCGTGGGATCCCTATAGAATGGTCTCATCAAACAACTACTCCTGAAATGATGGGTGTACTGTCAAGTAGTACCTACACCCGCTCATTAAAGAGATCTTGGTTGGTCAGTCCTCCCAAGAGGCAGCCTCAGAATCATAGTAACAGGGCACTAGTGTGCCATAACACTTTCATTGTAATCAAGAGAACAGGACGAACCTTTGAGAAGGTCTCCCCTTTATTCATTCACAAGGCATGGGGGGGGGGGGGGGGTATTGTTGGTCCGTAAAAAGCGTCAGATGACTTTTTAACCCTTTAACTGCTCTGGACGTGTAAACCCATGCACTTTTGTACCTGTCCCTGTGTGCTCTTAATGCGTTAACGCGCACCACCAGTCCTTCTACATGGTACTCTGAACGTGTCTATGTGTAGACACGTTCAGAGTACCAGGTAGAAGGACTGGTGGCTCAGAGCACACAGGGACAGGTACAAAAGCGCGTGCGTTAACACGTCCAGAGCAGTTAAAGGGTTAATAGTTGAAACTGCTAATTCAAACCAAGTATCTAAGCTTCTGGGATGTAAGACCTTAAGTGACTACCCAGTCAAGGCTGAGTTACTTAACGCCCATAACTTCTGTAAAGGTGTAGTTCCCTTCTCCGACATAGTGGTGATGGACCCTGCGGAGTTACATGATGAATGGAAACATATGGGCATCACAGAAGTGCAGAACTATATGAGGAGAGTCAATGGCAAACTGGAAATATCTGAACATTTATTGTAATGTTTAGTACTCCAGAATTACCTGAACATATCCTTGCAGACTACATCAGTCTTAAGGTCCACCCGTTTGTTCCTAACCCAATGCGATGCTTCAAATGTCAAAGATTCAGCCATATTGCAGTGGGATATAATGAGAGAGCTACATGTGGAAATTGTGGAGGGTCAGCTCACCAATCGTGTAATTCTTGTACACTTCCTCCAAAATGTATAAACTGCTCCAGGGATCACCCAGTATGGAGCAGAAAGTGTGGGGTTTACAACAAGGAAAGGAAAATTCAGGAGTTGAAAGTCACAAGATGCACCCTATGGTGAAGCTGAAAACGCTTTCAAAGCTAAGCAACCTCTGGTTTTTGGTACTTCTTTTGCATCGGCCCTTAATGAGCCAATCACCAAGTGTGATGCCTCCACACAAACTCAGACCACAGATTCAAGTACAAGCACACACACTTACTGGTGCACCTGTGGGGGGAAAAAAACTACACTTGAACCAGAAATCATTCGGAAGCCACTGGTGATGGGCTTAAAACGTAAGCCATGCACTGCTGCCAGCCATCAGAAGCCTAGTAAGCTGTCCCCTCAACCCAAGCAACCAACTCCTCCCATAAGTAAGGAAAAACGTTCCTCAAAAAGTAGTTCAAAGTTGAAGAAAGTGGCAGTTAAACCTTTCGTACCAGCGAGATTTCTCCTTCTCAGATGAGGACTTTACTCTTCAGGATATGGATTTCCCCTTGGAGGGACTGTAGAGCCAGGCACCGCCTAACATCACCCTGACCTCCCAGGTAACTCATCGCCTCTCAGGGAGAAAGACAAGACCAACCATCACTAATCAATGGCACCCACAGGGACTTCTTTGTTGGGGTGGAATTTAAATAGATACCGATCACATTTGGAGGAATTACAGCTCCTGGTCCAAAAGAAACCGTTCTGCATCTGCTTACAAGAAACTCATTTTAAAGTCACTGATACACCTGCATTAAGGGGTTACCACCCACAAAAGGAAGGACGATATTACTGGAGACACAGCTAAAAGTGGAGTGGCTGTTGTCATTGATGACAGATGACACTCCTCTCCTGTCCCTCTTACCAGAGCCATATAAGCACTTGTCACGAAAGTTCTAGAACCATTTAACATCATGGTGTGTTCTTTATGTCTTCCAGCTTGTGATCCTTTGGGTGCAGATGTACTGACAGAACTCTTTCAGGCACTCCTACACCCATTCCTCCTTTTGGGGCCTTTGATGTGCACAATGTGCTGTGAGGCTCGGCTACAACTTGCTCCAGGGGTCGATCTATTGAGCAACTCATCCATTCTGAGAATATCTGCCTTTTGAACTCGGGTCAGATGACACACTTTTCCACAGATACGGGGTCTTATTCAGCCACTGACTTTCATGTTTGCTCCCCAGATATTGCAGACTTGGTTCAGTCGGAAGTGGCTACAGATTTACTTTCTAGTGACCACTTCCCAGTGCAGACCTATCTGCCGACTTGGACGGTGGTCAACAGGGGACCTCAAAGATGGATGATTCAAAGGACAAATTGGTTGCAGTACAGTTGAGAGACTATTTTTGAACAAAAGGATTGTGCACAGAAGATGGTGGCCCATATCACATGTGAGATCCAACAGGCTGCCACGATCCCATCTTCCAGTCTAACAACTACCTCAGACGATGGCCTGTTCTTTGGTGGAATGATGACTGCCACTTGGTAATCAGAGTGAGATGAACAGTTCTGCAGAACTTCAAATACCAACTACAGAAAATCTTCATGCCTTCAGATCTGTGAGAGCACATGCGAGACGAGTCATAAAAGAATGGAAGTGGGATTCCTGGAAAGAACTCATGACTTCCATTAATCAGTCCACTTTCACTTCACAAGTTTGTGAATCGACAAGGCAGATTTCAGGCAAGAACAGTAAAGGTCCCCTTAAAGCATTGTCAAGAAATGGGGTCTTGGTGGACACATCTAAAGACATGGCTCAGGTTTTAGCTGAATAGTTTTTTACTGTCACTGTGTCATCCAGACAGGCTCCTGCATTTCAGGTATTCCGTAGGACTGCAGAGATGAGAAAGCTCCATTTTTTCTTACATAATGGGGAAGTCTACAACCTTCCACTCTCCATGTGGGAACTGGAATCAGCTCTGTCCACTGCCAGAGACACTGCTCCAGGACCTGATGAGATACATTACGCCATGTTGTTGTGTTAGCTGTGCTCTGAAGTGAAAGGACAGCATCTCTCTTGTTTAAATCAGACCTAATTTGATGGACAGTACCCCACAACTTGGAAGAAGGTAGTATTAATTCCATTATGAAAACCAGGCAAGATCAGCAGCAACCCTAACAGATACCGGGGTGTAGCCCTTACCAACTGTATGGGTAAGAATCTTGAATGCACGGTCAACTGCCACCTCATTTGGCTGCTCAAATCCTGAGGTCACCTGAGCTGCTCCCAGTACAGTTTCAGGTGCTACTGTTCCACCCTTGACAACTTAATTCTACAGGAGATGGCAATACAGGAGTCCTTCTAATGTCAAAATTATTTAGTTTGTGTGACCTCAAAAAAGCATATGACACTACTTGGAGGTAAAACATCCTTCACCAACTTTGTGAATAGGGATTACATAGATATCTGCCACTTCTTATCCAGTCCTTCCTCAAGGACCAGTACTTTCAATATCATGTTGGTGGTGTTGTCTGACTGCTTTGTTCAAGAGAATGGGGTCTCCCAAGGCAGTATACTCAGTGTCACATTTTTTGACATTGCTATCAAAGCCATTTCCTCTACAGTCAGGAGCCCTGTCATATGCTCTTTGTTTATGGACGATGATCTACTTTTCTTCTGCTCTTACAATGATGACAAAGCAGTTGCAGCTGGACATTTCAGTTCTCATCAGAGAAGATGTTTTTTGTTGTTGTGGTCTTCAGTCCTGAGACTGGTTTGATGCAGCTCTCCATGCTACCCTATCCTGTGCAAGCTTCTTCATCTCCCAGTGCTTACTGCAACCTACATCCTTCTGAATCTGCGTAGTGTATTCATCTCTTGGTCTCCCTCTACGATTTTTACCCTCCATGCTGCCCTCCAATGCTAAATTTGTGATCCCTTGATGCCTCTGAACATGCCCTGCTAACTGGTCCCTTCTTTTTGTCAAGTTGTGCCACAAACTCCTGTTCTCCCCAATTCTCTTTTTGTCAAGTTGTGCCACAAACTTCTGTTCTCCCCAATTCTATTCAATACCTCCTCATTAGTTATGTGATCTACCCATCAAATCTTCAGCATTCTTCTGTAGCACCACATTTCAAAAGCTTCTACTCTCATCTTGTCTAAACTATTTATCATCCATGTTTCATTTCCATACATGGCTACACTCCATACAAATACTTTTAGAAACTACTTCCTGACACTTAAATCTATACTTGATGTTAACAAATTTCTCTTCCTACTCCCGAATTCCAGTCACCCATGACTATTAAATTTTCGTCTCCCTTCACTACCTGAATAATTTCATCAATTTCATCATCACCTGCAGAGCTAGTTGGCATATAAACTTGTACTACTGTAGTAGGCATGGGCTTCGTGTCTATCTTGGCTACAATAATATGTTCACTATGCTGTTTGTAGTAGCTTACCAGCACTCCTATTTTTTATTCATTATTAAACCTACTCCTGCATTACCCCTATTTGATTTTGTATTTATAACCCTGTATTCACCTGACCAAAAGTCTTGTTCCTCCTGCCACCAAACTTCACTAATTCCCACTATATCTAACTTTAACCTATCCATTTCCCTTTTTAAATTTTCTAACCTACCTGCTCGATTAAGGGATCTGACATTCCGTGCTCCGATCCGTAGAAGGCCAGTTTTCTTTTTCCTGGTAATGAAGTGCTCTTGAGTAGTCCCTGCCCGGAGATCCGAATGGGGGACTATTTTACCTCCGGAATATTTTATGCAAGAGGATGCCATCATCATTTAACCATACAGTAAACCTGCATGCCCTCGGCAAAAATTACAGCTGTAGTTTCCCCTTGCTTTCAGCCGTTCGCTGTACCAGCACAGCAAGGCTGTTTTGGTTAGTGCTACAAGGCCAGATCAGTCAATCATCCAGACTGTTGCCCCTGAAACTACTGAAAAGGCTGCTGCCCCTCTTCAGGAACCACACGTTTGTCTGGCCTCTCAACAGATACCCCTCCATTGTGGTTGCACCTAGGTACGGCCATCTGTATCACTGAGGCACGCAAGCCTCCCCACCAATGGCAAGGTCCATGGTTCATGGTCCATGGTCCATGTTTCATCGTTCATGAGAGAAGATGACATGTCAATTTTAACCATGCTCATCGAAGTTTTTACCAACCGGTGTTCACAATGGGGGACATTATTTTACGTGTTCAGGAAACTGTGCACTTTTTGGGTTTATTATTTGACTCAAAGTCAACGTGGCTCCCACACCTGAATCACCTATGAACAATGGGCTTTCAGTCACTGAAGTTCTTGAAATGCCTTAGTGGTAAAGCATGAGGAGCTGACAGTTTTCTAGGGCATTTACTCAATCATGTTCAGATTATGGCAGTGTGGTCTAAGGACCAGTCTGTATTTCCTACCTCAACATGTTAGATGCTGTCCACCATGAGTGCATTCAGATATCAACTAGAGCCTTTCAGACCAGCCCAGTTCAGAGTCTCTGCACAGAGGCTGCTGAACCATCACTCTGGATTAGGCAACTTATTCTTTTGGCTTGACAGTCTCTGAAACTATCAGTGTCGCCTCAATCATTGGCATTTAGTGCAGTGGTCCAACCCAACTTTGATGGCTGTTCAGGAGTCAGTTGTATGCAACCAAGCCATTCAGGATATGTGCTACTGACTGTCTCAAGAATCTGGATCTATCAGACCTCTGAATACACAGCCAGGGATGGAATACATTGTCACTTTGGTGTCTCCTGAGGCCCAAAGTGATTTTAATCTTGATGTGGTAGAAGAAGACTTGTACTCCAGATTAAAATTTTACAACTTTGTTTTCTTCCATTTTAAGTACACAGTTTTATCATTGTTTTTACAGATGGATCCCAGCAAGAGAATATCCTCAGTTGTTCCACTGTTTTCCCTGATAGGGTTTTCAAAGTCCATCTTCTGATACAATTTACAAATTACGATGGCACTGGAGAAGATTCACAGACATAAGTGTACAAGGTTACTTGTCTGCTCTGACTTTCTTAGTGCCCTACAAGCAGTTCACCAAATGTATCCAGCAGACCAGTTGATTCAGATCATCCATGACTCCTTACAGTGTTTCCAACACTGTGGCAAGGAGGTGATGTTTTGCTGGGTATCTGGCCACATCGGGATACAGGGAAACGACATGGCCGACAAAGCAAGCAAGGAAGCATGTCGGGCTGGTGTTGTCCATCAATGTCCCATCCTGTTGAAGACTGCCATCTCATTTTCTGACAGATGCATCATGTCTCAGTGGGAGACTGACTGGTTGAGGGTGACAGAAAACAAACTGCGGTCATTCAAAGCAACCACACAGGCATGACAGACTTCATGTCAGCCTCACCGCTGGAAGGAGGTTCTGCCTACCAGGCTGCGCATCGGACATAGTCCTTCAACACATAGGTTCCTTCTCCAGCAGGAGGATCCACCACTGTGTGAGTTTTGTGGTGTGCCACTTTTAGTTCATCATATTTTTGGAAACGTGTCTTATACACTGATTCAAGTCAGCCCTTAGTCTCGATGGACACCTACCCACCATCCTTGCCCATACTGATTCTGGATTATAAGAGTGGTGAAATTTTGTTAACTGTCAGGTCTCATTCCTAAATTGGTGAGGAAGGGATCCAAACTTTAATGCATTACATACTGCTCTGCATATGGGGACAGCCTCCGTCCCCACCCGTGAGATTGGCATGCTGAGTTTTTGTCGCGGTACTGTGACCATCATGTTGAGAGCCTGTCACCTAAAGTCATCATTGTCATCATCATCTTATAGTTCATTAAGGTATTTCAGAGTTCCTCTACCAAACACTCACTTTCTTCAAATTGTAGTGAACATACTGTTACTTTCTTCTGGGATTATATTATGACTGTAACTGCTTACAGATCTATCGTAAGGTTAACCTATGTTAAGATATGATATTTATTACTGGCAAATAAATACCTCTCATCTATACCTTGATCTTGCACCAATGATGTTGTCCATGATAGGGTTACCATATTATTGACATTTACCTTTGGTTTTACGTTCCACCTTGCTGAAGAACCTGTGAAAGTTGGGTAATTTTGATTTCTTAAATCTTCAATGTAGACAGGACTACCTACTCCACACCAGATCATCATTTGTTCTGTTCAGTGTTAATGCAACACACAAGCGGTTTCAGTTTCATGTACAGATTTTCCACAGAGAGAGAGAGAGCGAGAGAGAGAGAGAGAGAGAGAGAGAGTGTGTGTGTGTGTGTGTGTGTGTGTGTGTGTGTGTGTGTTTGTGTTTGTATCAAGGTGATAGGCTCAAAATGCAACACAATACGTTAGGAATGTAGTGATGGACTTTAATGCAAAGAAATACTCCATTTATATGTTCTGGCAGCATATAAGGAAAGAGCTTTCTTGAATGACCGTGAACAATGCAACATGAAAGCTGTAGTGATCATGTATATCCTGAGGAACAGTAGGAATGATATTAATGGGAAAATTATGCATTGCATTAATGGTAGATCCTTCCACTACAAAGACAGGCATTCTATAACATCAGTCGCCTTATATTTTTTCCTCTCAAAGCAGTAGCTATTAATAATGGAAGTATAACACTTTAGAAGGGTTTTTTCTGTCAGTTTGACATTAGCAAACAATTAGTCATTGTTTTATTACTTCAGGAGACACACAGAACTCAGAATGATGAAGCCCAAAATAAACAATTAGAATCCTGTCATTGAAAGACATGTATCTAAAGCGGTAATGCAGCGTTCACCAAACTGACTTAAAAACATCCTGTACACAAACAAAGGGAGTTTGTGCAAACACACACACACACACACACACACACACACACACACACACACTGACAGTTGAAAACCCATCATATATATTGACATGACCATACACTGATCAGCCAGAACTTTATGACCACTGACCTTCTATTGATATAAACCCATCCAGATGATACCAGTGTTACCTTGTGAGGAATGACTGCTAGTCAGACACATGAATGATGCATGTAGTATCAGTGAGCATGCTGTCTGTGTGTAGAACAGGGAAGGTGCACAATCTATCCGAGTCTGACGAAGTGCAGGTTGTGGTGGCTCAGAGGCTCGGCATGAATGTTTTGGAAATTGCACGAGTTGTCAGGTGTTCAAGGAGTACTGTGGTGAGCGTCTTCAGCACATGGCAAAACCAATGTGAAACCACGTCCAGACATCCTGAAGTTGGGTGGTCACCCCTCATTAAAGATGTTGGATGTTGTAGGCTGGGCAGACTGGTAAAATGGGACAGGACTGTGACAGAACTAAAATCAGAATTTAAAACTGTGCAGAGTACAAGTGTGTCTGAGCAGACAGTGCACCGAACACGTCTAATGATGGGCGTCCGCAGCTGAAGTGCCAATGTTGACACCATAACATCAGGCACTAAGACTGAAGTGGGCACGTGACCATCAGCACTGGACATTGGTGCAGTGACAGAGCACTGCATGGTCTGATGAATCCTCATTTATCAGCACTGGACATTGGTGCAGTAGCAGAGCACTGCACGGTCTGATGAATCCGATACCTTCTTCATCATGCTGATGGGAGAACGTGAATCCATCATCATCCAGGGGTACAGCTTCTTGACACCTGCAATGCAGGATGGAGACAAGCTGGCGGGGGCTCCATTATGCTCTGGGAAACGTTCACGTGGGCATCCATGGGTCCACTGGAGCTCATGCAAGGCACCATGATGGCCAAGGAGTATTGTACACTGGTTGCAGACCACATACACCCCTTCATGATGATTGTGTTTCCCAACAGCAGTGGCATTTTTCAGCAAGATTCTGCAACATGTCACAAGGCAACGAGTATGATGCAGTGGTTTGAGGAACACAGAAGAGTTCCAATTGACGTGATGACCCCCCATCTTGCCAGATCTGAACCTGATTGAACACATCTGGGATGTGTGGCAAAAATGTTTTTGCATGGTGAAGTTTGCGATGTGTATCGTTGCTTAAAACAAACACACACACACAAATACCACATCATATTACAGATATCCTCCACCAAATAAATAATACGTATTTTGTGTAATCCTAGGTGCTGCTTCTTAATGCTGCCATGATGTTACTGCACCCCACACAGGAGCCAAGCAATGGTTAAAAAAATTCCAGTATTTCTTGTTCACAAAGAGTTTTATTTCACACGCTAGATGTTCAGTGGTGAACTACATGTGTCAAACTGACTTAACACTATCTCATGACTGACTTCTGGCGGCATACAAATCACCTCTATTTATATGGTTTTAAACAATTACTGCAATTGTTACATATTACGTTTTTAGATTTATACAATTAAAATTTTTACATGCATCTTCCCAGATTACATAGAAATTTACATGAAATAAAAGACAAGAAAGAATCTTTTTCTGTTAAGACTATAAATTACGTTTTATCATTGCAACAATATATTTCGTTAATTTGCATATATCATTTTACTTACTTAAAGAATGATCACCTATCATTTACAGGTGAACAGAGCAATTAGCTTTATTGAATGAAAAGCCTAGATTCAATTAATTACATTTTGCACAAGTAAAATTTTACATGTCTTTATAGTCGTAATTACAGTTCTGTTAACTAATACCAATTAGAACATGAACATATTTGGTTCTGACCAAACAATCATCATGTCATATTTCTATTAGGGATACAAATAATTATTTAGCTTGAAAACATAAAATCAGCTATCTTTCAATGACTAGAAATATCGAAACTTTAATTGTTAATTATTCCATAATTATAATAGCAAAATTATTCCTACCATGTGCCTGAAGTTTGTATAATGTACAAATTGTGATGGTACATCAGCTTTTAATCCAACATGTTTCCTTTCCTTCATTCTACATACTGGTGAGGCCCAATGTAAACAAAGTCAAAACAATAGCTTAAGTTAGTGCAAATTACTAATTTGCTGCAAATAATAATAATAATAATAATAATAATAATAACAATAATAATAATAATCATTGGAGTATTCAAATCCAGGTAACCAAAAAAGACCAAATCAAAGCAGCAGTTTAAATTGGTGTAAATTACTGATATTACACATATGCCCTCTTCGGGAGAGTAGGGACGAGACTGAATACAGGATCCCAAAAATGGTTGTGGTATTACAGACTCATAGCCCCTTGCCCAGGAATTTATAGAAACTGGGTGAGTTCTGTGTACAGATGTGGTGCCAACTCCCTACAGCAGCCTACCATGGCCTCATTGCTTCCACACCATGATGTGTTGCCGCTGGCATCCAAGCCAAATGTGGACATATGGCTATTAGGTAGATGGTCATAATGTTCTGGCTGACCAGTGTATAAATCTGTTACCACTGAATTCAGAATCGGACAAAGAGCAGACTTCCACTCCAAACCAAGAAAGCTTTTTATGGGTATATTCCTCTCACACATCATATCAGGCAGTTTAAAAAAATGAAGAAAATAAGCAAAGATTCTGAAGTATGGTCTCAACATAGTGACCTAAAATTTTTATATGATTAAACTGTCACCAGCAAAAGGCATTGTAGATATAATCCAGATAACATCTTTGTGAGTAAAGGTGAGAAAGGAGATTTGACAGTTCCTTGTATAAGTACCATCATCACCTATTAAAGGCCGAAATACTAAATGTCTTTTTCCAAAGTTGTTTCACAGAGGAAGATAGCACTGTAGTTCCTTCTCTAGATTGTCGCACAGATGACAAAATGGTAGATATCGAAATAGACGACAGAGGGATAGAGAAACAATTAAAATCGCTCAAAAGAGGAAAGGCCTCTGGACCTGATGGGATACCAGTTCAATTTTACACAGAGTACGCGAAGGAACTTGCCCCCCTTCTTGCAGTGGTGTACCGTAGGTCTCTAGAAGAGCGTAGTGTTCCAAAGGATTGGAAAAGGACACAGGTCATCCCCGTTTTCAAGAAGGGACGTCGAACAGATGTGCAGAACTATAAACCTATATCTCTAACGTCGATCAGTTGTAGAATTTTGGAACACGTATTGTGTTCGAGTATAATGACTTTTCTGGAGACTAGAAATCTACTCTGTAGGAATCAGCATGGGTTTCGAAAAAGACGGTCATGTGAAACCCAGCTCGCACTATTCGTCCACGAGACTCAGAGGGCCATAGACACGGGTTCACAGGTAGATGCCGTGTTTCTTGACTTCCGCAAGGCGTTCGATACAGTTCCCCACAGTCGTTTATTGAACAAAGTAAGAGCATATGGACTATCAGACCAATTGTGTGATTGGATTGAGGAGTTCCTAGATAACAGGATGCAGCATGTTATTCTCAATGGAGAGAAGTCTTCCGAAGTAAGAGTAATTTCAGGTGTGCCGCAGGGGAGTGTCATAGGACCGTTGCTATTCACAATATACATAAATGACCTGGTGGATGACATCGGAAGTTCACTGAGGCTTTTTGCAGATGATGCTGTGGTGTATCGAGAGGTTTTAACAATGGAAAATTGTACTGAAATGCAGGAGGATCTGCAGCAAATTGACGCATGGTGCAGGGAATGGCAACTGAATCTCAATGTAGACAAGTGTAATGTGCTGTGAATACACAGAAAGATAGATCCTTTATCATTTAGCTACAAAATAGCAGGTCAGCAACTGGAAGCAGTTAATACCATAAATTATCTGGGAGTACGCATTAGGAGTGATTTAAAATGGAATGATCATATAATGTTGATTGTCGGTAAAGCAGATGCCAGACTGAGATTCATTGGAAGAATCCTAAGGAAATGCAATCCGAAAACAAAGGAAGTAGGTTACAGTACGCTTGTTCGCCCACTGCTTGAATACTGCTCAGCAGTGTGGGATCCGTACCAGATAGGGTTGATACAAGACATAGAGAAGATCCAACGGAGAGCAGCGCGCTTCGTTACAGGATCATTTAGTAATCGCGAAAGCGTTACGGAGATGATAGATAAACTCCAGTGGAAGACTCTGCAGGAGAGACGCTCAGTAGCTCGGTACGGGCTTTTGTCAAAGTTTCGAGAACATACCTTCACCGAAGAGTCAAGCAGTATATTGCTCCCTCCTACGTATATCTCGCGAAGAGACCATGAGGATAAAATCAGAGAGATTAGAGCCCACACAGAGGCATACCGACAATCCTTTTTTCCACAAACAATACGAGACTGGAATAGAAGGGAGAACCGATAGAGGTACTGAAGGTACCCTCCGCCACACACCGTCAGGTGGCTTGCGGAGTATGGATGTAGATGTAGATGTATTATCTATGCTGTTGAAATAGTGTGTGTCCATTTCTAGAGGGAATTCAGCCTCAAGAACACACAATGAGATTATTTTTCTGAAGAACTAGACAAAAAATATTGAATAATTTGATCTTGTTCCAGAAAACTGATCACTTCGTTCATTTTGTGAAAGGTATCACTAGAAGGCACATATTGTAATACTACAGAAAGGCTTATATTCCACAGCCTGTGAAGAAACAATGACACTATCTGAAAAGTATCAATGATCTTTCGATGAAGTTCCCTTTTCAGAAGCAACAATTCCTCCGTACTTTTATTATAAATTATCATGTCAATGAAAGACAACAGAGCTGATTAGATGATCAAATATAACTATCACAAATAAAAATGTTTGTTCCTGTAAGAAAAATGTGAATATTTAACATAATGAACAGGTGTGTCTCATAGCTTCCCCCAAGAACCATGGACCTTGTCGTTGGTGGGGAGGCTTGCATGCCTCAGCGATACAGATAGCCGTACCGTAGGTGCAACCACAACGGAGGGGTATCTGTTGAGAGGCCAGACAAATGTGTGGTTCCTGAAGAGGGGCAGCAGCCTTTTCAGTAGTTGCAGGCGCAACAGTCTGGATGATAGACTGATCTGGCCTTGTAACACTAACCAAAACGGCCTTGCTGTGTTGGTACTGTGAACGGCTGAAAGCAAGGGGAAACTACAGCCGTAATTCTTCCCGAGGGCATGCAGCTTTACTGTGTGGCTAAATGAAGATGGCATCCTCTTGGGTAAAATATTCCAGAGGTAAAATAGTCCCCCATTCGGATCTCCGGGCGGGGACTACTCAGGAGGACGTCATTATCAGGAGAAAGAAAACTGGCCTTCTACGGATCGGAGCATGGAATGTCAGATCCCTTAATCGAGCAGGTAGGTTAGAAAATTTAAAAAGGGATATGGATAGGTTAAAGTTAGATATAGTGGGAATTAGTGAAGTTCGGTGGCAGGAGGAGCAAGACTTTTGGTCAGGTGAATACAGGGTTATAAATACAAAATCAAATAGGGGTAATGCAGGAGTCGGTTTAATAATGAATAAAAAAATAGGAGTGCGGGTAGGTTATTACGAACAGCATAGTGAATGCATTATTGTGGCCAAGATAGACACGAAGCCCACACCTACTATAGTAGTACAAGTTTATATGCAAACTAGCTCTGCAGATGACGAAGAAATTGAAGAAATGTATGATGAAACAAAAGAAATTATTCAGATAGTGATGGGAGACGAAAATTTAATAGTCGTAGGTGACTGGAATTCGGTAGTAGGAAAAGGGAGAGAAGGAAACATAGTAGGTGAATATGGATTGGGGCTAAGAAATGAAAGAGGGAGCCGCCTGATAGAATTTTGCACAGAGCACAACTTAATCATAGCTAACACTTGGTTCAAGAATCATAAAAGAAGGTTGTGTACATGGAAGAAGCCTGGAGATACTGACATTACATAATGGTAAGACAGATATTTAGGAACCAGGTTTTAAATTGTAAGACATTTCCAGGGGCAGATTTGGACTCTGATCATAATCTGTTGGTTATGAACTGTAGATTAAACTGAAGAAACTGCAAAAGGTGGGAATTTAAGGAGATGGGACCTGGATAAACTGACTAAACTAGAGGTTGTACAGAGTTTCAGGGAGAGCATAATGGAACAATTGACAGAAAATGGGGGACAGAAATACAGTAGAAGAAGAATGGGCAGCTTTGAGAGATGAAGTAGTGAAGGCAGCAGAGGACCTAGTAGTTAAAAGATGAGGGCTAGTAGAAATCCTTGAGTAACAGAAGAAATATTGAATTTAATTGATGAAAGAAAATGCAGTAAATGAAGCAGGCAAAAAGGAATACAAACGTCTCAAAAATGAGATCGACTGGAAGTGCAAAATGGCTGAACAGGGATAGCTAGAGGACAAATGTAAGGATGTAGAGGCTTATCTCACTAGGGGTAAGATAGATACTGCCTACAGGAAAATTAAAGAGACCTTTGGAGAAAAGAGAACAACTTGTATGAATATCAAGAGCTCAGATGGAAACCCAGTTCTAAGCAAAGAAGGGAAAGCAGAAAGGTGGAGGGCGTATATAGAGGGTCTATACAAGAGCGATGTACTTGAAGACAATATTATGGAAATGGAAGAGGATGTAGATGAAGATGAAATGTGAGACACGATACTGCGTGAAGAGTTTGACAGAGCACTGAAAGACCTGAGCCGAAAGAAGGCCCCGGGAGTAGACAACATTCCATTAGAACTACTGGTCTTGGGAGAGCCAGTCCTGACAAAACTCTACCATCTGGTGAGCAAGATGTATTAGACAGGCGAAAGACCCTCAGACTTCAAGAAGAATATAATAATTCCAATCCCAAAGAAAGCAGGTGCTGACAGATGTGAAAATTACCGAACAATCAGTTTAATAAGTCACAGTTGCAAAATACTAACGCGAATTCTCTACAGATGAATGGACAAATTGGCAGAAGCCGACCTCGGGGAAGATCAGTTGGGATTCCGTAGAAATATTGGAACACGTGAGGCAATACTGACCCTACGACTTCCGATAGCGGAACAAACACTTGTAGCAGTTACTTCTGTAAAATATCTGGGAGTATGCGTTCGGAACGATTTGAAGTGGAATGATCATATAAAATTAATTGTTGGTAAGGCGGGTACCAGGTTGAGATTCATTGGGAGAGTACTTAGAAAATGTAGTCCATCAACAAAGGAGGTGGCTTACAAAACACTCGTTGGACCTTTACTTGAGTATTGCTCATCAGTGTGGGATCCGTACCAGATCGGGTTGACGGAGGAGATAGAGAAGATCCAAAGAAGAGCGGCGCGTTTCGTCACAGGGTTATTTGGTAACCGTGATAGCGTTACAGAGATGTTTAACAAACTCAAGTGGCAGACTCTGCAAGAGAGGCGCTCTGCATCGCGGTGTAACTTGCTGGCCAGGTTTCGAGAGGGTGCATTTCAGGATGAGGTATCGAATATATTGCTTCCCCCTACTTATACCTCCTGAGGAGATCACGAATGTAAAATTAAAGAGATTAGAGTGTGCACGGAGGCATTCAGACAGTCGTTCTTCCCGCGAACCATACGCGACTGGAACAGGAAAGGGAGGTAATGACAGTGGCACGTAAAGTGCCCTCCGCCACACACCGTTGGGTGGCTTGTGGAGTATGAATGTAGATGTAGATGTAGATGTAGATGTAGATCTTAGAAGAAAGATTAAGGAAAGGAAAACCTATGTTTCTAGCATTTGTAGACTTAGAGAAAGCTTTTGACAATGTTGACTGGAATACTCTCTTTCAAATTCTGAAGGTGGCAGGGGTAAAATACAGGGAGCGAAAGGCTATTTACAATTTGTACAGAAACCAGATGGCAGTTACAAGAGTCAAGGGACATGAAAGGGAAGCAGTGGTGTGGAAGGGAGTGAGACAGGGTTGTAGCCTCTCCCCGATGTTATTCAATCTGTATATTGAGCAAGCAGTAAAGGAAACAAAAGAAAAATTCGGAGTAGGTATTAAAATCCATGGAGAAGAAATAAAAACTTTGAGGTTCGCCGATGACATTGTAATTCTGTCAGAGACAGCAAAGGACTTGGAAGAGCAGTTGAATGGAATGGACAGTGTCTTGAAAGGAGGATATAAGATGAACATCAACAAAAGCAAAATGAGGATAATGGAATGTAGTTGAATTAAGTCAGGTGATGCTGAGGGAATTAGATTAGGAAATGAGACACTTAAAGTAGTAAAGGAGTTTTGCTATTTGGGGAGCAAAATAACTGATGATGATCGAAGTAGAGAGGATATAAAAGGTAGACTGGCAATGGCAAGGAAAGCGTTTCTGAAGAAGAGAAATTTGTTAACATCGAGTATAGATTTAATTGTCAGGAAGTCATTTCTGAAAGTATTTGTATGGAGTGTAGCCATGTATGGAAGTGAAACATGGACAATAACTAGTTTGGACAAGAAGAGAATAGAAGCTTTTGAAATGTGGTGCTACAGAAGAATGTTGAAGATTAGATGGGTAGATCATATAACTAATGAGGAGGTATGGAATATGATTGGGGAGAAGAGAAGTTTGTGGCACAACTTGACTAGAAGAAGGGACTGGTTGGTAGGACACGTTCTGAGGCATCAAGGGATCACAAATTTAGCATTAGAGGGCAGGGTGGTGGGTAAAAATCGTAGAGGAAGACCAAGAGATGAATACACTAAACAGATTCAGAAGGATGTAGGTTGCAGTAGGTACTGGGAGATGAAGAAGCTTGCACAGGATAGAGTAGCATGGAGAGCTGCATCAAACCAGTCTCAGGACTGAAGACCACAACAACAACACGTGTCTCATAGCTGAAGACACCATAGATGTGGTGCAAGGCAAAAATTAGTAGCCTTAATAAGGCCTAGACAAGAACTATCATGCCCAAAAATCTATCAACTTGCCTCCTCCACAATCTCTACAGGTTCTTGGAGAGAATTATTCTAACTGTATTTCTGAAATTATTGCTCCCATTCTTACAAATAAGCTGTGGATTTTGCCCTGGGAGGTCATGTTATAGTCAGTTTCTTTACCTGAACAAGAATACATGAATGAATCTGAAGTCGCCAGATCACAGGTGTGACATTAATTCACCTAACTGCAGCCTATGACAGCATCTACCACAATAGATGACTGGTAAAATACATGCTAAACCATGTGTACATGCTGGACTTGGTCAGGATGGGAAAATAAGCAGGAAGGGAGTGTATGGTGGTGTTAGAAGAAGATCTTCAAAAGAAAAGACTGTTTCCAGTCACCAGTGGAGGTTTTATTTCTCTGAAAGCCTATGTCAAAAGGGTACACTAAATTCAAACTTGCTACAACAACAGGAGGCTGTCGCAGTTTAATTGAGAGGCATTGCATTCCCAAAGGGAGGAACTAGTGGACACATGGTCGCAGACCAACAGACCAAGCTGGCAATCCAGAAAGCATTCTCAATACCAACACATTCTCACCAACCTGCCCAGCGTGTACTCCATGTGACCACCACCCAGTCATCCTACTGGTAGGCAGAGCGTGCTTCAGTAGGAGTCCCTTCTTCAGCGGTACTCAACATAGTGTCCCTACACAATGGTACTACTGTGTGACAATTTTTCACGTAGACTGGGTGTGGGTGTTATGCAAAACATCCAGTATTATGCCTGCTCCAGATTCAACCAGAGTCTTGTCAAAGAGGCAGTACCATGTGGCATATGGAGGACAACTAATGTGGGAAATTCGAAAAAATTTTGAAAACCTGTTTTTCCTCTCAATAAAACTGCTCATCATCCACATTTCCTCCTCCTTTCATGAGAGCTGTTTTATGGATCCTAAAAACGAGTTACAAATTGTAAAACTAGATGCAAATTTTAATTGCTCCCAAGGAAAGTTCTGCCAACATTTATGGTAATATGGGATTTTTAAAAAAAATTGGGAGATTGGAACTAGAGCAAATCATTTAAAAGGGGCATGATTTACAAATCATGTAATTGTTTAAATTGATTTGGCTTTGACATTCATGAAAATCATGTGTAGAATGACCACATACAACTCGATACAAAATTAAACAAAATTCCAGACAAGTGGCCCTGTGAGTTGGATCTTGATGTGGGCTTGCTGATGTGATGCCATTGATGTGAGGGTGGAGCTAAGAGGACGAGGCTTGGATGCTGCGATGTAGGGCTGTGGTCGAAACTGACAGGGCTGGTGCTGCCATAGGGGATCGGCAGGCTCAGTAAGTAGGCCTCACAGATTACGGGCAATTGTAACACTCAAGGATGGGGCTCACATCAGTGGAAGGCCCTTGGAGGAATTAAGGATGTATGGCCCTTTAAATAGTAACAGTAGGCACACTTATTATTAACATAAATGCCATGAGATGTGCTTTGTTCAATAAATAAAGACAATTAGGTAATTTATGTGACTGTGGTTTACAAAACTGTATAATCATCTACATTTCTTAATAAAAATTGCAAAATAACCCATGCCCAATATGCAGGACTTTTAATGTTCAAACACATATATACTTCAATAAACAATTATCCACTATAGTGACTCTACATGATCCCCCCCTTGCCAAGACACAAAATTTGTCCATTTAAAAGGAATATCAGTGTAATAACTCAAACTTCTAATCTCTACATCTTAACATACAAGAGGGCCATGACTGCAGTGTGCCTAGGTATTAGCCATGGTATACAGCTGATGGCTGCCGCCTAGATATTGGTTGAGGTCATGGCTTAAAACATTAACAATAGCCACAGGTACACAAAATTCATAGAAGCCAAACAAGGATTAGAGTTAGAGGAACAGCCATAGCACCGGGAATAATCATTCAGTAAATGTAATCTTTTTTGATCCATTCAGTGATTTGTGTAACTGTGTGATCAATAGTGACTTTTCCATGTTCTTTAGCTAATAGTTTGGTAACTGAACCTAAAAGTTGAGTCTTGGAATATTTGAGTAACACCAGCAAGCTGTACTGTTAGCAATGATGACCTGGCAGGTCTGAAACATGAGCATAGACTGATAGCAGATCAAAATTACTAAGTTGTGGCACAGAGTACAACAAACTATTTGTGACAGGGACAAACCAAAGTTCGTGAATCCTAAGGACAGCATGAGGGCAAGGAGGAGTTTTAATCTCTTCTAGGAATAGGATAGCATAGAACAGAAGCAATAATTGGTGTGGGTACAAGACAGAAAAGAGATATTGTCACATGTGTTTGACAATCTTGACTAATGATCAGGACAAGCTGGGTTTGCCAGAGGCTGTGTTCCTGGGTGGCTGGCCAGGCATCTGGAAAAGAAATCACAACTGGCACAAGTGAAGGTAGAGATATTAGTGCCTGTAAAATGTCTACCAATCGTGACAAGTACACCTTGGCACTGGAATAATAATGTGGCAGAGTTGATTCCACAATAGGGTAAACCATTTGCATTGGCAACAGTAAGTGAAAAGAAATGTTAGTAAGCATTTGCAAGAACAGTTCACTGGGTAATAAGTTAGGGATAAGTTTCTGTGTAAACCTAGATGAATAATAGCACGCAATGTAGAAGCATGTAATTGCACTACGCGGGTGTTATACATTACATTTGTAGTGCCTTAGTTACTTCCAGGGTAGCAGTTAGGTTTAATAGCTCCCGGGGGATAGTAACCAATTCATACTGGATTGAATTCCTCATATTGTTGTATTAATTCTGTAGCTACACTACTAATTTGTCTGATGGTATACAGAAGATTGTCCTCAATATGTGTGAGGCACATACACTGGAGTACAAGCTTTTCATGGTTTTTGGCAGTAAAAGAAGTGACTTGTTGAAGAGTTTTATCCCAACGACCAGTATCACCTCGGTCGGCGGTGCCAGATATTGTTTTCAGCACAGCGCCGCCTGCATTGAACCAGGCTTGCTTCGTGTGCTCCAGGATAATGGCATCCAAAATGCTTCACAGTTGTTCCTGGTGGTAAAAAGTACCTTTGTAATGTCTCATAGGTACAAAGTGTTCCACTTTCGCCCGACCTTTGCAACAATGTTTCACATGTCAGTAATCAATTGGTAATTTATTATAGTGCTACTTCCTGTTCCTTTAAAATGGCCAAGTCAAAGTCAGTCACTATACTGACTTGCTCAGGTCTGTACAACACATTATCTAACCACTCAAACATTAAACCTGACAACGTTGGGTGGTTTTGGGGAGGTGGAGCACTTGCAACACTAGTAAGTTGAGCAAACATAATACAGTACCTCATGGTAAGGATCAGCAGCAGCTGATGAAAGAATGTGATGGGACTAAAGTGTCTCATTGAATGTGAGTAGCACTCGTTTATGAGGCTTTAGTAGTAGCACCATCTAATACTAGCCTGGATGCCTCAAATAATACATACCATGGTACATTAGGACCAGTAAGTTCTAGCACTGTTTGAGTTAATCAGCTTTCACATAAGATAATTGGCAGCAGAGAGAGTGTTGGTAGGTAGTTACCTGTATGTCATTGAACAAACTGTTGAAGTATGCTGTGTGGAATATGGCAGCATGAAATGCTGAACTTGGACAACAGCCAACGGAATGAGCCATGTTCACTTGTGTAACGATAATACATTGCATCAACCCAGAAGTGCACGGGGAAATATGAGGCATTGTGCAGTTCTGAATGCTTCCGAACTGCATGAGTTGGTGTTCATGTGGAAGCAGGTGTAATCTGACACCTGGAATCATTTGTCTTAAGACCTCTGCATTCGGTCAGCAAAATTGATTGGGTGGCAATAAGTGCTGATTTGGAGTGGCAAATAATGGAAAATTCCAAGCAGGCTCAGCTGCAAGCTCAGGTGTACAGTAAGATGGTATTATATATTTCCTAACAGTGGCTAGGAGAGAGGAGCAGGCTTAACAATTAGTTCGGCAAAATGGATACTGTGTGTAGTATGGGAATCCATTAACAGTGGTGTTCTAACCATGAGGTTCTATAAATTCAGTTTCCTGTACACTTAGTGGTAGAATCATAGCAATAAACCTGAATTATTTTTTCTGAACAAAGTGATGTGGCTTAGTGTAAAGTGTTGTGATATGTACAAAGTGTATTTGGTTGTGTGCTAAGGTGGTGTGCAGTAACAAGACAGCAGATAATTGTAGAGTGTGACCAAATGGCACTATGTGGTCAATTAGAGCAAATCTAGATGGCACTTCTGCTTCAGACTGCCATTGGTACTGTAGTGAATCTCTCACAGGTGTACATTATCATAAGGCAGTAATGGGTCATTTGACATTCACAGTAACAAAATTAGTTAAGGGGAAAAATCCGTCACACCATATAATTGTATAAGTGTCCAAACTTACAGAAAGCATAAAAATGAACTGCCTAGCACAGTCTGTGCATAGATAATGGACACAGTGTATGGTGACTCGGGTGCTGGTATGCTGTCCACATTTTGCACTAGCTTTTACGCCCAGTAAAGTGATGAATTCTCCACAAAATAAAAATAGCTGATGGGAAAAGTGAAGGTGTATGACAGACATTCCTGTGTAATTATGATGATCTGAAGGTAGAATAAAAGGGGTAACGTCAGCAGGGAGAAAGTGCAGGTAGTGAAAGATGTGTCGGAGGCCTAGTATGGCCACAATGAAAGGGTTTTCTTCCTAGAATTGCTCAAACACTTAGTGATGATCAATGATATGTTGTTTCACAACACCAGTCATCTGCTTGGTTGACTGACCAAGATGTCACCCCCCCCCTCCCCCTCCCCCCCCCCCCCTGCGGGTTCAGGGGTTAGAATAGGCCTGCTGTATTCCTGCCTGTCGTAAGAGGTGACTAAAAGGAGTCTCAAACGTTTCGGCCTATATGTGATGGTCCCCTCTCGGGTTTGACCTCCATCTTTCCAAATTCTTCCGAAGAGCGAGCCAATTGGGGAAGGGCGCCTCACATGGTGCATTTTGTCCAACGTGCATTGAGACCTCTAGTCAGCTTTATCGTCATTGCATTGCTGTTCCGCTCATTCTCCATTTCTTGGGCAAGGATACGTTCGCAATTTCCACTATGCACTGTGCAGTGTTGCTTTTTGTGGAGACAATGACCATGGACTTCCTTGCACCTAATATCAAGCATGGTAGCCAGTCCATTGTGATGGGGCCACCATGTACACTGTTGGTTGTAGCCCCCTGACAACACAGGGCTCGCTCTACTGATGCCTGCACCGTTAACTCCCCATGTATGCCAAGGAGTAGATGCGCATCTCCCTGGGGCATCAGGACTCCTGGCAATGGACATCCTGCCAGGTGGCCCTTGCTGTGGCTGGGTGGCGCCCGTGGGGAGGGCCCTTGGTCGGAGTAGGTGGCATCAGGGTGGATAACATGCAATGAAGCGTGGCACATCTTCTCTTGCTGGTGGCCAACCACCAGCGGTGTCTAAGCGTTCGAGGGCTAAATTCAAAGCTAACATGTATGACACCAAAACGTTCCCCTCCCAGGCCACACCATGGGAGGAACGTAAGACTATGAATGACAGTGAAACGTATTCGTCCCAGTATCCCATCTGTACCAGAGCTGATGGGGATACCTTTGTATCCATGAAGCCTCAGTTCTTTGTAGAGCATTTAGAGGACAAGTTCGGGGAGGTAGAGGGCTTGTCCAAAATACGGTCCAGGTCAGTCTTGATAAAAACAGCATCCTCTGCCCAGTCACGAGCCTTGCTCGCTTGTAAGAAGCTGGGGGTGTTTCAGTTACTATCACGCCCATAAAAGATTAAATATGGTTCAGGGCATTATTTTCCACAGGGATCTTCTTTTACAGTCCGATGATGAGCTGCGCGCCAACTTAGAGCAACAAGGTGTCCATTTCGTCCAGCGGGTCCACCGGGGTCCGAGGGATCATCAAGTTGCCACCACTGCCTTCATCTTGGCCTTCAAGGGTGACACATTATTTGAGAAGGTCAAGGTAATGGTCTACCGCAGTGATGTCAAGCCATATATCCTTCCCCCGATGCGGTGCTTCAAGTGTTGGAAGTTCGGCCATATGTCTTCCCACTGTGCTTGCAGCCTCATATGTCGCGATTGTGGTTGACCATCCCATCCTGATACTCCCTGTGCCCTGCCTCCCATCTGTGTCAACTGCAGAGAGCACCATCCCCCTTACTTGCCGGACTGTAAGATTCTACAAAAGGAAAGGAAAATAATGGAATACAAGACCCTGGACTGACTGACCTACACTGAGGCTAAGCAGAAATTTAAATGGCTTCATCCCGTGCGCATGACGTCATCTTATGCCACCACTGTCACTCCCGCTACAGTTCCATCAGCTGCACCACATACAGTCAGCTCTCAGAGTCGAAGGACCACACCTGCCCCCTTAATGGTGGGGGGGGGGGGGGGGGGGCACTTCCCTCCCTGTTACTCCCGCACCACCTACCTCGGCAGCAACACCACCGGTCCCCACTTCCAAGCCAGAGAAGCGTAAGTCTTCTTCGGCTTCTCTCGCTAGGAAGGGATCCCTTGGGTCACTCCCTTCCCAGGTTCCTACCAGCAGCACAGCAGGCACCCACCAGTGGCTGAAGAAGCCACAGGTCGCTGGTCATCAAGCTTCGCGATCATCTTCAGTCCTGGAGACTGACTCCAAGAAGCCCTCCCAGCAAGGGCAACCAAGGTAACAGCACACGAAAGTGAAATTGAAGACCCCTAAGACCAAGGAACATGCGGTGGCACCCACTCCACCGCTACCTACAAGCTCTGCGTCTGAGGATGAGGTAGAGATTCTGGCGTCTGCTGAGGAATTAGATCTCACCGGACCCTCGGACACAATGGATGTCACTCGCGCGGGTACTCAATCGGTGGCAGCAGGTGACCCAGTGGCGTAATCTGCCTCCTTAGTCCCTTCACACCTTTCTCAGCCATGGACCTTGTCATCCTCCAGTGGAACTGCAGCGGTTTCTTCTACCATCTTGCTGAGCTCCGACAACTTCTCAGCTTTTACCCTTTCCTCTTCATTGCTCTTCAAGAAACTTGGTTTCCGGCGATGCGAACCCCCGCCCTCCATGGCTATCAGGGTTATTATTGGAACTGGGCAGCTTATGAAAGGGTATCTGAGGGGTCTGCATCTACGTCCTACACGCCCTTCACAGCGAGTCTGTCCCTCTACAAACACCTTTAGAGGCTGTCACTGTTCAGGTGTGTACACCTCAGGCTGTTACTGTCTGCAGTCTGTATCTTCCACAGGATGGTGATGTCCCACAGCATGTTCTGGCTGTGCTGATAGCCCAATTGCCACCTCCTTTTCTGTTAATGGGCAACTTCAACGCCTATAACCCTCTGTGGTGTGGATCAGTGGCAACAGGCTGAGGCGCCACCTTTGAGCATGTATCGGCACAGCTCGACCTTTCCCTTTTAAATGATGGTGCCTTCACGCATTTCAGTGTGGCGCATGGCACGTACTCAGCCATCAACCTTTCGATCTGCAGCCAGCCCTAGCCTCTTACCGTCTGTCCAATGGAGTGTACACGACGACTTGTGCGTTAGTGACCACTTTCCAATCTTTCTGTCACTGCCACAGCGTCACTCTTCTGGGCACCTTGCAAATGGGCTATGAATAGGGCTGACTGGAAATTGTTCTCCGCCATGGCCACTATTGAGCCTCTTTCCAATGACACCCTTGATGCGGTGGTTCACTCGGTCACCACCGGCATTGTTACTGCCGCAGAATCTGCCATTCCCTGTTCTTCTGAGTCTCCTCGGTGGAGGACTGTGCCGTGGTGGTCACCTGAGACCGCTGAGGTGATTAAAGATTGCCGGCGGGGCGCTCCAGTGTCACAAGCGACATCCCTCAGTAGAACACCTGATCGCTTTTAAACGACTCCGTGCGCGGGCCTACCGCATCATTTGCCAACACAAGCAGGAGTGCTGGGAAAGTTGTATCTCCACCATTGGCCTCCATATCTCTCCATCGCAGGTTTGGGCCAGGATTAGGCGACTCTATGGCTATCGGACCCCTGTTAGCATACCTGCGCTCTCACTGAATGGAGCAGTTTGTACTGAATCCGACATAATTGCAAACTGCTTAGCGAATTACCGACTGGCCTTCCGCTTCCTGAAAGTGTAGCTGGAATGTTGGGGCCTTTCATTTCACATGTGCCACCCTTAATCCTACAATGTTCCGTTCAGTGAGTGGGAATTCCAAAGTGCCCTAGCTGCTTGCCCTGATACGACTCCCGGGCCAGATCGCATCCACTGTCAGATGCTCAAACACCTCTCAGCAGACTGCCAGCAACACCTCCTAGACCTTTACAACCATATCTGGGTTGAGAGTGAGTTCCCGCCACAATGGCGAGAAAGCATCGTAATCCCCATTTTGAAACCTGGCAAGAACCCACTGGAGGTGGACAGCTACCGCCCCACTAGCCTCACCAACGTTCTTTGCAAGTTGCTCGAACGCGTGGTGAGCCAGCGGTTGAGTTGGGTACTCAAGTCTCGGGGCCTTCTGACTCCGTCTCAGGGTGGGTTCTGTAAGGGCCGCTCTGCCACCGATAATCTGGTGAGCCTGGAGTCTGCCATCCGTACGGCCTTTGCCTGCCATCAGCACCTGGTTGCTGCCTTTTTTGACATGCAGAAGGCATACGATACGACATGGCAACATCACATCCTCTCTATGCTTCATGGTTGGGGTCTTCAGGGTCCACTGCCGATTTTCATACGAAATTTTCTGTCGCATCGTACCTTCAATGTGCAAGTTTTGGCCTCCCATAGTTCCCCCCCGAGTTCAGGAGAATGGGGTACCACAAGGATCTGTCTTAATTGTCTGCCTCTTTTTAATTGCAATTAATAGGCTCGCTGTGGTGGTGGGAACCTCTGTCTCAGCTTCCTTGTATGCTGATGACTTCTGACTTTACTATAGCTCCATTGGCATTGCAGCTGCTGAACGTCAGCTGCAGGGTACTATCTGCAAGGTGCAGTCTTGGGCTGTAGCGCATGGCTTCCAGTTTTCGGCTGCCAAGACCTGCGTTATGCATTTCTGCCAGCAATGCACTTTTCACCCTGAGCCATGGCTTTATCTTGAATGCAAACCTCTTGCTGTGGTGGAGACACATCGATTTTTGGGTGTGGTTTTTGATGACCAGTTGACTTGGCTCCCTCATATTCGGCAGCTTAAACAGATGTGTTGGCGGCTTCTTAATGCTCTGCATTGCTTGAGCCACACCAGCTGGGGAGCCGATAGGTCTACCCTCTTACAGCTCTACCAGGCATTAATTCAGTCCCATCTGGATTATGGGAGCCTGGCTTATGGTTCTGCATCCCCTTCTGCATTGCGGGTGCTGGACCCCATCATTCACAGCGGGATCCAACTTGCCACTGGAGCTTTCTGGACCAGCCCTGTAAACAGCATACTTGTGAGGGCAGGTGTCCCTCCACTGCGGTTACGGCGCCAATAGTTACTGGCCGCTTATGCTACACATGTTTGTAGCTTGCCTGGGCATCCCAATCATCACCTCCTGTTCCCTCAGTCTGTCGTCCATCTCCCAGAACTTTGGCCCCAGTTTTCCCTCTTCCACCTCTTTTCCGGGCCCCACTGCATACACCCCTGTGGTGTGTGCCCCACCCATGCCTTCGGCTCGAATTGGCACAGGGTCCAAAGGACTCGGTCTCTCCTGAGGCCTTCCGCCGCCGCTTTCTTTCCATCCTTGCCACGTATCAGGGCTCTGGCATTGCCTACACTGACAGTTCGATGGTTGCTGGTCATGTCGGTTATGCTCTCACTCTAGGGGACTATAACGAACAACACTCATTGCCGGCTGGCTGCAGCATTTTCACTGCCGAGCTGGTCGCCATCTTTCACGCCTTAGAGTATATCCGCTCCTGCTCAGGTGAGTCCTTCATTATCTGTAGCGACTCCCTGAGCGGTTTATGAGCTATCGTCCAGTGTTTCCCTCGCTCTCGTCTGGTGATGGCTATCCAGGAGTCCCTCCATACTCTTGCCCATTGCAGCTGCTCTGTGGTCTTTGTGTGGACTCCTGGTCATGTCGGCATCCTGGACAATGAACGTGTTGACATGCTGGCCAAACAGGCTGTCGGTGCACCAGCCTTATCGATTGGGCTTTCGGAGAGTGACCTCAGGGCAGTTTTGCGGCAGAATGTACTTTGCACCTGGGGTGAAGAATGGCGCACTTTGCCTTCACCAAACAAACTTTGGGCCATCAAGAAGGCTACCAGTGCATGGCGCTCCTCCTTGCGGGTCTCTCACAAGGAGTCTCTTGTCCTCTGCCTGTTGCACATTGGGCACGCCCAGATGATACACAGCAACTTATTGCACCATGAGGACCCATCTCTATGTCGCTGTGGATCCGCTTTGACGGTGGTCCACATTTTGTTGGTCTGTCCACTTTTAGCTGTGCTCAGGCAGATGTTTGTGCTGCCTGATATGCTCCCTGCCCTTTTAACAGGTGACACTGCATGGCAGGCTTAGTTTTGCGTTTTATTTGGGCAGCGGGTTTTATCAGTTTATCTAAGTGTTTGTCATTTTTTTGTGTTGAGTCTGGCTTTTGGCCTATGATTTTAGACTGGGTTTTTTAATGTGTTTCTCGGTGGATGGCTTTTCCTTTTTTTGTCTCTATGGTCGGCCAACCTCTGTCACACTCTGTGTGATTTTAATTCCTTTTGTCTGATCTCTGTCTGAGTCTTTCTTCTCCTGTGTCGTCTCTTGTCGTCTCCATTGTTCGTTTTTCTTCTGTGTGGGTGTTTGAAGTCTTTGGTAAAAGAGACCGATGGCCATAGCAGTCTGGTCCCTTCAATGCCACAAACCAACCAACCATCACCTGTGCCTCACAGCAAATCAACAAAATTGACAGTTTACTCAATATCATGCATCATTGGCACCCAGTGATGTTACGGTAGGTTGATATGTCCCATATGGGTGCCTCTAGCATAGTAACATTATTAGTGGAATTACCCATCATAGACTTCACTTGTCACAGTTAACTACTGCCAGTTCTTGGGGGAATAACCTATGTTAACTCATGCTGAATTAGAATTGTTGCCATAACCTAAGTCAAAGGGCAAAGCAATTTGTGTTAGCGTGTGTTGTTCCATTTCAAATATGCACCTTAGCAAGGTATTCACTTCTGCAATGGGAAATAGTAAATTACTGAATCAGTTACAGCAGTGGAAGTGATGTTAAAGTTAGAGGGAAGCTTATCCCTAACAATGTTATTTATAAAGGAACAAATAAGAATTGATACACTTTTTCTATCTTTATCAAAATGTGTTCTCTCATATTGAGGATCACCTAGCTGCATTAAGGCAGTTCCTTTCATTAATTATCAGCATACACACGACACAGAATTCACTTGAGCCTAAGGCCAAGCTCATAGGGAGGGGAAAACTGTCACTCTTTATGTAACAAAATCATAAAATCTAAAATGCACAATTTAAAAACTGCAATGCAGAGCTCAACAGCCTTATGCTAAACACAATAATCATTATTATTAGTGAGAGCAGCAATGGATATAGTCAACTCTTCCATTATTAATTCTGATGTAATTTCCTCCTATCTTTAATTTCTCAAACTCTTGAAATTTTAAAGGTACTTTTAAAATGTCTGCTTCCTGTTTAATGATACTGATTGAAATCTTTGCATCTCTTCTTATCATTGCTTATTGAGTCTTGTTATAAAAGAAAGCCTGCAGCTCGTGGTCGTGCGGTAGCGTTCTCGCTTCCCGTGCCCGGGTTCAATTCCCAGCGGGGTCAGGGATTTTCTCTGCCTCGTGATGACTGGGTTTTGTGTTATGTCCTTAGGTTAGTTAGGTTTAAGTAGTTCTAAGTTCAAGGGGACTGATGACCATAGATGTTAAGTTCCATAGTGCTCAGAGCCATTTGAACCATTATAAAAGAAAAACTGTTACCTTGTATCTACTTAAACTGTTACTGGCCCTCTCATATGCTTCTTTATAGAATCTCCTATGTTGTCAGTGTTACTATGTCAGAGTGCGTCTATTTCAAATGTGAATCCTCATGTGTTTTTACAGTTTAATCAATTATGCTCAACTTACCTGTGGCTGTAACAATCAGCTGTGGTAGATGGGCGACTCTTATAGGCAGCATCAACAGTCCTTTGGTGACAAATTTATCTGTGTGGATCAGAAGTTTCATACCGATGCAACAAATGATGAGACCTCAGTAATAAACATAACATTCAATGTGACTTCTTAAAGAGGGACTGGACTGGCTTGGTGTGAAATATATAAGTTGTGCCTGTCTTTAGGCTAATAATAAATAGGCTAAAAATAACTTGGCTCATGAATATCTAGAATGTGTTCAAGTATAGAGAGTATCACAGTACTAATAATAATATACATCTGCATACATACTCCACAAGCCACCATATGATGCATGGAGGAGGGGACACCACACCACAACTTGTCACTTGCTTTCTTGTTCCACTCGCAGATTGAGCAAGAGAAAAATAGCTACCTATATGCCTCTGTTTTAGCCCTAGTTTCTTATATCTTATCTTCATTGTCCCTATGTGAAATGTATGTTGGCGATCTTAGGATTGTTCTGCAGTCAGCTTAAAATGCTGGTTCTCTAAACTTTCTCGGTAGTTTTCTTCTAAATGAATGTCTTCTTCCCTCCAGGGATTCCCACGTGAGCTACTGAAGAAAACACTTGCATGCTGATTGAACCCACCAGTAACAAATCTGCCAGCTCACCTCTGAATTGCTTTGATGTCTTCTTTCAATCTGACCTGGTGTGGATCCCAAACACTTGAGCAATACTTGAGAATAGGTTGCATTAGCAGCCTATATTTGGTCTTCTTCACAGGTGAACTAGGCATTTCAAAAATTCTCACAATAAACTGAAGTTGACCATTTGCCTTCCCTACCACAATCCTCACATGCTTGTTCCATTTCATATTGCTTTGTAACATTTTCCCTGGGCATTTAAGTAATGTGACTGTGTCAAGCAGGACACTACTAATGCTGTAACTAAACGTTGCGAGTTTGTTTTTCCTACTCATCGGCATTAACATACATTTTTCTACATTGAGAGCCAGCTGCCATTCAACACATCAACTTGAAATTTTGCCTAGGTCATCTTTTATCAACACACAGTCACTTATCTTCAACACCTTTCTGTACACTACAGCATCATCAGTGAACAACCACAGATTGCTGCTGAACTGTCTGCCATATCATTTACATACAAGAGTTGGAACTTTAATAGTTACAGCTCATACAAAATAGATACAGTTTCAAAGTTTTACTGACCTTCAAAGTAGTCACCAGGATTGCGTATAACCCATTGCCAGTGATGTGGAAGTCGTAAGATACTCTTAGCAATGCCATTTGTGTTGGCAGTTCGAGCAGCATGGTCTATTGCCCAACAAATTTGTAGCAGTTCTGAAGCTAATACCGTGAAGGGTTTCCTTCAGTTTAGAAATCAAGTTGAATTCATGAGGGCATAGGTCATGGGAGTGCAGTAGGCAGTAGTTGGTATAGCACTTAGCAGCCACATCAGTCAAACAAATCAGTAACTTCTTGCACTGTGTGTGCTTGAGCATTCTCCTGCAAAATGATGGTCAGGTCCTGCAGAAAGTGTCATCAATTCTGTCTCTATGCTGATCACTTTTTGAACACAACCTATGACCAGCCTAGAGACAGAAGTGATGACACTTTCTGCAGGACCTGACCGTCATTTTGCAGGACATTGTGTATCATACAATGGAAAATCCAGGATGGAATATTTTGAAACCCTCCCACACACACACACACACACACACACACACACACACACACAAAAGCAACTCTGTCACACACACACAACCATAGTCTCTGCCCGCTGAAGCCAGACTACGAACAACAGTACATGATTTGAAAGGCAACCAGGTGGGGTTAAGGATGGGACATGGAGGGGGAGGAATAGCAGGGTAAGAGTGAGGTACGGTAAAGTGCTGCTGCAGGAGCAGGGTGGGGCAGAGAAAGTGGGGGGTAGTGGAAAAGGCGAGAAGTAAAACAGCTGGGTGCATTGGTGAAATAGAAGGCCGTGTAGTGCGGGAATGGGAGCAGGGAAGGAGCTAGATAAATAAGGGCAATGATTAATGAAGGCTGAGGCCAAAAGGGTTACGGAAATATAGGATATATTACAATGAGAGTTCTCACCTGCGCAATTTAGACAAGTTGGTGTTGATGGAAAGGATCCAGATGGCACAGGATGTGAAGCAGTCATTGAAATGAAGAAGATCATGTTGGGTGGCATGCTCAGCAACAGAGTGGTCCAGTTGTTTTTTGGCCACAGTTGTCAGTGGCTTTTCACGTGGACAGATAGCTTGTTGGTTGTCATGGCTATGCAGAAATGCAGCACAGTGGTTGCAGCTTAGCTTTTAGATCATGATAGGTTTCACAGGTAGTGCTGCATCTGATGGGATACATGATGTTTGTGACTAGACTGTAGTAGGCAGTGGTGGGAGGATGAATGGGACAGGTCTTGCACCTATGTCTGTTACAAGGATATGAGCCATGAGGTAAGGGGTTGGGAGGAGGGGTTGTGTAGGGATGAACGAGAATATTGTGTAGGTTTGATGGGCAGTGGAATACCACTTTGGGGTGGAGGGGGGCGGGGGGGGGGGGGGAGTGGGAAGGATAGTGGATAGGACATTTCTCATTTCAGGGCATGATGAGAGTTAGCTGAAACCATTGTGGAGAATATGATTCTGCGCAGAACCTCCTCATTCCTTACCTTATCAGTCCACTTAATTTTCAACATTCATCTGTAGCACCACATCTCAAATGCTTTGATTCTTATTACAGTATATTGATAATTTTTACTTATGGACCGTCTGACAGCAACTGAATAAAACACAATTTTAGTGCCTTTATTTTCTGCAAGGCATCATCAGTGGCCTGGAATATGTACATATGTTAGCTATTTAATTTACATTTTTGTCACTGTGCCTGTAGGTTATAAACAGTTCTGGTGGTTGGTATTTCCTATTAAGTAGTAATGTTTTGAACTGTACTTACAGCTTGCATGGATAATTTCTTACATATTACACTCCTGTTGCATTTTTGGTGTTGTTCTTCTTGTTATGAATGCCAATTTGCGGTTTTTTTCCGCATTCCACAGCACTGTGTGTGTAGGTCATGGTGTACCATCTGGTTCTTTTCTGTTTGCTGTTGCCATTGTGTGTGTTTGTTGAGTGTGTTTGTAATTTTTCAGCTTGTGAGTTCTTTTGTATTATGGAAATGTTGTGTTTGTTTTGTATTTGTGTTTTTATTTTTTGATTGAGCCTGTGTACCACATGTGTATCATACCCATTGTTCCTAGCTATTTGTATGATTGTACTCATTTCTCATTCATAGTTTCTCTTTCTGAGTGGGATTCTGTTTTATCTATGTAACATGTGTCTTAGTGCTGCAAGTTTCTGGTCGTGGGGGTGGTTAGATGTGGAATGTATTATTGTGTCTGTGGCTGTTTGTTTTCTAAAGACGTTAAATGTATGTTTGCCATTTTCTTTTTTTTATTGTAATGTCAAGAAAATTTATTTGATTTTCTTTCTCTTTTTCAAGTGTGAATTTTATGTTCTGATGATCTTTGTTTATTTCTGAATGGAGTTCATCAATTTTTTCACTTGGTTCATCTACCAGACAAATAATGTCATCCACGTATCTGTACCAATATATGATTTTGAAACTTTCATTAGTGGTTATCTTTTCAAATACCTGATTTTCTAGGTGACCGATGAAAATGTTTGCTAGTGTTCCTGATATTGGGGATCCCATGGGCAGTCCATCACTTTGTAGATCATATTCTTTCTCAAACTGAAAGTAGTTTTGTCAGTTGTCAGTCTGAGCATATCTGTTATTTCTTTTATTGTGTCTGTGGTGAGGTTGCTGTGGAATGAGAGATTTTGTTCTATGATTTCTATTGTTTCTGTGATAGGGATGGAGCTATACATATTTTCTATATCGAATGAAATCAGTGATGCTGTGTGTGGTACCTGTATGTTTTCTAGTAGGTTTCCTGTGTTTATCACTGTTCTGTTGTTTTCAACTTTATAGTGTTTTGTAACTAACCTTTGGAGGTGTTTGGTTATGTGGTATGTTGGGGCTTTCTTGAAGTTGATAACAGCTCTCATTGGCATTCCGTCTTTAAGTACTTTCGGTTGAGTGCAGAGTGTTGGTGCTTGTGGGTTTTTCTGTGTTAAGTAGTATTTCTGTTTGTCTGTGAGTGTGTGTTAAATGTTTTTCAGTGTTTGTTTCACATTTGCCTGGAATCGTGTAGTTGGATCTGACTTCAGTTTTTGTATGGCATTGGTGTTTATGTATTCCTTGGTTTTTGTGATGTATTGCTCTTTATCCATGAGTACTGTTACATTTCCCTTGTCTGCTCTTGTTATTAATGTGTTATTGTTTGTTAACTTTTGTTTTAACCTTTCCACAGTGGCTGCTTCTGTTTGGTTGTTCTTATTGTGTGTCTGCTGTGTTTGTTTTATTATGCCTTTTATTTCTTCTTTTACTAGTTCTCTTGTCAGTCCTATGTTTATTTCACAATTATTTCGTTGTTCTTCACGTGTAAGGATGTGTTCAGTTTCTACTATGAGATTTTCTATGTATTGATTGTTCACTTTGCTATTGGTGCAGTGTTTCAAACCTTTTTCCAAGAGCATTTTTTCATTTTCGTGTTGTTCTGTCTCAGTTAGGTTGACTAAGCATGGATGGAATGTGTGTTGGTGTTCATGTGGTTTCGCATTTAAAATGTAAATCACACCAAAACACACACACACACACACACACACACACACACACACACACACACACACAAATGCATACACGAACAGACCACAGATACTTCAATAATTACACTCGAAAGTTTGGCAATAACATTCGATCTTTGGCAAAAACATTTGACAGTCAGCAACAGAAACCAAAACATTGCATTGAAACAAGCGTTCAGTTCATAGTGCTGTGGAATGTGGAAAAAAAAACGCAAATTGGCATTCATAAGAAGAAGAACAACACCAAAAATGCAATAGGAGCGTAATATGTAAGAAATTATCCACGCAACCTGTAAGTACAGTTCAAAACATTACTAATTAATAGGAAATACCAGCCACCAGAACTGTTTATAGCCTATAGGCACAGTCACAAAAATGTAAATTAAATAGCTAACATATGTACATATTCCAGGCCACTGATGATGCCTTGCAGAAAATAAAGGCGAAACGCGTATGGTACAAAAATTGTGTTTTATTCAGTTGCTGTCAGACGGTCCATAAGTAAAAATTATCAATATACCATAGTATTGCATGCAACTGAGGAGGACAGGACTACAAAAGCTTTGATTCTCTTCTGTTCTGGCTTTCCCACAGCACATGTTTCACTGCCATACAATGCTGTGCTCCAAATGTATATTCTCAGAATTTTCTTCATCAAGGTAAGGCCTATGTTTGATACTAGCAGACTTCTCTTGGCCAGGAATGCCCTTTCTGCCAGAGCTAGTCTGCTTTTGATGTCCTCCTTGCTCCACCCATCATTGGTTATTTTGCTGCCTAGGTAGCAGAATTCCTTAATTTCTTCTACTTCATGACCATCAATGCTGACGTTAAGTTTCTCGTTGTTCTCATTTCTGCTACTTGTCATTACTTTTGTCTTACTTCGATTTACTCTCAATCCATATTCTGTACTCATTAGACTGTCCATTCCATTCAACAGCTCATGTAATTCTCCTTCACTTCCACTCAGGATAGCAATGGCATCAGTGAATCATATCATTGACATCCTTTCACCTTGAATTTTAATTCCACTCCTGAACCTTTCTTTTATTTCCCTCATTTACTTCTTTAATGTGTTGATTGAACAATAGAGGTGAAAGACTACACTCCTATCTTACACCCTTTTTAATCCGAGCACTTGCTTCTTGGTCATCCACTCTTATTATTCCCTCTTGCTTCTTGTACATATTGTATATTACCTGCATCTCCCTATAGCTTACTCCTGTTTCTCTCAGAATTTTGAACATCTTCCACCATTTTACAGTGTCAAACACTTTTTCTAAGTTGACAAAGCCTATGAAGCTGTTTGATTTTTCTTTAGTCTTCTTTCCTTTATCAACTTTAATGTCAGAATTGTATCTCTGGTGCCTTTACCATTCCGAAAGCCAAACTGATCATCATCGAGCACATCCTGTATTTTCTTCTCCAGTCTTCTGCATATTATTCTTTTCATCAACTTGGATGCATGAGCTGTTGTACTGATTGTGTGATAATTCTCCCACTTGTCAGCTCTTGCAGTCTTCAGAATTGTGTGGATGATATTTTTCTAAAGTCAGACAGTATATTGCCAGACTCGTACATTCTGCACACCAATGTGAAAAGCCGTTTCGTTGATACTTTCCTCAATGATTTTAGAAATTCTGATCGAATGTTATTTACCCCTTCTGCCTTATTTGATCTTAAGTCCTTCAAAGCTCTCTTAAATTCTGATTCTAATACTGGATTCCCTATATCTTCTAAATCGACTTCTGTTTCTTCATCTATCACATCAGAAAAAAATTGGCCCCCTCATAGGCCTTCAGTGTATTCTTTCCATCTATCTGCTCTCTCCTCTGCTTTTAACAATGGAATTCCAGTTGCACTCTTAATGTTACCGCTCTTGGTTTTAATTTCACCAAAGATTGTTTTGACTTTCCTATATGCAGAGTCGTCCCTCTAACTATCATTTCTTTTTCGATTTCTTCACATTTTTCATGCAGCCATTTCATCATAGCTTCCCTGCACTTCCTGTTTATTTCACTCATCAGAGACTTGTATTTCTGTATTCCTGAATTTCCCTGAACATCTTTGTACTTCCTTCTTTCATCAATCAGCTGAAGTACTTCTTCTGTTACCCATGGTTTCTTTGCAGTTATCTTCTTTGTACCTCTGTTTTTCTTTCCAGCTTCTATGATTGCCCTTTTTAGAGATGTCCATTACTCTTCAACTGTACTGCCTACTCGACTGTTCTTTATTGCTGTATCTGTAGCCTTAGAGAACTTCAAGCGTATTTCATCATTCTTTAGTACTTCCATATCCCACTTCTTTGTGTTTTGATTCCTCCTGACTAATCTCTTAAACTTCAGCCTACTCTTCATTACTACTATATTGTGATCTGAGTCTATATCTGCTCCTGGGTACATCTTACAATCCAGAATCTGATTTCAGAATCTCTGTCTGACCATGGTCTAATCTAACTGTAATCTTCCCATATCACCTGGCCTTTTCCAAGTGTACCTCCTTCTCTTGTGATTTGTGAACATCTTCAGCTTGTGATGTCAGCATGTATACCTGAACTATCATTATGGGTGTTGGTTTGCTGTCGATCCTGATACGAATAACCCTATCACTGAACTGTTCACAGTAACACACACTCTGCCCTACCCCCCTATTCATAATGAATCCTCCTCCCATTATACCATTTTCTGCTGCTGTTGATATTATGCTATACTCATCTGACCAGAAATCCTTGTCTTCTTTCCATTTCCCTTCACTGAGCTCTACTATATCTAGATTGAAATTTTCGCATTTGCCGTTCAGATTTTCTAGCTTCCCTACCACTTTCAAGCTACTGACATTCCATGACCTGACTCACAGAACATTATCCTTTCATTGATTATGGAATCTTTTTCTCATGGGCACCCCCCCCCCCCCTTTGGCAGTCCCCCATCCCCCGCCCCTCCCCCCTCCGCCAGATAACCACATGGGGGACTATTCCGGAATCTTTTGCCAATGGAGAGATCATCATGATACTTTTTCAGTTACAGACCACATTTCCTGTGGATAAACGTTATGTGTCTCTAATGCAGTGGTATCGTTTGCCTCCTGCATCCTCATGCCATTGATGCACGTTGATGGAGGCAGCAGCGAAGGCGGTGATATCAACGGACAAGAGGTACGTTGGTGGCACAGTCTGGAAGAGAGTGTCCATGCAGCAGAGGGGCCATCTACAGTCTAATACATTGATGGTATACTCCGCATGTGTTGACATGTGATGAGCAACAATATGTGCTTCCAAGTGCAAACAGGATGTCAGAGTTTTCTATCATTGGACAGATTACATTGTAACTACCAGGCAAACAGTACTATGTTACATGAAAGACAATTAAAATGGAAAATTCGAAAAAAAATATTTGTAAACCCACTTTTCCTCTCAGTATAACTACTCACTATGTGCACAAGTGATATTTACAAGGTACTGATCAGTCAATGTTCAGCATAAAATAGATGAGTATCTTATGCCTATACAACAAAAGGAGTCAATGGAGAAATCAGAATAATGGCCTCGCTCAGGGTAAGACACTGGTTCAGTTGGTGTGCAATATCTACACAAACGACAGTGACAGTTTTGGCTGCACATTTCTGGATATGGTTATAGGGTGGAGGTTTGTAGGACTCCCCTTGACAGGCCAGGGGTGCACTACACAAAGAAAGCAGTTACTCAGGTAGCAGAGTACTTGTGGAGTACACACAGGTGGCAGTTTGAGGTACTCTGATGTACACTCACCAAATGATATGCAGGAAAGGAAGTCAGACTATGTTCAGAGTCAAAATTTTATCAGTAAAGTATCCATAGCAAAGTTCCAAATTTACTTCCCTCCAGGAAGATTTTCATACTCAAATTATTCTTGGGACTGAGAAATGGATAAAACCCAAAGTGGAAATCTCAGAGATATTTAGCAAATCACGGGACATATATCGGAAAGACAGATTAGATGCCATAGGAGGGGGAGTATTTATTGCAATTAACAAAAATATTGGTCTCTTTTGAGGTTGAAGTTGAGTGTGACAGTGAAGTTATCTGTTAGTGTATAAAAGGTATAGGTGAAACCAAGTCAATTGTTGGATGTTTTTACTGTCCGCCCGATCCTGCTCTGACAGTTCTAAGGTAATTCAAAGAAAGTTTACAGTCAATAGTGCATAAATACACAGATTGTGCAATACGAGTTGCAGGCATCTTTAATAAGTACCAAGTATATATTGGGAATGCCTATGGCTTCATTGTGGGGTGAAGTGATTTACAGACAGACAGCCATGCATAGTACTTTTGAAAACATTTTCTGAAAACTGTCTTGAGCAACTATGTTGGCAGTCCACACACAATGGAAATATCTTAGACCTTGTAGGTACAAAAAAGCAGAACCTTATTGATGGGTACTAGTAGTCATGATGTCATTATAGCAACTATGGTTACAAGAGTTATTAAATAAGTTAAGAATGCAAGGAGGAGCAGATGAGCAGTTGTTAGCATCTCACTTAGACATGAGATGGATGTGGAGGAATTATGGGCAAAGTTTAAGCAGAATGTAAATCATAGTCTGGAGAACTGTGTGTGCAATAACTGGATTAGAGAGGGAAAAGACCCACAACAGTTTAACAATGAAATTTGGAAAATGATGAGGAAGCAGAGGCGGTTGCACTCTTCGTTAAAAAGAGAATGTGAAAATGACAAGCAAAGGTTAGTAGAGACTTTTATGTCCGTAAAAATATTATGTGCGAAGCATACTACTATTACCATTGTCATGCCTTAGCAAAAGATCTGGCAGAGACCAAGAAAAACCTGGTCCTATGTAAAATCACAAAGCAGGTCCAAGGCTACCATCCAATCACTCATTGACCAGTCTGGTATTCAGTTGAAGACAGCAAAATGAAAGCCGAAATTTTAAATTTCATGTTTAAGAAAACATTCACACAGGAGAATAATACAAATGTACCATCATTTGGCCATCGAACAGACTTCCATATAGATGACATAGTAATAAGCATCCACAGTTTTTTTCCCTACTCATCCTCATTAACTTACATTTTTCTACATTTAGAGCTTGCTGCCAGTCATCACACCAACTATAAATAATATATCCATAACGGATATACTGAAAACAACTACAACAACAACAACTGGAAGAGTTTAAAACAAATGAGTGTCTCTCTAGACCTGCCGTGAGGCGGCGCTCGGTCTGCAATCACTGATAGTGGCGACATGCGGGTCCGACGTATACTACCGGACCGCGGCCGATTTAAAGGCTACCACCTAGCAAGTGTGGTGTCTGGCGGTGACACCACACAAATAAAGCTTTCAGCCAGCAAGGCCTTCATCAAAAATAGACAAAACACACACACACACACACACACACACACACACACACACACACACACACATGACTGCAGTCTCAGGCAACTGAGGCCACTCTATGAGCAGCAGTACCAGCATATGATGGGAGTGGTGACTGGGTGGGGGAAAGGAGGAGGTTGGAGGGGGAGGGGAAGAGATAGAAGGGTAGGGGTGGTGAACTGTGAAGTGCTGAAGGTTAGATGGAGGGCTGGCAGGAGGGGGGGGGGGGGGGTAGTAGAAAAGGAGATAAGTGAAAGACATGGTACGATGGTAGAATGAGGGCTGTGTAGTGCTTGACTGGGAACAGGGAAGGGGTTCGACGGGTGAGGACAATGAATAACGAAGCTTGAGGCCAGGAGGGTTAAGGAAATGTAGGATGTATTGCAAGGAAAAGTTCCCATCTGCACAATTCAGAAAAGCTGGTGTGAGAGGGAAGGATCCATATGGCACAAGCCGTGAAGCAGTCATTGAAATGAAGGATGTCATGTTGGGCAGCGTGCTCAGCAACAGGGTGGTGCACTTGTTTCTTAGCTACAGTTTGTCGGTGGCCATTTGTGCGGACAGACAGCTTGTTGGTTGTAGTGCCCACATAGAATTCAATACAGTGGTTGCAGCTTGGCTCGTAGATCACATGACTGGGTTCATAGGTAGCCCTGCCTTCGATGGGATAGGTGATGTTTGTGACTAGACTGGAGTAGGTAGTGGTGAGAGGATGTATGAGACAGGTCTTGCATCTAGGTCTCTTACAAGGGTATGAGACATGAGGTAAGGAGTTGGGAGTAGGCATTGTGTAGGGACGGACAAGGAGCGAGCAAAGGAATGTTATTGTGGGAGAGGTGGGAAGGATTGGGGCAGGACATTTCTCATTTTAGGGCACAATGAGAGGTAGTTTAAACCTTGGCAGAGAATGTAATTCATTTGCTTGAGTCCTGGGTGGTACTGAGTTACGAGGGGAATGCTCCTCTGTGGCTGGACAGTGGGACTTTGGAAGATGGTGGGAGTCTGGAAAGATAAGGCATGGGAGATCCGTTTTTGTACAAGGTAGGGAGGATAATTACGGTCTGTGAAGGCTTCAGTGAGACCCTCGGTATATTTTGAGAGGAACCACTCATCACTGTAGATGCAATGACCATGGGAGGCTAGGCTGTATTGAAGGGACTTCTTGATATGGAATGGGTGGTAGCTGTCAAAGTGGAGGTATTGCTGGTGGTTATTAGATTTCATATGTATGGATGTACTGATATAGCCATCTTTGAGGGGAGGTCAACATCTAGGAAGGTGACTTGAGTAGGATCAGGTGAAGCAAAGGGGGAGAAGGTATTGAGGTTCTGGAGGAATGTGGATAGGGGTTCCTCTCCCTTGATATGGACTTTAGGAAGCTTGTAGAAAGTAGGAGAACGGGCAGTGGTAGAGGTGAGCAGAGAGAGGGACTGTGGTGAGAGGTTCTGGGGTGGGCCTAAGAATTTGAGGAGTGACTGGAGATCCTGCTGGATTTCTGGAATGGGGTCACTGTGGCAAGGTTTGTAGGTGTCAGTATCTGATAGCCGGTAGAATTCTTCTGGCAGGTAATCCTTGCAGTTCAAAACAACAGTGGTGGAGCCTTTGTCCGCAGTCAGGATTACAAGGTCGGGATAATTTTTAGATGGTGGACTGCACTTCTTTCTGCAGATGTATGGTTAGTTTGCATGTTGAGAGATTTGGAGAATGATGGTGGGGTAAGGTTCAAGGTTAAGAAATTCTGGAAAGCTGACAGGAGCTGATTTGGGCGAGTGGGTTTGGATCATAGTTGGATGGAGGAATTGACCAATTAGGCAGCGTTCAACATTAGTCTTTGGTCGAGTCTGACTGGTAGGGTTGGTAGCAAAAAAGTGTTTCCACTGTAGGGACTGGGAGATGGACAGAAAGTCTTTAACAAGTCCTGCATGATTTAATTTGGGAGTGGAGCAAAAGGTGAGGCCTTTGCAAAGGACTCATATTTCTGTGGGAGTAAGGCTTCTGGAGGAACGGTTCATGACTGTGTTACGGGTCTGTTTAGGTTCTGGATTCTGTGTGGTGGTGGGAGGGTAGTTTTGGAGAGTGTGGTACATGTAGTAGGCCTACGAGACAGGGTTTGTCAGCTATGAAGGGACATGGAGGTGGTTCGGAGGTTGTTGTAGAATGGTACTTCAAGGTGGGAATAGGAAGTGAGCAGGGTGAAGAGCCTTTGGAGGTGGTGTTGTGCTTGTTGCTCTAGTTCCTGGAAGGCAAAAGTTTCAATGTGTGTTATGGGTTCCAGGAATTTGAGATTGCATAGCAGGAGACTTTTGCAGATGGAGACAAGGTACTGTAAGGAGGTTTGTGCTTGGTTGATATGGATATGCAGGACTATGTTGGTGAGGGCTAAGGATTGGCAGGATCTGAACAGGTGGAGGTCATAGTGGGAGGAGGGGTGGCAGCCAGAGATGGGTAATTTGATGGTAAAGCAATTTGGGGGGATTCCATGAGCCAAGCCACAATGCAGGAGCCATATGTGGGACTGGGTTCTAGCTTTTCTGTACTGGCACAGATGGAGGGAGCAAGACATCATGTTTCCCCCTTTTTGCATCCGCTCATCCTTCTCATGATTTTTCACATGTATTTGGGTGTATTTTTGCGAAATCTTTTGGACGTAATTCTACGTTATTTACATAATTTTTTGCTTTTTTCCCACCACCATGCATTCTTGCTCCTTCCATCTGCATTCCGGGAAACCAATGTCATTAAGGGCAGATACCCATGGGATTTTACCATGTGGATAGAAAATTATTGTGATGCCACTGAGAGAGACTAGTCTCCTCCTGAAATATTTTTTAAACAACAACACAGCGGTCACATGTTATAAATTTGTCAATGATATAGCACTAAAACATTACACAAGTCTCAGATTCCTTGACACATAATTACCTCAAACATCATGTGCTAACAGAATGAATAAAACAACCAAAGTCCCTTCTTCTTCTTCTTCTTCTTCTTCGAAAAAGATAGAAGGATGCGCGAGATTCGGTATAAATACCGCGACTGCACCTGGGCTCTTCAGTAGTTGTGTACTCACCTGATGATGGCCGGACGTCTCTGGGCCGAAATATCGTGGCAGAATGTCGACGGGATCCGGCTGCATACCCGGAAATTATTAGAAGAAGGATACCCCTTCAGCATACTTGAGTGCCACATTTGAATGTTTGTCACTGTAATGCAAACCTTTAGAATCACTCTGCTTATATATTACAGAAACATAATGTAAACCTTTAAAATCTTTCTGCTTATTTAATACAGAACTATCTCATTTCAAATCCATATGCTCAGGCATGGCACATGACATACGTATAATCAGAAAGGTTGTGGCAAAGTGAGAAATGGCTTGATCTGGCTTACTAATTACAACTGCTCCTAAGAGAGTCAATTGGGTAATGTAAATACAACTGTTAACAGTAAAATGATAACAGAATACTGATTTGTCATCATTTGTATTCGTACAGGCTGTGTAACTAAGAATGTATGCACAAACTGTTTGGCATTCATATAGGAGTAAGAACACACAATTAACTGTATATCCTTCATCATTTGCTGTCCACAGGTCACTCAGCACACTACTGTCCATACAATTTCCAACAATCTGTGCCTCAGGCCACAGATGCATGGCATCTCCATATGCATACCTGACTTTGTAACCTGGATAAAGACTGATCTCTCCCAAGGCCCACTGAGTGCCTTTAGCCAGACAATTCACACACATGCCAAGGGGGAATCTACCAACTCCTCATGCCACTAACCACCACTCTGCATGCCTCTCACTCCAGTTTCTGGCCAAGGATGCCACTTGCCATCACAAATGTGCCACTCCACAGCACTATTATAATACACCATTTCACTTGACCAGAATTGTTTGTGATTGGTTTGAAGAACATTCTGGATAATTTGAGCCAATGATTGTCCTACCAGAATCCCATCAAACACTTATGAGAAGTAATCAAGAGGTCAGTTTGCGCAAAAAATCCTGTACTGTCAATACTTCCGCAGCTATGGATGGGTATAGAAGCAGCATGACTCAATATTTCTGTGGAGGGCTTCCAACAACTTATTGAGTATGTGCCATGACAAGTTGCTGCACCATCCTGGACAAATGGATGTGGGACAGATATCAGGAGTTGTCCCAAGATTTTTGTCACCTCAGTGTATTTGTGAGTGAAACAAAAAAGGAAATGACAAGTAGTAGCACAGGCTACCCTCCACCATACACTGTATGGTGGGTTGCGGAATATGTATGTAGATGTCGGACAACCAGACATGACACAAAATCTTTGAGTTATGTCAGTGCTACAGCACTTACTATCCAGGCTGAAAAGTTTGAGTAGGGAGAATGATGCTGTCACTGGCCTTTGAAAACGTGAAAAAATATTAGGATGACTTGAACAGCTACAGCAAAACACTTTTCATTCATTCACTCACACATTATCTTCCATAAACTTCCATCGTGAAAAAGGGCCTTCAAGTATATGAGAGTAAGTCTAGTTATACATTAAGAGACAGATGCAACTGCTGCAGCCATATTCTGTAATGCATTCTATGAACAAATTAGTGCCAAGCTGCTTAATGATACTTACGGTAATTACATCTAAACTGATGAGCCAAAACACTATCATCACTGTCCACCATGAGACTGAATGATATCTGGTGGCGTTGTGGACACCAAGGGAAGTTTCTAAGTGGAGCAGAGACAAATGGGTAATCATTCTAGCAACAATACAAGCCAAAAATAGGGAATCCAATGATATAAGCGACTTTGACAAAGGACGGATTGTTATGGCCCATCACTTGGGAATGTGTATCGAGAAATGGTGAAGCTGATTGGCTGTTCGTGTGCTATCGTCAAGAGTATATACGGAAAGTGGTTGCAGGACAGTGAAACCATTAGTAGGCAACAATGTGCTGGGCATCCAAGCCTCGTCACAGCATGTGCATGTAGGAGGATTGCCCATTCAGTAAACAGGATAGGAGGGGATGTGGAGGTGATATGATTACCGAGTACAGTTCTAGTATAGGCATAAGTGTTTTGGAGGACACCTTGTTGAACATGGGGTCTGCAGCAGATGACCAGTATATAAAAAGTGTGATCAAAGAGTAATGGAAATTTTTTTTAATTTCGTGGGCTTTATAAATCTGATTTTCAATTTTTTTATTATTTGCTACACATGTTCCAGATGTATGTTTGCATTTTCGGCTGTTTTGAATGTTTAGTTTATTGTTGACGTTTGAAAAGGTTATACATATTTTCTAGTACTCAGCAAATTTTTATGTTCGAAAAAGATGGATCAAAAAATTTGCATTAAATTTTGCTTGAAAAATGGAATAAACAGCCACACCAAATTCGAAATGCTGACTGTGTCTTTTGGCTAATCTACTATTAGTAAGACATGTGTTTACGAGGTTTGAGGACGACGACTGTCCTGCCTTAGCACATTATTTACTGACGACAATGTGGAAGAAGTAAAGAAAATGGTTCTGGTAAACCGCCGAATCACTATCAGAGAAGTTGATGATGATGTCGGCAGATCTTTCGGCTCATGCCAAGCAGTTTTTTCCGATGTATTGGGCATGAAATACGTAGCAGTGAAGTTTGTTCTGAAACTGTTGAACTTCGAGAAAAAATGACGTCATGTAGACAACGCTCAGAAATTGCTCATTGAAGTTATCAATGGTCCAGAATGTCTAAAGCAGATTCTAACAGGTGACGAAACATGTGTATACGGATATGACGTCAAAACAAAAGCCCAATTGTCCCAATGGAAAGCGCCTGAAGAGCCGAGACCATAAAAAAAGTCGACAAATTCGACCACACCTGAAGGTTCTTCTCGCTATTTTCTTCGATTAAAATTGGATAGTCCTTCATGAGTTCCAGTCTTATGATCGTAGGGCCAACAAGGAATACTACCTGGAATTGTGTGCCATCTGCGTGAAGCAATCCGAAGAAAACAACCAGAACTGTGGCAAAACCACTCATCGAAATTGCATCATGATAATTCTCCCGCTCACACCTCAATGCTTGCTTGCGGTTTTTTTTTTTGCAAATAAAACTGTGTGATGCTTCAGCCATTGCATTCGCCAGGCATGATTCCCTGTGACTTCTTTCTATTTCTAAGGCTGAAGATAACCATGAAAGAACTTCGTGTTGCCACTACTGATGAGATAAAAACGGAATAGCTGAAGGGGCTGAATGCCATAACGAAAAATGAGTTCCAGAAGTGCTTTCAAGATTGGAAAACACTGGCACAAGTGTATTAAGTCTAATGGGGTTACTTGGGAGGGGGCAAAGTTGATGTTGGTAAATAATTGATGATTCTTTCAGAAAAAAAAATCCATTACTTTTTTATCACTCTTTGTATTCCCACCTTGGACCAACAACATCGTCAATAACGATTGCCGTCGGCACGGGATCGTCAACATTAGACTGTGGATCCATTGAACTGCGTCACCTGGTCAGCTGAATCACGTTCCTCGTGAAGTTGATTAAAACACGCGCTCTCTGGCTGCTAGATAGCGATAACATATGTGACAACGATAACAGATAGCGACGACAGAGATTATTATTAATGAGCAATTCCATCACGCAGTAATTAATTAGTCGTTATGCTGAGATTGGAAGAGACCAGATGCAAATTATGATTTGTGTAAGAAATGTATGCACTCCGAGTATTATTAACCTTGTAAATATAGCACCCACAGGTTGTGTGTGAAAATATATTTGGGGCAGTTTTAAAAAGTTGTTTGAATATTTATTTATTAGTCCATTAAAGTACATCATAATAAATGTTTGGACGATCATGAGGACCTGCAAGGACACCAGTAATAATGGAGGGGAACACTAAGGTGTCATTGCAGTCTTGAAGAAGAATAAGAAATAACTTCAAGAAGTGACATAAGAACATTTTTAATTTTTATATCTATGTATTCATAATGAAATGTTATTGTTCAGGTTTTTTTTCTTCATTAGTTATGCAACTGTTTCGATAACTGAAATCCCTCTTTTATCCAATAATATATTCCAGACTAATCTTAAAAATCATTTAATCCTTTAGATAGTATTTCCCTTGTCATTTAGAAATCCTTGTCCTGTAATTTTACAAATGACGACTGTGGCAGGACAGTGACCATGCTCACCAAAAATTTTACTTGTAAGTACAATAAAAATGAGAATCCACTACTGGAGATCCACATTTACTAATAATTTTTTTTTTGCATATTTATGGTACGGTATATGAGGAAGGAAGATGGTTTAGCCAATTAATAATTCCTGGGACAAGAAACATTTAAACCATCCAAATATTCTGGACATTACAAAATTCCGAATTACGGTACCAGGAAACGTGAACAAGACCATGTTCAAGGTAGGGTCGAGAGTATTGTTGAATTTTATGCATGTGAGAGCATCCTTTGCTCAATTTCCCAATCACTGTAGCAAACAACACAATCCGACCTTGTAATGTGTGTTCTTGTAGTGTTTGTTACATAATAGTACCACACAATTACATACCATTTTGTTGTGAGCAAAAAGTAATTTTAAATACACAAAAAAGTTATCTGTAAGAATTTGACATCTTTATATATATTCACATATTGTGTGTGTTTGTTAAAAATGGAACCCAACAACAAGCAACAAATAACTAATAGTGAGAATGAAAATGTCGATGTATAGACAAATATGACAATAAGGGATGTCAATAATGAATTGCAACAAGGTGGTAATTTGCCAAATAATGAGAATATTTATCAGTTAAACTCTACTATTATTAGTGAATCATTGGTGAATTTTGGGGAGAATACGTGGCTCATGCTTGATGAGACTGGTCTTCAGTCAATGCTGGAAGGTGCAATTTTTTATAGTAATGAATAAGGAAGTAACGGAACTGACAATGAAAATTTTTGCGACTCAATTTAAGCAAACGAAGTGAGCTCACAAGAACGAGTAATGTGGATAGACCGATATGCAATGATAGGATGGGGATAGAGAGTAACCAAATATTGCAAGCAATATTAAAAATAAGTTCAGAAGTGTCCAGCATATGTACAGAAGTTGCTAGTAAACGTTCAGATAAATGTTAACTTCAAAAACCGAGACTGTTGCAACAGAAATCAACAATCTCAATCAAAAACTTTCTAATCATTTCGGTGTGGTAGAATGAACAGTCAATATTGCTTAAGAATTGGAACACAGATCTAACAGGAACCACTAACGAACCTGACACGAAGTTTCCGAGTATGAACACGCAGTTAAGCCAAAAGCTATCAGATATCGAAAAGGAACAGAAAAATGGTTGCAAACCAGGTACAAAAGATAGTAGAGGCTCAAGAAACCTTGAAAAATGAGCACAAGTGTCTGAGTGAATTGGTCGCAAATGTGCAGACATAGCTGAACTTGTGTCGACTTGCAGAGAACTGGCAGAGGATGAACGCAAACTCATGCAAGATGTTGGTCTTTTACAACTGGATCATATGTTTCTGCTGGCCACTGGTGACCGAGTGGTTCTAGGTGCTTAAGTCTGGAACCGCGCGACCGCTACGGTCGCAGGTTCGAATCCTGCCTCGGGCGTGGATATGTATGATGTCCTTAGGTTAGTTAGGTTTAAGTAGTTCTAGGTTCTAGAGGACTGATGACCTGAGATGTTAAGTCCCATAGTGCTCAGAGCCATTTGAACCATTTTTTTCATTTTTCTAACATCCAAATGTGAAGGGCTTAAGAAAGATATAAAGGAATTAAAAGAAAGAGCTCAAGTGGGAGTAATCGTCAGCGACACCACACTAGCAGAAAAGTGTACCCAGGTACACAGGACTATGACGAGGCTGTAGAGGAAATAATTAGCGAGCGTGAAACAAAAATGCTTGCTAAAATTGAGAGTGACATGAAAACGATCGAAGATAAAATTGGCTCTGAGCTAATAAGCGAAAAGAATAGTTCAAACGGCCTTCTGTAGCTACAGACGAAAATCAGTCAGCTATAGAAAATAATCGCGCGAACACGGTTTTGCCACAGTCAGCGTATGATACAAGCGAATAGGAACAATTTGCACATGATCACGCGAATGTATAGTCATCTGTAAAATCAAAAGTGAGCAGCACTTCCGTGGGGCAAGTGGCCTTCCACGGAAGAACGCTGTCACTGGCCTACAGGGGCACCCAAAATCAGTTGCCCGTTACCTGCCTAGCTGTTAGATCAGCGTGCAGTGATATATATCGTTTCTGTTCATGGGATCTTAGTTTCCTGTAGAGATGGACAAACTGAAACACGTAACTGTTTCGAAACAAATGAAACAATACAATGTAATGTTTCGATACGCTGTTTCGAAACAGTGAAACAGTTTGTGTTTTGTAATCTAATAAACCTAGACATTTTGTCATCTTGAATGTCTACTGTATAGGTATGTCCATATAAATACAAATGAGGTGCGAGAGCGCTAATCATATCGCAGAAAGTATGAAACTATCACTTAGGCGTCTTGGCAGTTTCGTATTTCATGCAGCAAATGCGATGCTTTCGTGTCGTGTGACTTTCATACTTTTGAATTGGCTGAGGACAGCCATAGCTGAAGACAGAAGAACCACCACGAACGGAACTGGAGATGGGAGCGAACTGCAGAAACAACGGATATGGTACTGGGATCGCCCATTCCGCTAGTATGGGAATATACCCATCCTGCTAATTCCCATGCACACAAAGGGAATCATTGTGGATAATAGGCACAGTGACTATAGACTCACAAATAATGCCAAATAATTCGAATAAATAACAAAATATAACAGAAAAATTTTTTTCTTTCAAGGTGTTTCGAACCGTTACTATAAATTCACCATGCTTCCCAGCCCTTCCTGTTCACCATTACAATATCAGTGATATGTCAAACAGATTGCTTCAATTATACCTACATTAAATTTATGTATATGTATAATAACTGTCACTCTATGCCTTTTTTTATTCAAAATGTTCTAGGCTTACTTGCGTTTCTTAATATGTTTACTGTACATGAACAGAGAAACGTATGTTATAAAAAAAAGTGTAATTTAACTGAATGATTTTCACGTATTTATTATTTTGAATGTGAATAGTATGCGTTGTTTTATTGTTTGGTTAATGTTTATAAAGCAAATGTTACGCCATTTCGGAATAGGATAGTCATCTAGAAACGAAGCTTTATTTTCGGATATCTTAAGCTTCATGCTATTGCTTGTCAAAACGATTTCGACACTCTTGAAAGTGTTTCACAAAGTGGTATGTTGTGTTTCAGTACCTGTGCCGAGCCCGAATCTCGTCCGACACAGAGCGGAATGAAACATAACTGTTTCTTTACAATCAGTCCGTTCCAAGCACAGGTGGACTAAAACAGCCTTATTTTGAAACAACGATACAGTTTCTGTGTCTGGTTCGAGATCGAATCTGGTCCGGATATCCGAGACAGGGGCGGAATGAAACACCACTGTTTCGAAACAGTGAAACACAGCCGTTCCGAATCACCGAAACAATTCCATGTATCGATACACTGTATCGAAACGTAGAAACAGTGGCCAAATCTAGTTGCCAGTGTCAGTCAGTCAACTTTGTATACTCACTGATATACTTCGGTATCCGGAAGTAATGGATAATCGATCTGCATTGCAAGAAAATGTACAGAATACGAAGAAGATGTATTTGCGGAGTAACGAGCGCTCGATTGTCTTTACAACGTGTGTTTAGGAGGCAACACAAGAAGAACTTGGCTATTGTTACCAGTCCCAAGCAAGGGGCTGCAATTTATGCAAACATCAGCCACAATAGGATGCATAAGAAAGAAATACGAAAATAAGCCGCATGGTTTGCTTAAATCGTCACGAAGGAACACTAATAATTTTGGGATGAAACCCATCGTTATAGACAGTTTCAAAAATCAGTCATTCGACAAACTTTGGTTTATGTATAAACCAAAAAATAGTGCCGACAGTACAGAAATTATTTACTGCCATGAAAGAAAAAATACATTTTCCTTGACAGAAAGATGTTTTACACAAGACACTGCATGAAATGGGATTTACCTGGAAAAGATTTGTAATTAAACGAAAGATTCTGATAGAGAGAACGGATATAATTGACTGGCGATGTAAGTACCTGATCCAAGTGAGGAAATGAAGGGAGGTAGGTAGAAAATTCTTGTACATTGATGAAACTTGGGTGGACAACAACATTACTTACAGAAAACGTTGGCAGGGCCCTGGCGTTGATGGCATTATGCACAATGTTAGCGGAAGCAATAGGATTATAGTGGTCAATACTGGATCAAAAGATGGGTTCTTACCCAACGCACAGTTGATTTATAAAGCGGGATGTGCAACAGGAGACTACCATGGGCAAATGAACTAAGTAAGCTTTTCAAATTGGATATCTATTAAAGTAATTCCGAATCTGCCACCGAACTGTGTTATGGACAATGCTTCATATCACAACAAGGGTCATAACAAAGCTCCAACTATGTCCTCAAATAAAAGGGAAATGATTGAATGGTTACTAAAAAATAAAGTGTAAGCTGATTTGTCAATGAGAAAAACAAAATCATTTGACTTAATTAAACAACATAAGCCAGAAGATAAAGTATTTGAAATTAATAAAATACTTAAAGCTCATGGACACACTCTGCTGCGACTTCAACCATACAACTGTGACTTAAATCCAATTGAAATGGCATCGGAAAAACTCAAAAATTTCGTCAGAGGAAGAAATATTCTTGGAGGTATTTACATGACACAGTTGCTGCAGTTGGTGAAAGAAGGTATGTAGCCATTTTTGGAGCTTCCATTTTTTGCTGGAAACTAAATTTTGCAGTAACCGAAAAAGATCATATACAAACACTTGTCCCAATTGCTACAGGTTTTGTAACGATAACTGAAGATGACTGGAATGCATAATGCCTCCACATGGAGAAATTTGAAAGATAGTAATGGGTTAAGGATGGGATTATTGAAGGCATACTAGACGTCATAGTTATTAATTTAGAAACTGACGACGACAACGATGATAATGACAGTGACACAGTTGATGATGACCTCTAAAATACGATGTATGTAAACAGGCGATGAATAATTTCTTTAAAAATACGTGTCTCCTTTCAAGCCTGACTCTGCACACTCACAACAAAGTTCCTTTTGGTAGAAATGTACTACATGGTAGTAAAAGTGTTAAACAGTTTTCCAAGATAAATACAGTCAAATTTGGTCCAAAGCAATAAATACCTTGATCACTAGCTGCACAAAATCAATAATAATTTAAGAACTTCAGGTAAAATTAATTAACTCTTTGCTAGTAGAATGTGATTCAATCACGTAAAACTTTTGATGCTTACGGACCATCAGCATTTGAATGTATTCTACCACTAAATCTCTATTTCTGTTACTATTCACCTGATTCTAGGACACATTGCTTAAAACATGTGCACAATAACTGTTTTAAACACTAGTGAAATTTTCTTTGGAACGTACACCGATTCTGGACTATTCTGCCACTAAAACTCTATTTCGGTTACTATTCACCTGATTGTAAGACACATTGGTTAAAACATGTGCGCAATAACTATTTTAAACACTACTGAAATTTCCTTTGAAACATGTACACGATTCTGGACTTCTATGTAAGAAGCTTGGCATAAGAGCTGGGTTTACATATTAATTTCAACTTTTTAGTAAGAACTTTATTTGTTAATGTACAGCAATGTTATCCTCTTCAAAATATTCCCCATTACATACCACACACTTATGCCAGTGCTTTTTCCAATTCCTGAAGTACTGTAGGAACTGTTTCCTCAGGATAGTTTACAGGTCTCTTAACTGTGCACTTTTAATCTCGTCCATGCTTGTAAAACCGCTGCCCTTTAAGGCCTGCTTTGAAATGTTTATACTACTTGTATGCCCTTGGTTTACTCATATCAGACCCACCAAAGGCAATATCGAACATTTCTAAAAATTTGATACGCTTTATTCCATTCTTTTAACAAAATTTAATACAGATTCTGTAATCTACTTTTATGCAAGATAAATCATCGTTGATGCTATCAAAATACATGTAACCTTTTTGACAACTGACAACAGAGTAAACACCGAAAATGCATAACATTGTACAGATATTTTTCAGATATGTTTATGAAGACGGTGACAAAAAAAGTTGTGCAAATCGGACAAATACGACACACGAAACTATATATTTCTGGTTACCTTTTAAACACTCTTCGTGTTGCAAGAATTGTTAAGTTTCAATGCAGCCCTTCCAAGAAAACTTCTACCTTTTAGTAGAAACACAAAGTAAGAACAAGCCTTAAATGCTACAGATTGATTGCACTATATGGGGTTCATTTTACAAAACGCAATACAGGAACATACATTCACATGAACAGGCATTCGGTTCTATGTTTGTAGCAGAATTCTGACTTCCGTTCTTATGTTAATATTATTTACTCTATAATGTGGTGTTTCGGAAGAAGCTATCGTCCTTTGTGTCCCTTAAGGTCTTAACGTATTTGTCTAGGGACGTATCTGTACAAGGCGTCGCCACAGATTTAAAGCGCGCGCCGCGGCAGGGCTGGTACTATTTTGTGAAACAACCTGTAGTAGCGCCTTATGACATAGTTGGGTGGGCAGACTGGGGACTCGCTCACTCGCTCTTCATTTTACGGATAGGCTGTACCTGCGTTGTCGAACACTGCCATGCCATCAGCAAAGAGGCAGAGAACGCCATCACAGTCAATTGAAATAGCGCAAGGAATATCGTCAGGCCCTATTGATGGATGATTGCTCAAACACAGACAATTTCTGATTTCTTCACAGTAATCGAAAAGGCCACACCCAATTGTATTTGTTTGAGCATTCAGGAGCATATTACCTCGACACCGGTCTGATTAACAAAAAATCCAGTTCTTTGTTGGATGCATTCAGAGTGATGCCCATTTATGGGCATTTTTTGCACATAGATAGAATTCGAACAAACCTTTTTAGAGAAATGCTGGACACAGGGAATGCAAGAGAGGCTTTCAAATTGAGGTCTTTGGCCCGCGCCCTTTGAATGTAAAACGCGGTGGTATGCGAAAGCATTTCGAAAAATATTTAAACAAGACAAAGATATTGAAGAAACCTGATGCATATTAAAAGAACGGTTACCCACACACATTCGAGAAAAACTGGTCGCAGTTCCGACTTGCGACTTAGAATATTTTTTATCTGTTGTCGATTCCATTGATCTCATGTATGAAAGCAGCCAGCCCTAAGACAAACGATTACAATTGTAGTCAGTCAGGTTCGCCCATAAATTGAAAGTTTAGCAACTATGGCCATAATGGCAATAAAGACAATGGGGGCAGCTACAACAACAAGAATGATAGCAACCACTGCAACCAACAAGGCAATGCGCAACAATAGTGTCATCCATATGCACCACCTCAGGGGGTATGGTGAGAACTGTAATTTCGGAAACAACCGAATAAACGGTAACTGAGGTCGTAGCGGCAGGGACACAATCAACGAATTCGCGGTTCTCAACACCATAATAACCTGAATGGATGGAATAATGCGTATGGTCTGAAATGACAACACACAACAAAATAGATTTTAATCAACCATCGAGTAACTACAATAATAACAGTGGCTATGGGGGCAGAACTGGGTTATGCCGCCTCTGGTCAAATACAAGGCCGTACATGGAACAATTCTGAACCCACGATACACACAGTTGATGTGACGGCCACCACCATCGTGAGGCCACAGCGATTGATCGAGGCAAGCCACCTGCTAACGAACGCGAATGGCAGCGGGGGCATAAGGCTTTTGAAGAGCTATTTTATAAGACATGATCAGGAATTACATGAGGGATGAGCTTTATACAGATGAAGACATGAGTAGTATTAAGGGAGTACAGGATGAAGTACAAGCTATTATAAATGCCAAAATTGGCAACATCGGTGTACAGGTTGTACTACACACTTGCACAGTGGCGAATTTCATTTTGCAAAGTCTGTTTAACGAGCTGCAGAACAAACTCAATTTGCCTGATTTATCAGTACACATTATACCTGCGTTGGGTAGTAAATCAAAAGCTGTCAGACTGTAAACCTATTTACCTTTTAACATAAATGAAAACATAGTTATATGCACATTTTTGGTAGTAGAAAAAATAATAGTTAACTTTGTTAGGCATGGAATTGTTTAGGAAGTATCAGGTAAAGATTGATTTAGGCAAAGCTAAATGCCATTTGCATGTCAACGAAAAACCTTTTTCAGCTGATTTGTTGAAAACAAAGGCAAATGTCCACAGTCATTTGACAAACAAGGTTAACATTCAGCTGATGTATCCTCAAATTTTATATACACACGAAACATTTAATAATGTTAATTTGGAGAAGGTGACCACTGCATATAGTTTACCAAAAAGCTGAAGGAGAATATATATTTGTAATATTATTTGAAAAGGTAGACATTCCCAGTGTACTGTGCACTGAACATATTCTTCAACAGTAGACACTTATATGCAATAATACTGACTGCGCAGTGTAAGTATGGCATGGCAGAAACGGGCGCAGTGTAGAAGTATGGTGTGGAAGAAAAGGGGGCAGTTGTGAAAGGTCATTTACTCCCCTTCCACCCCCACTCCCCCACTTTTTACTTTTACATGAAAAGAAAGCGATCATCTCGCACATGCGCAGAACTGCAAAATACTAGCAATATGGTGTTCAGCTTTCTACAACGTGGCAGGCACTACTATATAAAAGAGCAATTTATCTGACCAATCAGCTAAAGATTTCTTGATTCATTTGAAATAAAATGTTGTAAATAGAACTTTCTTGGTCGCTGCTAACACATTTACCTGTAGTGTTAAACAGCAAGTAGTCTCAATAGAATGGACCAAATTATGTACATATTTATCGTAAAGAGCTTCAGGAGTGCGCTAATATTCTGACTATTTGAATGTATAAATGTAGCATCAGTGTTGCTACTCTTCATGAACTTCTAGATAAAATAGGAAATACATTAATATACTGGGAAGCAATATACAAGAAGAAAAGAAACACACACACACACACACACACACACACACACACACACACACACACACACACACAAACTATTTACAAACATAAAAATACACAGAGGAAGGTAAAACGATGTACAACGAGATTATTAGGCGAACAAAAGAACGAATTATACGTCTACTTAATGTAAGAACGCCTTATGCTAAGTTTTCTACGAGCTAAAACTAATCATGCCACTCAACTACAAACTACACGAAACTACAGTTAGCAAATACCTGATTGAATTACTACCATGCTAAATCGCCAAAAGGAATGATAACTATATACCGGGTGATCAAAAAGTCAGTATAAATTTGAAAACTTAATAAACCACAGAATAATGTAGACAGAGAGGTAAAAATTGACACACATGCTTGGAATGACATGGGGTTTTATTAGAACCACCCCGTATTCGTGAAAGATCTCTTGCGTGCGTCGTTTGGTGATGAACGTGTGCTCAGCCACCACTTTCATAATGCTTGGCCTCCCAGGTCCCCCGACCTCAGTCCATGCGATTATTGTCTTTGGAGTTACCTGAAATCGCAAGTGTATCGTGATCGACCGACATCTCTAGGGATGCTGAAAGTTAACATCCGACGCCAAGGCCTCACCATAACTCCGGTCATTCTTTACAGTGCTGTTCACAACATTATTCATCTACTACAGCTATTGTTGAGGAATGATGGTGGACATATTGAGCATTTCCTATAAAGAACATCATCTTAGCTTTGTCTTACTTTGTTATGCTAATTATTGCTAATCTGGTCAGATGAAGCGCCATCTGTCGGACATTTTTTGAATTTTGTATTTTTTTGGTTCTAATAAAATCCTATGTCATTCCAAGCATGTGTGTCAATTTGTAGCTCTCTATCTACATTATTCCGTGATTTATTCAGTTTTCAGTTTTATATTGACTTTTTGATCACCTGGTGTATGAGGACGGATTCAACGATGCACAGCGAGCAGGAGCAATGTTTCTACATAAAGTTTGTTTCCAACAATTTTGTAATTAGCTCTAAATTTCATGTATTTATATATGTATATGAATGTTCTACGTGAAAGTGCAAACATGTCTGATCAGAACGTGTGAAGCAGAAAAAAATCATGACACGGTGAATTAATCGTCGCATAGGTGTTATGATAAAGTGGTAAAGTGCAATGCAATTAAAGTGTTACGTATCTCAAATCAGTGAGGCACCCACTCAGTGAAAAATTAACATGCTGTGCTTCGTTAAAAGTATGCTCTTAAAGTGCACAAATTTTATCCGCAAACCAGGAGAAGGAATCCATTTAATAAAGACACCAAGCTTTACAAGTGGAACAATGACGCGATGTTGGCGATTACTTCGTTTGGCGGGTTCTTAAGGAGATGCACGCCCGTGCTGTCGTCGAAATCTGCATACTGTATAGGCAAAATTAAGAAGAACCGGCCTCGGACTCCGCTCTGTTACAAGAGTATTTTACATGCAAGCTCACATGGTACCATGCGCGAGTATGAGTGAAGACAATGCCACGACTACTCAAAGAATGAACAATAGCTGGCCGTGGCCAATGATACTGCAAGTGCCAGTCAGATCCAGAAGTGTACCCAACCAGCAGCGCCAACAAAAACATTCAAATTTTTCCTTTATCTTGTAGTCAGTAAGGACCTTGTTTAATACCACAATATTAATCGCAAAGGTCGCATAACTTAATAAAGAAAGAATGAAAAACAAAAATGACGTTTACCCCTTTACTTACGTATTGGTCCAAAAAAGTGGAAATGAAAATTTTACATGTATACATATGTCTATATACTATAATATTAGGATATTTTTCATACTTGTATAAGGTGGAGCGCAAAACTGTAAAGAAATATCAGACTTCCACAAGAATTGGGTAACTTATTTATGTAGTTAATTTCTGTTTCTCTTTTGATTATTTTCGTTCATAATAGTAGAAAGCAATACTTTGAGTTAAGTTGTGACAAAGAGGTTACCGTCATAATTTATTAAACATATCATGATATGTTCCCAGAAAACAGAATTAAAGCTCTGCCCATATGGCCTTACTAATATTAACACACTGCCTTCACTTCTATATTTGTATATTTAAATATTTTGTTATAACCAAAGTCTGTATGGAAAGGCAATGATCAATTATATGTTAGTATTGTGTGCTGTATTTCTTTGTAAACATCACACAGCAGGGGGCAGATGTGGCAGTAATTATTAAGTTGATTAAAAAGATGTCCTCTCTGGCTGCTAGATAGCGATAACGCCTGTGACAACAATAAAGGATAGTGAGGCTAGAGATGATTATTGATCAGCAAACCTGCATGCACTAATTAATTAGTAGCTGTCTGTGCCTCTATCTGTCTGTGTTCAGATGTGGAAGAAACCAGATGCAAATTACGACTTCTGTAAAAACAAAAAACAAAAAAAAAGAAAACTGTACATATGCAAAGTATTATTAACCTTGTGAATGTACAATGTAAAGGTTGTGTGTGAAAATGTATTTGGGACAGTTTTAAAAGTTGTTTGAATATTTATTTATTAGTCCAGGAAAGTACATTGTAATAAATCTTTTGATGATCATGAGGACCCAAAAGTACACCAGTAACAATGGAGAACACCAACGTGTCACCCCACTGTTGAAGAAGTATAAGAAATCATTTCAAGAAGGGACATAAGAATATTTTTAATTTTTATATCCATGTATTTATAGCGAAATCGTATTTTTTAATTTCTTCTTGATTTGCTATGGTGACTGTTCAGAGAGCCAAAACCCCTCCTTTATTGGACGATAAATTCCAGAATAAACTTAAAAAAACATTTAACCCTTTTAAATAATATTTCCCTTATCATTTCCAAATCCTTTTCCCATAATTTTACATCCTTGTTGCAATACGTATATGGTCACGTCTGGCTGTTATACTGCAGGTGAACAGCTGCTGAAAACGCACTGCACCATGGATGCAGATTGATGGGGGCAGTATTATGCTACGGGGGACATATACTTGGGGCGCCATAGAACCTGTTGTAGAAATCAAAGGCACCATGACAGCTCTAGACAACATGAACATTATTATGGGCCACCTGCACACCTGCCTATTTAATGTCGCTTCTGATGGTGATGGCATCTTCCAGCAGGGTAACTGTCAGTGTGACAAGGCCAGAATCATACTACAGTGGTTTGAGGAGCTTGACAGTAAAATCACACGAATGACCTGGCCACCAAATTCGCGTGATCTGAACCTGATGAAACACATCTGAAAGGCTATTAGGCACCAACTCAGTACCCTCAAATGACTAACTTGTAATATATAGGAACTGCGCGATCTGTATGTACACACCTAGTGCCACATACTTCCAGAAACGTTCTATCGCTGCCGTCCGTCGATCTGCTGTCGTCGACTTCTCTGACGTAAGATACTGATATTGTTATCTACTGTATACGCCAGACTTTTCGTTATATCTAAATGTCAGATGGAGGAGACACAAACATCTTCACTGTCACAGCGACTAAATTTCGGGTTTTCATAATAATAATTAATGTCGACTTTTTGCACAGTCTATCACTCTTATTTGTTGCCGTGTTACGAAGACAATGTAGTTAATAACGTCAGTTCTTATTGCGAAAGAAGTACGTCTTCTACGTTTATCATGTTTTTATTGAAGATCACTCAGCAAAGAACACATAACATAGGCAGTGATTACAATGGAACATTATAGAAAACTTGGGTAGAGCTTCCCAGAAACGTTCTGTGAAATCAACAACAGAACAATTATAACGCAGCACATCGTTTTAAAGTCATGCAAAACTCGAACGCTCCTCGCGGCCGGCACGAGAACCTCGTTGACACTTGCGTTCCGTCAGCTGATCGCGGCTGCCAGCAGCACGACCGCCTTAGTCGCCACACAGCCCCCCACAGGAGAGTGGAGCGCCATTGTTGTTGATAACTGCCTCAGACGCTGTCCTTGAATCTGGCTGGCAAGTGCACACAACATCCGGACCAAGTTGCACGTTGTGTCTACATAGAAGAAAGGAGCTGCGTGAGGGGCTGGATTATCAGCTGGCGAACACGTCGGTCGGTGGAGGGAACTGTATGCAACTAAAGATTCCTCCAAGACAAAAGCACGTTTAACTCGGTCGACCTGTGTTCCTTTTTCCATTCACCATAATGTCCATCATTTTGTCCCGTTTTGTCATTACACGGTGTGGTCCAGTGTAAGGTGGTGTGAGTGCTGGTTTAATGCCATCTTTGCGTAGCATGAAATGGGTACAATGCTTTAACTCTTTATGTACAAACATATGTGGTGTCCCATGTTGCGATGCCGGATGCGGTCGCATGAGTGAAATACGATCCCGCAATTGGATTATAAACTGGGTCGACTGTGATAAGTACCCCAGTGAGGCATCTGGATCAATAAACTCGCCTGGTAGCCGCAGGGATTCCGCATAGACCAACTCAGCAGGGGATGCGTTGAGGTCTGGCTTAGTGATTCTGCGGAGGCTGAGTAGCTCTAAAGGAAGAGCCATGGTCCACTTTGATTCGTGACACATTAGGATGGCTTTGAGGACCAGTGCCACCGTTCAACTATGCTGTTGCTCGCTGGATGATAACTCGTTGTTACGTGATGTGATGCGCTGCAAAACTTGCTCAGCTGAGTAAAAAATTCATACCCGAACTGGCGTCCTCTGTCAGTTGTTATATGTAATGGACAGCTGAAACGAGCGACCCGGTTGGACATAAATGCGGCAGCCAGTGTTTCGGCAGAAATGTTGTCAATCAGAATAGCTTCTGTCCAGCGAGTCAATCTATCAATGATGGACAGCAAATAGCGTTGACCCTCTGAGGGCGGTAAATGTCCCACGATGTCCAAGTGGACGTGGGTGAACCTCTCGGTCGTGTCTGGGAATTTGCCTACTGGCGGGCGAATATGACGTGAAATTTTGCTGTGTTGACAAATGACGCACGCGCGAGCCCACTGACGGCAATCTTTTTGTATCCCCAGCCACACGTAACGACCAGATACGAGATTCATCATCGCCTTTACCCCTGGATGACATAAATCGTGGAGGTTATTAAATATTTGCTTACGCAGGTGTGCCAGGACGAATGGATGCACTTTGTTATTGGAAGTGTCGCAATATATCTTAGTGTCTGATCCTGGTACGTCAATGAGCTAGAGCTGCAGACCTGCTGTGTCATCGTTTAGGCAATTTTCAAGTTCTTGATCTGATTTTTGTGCCTGGGCCAGGCTTGCGAGGTCAATAGTCCCCGTGATTGCATTGATGCGCAGCAAACAGTCTGCGACTACATTGTTCAACCCAGAGATGTGTTTAATGGCAGTGGAAAATTGAACAATAAATTCCAACTGATTAAACTGCCTCAGTGAGCATTTGTTGTTATTCTGGCGGAAGGCGAATGTCAGAGGTTTATGATCCATATATAATGTAAATACTCTCGCCTCCAGCTGCGTTCGGAAATATTTCACGGAAGTGTAGATGGTCAACAATTCCTGGTAGTAAGCTCTCCATTGTTGCTGGATTGGCGGTAATTTCCGAGAGAAAAAACCGAGGGGCTGCCAGGCCTCGTCCACATATTGCTGCAATGCTGCGCTGATTGCCACCTGGCTAGCATCGACTACGAGCGCAAGAGGCTCGTCTAAAGCAGGGTGAGCAAGAAACGTTGCCTCAGCTATGCTTTTCTTGGTGGTTTCGAAAGCGTCTTATCATTGACTGTGACCACTGCACAGGCACTTTGCCTTTTGTTTTCGGACCGGCCAGCGCTGCTGTAAGTGGTTCTTGAAGTTCTGCCGCATATGGGAGATGGCAGCAATAGAACTGGAGGATTCTGAGGAATCTACGTAATTCTTTGGCTGTCTCTGGGCGAGGAACATTCAAAATGGCTAACTTTCTCTGGCAAAGGGCGCGATCCTGCAGAAGAAACTAGGTGACCCAAAAACGTTATCTCCAGTTGTCCAAACACACACAAACAGTGACGTTCAAAACAATGTTGTCCTTGAAAAGGCGCTCAAAAACTTCAATGAGATGCTTTTCATGTTCCTCTGGCGTCTCTGAGAAGAAGAGTATGTCGTCTAGATAGGCAAAACAACATGGTAACCCTCGTAATACAGAATCAATGAATCGTTGCGATGTTTGTGCGGCTTTTCTCAGGCTAAATGTCATAAATAAGCTTTCGAACAAGACAAAAGGCGTTGTAATCGCTGTTTTCGGGATATCTTTCCCAGCAACCGGAATTTGTGTGTATAGTTTGGCACAATCCAACACACTAAACACCTGTTTGCCACACAATGCGCGATTGTAGTCTTTTAGGAGAGGCACTGGATAGTGGTCTGGAATTGTTCTCGCGTTTAAGGCTCGGTAGTCGCTGCACGGCCGCCACATGTCGTTCTTTTTAGGCACCAAATGCAAGGGTACGACCACGCCCCACTAGACGGGCGGCAGCATAGCATCAAACTCTGCCTTAGCAATCGCTTACCGGTCGGGAGCTAATCGTCTGGGTCTGCATGAAATTGGGGGGGCCAGCCGTCGTATTAATGTAGCGTACTGTATCATGACGTACCTTTTGTGGGGCCCCTGGAAGCCTCGGGAGAGCAGGGAACTGCGCTAGCAGGTTAGAGTATCTGTCGTCCGCAGCCTGGATCGCCTTGTCGTCGTTAAGTTGCAGCGTGGCACCGGAATCCAGCAGTGGACAGCCCTGTGACTGTCCAGCAGCCGAGCATTCGCGACGTCAGGCTTCAGGCGGTAATGCGCCAAGAGGTCTGCGCCGATGATAGGCTCCACACCAAAGAACGTCTCAGTCCGAGGTCTAGTTCCAAATGCTGTACTCCATAAGTCGTGATCGCAGATTTATTAGTGGCTGGACGGTAAAATGTAGCTTATCGAGTGGTAGAATGCCGAGGCTGGATCCGGTGTAGATCAAAAACTTTCGGCCTGTCTTGTGGTCCATTATGATTAGATGTACACATCTGCCCGGTACGTTTACTTCCGTGTGATGTTTGTTGATGGTATATACACAAGCCAGATTACATTTGCTTGCCTGCTCTCCATATAGCTGGTGATACCAACATACATTAGTAGGCGGCGCGTCACCAGAGGCGTGCGAGCGCGATGAAGAGCGGCTTCGGGATCTCCGTTAGAACTGTCCTTACGTTCCGGTCGGCGAGAAATTAATTCATTTGTCTACTGAGGGCGTCGACCTTGCTTAATAATTTCTCGTTCAACTGTTTCTTAAGTGTTTCCACTTCATTTAGTTGGGTTTAGTTCCCATCGAAGCACGGGTACACGCCGTCGACGGATCAGAATAGGAAGTGGGCACAATTGCGTCTTGAATACGGTCGGCGAGATCGGCTACGGCGTCAAGCGGCATATCGGTTTGTGACGTGACGATTTTCACTTGAGCCGGCAATCTGCTGCTCCATAATGTACGAAGTAGCGTATCCGGGACCGCGCCTGCATCGACTTTGCTCCTCAGGTGATGGAGGTATTAGGACGGTTTTTTTTTTTTTTGTCGTCAATGTCCTCCTGTGTTAGAACCTGCCTCTTCTCTTGCAAGGCGGATACTCGTGGAATTAACTCGGTCTTGAGTTTTGTGTAGGCCTCTGTGTCGGGTGGCGAAGTTATAATATCGTGTACTTCGGCAGCGTATCGATGGTCTAATTGGCTCACTACCAATGCAAACTTGGTTGAATCCGACGTCATACCTGCACAAAGGAAACTCTCCTCGACTTGTGCGAACCACAATGCCGGGTTGTGAGGCCATATTGGTGGTAGTCGTATTGCCAGGCTTGAAATCGCGAGAGTTTCTGGTGTATCTGTGATGTTTCCGCTAACGAATGTTGCTTTCTTGGTCCTGATGAATCGTCTTCTTAGCCACAATCACGTCAGGGTCACCAGATGTAGTGTTCCCACGACTAACTATCGCGTTCTTATTGTGGAAGAAGTACGTCATCTATGTTTATCATGCTTTATTGAAGATCACTCAGGAAAGAACACATAACATAGGCAGTGATTACACAGTAGTAACCAATGAAACGTTGCAGAAAACTTGAGTAGAACTCCCCAGAAAAGTTCTGTGAAATCAACAATGGAACAATTATAAAGCCGCGTACACACTGACCCTGAAACATGTCCTGGCGAAGTGATGTGGATATCATTTGGGGACATGTTTGGAAACACGTTTCAGAACACAGGAACATCTATCCATAGCAGTGTCGGTACAGATCGAAGGAAACAATGTTTCAGGCTAGCTATCACTTGTCACCGCTGCACGGCACTAGCGTGCTTGTGTATGTGTCATTTACTGTTAAGTGGTGTTTTCGCTTCATTTTTCTAAAACAATGGAGTGGTCAAGGCAGCAACGTACCAGGGGGAGGATTACTTATGGAACCAACCTCTGGAGCAAGGAACAGAAAAACAGTGTTAAAAAACATGATGCACTTACAAAAATTGCAGCAGCTTTTGGCACAGACAAGGAAAGTATAGAGAAAAAAATACGATCGCTCTTGGTTGCTTACAGGCGTGAGAAAAGAAAAATAATTTTCAGCAGACCATCTGGTAGTGGTGCAGACACTGCATATGACTCCAACTGGTTCGGCTATCGGCTACTGCAGTTCTTGGACGATGTTCATGAGCCGAAGGAACATATACTGTGGAAAATAAGGTACGAAAATTATGCTAGTTTGTCTTTATTTGTATTTTATAGTAGTACACAGTCACATTCACCCATAGTTATTTTGCCACGGTACACTTCCTTCTGGGCTTGAAAAATAGTTAGCAAACTCGTCTCGAATTTGTTTATCCGTGGAAGTAGCTTTCCTTGGTACATTCTGTGCTGCAATGAAAACTGATGCAGTGTCATCTCGTCTCCATGTGCCTGGAATCATCTCACCTGTTCGTAAATCGTAGGAATCGAAACTTCCATGTGGGGTGTACTGGTTCCTTGCCTCAGCATTTCGCCTTAAAAAGTTGTGGAGACAACAGCTATTGGTGTGACAGTTTTTGCCTTCTGTGATAGTATCAACATAGGTTTCCAAAACACACGAAAAACTGAAGCCACAATGCCGAAAGTGTTCTCAACAACCATTCTGGCATTAGAAAGACTGTAGTTAAAAACTCTTTTGAACCTTTAACATGTTTTCCTGGGTAGGGTTCCATAATATTTTCCTGTAAGGGAAAAGCATCGTCTGCTACAAAAACATATGGTAGGGCCTTTGTGCTACCTGGTAAGCATTCAGCTTGTGGCAAGTTTAGTTTCTTTTTGTTAATTAACTCACTTATGCTCGCGTTTTTTAACACACCGCAAGCTGATATTCTGCCTTGGCAGCCATTATCTGCGAACAAAAGTTATAGCTGGCATCGAGGAGAGCAAGCAGCACAATGCTGAATGAACCTTTATAATTGTAATATTCATTTCCACTACCAACAGGGCGCTGAAGCACGATATGTTTCCTGTCAAATGCTCCGACACAATGAGGGGAACTGAAGAAGCTGTGAGGACAAACATGCTGTTTCACTCCAGTCGTTTTCAGTCGCTGGTATCTGAAAGAATTAAATTTGATTTCAGGCTTTCGTACATTCACCAGAGGGCATAAATGAAAATGAAGAGGTTGTGGCTGGATCTTCCAGTCCTCGACCACGAAAAATCAGAAGGGTTGGCGAGAAAAAAGATATGCAGCAACACTAAAAAACTGCGTCTTAATTATTAACTAAGGTGCTGCAAAAACAAGAAGATAACAGAACGATGAATGTGGTGCATGTGGACAGTATGTGGCATCAATGTTACGGGACAGTATGTGGCATCAATGTTACGATAATTGCCAGAGTTACAAAGAGCAAAAACAACGCCTTTGCTTAATGAAGTGTTAACGAAACAGCATGTAGCATATTTGGAAAGTCAGCAGTCGACAGTGGGTATGAATGTGGCAGGGCCATCACATCACGTAGTAAGCCTCCAGTCACATTTACGAGTTATATAGCTGAAGAAGTTGTGTTTGATGAGATGTGTAATGTAACTGGCAAATAATATTTCGAAAAGATGCTTATTTAATTATGTTTTTCATTTACTTACCTTTACATGATCCTTCAGTACTTCCGTCAGAGCTCCACATACTTCAGGTACTATTTGAGATATTGCATGCTTCGAAGTGTGAAATAAATACGTAAGGCTCTGAAATGAAGCTCCTGTTGCCAGAAAACGAAGAGTAACTGCAAGCCTTTGGCTGACTGAAATAGCTTTCCTGAAATTAGTCTTTTTTTAAACAAATGGCGCTATCATATTTGCCAGATATTCGAAATCGGTAGATGACATCCGAGTGAGGTTACGGAAGCCAGAGGAGTCTTCCATACTCAGCTCACGTAACAAGTCATTCCCGCCATTTATTCTATAGAATGTTTTTCTCCATCAACAACGAGGACGACTTTCATGTTGTTTGTGTAAACCTTCTAGTAATGCAGCACCACATATCATTAGTTTCTCCTCGACATCAGACATAACGCAGAAGAAGAATACAAGGAACACTGCAGACGGCGTGAACACACAACGAGAAATGTTTGCCGCCAATGTGGACGGACACCAGAAACTAAAGTCGGAAACATTTGCAAAACATCCCAGAAAACAATGTTCCAACAGAAACATGTTTCCAGCGGCCGGAAACGTGTCAGGATCAGTGTGTACGCGGCTTTAGTCGCCACAGACTTATTCAGAGTGCAGAAAACAAAACAAGAGAACTAACAATACCCGCGCATGTTTATATAGTAGAATTTAGAAACAGAAGTAGCTGCGTTGAATGCTCTTTGAGTTCCCTGATGCGCTAATGTGCTGCGGGCGTTATTCTGATGAAAGATTATATGCCGATAATTTAAATTAAAGCTTTTTCAGTGCTATTAATTATTTCCGATACTATCGATCACCTCTCCCCTATATGATAGGGATAATATTGTTCTCAATTAAAAGAGTGGTTATAGAACCAAGGGTTTGTTTTCAGAATCCATGCCATTTAGAATCACGGCTGTATCGTATTCCAATGCTCTATTAAGCGGGTTAATGTTTATCTATAGCGGCTATCTGTGGCATCGAAGTTAGTTTTCACACAGTCATGGATGACAAAAACTGAAATTGAGGGTATTAAAACCGAACAGAAATTCTGAATTTGATTTTCAAATGTACCTTTCCAAAAAAGAATCTAGGATTAATACACCTGCCTGTATAGCTGAGGCCATTGAAGCACCCACTTCTGGGACACATGGAGGTGCGCTTGAATAAAATCCACCTTGCAGTTTAAAGATGGGGACCGGGGTGCTGGCCAGCCTGGAGGTACTTTCTTCCCCCATGAGAGGCTAGTTTGGGGATGGGGGCAGCAGCTGTTAATAGCTTTAAAATGCTGTTTGAAGTGGAGGCCCTACTGTAATAACAGGCTATGCATAGGTATGGTTGGTTCTTTGTGAAACTGAAGATGTGCTGAATGAATCCCAACCGAGCATTAGCTGGATAAAGGACATTGGAAAGGGAGGAAGGAATCTATCCCGGTTTTCAAGTCTTGTACCACTGCAAAAGTGACTGATGTAGTTAGTAGTGTCAGTGGCATTGAGAAACAGCTGAAATCACTAAAAGTGAACTAAACTTCAGCAGGGCCATATGTAACCCCTATCAGATTCCATACAGAATTTGTGGATGTATTAGCTCCTCTTTTAAACATAAAACACCATAGATATCTTGAACAAAAAAACTGTGCCCAGCAACTGGAAGAAAGCAATGGTTGTATTGATATGCAAAATGCGCAGCAAAAGTGATCTACAAAACAACAGAATTGGCATCCAGCTGTTGTAGAATCTCAGAACATATTCTGAGTGAACACGTAATAAGGACCATAAACAGGATGATCTCCTCCATGCCACTGAATATAAATTTAAATGTTAGAAAGTCTTCTGAAAGTATTTTCCTAGAGTACAACCTTGTGTGGAAGTGAAACATGGATGATAAACAGATCAGACAAGAAGAGAAGTGAAGTTTTTGAAATATGGTGCTTTAGAAGAAAGCTGAAGGTTAGATGGATAGATTGAGTAAATAATGTGGAGTTACTGAATCAGATTGAGAGGGGGAAAAAAGAAATTTATAGCCCAACATGACTCAAAGCAAAGACTGATTGATCAATAAGACACTAGTTGTCAGTTGACAAGAACTGCTGGGGGGGAGGGGGGGGGGGGGGGCGCACACACATAGTTAAGCAAATGCCATGATGGCTCCTTTAAAGAGCAAAGCTGATTTCCTTCCCCTTCCTGGAACCATTCAAAACTATTGCTGTGTATTTTATGATATCGATGAGATATTAAATCCTAATCTTCCATATTTTTTGGTGATAAGTGACCCATGTAAATACATAATTACATACCATCTTCATTTTTTTGCCAAGAAATTATTGACTAAGATATTTTTGTAGTATTTCTGTACTGTATGTTAGTTTTCCCCTACCTCAAGTCACATGCTATTCTTGCGGCATTTTGCAGCATCTGAGACAGGAAAGAGTATCTACTTACAGAATGCCAAAACAGGAATACCTGCAGCTGGACTTGATAAGATATATGAAGTAATAACCTCTACCTTTTCAAAAATTTTAAAGCTCTTTTGTTAGACAAATGAGGAAGTCCAGCAATACAACTGAGGGATGGGTAAGTTGTGAAAACACTGAAAGGCACTGAGCTTGACTTTAAATTCAGAATCACATGGTACCAGGTGTAACAAAGGAGTAAAAGAACAAATGGGCTATCTGAAACAAAATAGTGTATAAATACTGAGATGCCTGTAATCACTAAACAAAGTTGAGAAAATTCACATATCTTTATTGACAGTTATTCTCTGCTGCCTTTTGTACTTGCTGCATCACATAGCATTCAATTTTCATTCACAGAAAAAAAAACTTAATAGAATTTCAGAAAAATCTACAGAGTTGTCATGCCACTGCTTTTGTTAATTATGAAGGTAGAGAAAATATACTCACATTGCTTGTAATTGCCCATGCCCTCTCATTGTAATGCTTTATTGCAGTTATATATCAGCAGATTCGACACTCTGAACTTTTTTTTTTCTCTTGTTGATGCTTACTCAGTATGACAATGAATTGATGTTGTCTAAGGTTACCATTAAACAATGGCAAAATTCAGTAGACCGTTTGATGTCCAGCCATAAAAACTTCATTAGCTGTTGTCAGAAATATTCCTAAGGAAGTGAAGATGTTGTGAAGATTGGCTATTTCAGTTCATTTGCAACTAAAAGCGAACTGAAAGCATTTTGTGAATCTCCATTTTATTACTCATGTTGTGTCAGTCATGACATTGTCTGGCAATAAAATCTTTTTTAATTCACACTTAAAGTTTTAGTGTTGCTTCTTAGCTCCTGCTACTTTATTGTGTCTGGTGCTAGCAAAAAATGCTCTCTTCTTTAATCCTTCTTGAAATAACAACAGACAATATTTGCAACTTATTTATTATTGACATGTGATGTAAACTTTTATTTACCTCGTTGTCAGTCATTGTAAATATGTGGTCAAAATGAAATTTTTACAACAGAAAATATTTCTAGCTTTTAGAACTATACATTTCTCCTTCAGGGAAGAAAGAGGGATTGGCTGAAGGTTAGGGAAGGATGATGGGAGACAAAGATTAAGCAAAAGCTGTGAGACCGAGTAGGTCAAAGCAAGCATTTTGCCAGTTTCAGCTCACAGTATACAATACGTGATTGAAAGTATCCGGACACCCCCAAAAACATGTTTTTTATATTAGATGCATTGTGCTGCCACTTACTGGCAGGTACTACATATCAGTGATCTCAGTAGTCATTAGACATTGTGAGAGAGTAGAATGGGGTGCTCCGCAGAACTCACGGACTTCAAATGTGGCCAGGTGATTGGGTGTCACTTGTATCATACATCCATACGTGAGAGTTCCACACTCCCAAGCATCCCTAGACCCACTGTTTCCGAAGTGATAGTGACATGGAAACATGAAGGGACATGTACAGCACAAAAGTGTACAAGCCGACCTCGTCTGTTGACTGACAGAGTGTCGTAATTCGTAATAGGCAGACATCTATCCAGACCATCACCCAGGAATTCCAAACTGCATCGTGATCCACTGCAAGTACTATGATAGTTAGGCGGGAGGTGAGAAAACTTGGGTTTCATGGTCGAGCAGCTGCTCATAAGCCATATATCACGTTGGTAAATGCCAAACGATGCCTCGCTTACTGTAAGGAGCGCAAACATTGGACGATTGAACATTGGAAAAACGTTGTGTGGAGTGATGAATCACGGTACACAATGTGGCGATCCAATGGCAGGGTGTGTGTATGGCAAATGCCTGGTGAACTTCATCTGCCAGTGTGTGTAGTGTCAACAGTAAAATTCAGAGGCAGTGTCGTTATGGTGTGGTTGTGTTTTTCATGGAGGGGGCTTGCACCCCTTGTTGCTTTGCGTGGCACTATCACAGCACAGGCTACAGGCCTACATTGATGTTTTACACACCTTCTTGCTTCCCACTTTGAAGAGCAATTCGGGGATGGCGATTTGCATCTTTCAACACAATGGAGCAACTATTTATAATGCACATCCTGTGGCAGAGTGGTTACACAGCAATAGCATCCCTGTAATGGACTGACCTGCAGAGTCCTGACCTGAATCCTACAGAACACATTTGGGATGTTTTGGAACACTGACTTTGTGGCAGGCCTCACCGACCGACATCGATACCTCTCCTCAGTGCAGCACTCCGTAACGAATGGGCTGCCATTCCCCCAAGAAACCTTCCAGCATCTGATTGAACATATGCCTGCAAGAGTGGACGCTGTCATCAAAGCTAAGGGTGGGCCAACATCATATGGAATTCCATTACCGATGGGGGGCACCACGAACGTGTAAGTCATTTTCAGCCGGGTGTCCAGATCCTTTTGATCACACAGTGTATTATACAATAACCATTTTTCCTACAACTTACACCTTTTTCTGATACTTTCAAACATCTTGCTCCATTCTGCATTGTCTAACACCTTTCTAGGTTGACAAATCCTAGGAAAGGCTCTTGAGTCTTCTAACGTCTTGTCTCCATTAGTAAGCACAATATCAAAACTGCCTGTCTGATGCCTATACCTTTCCTAAAGCCAAACTGATCATCATCTAACAGATCCTCCATTTTCGTTCTTAGTTTTCTGTGTAGTGTTCTTGGACATAAACTTGAATCATGATGAGGTGTTACGCTCTTCATACTACGTTTCTAATTAATCTGCTCTTGTTATCTTCAAGATTCTGTAGGTGATATTCTCCGGACAGTCCAATGACATGTCTCCATAAAGTAATTGTTTGGTTGCTCCTTCCCCCAATAAGTTTAGAAATCTGAATGAATGTTAACAATTAGTTTTGCCTTGTTTGGTCATAAGCCTTCTGAACCTCTGTCAAACTCAAGATTGGATCACTTATCTCTTCCAGATCGACACCCATTTCTTCTTCTATCATGTCAGCAGTTTCTCCCCCTTGTATGCGTTCATTGTACTCTTTCTATCTATCTGCCCTCTTCTCTGTGTTCAACATTGTAATCTCTTTAGCATTCTCAATGTTGATGGCTTTGCTTTTAAGTTCCTCAAAATATGGTAGCAAACAGTTCTATTTATGTAAGTGTGTACACAGTAGCACTTACAACCGCTGTCCGCCTGGGTCACCAGCTAGGTGCAAACTAGAATTTTTATTGCAAGCAGCCTCCCACAACTGGGTGTGCAGCAGCTACCAGCTGAATTGTTGGGGGTGGAGGGTGCACAAGGGACTGAGGAGTAGTGGCCAGAGATTCAGAAATATCTGTGACACTCAGGTATTTTTGAACACAACTTTCTTTTCCCCTTTTACTTGGAGTCAGCATCCTGTCACGCCACTCCATGATTGGGTAGGAGTGCTGGTAGGGTGGCTCCAAGGCTGTACGTAATGAGCCTCAGCACAAAAGATGTATTTGATTGTGCCCGGGTCTGTGAGAACAAACATTGCTCATTTATTGTGGCACAAAGGAGTTACTGATTGCTACTCTTCTATCTTCTTATTCATTACAAATCCAAGTGTTGTGTAGGCAGGTGTGGCCAACAGGAGAAAGAGCTCTCCTGGCAGCAGAGGCTCGCCTTACACAAGCTCAGCCACAGGTGCCCAACAGGCATTCTTGGTGAAATTCAGTTGGACTAGGGGATAATAGTTCTGGGGCTGCAAAAATATGTCAGTAGTCAATGCTCTATGTACACAGACAAGACATGGCCTTTGACCTCTTAGGCAGCAAACAGCTCCGTGTACAATTGTGATCAAGAGCATAGTTTTTCTGCCAGATTTTTTAAGAAAATAACTTAACAGTCCCAAAGCTTTGATGACATGCTGCTGCGGAACTGCACCCACATAACAAGCTGAATTACCTCAAAAGGTTGTAAAGGGGTTGCCACCAACAGGATGTGCGAGCAAGCAAAGCAATCTCAGCAAAACTTAGGTAACAAGCTTCAATTGCGTCTTGTAGATCATTGCTCCCCATTTCTCCCATTCCAATGTGGATGAGGATTATGAGTGCCACATCTGTGAGTGGCATTCCCTTTCTGCCTAATTGGGCTTCTCTATCCTTTAATTGCACTGAGTGCCCCAAGTTGGTGTGTGAGTTCACCAAACCATGATGTGAAGTTCTCTGTAGTGGCCTTATGTGACACACTGAATATGGTAAACACCAGTGGAGCTGAAACCTCTTAAATTCTGTTCAATTCCATGATTGTAGGGAGTGGTGTTTTTGGCACGTCTGACATTCATTTGGAGTGCAAGAATTTGTTGAGCGCTTCCGAACCTGCCAACAGGCGAAGGTGGTGCAGGAATTGAGATGGTTTTCTGTCTTCCATAATGTCACATGATCTCTTCTTACAGCAGCTTCTGTGCCACAGGGTTTTGTGATCATGTCACTCACTCTGAAGGTGAGTGAATGGTAATTGTCCTGACGTGACTATATTTCTTTGCACACTGTGTTATGCTGGCGACAGTGAAATGGATTTCAATGTACCTGAACCATAGTATTGCAGGCAGGTAGTGATTAATTTGGTACATCATTATGATGATTGGTCTCATATCTAATATGCCATTTTGTTGCTGACTTAGATGCAACTAGGTTTGCTGCCCTGAAGAGAGTTTACCATGGTAACGTTCTAAATGAAACCTGTGATGCTCTTGAGCCCCCTTAAAAAAAAAGTGGCAACCATCCTCTGATGCAGTTGCTCTTGCTCCCAGACGAATTCTTATTGCTAGTGCAGCTGTTGCTGCTGCCCTTGTAGCTGGTTCGGTAGCTTCAAGTGATTTTAGTGTTCTAGCTGTGCCCTTGGCTGCTCCAGTTACATCTGATGATGGCTGTCTGTCCAATGTTCAATCTAAAAGATTCTTGCTACTCGTGTGTTGTGGTATACAGTGCTCAAATATCACTACTGGCACTTTTGTTGAGTACATGCAAAGTTTCCATTCTAGTGTTTGTGTCTCCATTTGGGAGGTAAAAATAGCCTCAGATTATACAGGGTGGGGCAAATGAAAGTGGCCCAGACCATTTTTGGCACGATTAACAGAGGAGGAAGAGACCCATAAGTACTTCCAACATGGAGCAACTGTTGATACAGCTGGCCGAATGTTGAAGTAAATGTACACAATCTTCACACGTGACAAGAGTCTTTAGCAGAGGTCAGTCCGGTCATGGCCCTAACTAATCATTCAGGCCAGCTGAGCTGTCAGCATGCGATTACTTTGTGTGCGGAGCCCTCATGCCTAAATTGTATTGCAGTAACCCTCACAATTTTCAAGAACTGCAGCAGAACATTTCGGATGAGACTGCTGTAATTGGATTGGTTTGGTTTTGTTTTGCTTTAGGGCACAAAAACAACTGGGTCATATGTGCCCAAGTCAAAACTATACAACATGAAGACAGAGAGGAGTTAAAAAATGACTATTTGTCAGCCCCAATAGGCATAAGAGAAGACAGCTAAAAACAGGGACGTGGAGAAAGGGTTAAAAAGACGCCATCCAGAAACGGATGTCCGAAACTAAAAATTAAATGGCCTTCGCTATATTGCTTTGGCAGATAAAAAGTAAAACGTGCTCGACAACGTGGGCCGCTTCATGAATCCAAGATGGTGAAGTCTTCACATCCACCGGGAAAATTGCAGGTAGTGTGAAGTTAAGCCGCCATAGCAAGTGTTGAAAGCAGACTCCAGGAGGTAACAGAGAAGAGGGATGTGCCCCATACTGCTGATCAAAGGAATCATCGAAGAAGGAGGCATAGGATGGGTGGCTAGGCATGGCAGACAAATGGCCTGCATACCTGCTGAGGAGGAAGTCACAGCAGTAGGACAGTGGTAGTTCAGCAGTTTCAGCATACAGACTCTCAACCGGGCTAGTGTAAAAGGCACCAGTGAATAAACGGAAAGAGGGATGGATGTGCAGATGCATAAACAAAGCACCCATAGCCGAGTTTCGAACAGATGGGACCGCTACAAATGGAGCAGGGAGGTTCGATCGGCACTCTAGGAAGTACCATTGAGACATGTAGGGCACTGAGGAACCGCATACAGTGGGCTGCCAGATAAGACACATGGGAGGACCAAGAGAGTTTCCTATTGAGCATGAGTCCCAGGAATTTCAAAGTTTCAACGAACGGAAGGACAGCAGGCCCACAATGTAAAGCTGGTGGAAGAAACCATTTGCACCATCAGAAATTCTTAGAGACGGTTTTGTCGCTTGAAAAACAAAAGCCACTGTCGATGCTCCAGGAGTAAAGATGATCGAGACATCGCTGAAGACGCCGCTCAGTGAGACAGATCGGTGGAGGAAGGCAATAGATGACAAAATCGTCAACAAAAAGGGAGCCAGAGATGCCAGGCAGGGAACAGACCATTGTAGGGTTAAGGGTGATAGCAAAGAGGATGACAATCGAGACGGAACCCTGAGGCACACCAGTTTCCTGGATAAAGGTGTCTGACAAGGCAGAACCCACATACATCTTGAAAACTTGGTCTTTTAAAAATTCCTGAAGAAAACAGGGCAGGCGGCCACGGAAGCCCCATGTGTAAAGAGTAAGGAGGATACCAGTTCTCCAACAGGTGTCATATACCTTCTCCAGATCGGAAAACATGGCCACAGTCTGGGATTTCCACAGAAAACCATTCATGACATGGGTGGACAAAGTAACAAGATAGTCAACTGCAGAACACCGCACTCGAAATCCACACTGTGCATTTGTTAGTAAATTGTGAGACTCAAGCCACCATACCAGCCGAGCATGAATCATATGTCCCATCACATTGCAAACACAGCTGGTGAGAGATGGGGCGGTAGCTAAAAGGAAGGTTTTTGTCCTTACCGGGCTTATATATGGGTAAGGCGGTGGCTTTATGCCAAATTCTGGGGATTGTGTCCTCTGCCCAGATGCAGTTGTACATGTTAAGCAGAAAATGCTTGCCCGCAAGAGAAAGGTGCTGCAACATCTGAAAGTGGATAGTGTCTGGCCCTGGGGCAGAGGATTGGGATGTACCGAGACCATGACCTAGCTCATTCATAGTAAAGGCGGCATTTTAGCACTCATGATTCTGAGAAGAGAAGGTTAGAAAAAAAGTGTGGGTGGGCACTAGGGAGGAACCTAACTTTTTCATCACTCGATGGATGGCACTGACACCCTGATCAGAGAGGTAAGATTAGCTTTTGGCCTTGGTTATACCGTCGAGCAGCCTATTGTAAATAACACCGTGGAAAGAATTCAAAGTTTTATGGGCCTCGACACAAACAGGGTATCAGCGGAGGAGCAAGGTGGCAAGAAGTTGTTGTGATTGAGAATCAGAAGTAGTCTCCAAAAGCAAAGTGTCATTCCATAAACGAGAGCAAGATTTCACAGGACTGACATTTGCATCAACACCTTTCTGAATAATAGACGGATTTACCGTGGTGAAGGACTGGCCATCTTCAGTACATGAGACCACGAGGAACCGTGGAGCAGCATGAAGGGTCTTTGAATCGTTAGCCTCATAAAGTTTATGTTTCGTAGATGTTGATTGTGAAGATGATTGGCTCATTTCGAGAAAATCCTCCATGATTGCCAGTGTCTCTGATAGTGCGCTCCTTCCAACTGGGGGACCCCTTCAAAAGGGGGCGCACCCACCTTAGGCGATTGTTCACACCTCCCGAATACCTGACAAGAGGGACCAATCGGCAATTTGGGAATGTTGCAGCTCAGGCAATCACCCGTCCCTGAGCTTGACCTGTACCATGGGGTATGTGCGAAACATACCTGTCAACCCGGGGCTGGGAATTACGCATTACCCAGTCACCTGTTACGCGTCAGATGCATGGGCCGGCCTTCAGGAGTGTACAGGGAGGAAGGAGAAAAAGAGCAACATCAAACACCAAAGTGTAGGAATGAGAGAAGTGACACAAAGAAAGGAAAATGGAGCGAAAAACAGTGGTGAGACTGTCCTTACGTCAGCGAAAGACAATGCAAAACATTCCCAATAACACTCCATACATGTTCTCCAAGGGAGGGGAAAAAGAATAGCAAGAGGATAGACATGCAGCACAGAAGGAAAAAGATGCTGCAAAGGCTGGGGCTCTGTGCTAGCCAAGCACGAAACCACCGAAGAGTGGCGAGCCCCCTGGGAGGACCATTTATGGAACTATCAACAGAGTAGTGCTTGCATGTACTATCTGGCTGGTCACCAACTAGGTGCATACTGGCAGATACTCTACTGTAGTAACTGGTAAATCACTGCCCTAATGTTGCCAGTTTCCCCACTGTGGGGTGCTGAGACCACAACAGATATTTCGGTGAACAAGTTTCCATCTTAAAAGTTCAGGGAAATGTGTGACTGGTGGGAGGATCCAAACAGTAGCATATGGTGTAGATGCACTCTAGTCACTTGAGTCATGCCTGTAGAACATGCTCAATAGCTGGTTACTGATGTCCCCAAGGTGGAAAACTCTGTGTCCATTCATGCATTTGATCAGTTTGAGAGTGGTCTCCCAATAATAAATGTTGTGCTGTGTTCTACACAGTTAGTTTGTAAAGAACATGAGTGTGTGTGTGTGTGTGTGTGTGTGTGTGTGTGTGTGTGTGTGGAGTGAGCTCACTCGGAAGGTGAATCAGTGGTAAGTGCCATGATGTGACTACATTTGTTTGCATACTGTGTGACAGTAAAATGGCTCTCGACATAACTGAATCATAGTACTGCAGTTTTTTACCAGTGATGGGGCTGGAGTAAGTGGTAGTGGGTGCGCACGTGAAGCAGGTTCTACAGTAGGAGCAGTTATAGGTGCAGGAACTTTGGGGCAGGGATGGTAGTCTGACAAGTGTGTCTCTGAGGATAGGACAGCAATGGGAGGTGGCAATGGGTGGTGTATATTGGAGAAAATTGACTTCACAGTCATGGTATTCTAGGCTTGGACACTAATAGATGGGGGAGGGGGAGTTTATCTCTGACATTTTTCAACATTCAGTATATGCTGGGTTGGAGGAGGAGACCGCTTGGGAGATTCATGTGTGAACAAGTGGGTTAGTTGTAGAGGAGTCAAATAAGGATGCAGCCAAAGGGTGTCTGGACCTTCCATATCACCTAAATGAAGTTACGCACAATCTAGTTGCTGTGTAGTGAAATTGAAAGATATTTTGACTTTCAATCATACGATGAAAAAGGGATATCCACTATCGATAGTCAACAAGGCCATTGACAGACAAAAACTGCCGATACCACTATCGGCTCTCAGCATTCCCTACTTTAACCAAGACCACCTACTGTACATTGTTGGCCTTTCTTGTACTCAGTCATAGATTTGTTAACCTGTTCAGTTCTTACTTGCAATTGAATTTAACTTATTGTTTTATGCTGTATGCTGTTACAGTAGTTTCGAATTGGGGAAAAGTCTGTGACAAGAAAGAAGTGAGAAACTTATTTTGATCCTTCCATTAGCATTATAGCAAGTTAAAAATATGTATGCACTACTATAGTAGCTTAATTACCTATTTACAGGGTGTTTGCAAATGTCTGGAAAGCTTGTAGGGTAGGTTGATCTGAGAAATAATTGCTAAAAAAATTCGGTATGTTGCACTACTTCCCAGTTCATTAGCACTGAAGTCAGCCAATCAGGCCATTACGCATGCAAATTCAAGCAGCTTGTTGGAGATGGTGTCGCCAAAAGTGTACTTTGTTTTATTTCCTAAAGTCGAGAAAGACAGCGATACAAAAATTGGACATGGAACGGTACTAAGGATTGAATTTGAGGCAAAGGCTGAGTTGAGCAGTTTCTTGTGTTATCACCTGTGCTATAAGAACAACTGACACAAATTATATCTGGCGGGCAGCTTGAATTTGCTGACGCGATGGCCTGATTAGCTACCTGTGATGCCAGTTAACTCGGAAACTGAGTGATGTACTGAATATTTTTCTTAATTATTTCTCAGCAAAGTGTACCCTGCATCACCCTTACAAGCTTTTTGGACTGTTTCTGATCACCCTGTATAGCAGTTTAATGTTAGCACTGGAGTAGTTATTTGGAGACTGGTAGAAGTTTGGGGTTGCAATATTTCAGTATTTCACAAGACAGCGAAACGATAAACATAATTACAAATAACATTAAATTAAAATCAGTTCTTAAAAACACATTTAGATTTGGCTGTGTCATCCAAAAATTACACTGATCAACAAAAATATCACCCAAACAGCTACGGTTGCATTTTGTTTAAAAAATTGGTCAAAATTCTATCATTTGTAGCAAAAAAAGCCCAGCCTGGTCACCTGGCTGGGGTTCAGTAATTATGAAAATCAGTTTTGATGTGGAATGATGGGAAGTGGTTTATGGAGAGCAGAAAGGGCAGGCGATGACTGCACATCCTATAGTTCGTTCGTTTCTAACGGATTTTTTCATCGAGCTGATTGGATTCATTTGAGCCGACTGCATCCTGTATCTCCCACCCCTTCCCTCCCTTTTTTTTCCGACCAAAACGTATGTACGCTCTTGTAGTATATAACAGCTGAAGCCTGGAATTCCATGCACAATTAAATCTTAAAATCTGCATGCATTCATAGACTATCAAATGACCAAACAGTCCTTATCTTGATTTGGGGGAATAGTTATTTATTTCCTAGACAGCCAGTATTTAATTATGTGTTGGTTTGCGTAAGATATGCGTAGTATAGTGATTATTACATTGGAAGGCATCATCATTTGTGGAACAGTTATACATCTTTTTTCAAGTTTTACAACAATAACAATGTTATGTGGAATAATTTACCCTGCTGCAGTCACTTTTTATAAATATATTATTAGCACAATGCATTTTGGTGGCATGCTGCCATCATCAGGTGCATTATACAGTTATTTATACATCAGCTGTGTGTGCCAGTGGTGTTAAGAATCGAAAAATACAAATTGTTGTTGGTGATTTCATTTACTGGCACACAGAGCACAGTAATAGGTAAATCACAACTTATCATTTTCACAAACATGTTCTATTTTGTTATTCAAAATATCCTTGGACAATGAGTCCAACAGTCACAACTGTTACATATTTGTAAATAACGGTCATAAAAATAGCAATGTATGTTGTGCATCATAGAGGAATTTATTAGCATCAAACACTGTATAACCATATTATCACAGATAAACCCCCAACTCATTCATGAGGTCACATACATTAGAAGTCTTGTTGAAATCAATGCATGTATCAAATTTAAGACCCCTAAACTGTAGCTCACTGTATTTGTGTATTCTGTTTTGTTTTACAAACAAATGTGGTTGCTACAGTTTCAAACTGACTGCTGAAATAATAATTTTTATAAAAGTTCTCAATCACTTAAGGAAATTGAAGAATTTTAATGAACTGAAAGGTACTTTAATCACATTTATGATAGAATTGAGGAAGTTGAGATGCTTTGATGTGCTGAAGGCATTCTGGCTTGGTTTTAGTTACATCATAAATTTAAATACAAGATTGTAGTTGTAGTTGGAGATAGATAGCTATTGTCCAAACAGATTTGAGCCCATTTAACTTCACAAGTTATTCAACCTAATGTTAAAATACTTCAAGAAAACCTTTCCTTGTTAACTTTAAAGACCAAATACTGTCTGTACAAAGGCCTCCTAAAAGCACATTATGTACATAAAATCAATAAATAAAAATGTTTTTTTCAGAGTAAATGAAAAAGATGAACCTTTTTAAGGCCCTCTTTAACAAGTTGGACCTCCCTATTGAAAAAATCTTCAGCTGACCCTTTAGTTCCTACTGAGGCTCTAAATGAATATTTTGCTATGCTGATATCTTTACTTGACCAACACACTAGGGGACAAACCATTAAGTCCGTTAAAGTATCAGTGGATGGTAAAAACAAAACTTTTTCTACAACTGGTACTCCCAAAAATGGTCCAGAAGTCAGCTGCATGTATTCATTCAGCAGCTGCAGGGCACAATACTGCAACAGAGCAAATGATCTATCTTCTCATCAATCATCTATGCCAAAATAACAGACTTTTTCACGGTTCTCTGACCACCAGCAACTTTCTCACAGCCCGGGACCAGGAAGCCATAAACTGTTACCCAAGAAGGAATCTGACAAACAGCCTTCCAACAACAGGACCATTTGAATTCTGCCAGCACAACCCAAGGCTTTAGAATATATAGTTCGCGAACAGCTTATTAATTACTTAACATCAAATAACCTTTTAGATGAATACCAGTCTGGTTCCCAGCAAAATTGCAACACAACTGCTCTCATAAATCGCTTACACACTTACAACATTCTGTTATACCTAAGTGCAAGTCCAACAAACCTGAGCACAGCCATACAGCATGTAAAAGCCGATTTACTTACCCTAACAGTGCTTGTGCAGAGCGTAGGTTTGAAATTTAATCCATCTAAAACACAAGCAATCTTAGTCACTCACAAGAGATTTATTAGCCCTCAGTTCAGAGAATCCTCTTCCCCATTAATCCTAAATGCTGCAAAGAACATAGGAATAAATGAATCGGTCGGACCTGTGGCATTAAGTCTATTTTCACAACTTTTCAGGAGAACAAAAAAATTGTATAGATGTATGTATCTAAGCCAAATAAATATTGATTATAACTCCTATTATCTATAAAGTAATTTCTTAGAATTTAATTTTTGTTAGTGAAAATACAATTTGAACATTTCATCTGCATTTATTTTTGTTTTTCAAAAACGGACTTAATGCTTTTCAGCCCTGCAGTTACCAGTAAATTCACGACCTGTATTGATTAATAAATTTAATATGGTGTACGAGGACTATTCCGGAATTAGGGAACGTTTTGGCAGAAACAAAAAACTAAACACAAGAAATACATTTTATTATATACGTCTGAAACAGCGACTGACATACTACTGTTCCACATACTAACCAAACACATTGAGGCACTTATCAAAGTGGTGGACAAGCTTTGCCAGACATTCATTGTAAAATTCTGCCACCTGAGACTTCAGCCAGTGAGTCACACCGCCTGGAGTTCCGCATTGTCATCAAATTGCTGCGTTGGGAAACAAGTGGAAGTTGCTTGGTGCAAGATTGGGGCTGCACGGCAGATGAGAGAAAATTTCACATTTGAATGAATTAAAGAGTTCTTTAGTACGATTTGCCATGTGAGATCGGGCATTGTTGCGCAAAAAAAAATTTTGGACATCAGCTTACCTCGGCGTTTGTTTTGAATTGGTCTTCTAAGGCTGCGCGAAGTTTGACAGTACCGGGCAGAATTTATGGTTGCTCCACATTCGAGAAAATCAATAAGAGGCACACCTTGCCTATCCCAAAACACTGTCACCATCAACTTCCTTGCTGACAAATTCTGCAAACATTTTCTTTGTTTTTGGGGGGACCTTGTGTGCCCCCACTTCATGGACTGTAATTTTGTCTCACAATTAACATGTTTCACCAATGTCTCGTCACCGGTTACGATTTGATCCAGTAATGAATAACCATGTTTGTGGTAGGCCTCCAGAAATGTCAACGTTGCCCCCATTTGCTGTTCTTTATGGTGCTCTCTAAGCATTTTGGGCACCCACCCTGCACAAAATTTGTGGTAGCGTAGATTTTGAGTGACAATTTCAAACAACAAAGTCTGTGAAACTTGTGGAAAAGAAAGTGAAAGCTCTGTTATTGTGAAGCTGAGCCAATATGATTGCACTGACACGGTTCTGTGCTTGTACTCACTAGGTTTTGCAGTTTGTTGTAACCCTGCTACAAATATGTCACATTCGTTGAGTGATCAAGAAATTTTGGAAGCTTAAGAGCAAGAAATTTCTCACTAGCTCACTTCACTTTTTGTTTTTCTTGGGAGGAAAATTATACTTCCTGTCATCATTATTTTAAAATTTGTAATCTACCAAAAGACTAAAGCAAATATGAAAAATAAATCTTTAACTTTGGCCCATTTTTAGTATTTTTATCCTCGAAGATACATAAATTACATTTGCACCAATACCACTTTAATAAAAGGCACAAATGGCTGGTTTCCTACACCCTATATTCTTGTAAGTGGCTGGTCTCCAAAAGTTAGGGCCCTAATCTGGTGAGACTAAATGAGCAATAAATAAAATAAAATAAATACAGTGCAGAATGTGGCAGTTGGACACAAGCGTAAACAAACTAGAATTATGTCTACCAGAGGGGAGAGGAGTGCTGTGGGATAACAATTTCTCTCGCAGGGCAGCCAGCGTGCATCTACCTCTACATACGTACTCCATAATCTACCACAAGGTGTATGATGGAGGGTACCCTATATCACTACTAATCATTTCCTTTCCTGTTCCACTAACAAACAGCGTGAAGGAAAAACTGTCTATATGCCTCTGTATGAGACTTAATTTTTCTTATCATCATGGACCTTATGTAAAATGAACATTGGCAGCATTAGAATCATTCTGCAGTGAACTCCAAATGCTAGTTCTCTAAATTTTCTCATCACCTTCCATCTAGGAATTCCCATTTGAATTTATGAAGCACCATTGAAGCACTCATTCATTGATCGAACCTACCATTAACAAATCTAGCAGCACACCTCTGAATTGCTTCAATGTCTTCCTTTAAATTGACCTTGTGGGGATTCCAAACAATAGAGCAGTACTCAAGAATGGGTCACACACTTTCTTAAAATTGTCCCACACCTATGACCATGTTCCATTTTTCTGCAAAAGTGGAACTTGACACATGCATCATGGGGATCACTGATCCCTTCTGGTGTTTTGATGGTAGTAATTAAACTCTGTGATGAACCAGGATTAGTTTCTTCACTCATTTCAAAATCAGAAAAGAAAACAATGAGCAACACATAATGCAAAGCATTCGGTAAGTGCTACCTCGCTATTGCTTGATGATGTCGGCAGTATCGTAAATGAGGTAGTTCTGACTTGTAACGGTATTTGATGCAACCACAGTTCAAACTGCTCACCACCTAAAACTGCCATGTTGAAGTGTCCACATTATACCAACTTTTCAACTTTGGCTAGCACACAAATATACATGTTTCTTTTGTTCTAAGATACTAGGAGGTCCCACAGCTAGTACTTCATTGCATTACACAGCGTGTATGTTACACAGACCATTCAACCGTCTACAATTATTGGCATGACACCAGATCCCCAAGTTCATTGATAGTGCAAAGCATTCATGCCCTTTTTATTCTGTAAACACATTCTTACACAAATTATCTTTCAAAATTGTGCTTCACTACATGATTCACATTAACAGTAACATTTCCAGTATTTATGTGAAGAAAATGAAGCTGTTTTACACTATTTCCGAAAAAAATTGTTCATCTGGATATCATTTGCAATGCAATGGCATTTATTAGGTAATTACATATTTTGAGGGAGAACTCTCATCTATATTCGCAATTTACTGCCAATTTTTAAGGTCCCTATTTATAGTATCCAGTTACTTAAAACCAGTTCTCCGTCCTACATGGTTTTGTTAGATTACTTACTTGCACATTTTTATTATCGTTGTACCCATTTCTCTTTTCCGTTTTCTTTCCACTTTTAATTTTCTCTCTGTCTTGTAATCCTGCTTCATTTCTCACTCTGTCGCTTATATCTCTGAACCGAAGCTGAAAAAGCTCTTCCTAATGTACTATCTTTGACACTTTTTCCTTCATTGCCCCCCCCCCCCCCCTTTCATCTGGTGGGTTTTTCTCAATCTTGGGTATGACATCTTCTTACCGCTCTCTTCCAACCTTCCTAACCTGCGTCTATTTCCTCCTTGAAGGAGAATTGTACAGTTTAAAAGCTAGAAATATTTTAATAATAATAACAATAATATGAAAAGAATAGATTGCTGCTCACCATACAGATGAAATGTAGAGACAGGCACAATGAAAATGTAGTAACACTGTTCACGTTTTACGTCGCACGTCACTTAGCGTAGACCGGGACTGTGTCCTAGGCATGCCCGATGTTAACTGACTGGGCACGGCCCGTGCTGCCTGAGTTGTTGTTGTTCCACCGGCAGAGGTCGTGTCCGAATTCTCGCGTGCCCTCTGGTGGACGGGACTCTACTTGCGGCAACTACCGTCCGTGACGCGCCGTGCCGTGCCGATGTGCGCCTCCCGCGATCTTTGTGGTGGCTACTGCACTCCTCCTCCTTCGGGGGGGTGAAGCCACTGTGATCCACTGCATCGGAAGGTGAAGTGTCGGGCAGGAGCAATGACCTCCACATCCACTGGAAGGCTGGAGTCGAGGGTATCTTCCAACCCTCGAGCCGGAACCTTCGAATACGGCTGGAAGTGACCCACACGAAGAGGCTCCCGTCGTCCCACAACCGGAGCCCGGGACAGAACGAGCGACAAGCTGTCCAACTCCGGATCCTGTTCCACCTCGGGAGGGGAAAGACCCAGTGGTGGGGACGATTGGGAAGGGACGACCACAGGTGAACCAGCCTCCTGAGAAACCGGGCCTGCGAGGGGGGCCGGCTCTTGCTGGGGCATCTCTAATGATGGCGATGCCAGTGCTGGAGCTACTGGAGGCTGCCAAGGCTGAGAACCATCGCAGTGCGGCGGAGTCACAGCGGGGAGAGGCGGTAACGTCCCCTGAGAAACCAACACGGGTGCCAGCAATGGGGAAGCCGGTGTCCGAGAGGTTGGAGGGTGGGTGCCCAAATGTGGACGTAGCTGATTTTGGTGACGACGTACCACCCAGTCCCCCACCTGCAAGGTATAGAGCCGGCTGCCATTTCGTCACAGGACCACCACCGGTATCCAACATGGATTGCGACCAAATCCACGTGCCCAGACCGACATACCTAGTGGAAAGCCAGGTATTTCATTTTGCGAAGACTGGTGAGGACCAGGCCGGAGGAGGTGCAGCAGAGTCCTAGGTTGGCACCCATGGAGGAGCTCTGCGGGGCTGCGTTCTCCCATTGGTGTGGTCTGGTATGCCGTCAGGAAAAACGTCAATGCCTCCTCCGCAGGAAATTCGTGCACATACTTTTTCATCTGCGTCTTAAATGTGCGCACCATGCGCTCGGCTTCCCCATTCAATTGTGGATGGAAGGGGGGAGAGCAAACGTGCCGAATACCGAAGCGCCTACAAAAATCCTGGAAGGTCTGCGAAATAAACTGTGGTCCATTGTCCGAGACCAGGGTGATTGGCAGACCTTCCACAGAAAAAATTTTTGCTAGTGCCTGGATTGCAACTTCTGAAGTGGTTGAGGAGCAGCGAACCACATATGGGAATCGGGAACAAGCATCAATGACAATGAGCCAAAAGCCATTGAGAAACGGGCCCGCAAAATCGATGTGAACACGTTCCCATGCTTGGGTTGCCGGCGGCCATGAAAAGAACGCTGCCCTGGGAGATGCCTGTTGGCTCGCACACTGGGAACAGGTGGCCACCAAGTACTCAATTTCTCTGTAAACACTGGGCCAGTGCATATGACTGCAAGCCAAGGTTTTAGTACGGGAAACACCCCAGTGCCCCGCATGTAATAACGCGAGGACCTCCCTTCGTAAACTTGCAGGAACAACCACGCGAGGAGCTGTATCATCAGTAGCCAGAAGGAGAACTCCTTCCAAGACCGAGAGGCGGTCTCATAGAATAAAATAATTACGAAGAGGGTCCGAGGCCTGGCCTGGAGGGAGGACCACCCCTGCTGAATGAGGCGAACTACTTGCCGGAGAACCGAGTCAGCTGCCGTTTCCCTGGCGACTCGAGAACTAGTGATCGGAAAGCCATCAACTGCTTGGCGGGACGCCACATCCAAATGAAAACACATAATCTCCTCTCGATCTAACTTAGGATCCGGGCCCACTGGAAAACGGGAAAGAGCGTTGGCGTTGGCATGCTGTCCGGTAGGGCGAAAATGTATGTCATAATGGTACTTAAGAGAGGAACAAGGCCCAGCGCTGTAGTCTATGGGCTGCCCTATCCGGAATCTGAGAGGCGGGGCCAAATAACGATATTAACGGCTTATGGTCAGTGATTAACTGAATCTTCGTGCCATACAAGAAAGGGTGAAACTTGGTAACAGCGTAGACAATGGCCAAAGTCTCTTTTTCCACCTGGGAGTAATGGGCCTGCGCGGGACTAAGAGTTTTAGACGCAAACGCCAGTGGTTGCTCGGAACAATCTGCGTTACAATGGGCCAGGACCGCCCCCACCCCATACTGCAAAGCATCTGTAGCCAGGACCAACGGCTTATGGGGGTCAAAAGTAGCCAAACAAGGCGCTGACGTGAGGAGGCCCTTCAACGAGGTGAACGCTCGCTCGCATGCAGGCGACCAATCAAAAGGAACACCCTTGTGCAGAAGGCAGTACAGGGGGCAGGCTATGGTGGAAGCCCTGGGAATGAACCGGTGGTAATAGGCTATCTTGCCTAAAAAAGCTTGTAACTCTTTCAGCGAAGCGGGCCGAGGAAGGTCGACGATACCTTGGACCAAACTTCCTAGAGGCTGGACGCCGTGCCGAGAGATGGTGTAGCCCACATACTCAATGGACGGTTGGAAGAAGTTTGACTTATGCAGGTTGCAACGCAAGCCCACAGATCTGAATTTGAGGAAGAGGGTGCGAAGGTTGTGTGAGTGTTCCTTCGTGCTGCCTGAGTTGTTGTTGTTGTTGTTGTTGTTCCGCCGGCAGAGGTCGTGTCCGAATTCTCGTGTGCCCTCTGGTGAACGGGACTCTACTTGCGGCAACTACCGTCCGTGATGCGCTGTGCCGATGTGCGCCTCCCGCAATCTTTCTGGTGGCTACTGCAGAAAACAATGCAACACATTTAAGGTTTCATTATTATTATTATTGTTCCATCATGGACTTCCAGTGTTAGAAATATTATTTTCTATTTTAAGCGTTTTTATCAGCAGCGTGGCAAGTGTGCCTCATAAAGGTATTTCCTATATCTTATTCAGTGAAGAGAGATTCTTTGATTGATTGAACGTTCGTGCAAGTACCATGAAAGGTGAAAATGTGGGCTAGTGTCCAGTTTCTTGTGGCTATGTATATCTACTATGTAACATTTCCTCTGCAAAGTGAACGGTTGTCAATATTAATGTAACAGTATTATACCCAGATTTTATCTTCATTTAATTATCGGTCTCATACAGTGGATCCCATATAAAACCAGCACATCTCACACCCAAGCTTCAAGCAACAATGAACTAAATCTACCTGTCTGCACGAGATGCTGGAAGTGGTGGCGACAGGCATCCAAGCATTCCGCTGACTGCAATGGATGTTACCAGCAACACACTATAATTCTGCATGTGTGATGATGTTCATTTCTCTAGTAATGTTCCATTTAAGATCATTTATTGTGCGTGGATTGTCAATAAACTCTTTGCTTTTTAGTATGCCCCATAAATAAGTATCAGATGATGTTCAATCCAGGGACCTTGGGCGGCTGGAGCCCTTTATTGGCAAGTCCATCTTCAGGGAATACATTGGTGATGTGGACTATACTTTCGTTGGATGTGTGAGTGGTTGCCCCATCTTGTTGGAATACCGAATACAGCGTCTCCACTTTGTTAACTGTCCACAGAAAAAGTCATATATCTTTAGATATCTGGCAGTGTAATTGAAAAATATGGGGCCAATTTGCAGACGTCAAACAAAGAACATAAATTACCTTCTCTGGGTGGAGAGTTTCTTAATGCAGAATATGTGGGTTGTCCTGCGACTAGTATCTGCAATACTGGAAGGTTAGATAACCTGTTAAATGCAAGATACACCAACCCATTGCGATAACCTCCTTACCAACTTGCCGGGGGCTTCTCGTAATGTCCATGCAAATTCTGTCTGATGTTTCAGTGGTTCTCCCTGTCGGTTGCCTATTCCTCTGCACATTCTGAACAGATCCTAAAGCCGTCCACTTCTTGGTAGCAAGGTGTTTCCTGCCTATTCCTCTGCACATTCTGAACAGATCCTAAAGCCGTCCACTTCTTGGTAGCAAGGTGTTTCCTATCAGGGGACTTTGCTTGAAACATTTCTTTAATTACTGCTTGACGCCTGTCTTTATGTAACACTCCACAATATCAGTTTGTTGTTCTAATGTGAACTGCCCTATTCTTGTAACTACTCAACAACACAAGCTTCTCACAAAAACGCACACATGAACACACTGTGGCACTCAGATTTCTGAGAAAATTCAGTGTAGCCAACTTCAGACAGTGTCGCTACTTCACAAGCAATTTGACTACAGATGATTAACTGGTACTGAGGCATACTGGTTTTATGTGGAACATCTTATATTTGTTCTCCTCTGTATTTAAGGTTTGTGACGTTTCCCCACAAACCAAAAGGAATTATATTAAATGATGTTTCCTTATATTTATACCCACTTTAGGGAAAAAAAAGCAACTTGCTGTCATTCAATGAGAACCTATGGTTGAGATACTGACTAGATTAAAGGAAAATAATGTCCAGAAAATTTTGTTTGTTGTAGTTTGCAACACTGCATAAATTGAGACATAACTGTTAATTTAGCCAAGAATAAACGTCAGTGTTGGAAATAACAAAAAAAAAAAAAAAAAAAAAAAAAAAAAAAAAAAAAAAAAAAAAAATAAAAGAAACACAAGGATTTTTTATGCATTATGCAAAAATAATTGTATTTGTTCCTTATGAGTTTTAGTCATAAAATAAGCGGATAAATTAACTCGACTGCAAATCCAGTTCCATCATGTTGTCTGTTTGATTAATATTAGCACTGTTTTGACTTGCTGCACTTGTTTCAGTCTCAGTAGAAATCACTGCATCATTTGTATTTTGTGGATTCAAATTATCATTTGAGGAAGAGTTATAATCCTGTGTAGCTTCTGGTATTTCATTTACGCTGGCCATCTGTTGTGCCTTAAGTCTCTCTAATTTTCTCTGTTCTGCAATAAGTCTATTACGTCGCATACGTTCTTTTTGTTCTTCTGTAAGTGTCTGTAAACATTAAAAATGAACAACAGTTACAACAAAATACTTGTAAACTGCTTCTGCACAACAAAAAGGACACAACAACTAATACATTATAGAGAACTGTAATAATCTAACCACATAAATTGACACTTCATACCATTATCCAACAGATTTTATCTTTGGAGCATTGTAATGGTCGTCCACTAAAACTCCTCTTTAGCAAATACCTGGGAAGACAACCTTTTTTTTTTCCTCCTTAAATTTGAATTTGACTAGATTACATTGAAGGAGTGACCCAGAAACTTACTTTGATAATTATTAAGCCATAAAAGCAATCTGTAATCACAGCAATAGCCCGTGCTGGAACTTTAATCTATAGCATATGATCCTAATTTCATTGAATAATTCAAAGAGAAGCAGATCTCTGGCACACATTAAATATGATGATGAGGGATGTTAAAGACAACTACTTAAATAATGTCTTTGATTTTCTTGAGAAAAAGCAGTGGTTTACACCTACCTCCAAGTATAACATACTGACAAGAGTTCTCATACCAGGGAGATGATACTACAAGAACCACCGAAGAAAGAAGCTTACAACAGTATCAGGTTCTTTAGAAGCTACAGCAGAACAGGCTCTAGGTGACTTCTTTTCTTCATTGCCCCACCACTCTCATACCCACTACTGCCTATTTCAACTATTTCCTTCATATAGCACACTTACATCCATCTTAGGTATGATACTAATGTCATCATATGAAACAATCCTGAAATGACTCACTGCTAGAACACCTTATGATTTTCCACTCTTCTTTAGGAAAATCATCATTTTCTACAGGGTCCCCCAGTCAAAAGAGACCCCACACACGTGTAGTAATTCCACTGAATTGCCTCTGCAATATTGTTTCACCCAACAGACTGTTTCCATGCGTTTCTATGGCTGGAGCTCAGTGTTCAGTGACAATGTATAGCTATTCTGTTGAAGAGCATGTGTTTCTTGTGAAATAATGTTGGATTACTTGCTCCATTAAGACATGTCAGCGAATGTTTGTTGAATAGTTTGGTGACCGGCATTTACTGTATAAATGCTGCATAAAAAGTTAGTGAACAAGATAGAGAGCAGTGGAATGGTACTGGATCTTCATGGTGGGGGCCGGCTGCCATTATTGTAAGAAAAAGTGGCCAACACGAAACGATTGTTGGCCTCACCTGCAAAATGTGTTTGACATTTATCTCAGGAATGTGGAATGTCACGGAGCATGCCACAGAGCTGTGAAGGAAGCCAGCATATATCCATAGAGGTTTAGTATCAAGTGACCACGGCTGAGGTCGAACCTTTTTTCCCTCGGCAGAGGGATTTTGAAAGAATTGTGGCCCCCCGAAGTTACCTGATTTAATATCACTTGAATTTTTCCCCTGGGGTGCCCTATAGGGAAAGGTCTACAGGAACAAACTGTATAGCTTGGAAAATTTATGTGAGAACATCATCCATGAAATTCAGGCAGTGACACCAGAGGTTCTGGCAGCAACATTTGAGAAACTGTAGCACCATGTTCAATGACATTTACAAGTCAAGGGAGGTCACTTCCAGCACCTTTTGTGACTCATCTTTATTTCTCAATGAGCAAGGTATGGAATGTCCATTTCATTTCCTGATTTGTATGCAAAGCCTTTAATAGTAATTTAAGTAAATGTTTGTTTATGGGGCATCTCTCAAATGGGGCACCCTGCATAACAACAAATGGTGCACCATAGCCAAAATTTGCAAGACCGTGTAAATAGTTCGTTTTCAATTAACGTAACTGACTTCTTCACGGCAGCCATTCTGTGTTTTCCTTCACAAACTGAATATTGTCCAGGTCTAGAGATACAGTTACCGGGATAAACACCTCAGTTTCCCTGAGAAATGTGCTTATCTTCAAATGTGGAGGCACCTATCTCTAATATGAACAACCTTTCTTTTTCTCCACTGATCTTGGCATCTAAACTAAGGAACATTCAAAGCACTTCTGCGGCCATTTAGGCATTAATACGGTCAACTGTTTCACATACTTGAATCACTCAGTTCCAAGTTTTCCAATTATTAATGGTGGCAACTTCTCATTTTTATCGTTACAAACACACAACAGTGCTATAAACTTCTCTTTGCTTGAAAACACACAATGTTACTGAGGCAAAAAAATTGTAAAAGATTCCCATTTTGTTGAAATTCAAAAAAATTCTGGGCTCTTATCCTTTTATAAGCTGTGGAATAGTTAGCTTTACTTCCCCCACTAACATTTCTAAAAGAAGTCAAATGCACTCAATCTTCAGTGCGGCTTCTCATGCAACCTCCTACAACACATTTCCACCTTCACCACCAACAGGGATGTTTCCACTCCTTTATGTAATGGAACCATTTTCAGAGGCTGGCTCTAAATATATGAATTATGATGCATAAATGCTTTTTGTTTTCAAACAGGACATTTAGTTTCAGCATTCTAGATGGTACAAATTTTTTTCAATACACTGCACAAACAAGACTGTGGGAATTATATTTGCCTTCTATTCCAGAGATTTTAACTTCATTATGTAATGGGATTAAACTGACAGATATAATGATAATCACGTGAAAACTCCAAAGGGACTGTTGTGGGGCCATTACTGCTCACAAGAAACATAAATAATCTACTGGAAAATGCTGGGAGTTTCATGATGCTATTTGTTGTTGTCTGTAAGAAGATTGCAAGGTCACAAAACTATAACGAAATGCACGAATACCTGCACAGGATCGACAGTTGACCCTGAAAGTAAGTGCAGATAAATATGCGAGCTATTCCATTACATTGGAAACAGTGACAATTGTAAAAACCTTTGGAGTACCTATACAAAGCGAGCACAGAAAACTGTAGAAAAAGCAGATTCCAGGTTGATAGTTCGGCAACATATTTCTGTCATGTATGTTTCAGGAAATACCTGATAACGGGTTTTCTTGGCTCTTAAGAGGATTTTGCAGTCAGTCAGAGCAGTCCTAAGTAAAAATGAGGTTTTTGAATTCTTTTAGTGGTTTCTGTGGAAAACTTGGTGTCTCAAGTTATTACCACCAAAGAGCCGAATGTGATCAACGTGTTCTTGGTTCTCCCCATCCACAAGAATGTTCACATGTAATCCTTGTCTGCTGAATGGCACCAAAACTCTTTTTGTGTGGTTGAGACTTACGGCCAAACTGCTTCAAAATTGATGGCTTCATTATGTGCCATTTACACTGAACTAATACTTCTGTGCTTCCCCACATCATACTATCATTTGCAAAGGCAAATGTGTCAAATTTCATATTACCCTTTTGTTTTATTCTAAATGACTAATGGAAAATCTCATGTAAAGGTGTGAAACAAATACTAACAAAGAGATAGAGGGGTTAGCCAGTACTTACCTCAGCTCAGTACAGCCGATAGATACACAAAACAGAACACAAAATTTTTGTCCTAGGTTTCGGAACTTTGTTCCCTCGTGAGGGAGGAGGGAGGGGAATAAGGAGAAGAAGGGAAAGTAGATTCAGGTACTCACAACCCAGGTTATGAAGCAACAAGGGAAAGGTAAAAAGGGAGGGTAGCAAAGATGGAGGCATGGGTGTCAGAGGGAAGCCAAAGATATTCTAATATTCTACTGTAAGTACTGTGTCAGCTTCAAACCAAAGAGGATGCATACAGAAGTAAAGAGGTATATAGTATAAAGATAAACACATTATGTAGGATGAAAAGATGCGTGCATGGCTAAAGAGGAAAGGGAAAGAGGAGAAGACTGAAGAGTAAATGAGAGTGAGGTTGTTTAACGTATGTTCAGTCCAGGGGGATGGTGGGATGGAAGGATGTGTTGGAGTGCAAGTTCCCATCTCCGCAGTTCCGAGGGACTGGTGTTGGGTGGGAGAAGCCAAATGGCACGTACAGTGTAGCAGGTTCCTAGGTCCCTACAATTATGCTGGAGGGCATGCTTTGCTACTGGGTATTGGACATCTCCTAGGCGGACAGTTCGTCTGTGCCCGTTCATGCGCTCAGCCAGTTTAGTTGTCGTCATACCAATGTAAAGGGCTGTGCAGTGCAGGCATGTCAGCTGATAAATGACATGTGTTATTTCACATATGGCGCTGCCTTGAATTGTGTATGTTTTTCCAGTAGCGGGGCTGGAGTAGGTGGTTGTGGGTGGGGGGGGGGGGGGGGGGGGGGGATGCATGTGTCAGGTTTTGCAGCGGGGTCGGTTACAGGGGTAGGAACCGCTGGGTAGAGAAGGTGGTCTGGGAATATTATAGTTTGACAAGGATGTTACGGAGGTTAGGGGGGCGACGAAAGGCAACTCTGGGTGGTGTGGGGAGAATATTGTCAAAGGATGATCTCATTTCAGGGCTTGACTTGAGAAAGTCATATCCCTGGTGGAGTAATTTGTTGATGTATTCGAGGCCAGGATAATATTGGGTGACAAGGGGGATGCTTCTGTGTGGTCTGGGGGTAGGAACATTGTTGTTGGAGGGGGAGGAATGTATTGCTCAGGAGATCTGTTTGTGGACAAGGTCTGCAGGATAGTTGTGAGAGAGGAAAGCACTGGTCAGGTTATTGGTGTCATTGTTGAGGGATTCATCACTGGAGCAGATACGTTTGCCACGAATACCTAGGCTGTAGGGAAGGGAGTGTTTGATGTGGAATGGATGGCAGCTATCAAAGTGAAGGTACTGTTGTTTGTTTGTGGGTTCGATGTGGACAGAGGTGGGGATGTGAGCTTCAACAAGATGAAGGTCAACATCCAGGACGGTGGCTCGGGTTTTGGAGAAGGACCAGATGAAATTCAGATTTGAAAAGGAGTTGAGAGTATGGAGGAAATTAAGGAGTGTTTCTTCACCATGAGTCCACAGACTACAAAGATGTCATCTATAAACCTATACCAGGCCAGGGGAAGCAGCTGTTGGGTCTTCAGGAAAGCCTCTTCCATGCGGCCCATGAAGAGGTTGGCATAGGACGGCACCATCCTGGTTCCCATGGCCGTTCCCCTGATTTGCTTGTACGTCAGCCTTCAAAAGTGAAGTAATTATGGGTGAGAATGAAGTTGGTAAGTGTGATAAAGAACAATGTTTTTGGAAGATCTTCGGGTGGGCGTTGGGAGAGGTAGTGCTCAAGGGCAGAGAGACCATGGGTATGTGGGATGTTAGTGTAAAGGGATGTAGCATCTATGGTGACAAGAAAGGTTTCAGGTGAGAGGGGAGTGGGAATGGATTTGAGGCATTCTAGGAAGTGGTTTGTGTCTTTGATGTAGGATGGGAGTCTGCGGGTGATAGGTTGGAGGTGTTGGTCTCCCAGAGCTGAGATACGTTCTGTTGGGGCTTTGAAGCCTGCCACAATGGGACGGCCAGGATGGTTCTCTTTGTGGATTTTGGGTAATAGGTAGAAGGTAGGGGTATTCTCCCTATTACCTCATTCATTACAGTGATGAATACGAGCAGTGACAATGTACTGCTCCCTTACAACTCTCTGTTTGTGGTAAACCAGTCAGTATAACCATCTCCTATCTAGATGCAACTCTGGTACTGGTCGTGTCAAATTTTTACTCTGCTGATGAGAGACACTGTTCCTTGGCAAGCAGTAATTGTCCACTTCTCACTCTAGGATGCCTTTTTAACATCAAAGAATTTGTTCTTGCCAGTCATGGTTTTTGTTTACTTTACTTTGTATGTGAAAAACTTTGAGATGTGATTCCCAATGCCACTTACTACTATCATTATTATTATTATTATTATCATTATTACACTATGAAAAGTTAAATGTAATACTTGTCACCTACATTATCAAACAACAGAAAATACAGGATGGAATAATGACAGTATTATGAAAAGGGATAGATTGCTACTCTAAGCTTTCGGCCAAAAAGCCTTCTTCTGAATTAGACAGACAGAGAGATAGACACACACGCAGGGGTGCGTGTGTAACCACTGGCTTGTGTGGTGATGTATGTAAGAGTTGCATTTGTGTGTGTGTGTAATTCAGAAGAATGCTTACTTGTTTAATAGTCTTTTTGTTGGGCCTGTATGTGCCTCAACATTTCCACTATATGATGAAGTAGCAATCTATCCTTTTCACTTATTTTATGTCATCTCACTAGGTGACACCTAGGGCCTGGTTTTTATTGCATTTCACAGTGTCCTCATATCTTCTTACACTAAAAGCAAGTGTAAGGTGATGAGGAAAGTAACAAACATTTGTCGTTGCCCACGGACCCCCAAAAATCTTGACATTTATCCAGGAAGTGAGGTTGCCTTGCAAAATAAGCTTTTGCCGTAACAACTCCTACTATATCACAGAGGAATTCTCAAGCAGACATCATTAGACATAAAAAAACATCATAACCTTTATTGTGAATTTAACCTTAGTACAAGTAACTAACTACACGAGGGCCACACACAACACAGGTATCATAATGTTGTAGATATATATACCATGTGACATTATTTTCTTTAATCTGATAAAACACTTGTTATTCACTAATAAAAATGCTTCATTATATGGGCATCTAAATGTCTTGTACCAGTATTATGCAGTATTTTATATAATGCATTACTGTAACATAACTTAAAAGTAGCTGTTTTCAAATGAACAATGTACGTACACTACAAAGAAATTAATAAATCTAGAAATGACTGCTTCTTACATACTGGTTAAGGTGGAATAAATGACAAACAAAACATAATAATAGAAACAAAGGCTAATAACAGAAACAAAGGCAACTTCCAGTACCAGGCAGATGAGATGCGAAGTTAGTAGTGTTGGAAGATGTCAATGAAAGAGTTAGGGCACTAAAAATTATAATCAAGAGTTTCATGTGTACTTTTAAGCCCTGTGATATAGATCACAGGAACTAACCTTCTCACCAGTGTGGAATCTTTTATGCATTCATAAGCCAATATTTAAAGATATACCAGTTTGTTATTTTTTTAATGTAAACTATGTTATAATTTTAGGTGGGAGTAGAGGAAAATAACAAATTTTGCACTCCACTTATTACTCCACCCAACTTATCATTTACAGTGAAAGCATGGCAGAGCAAAGAAAGTTTCCAGACCACGGAAGTTAGTAATTACCTTGACTACTGACTGCGTCTGAGGCTGTGCTGAAGAATGTGAAGCATTCTGATGTGCCATGTGAGCCTGAGACACATGACTTAAAGATAATTGCTGGCCAATAAGAGCATCAAAAGCATCAATTGGTTCATCAATCTGCTCTTCCTTTTCGTTAACCTCATCACAAAGTGAGGCTGGTTCAACCTCATTGACAAGACCCATCCTAAGTCTCTTCACATACGTCTGCAAAATGAGATTACAGTAATTAGTCATACAGTCACTTTGTAGGCAACAGACAAACAGCACTTAATTTTAGAGAGACACTGTGGCATCTAGTATGTGCTAATAATCATAGTCTTTATATAATTGATATCTTGCAAACACCTTACGAACCTTGTTGTTTTTGCAATGTTCATTCAACACACATCAAACCACCAAACTTGAAGCTATTTAAATCATCAGCTTTCCCCAGATTTCAACATAATGAGCTGACTGAATGTTTCCCGTTTTATAATTTTCATACAGTGTCACAAGCTCTTGACGTAATCTATACACACTTGTTCCCACAATAAAGTGGTGACAATAATAATGGAGCAATAAACCTAGTTTGAACATCATGGAATATCTAGGAAGTATTTTAACTTTTTCTTCCATCCTCAATACTAGCTGCTTTCTTAAGGAAAATGAATATGAGTGAAACTTACAATAACTCTACCAGTAACATGACCACATCTTTTGATTCGGAATGCTACTTAAGGCTGCCACCCCCCTCCTTTTTTTCTCAAAAAAAAGTTTATACAAGGAGCCCTAGCATTGAAGTATAGGGGTCCTGAATGCAACATTTTACTTCTTGAGCATACATATACTAGTGTCCAAAAGCAAAGGACAATAAGTAAATTGTATTTCATGAAAATATTGAAGGGCTACAGAACAAGGTAAATATTAATCACAAAATACTCTGCTTACAACAAATTTAATCAGAAGGGTTCTCAAAATGAAGATTCTTATTTAAAAAATAGCAGAACCAGAGAAATTTGTTTTTTACGTTAACAGAGGATATGGTCATGGCATATTGTCCAACAAACTACTGGGCAGTGATGTGGCATGCTGTCTACGTGGTAGTTTAAGAGCTGTATTGGCAGTCAATTCCCACCCTAAAGAAGAGCTCGATTTTGTCACTGAAAAGATCCACATCTACCTGAACACAACGATTCAAGTGGACATCTTGAACAGGTAGTCTGGATTAAATATGCCCGACAATATTCCTCTGGCAACAAACTAAGATATAAAGCTTGGTACACCTATTCTCTCATACCATAACCCCACCACAACTAAACTGGTTTCTTTCCATGATGTTCAAATAATTGTAAAAGCAATAGACTGTTTCACAGCTATAATCTTAGCAGGCAATTACCTTGTGGATATTCTTTGATTTTGCTGTGTAACTTAAGCAACATGTAAGCTCTATTATGAACTAATAACTCTTGAAATGATAATTAATTGGACACCCTAGCTGCAAGCAGGCGTTGATATGCTTCATTGGGGACATGTTGAAAATGTGTGCCACGACCGGGACTCGAACCCGGGATCTCCTGCTTACATGGCAGACGCTCTATCCATCTGAGCCACCGCGGGCACAGAGGATAGTGCGTCTGCAGGGACTTATCCCTTGCACGCTCCCCGTGAGATCCACATTCCCAACATGTCCACAACACTACATTCGTAGTGCGCCTAATAGATGTTTGCCCATCATACTCATTACTCGTGGCAGATTAATCTACCAAGTCCCGTACGAGTTCGGGCATAGCGTGTGCGTTCGCACAAGAAGGTCAAAGGCCGGGAACCCATATTTTTAACTATATATGACGGTAGTATCTGTTCCCGAAAGAACAGTTACCGTCAATGACCACGCAGCTTTGCTAGAAATGACATGTGGACATGTTGGGAATGTGGATCTCACGGGGAGCGTGCAAGGGATAAGTCCCTCCAGACGCACTATCCTCTGTGCCCGCGGTGGCTCAGATGGATAGAGCGTCTGCCATGTAAGCAGGAGATCCCGGGTTCGAGTCCCGGTCGGGGCACACATTTTCAACATGTCCCCAATGAAGTATATCAACGCCTGCTTGCAGCTAGGGTGTCCAATTAATTATCATTTCATTTCTAGCAAAGCTGCATGGTCATTGACGGTAACTGTTCTTTCGGGAACAGATACTACCGTCATAACTCTTGGTCGACCTTGCTTTTGCCTTAGAACATTTCTTGAGCCTATGAACTGTCACCATTGTCTTGAAATGATACTCTGTTGCATATTTGATGTCGTTGAGATAGCTAAAGGAGCTCAAGGTTTAATATTTCATCTATGATGAGTTCACTGGAAATGAAGCACAAGCACAAATTAGACATGAATGGGGAACAGTATTGTCAGTGTCCTTTTTCAAAGGCACCAGCCTAGCATTTTCCTAAAATGATTTAGCGTAACCATGAAAAATTTAAATCTAAATGTCCTGCTTTTCTTGAGTGTCAAGTCAGAGGATAACCACTGCACCAATACATTTGTTCTAAGATGTAGTGTGTGTTTGTGACATTCTTCAACGTGTCTGTGTATACTATCCACAAAACAGCATTTCAATGCTGCAAAAGTGCAAAAATACTCATAAGTGAGGAAATATGGGTCTTACACACTTCTTTTCATGTTCCTTGAATCACATCCATTCAAAACGATGAGTACAACTTTCCTGCACAAAGAGCTGTGGTCTTGTTATACACCTTCGTAGTTATTTACAGTGATTGCCAACTTTCTTTTCTTTCTATTTCTTCTTTTTGCTCGATTAAAAATAGCATTTGTAAACAAGTGTACAATATGTTCATAATCAATTCAAAACACATGTTCGTATTAGATGTGTCTGAAAATTAATGCGTTTAACCAACTGATTTACTGTAAATATTGTTACAATATTGTTCTAATTAGTTCCCTTTGGCATCCACACAATTTTTCCAGCAGCTCTGCCAGACACGGTATACGTCCTGGAAGGCTTCAATGGGGACTTCAGAAAGGTTCTCGATATGGTGCCTTGGAAGGCCTTAATCTACTCAAAACAGATTCCTTTCAGGCCGGTCTTGATCCTCAGGAAGAGAAAGGAATCGGTTGGAGCAACATCAAGGCTGTGGAGGTGTTGCAGTAGCTTTGGATGCCAAGTTGCGCTTCGCCAGGTATTCATGGATGCTCAGAGCGATGTGGCTTGAAGCGTTGTCATGATGGAGCTCCCAAGTACTGGCAATCTGCTTTCTCACTCGGACTACCATTATTCGCAGTTGTCCCAGCACATTAAAGTAGTAGGCACATTCACAGTTTGACCTTAAGGAATTAACTCTCTGTGGACCAAACTTTTGGTGTCAAAAAAGAAGACAATCAACCTAGTTTTCACTTTTGATGTGCTCACTCTTGCTTTTTCCAGTTCTGGGGATCCCAAGGTGTACTATTGGCAACTTTGACATAGTCAAAAAGAAGGTTCAACTGTCATGTGTTCAAGGAGTTCAGTCGTGATAGTCACCTGGTGATTCTTCTAATTGTCCGTAAAAGCTTGGCACACACCTTCCTCATGTACAATTCATGCACAATGGTTTCAGGAATGTTGCGAGTTTTTGCAATCATCAAGATACTCAATCAATGGTCAGAATTTAACAGATTGTGTACATGGGCCAAATTGTTATCGGTTGTGCCGGTCAATGGCCACAGCGCGTGGTTTGTCGATCACCTTTTCCTGAAACACTTTAAACCTGCAAATATGATACAGCACTGTCCCAGTGAGCTTGCAAAATCAATTATTGGTTCCTCACAAGAGATTTGTTCAGTTCCAAACTAAACTTCATTGCTTAAGGTTGTTCTAGTGATTATTCCATTGTGTTTTGTGACACAGGCATTAAACAGGAACATGCAGAGACTGTGATCCTATAGCCGCCCCCCCCCTCCCCCCCACCCCAAATAATCTAAACAGTCACAATGATCTGCGTCCCCTATAAGCACCAGTGCCCACGCGCCCACACACACACACACACACACACACACACACACACACACACACACACACAAAATTGCTTCATTTTCCGGACACAATTCGTATGCTTGAGGTAGAAGTGTACTTTAACCTAATAGCAAATTCTAATATTTTCTTAATATGAAACATACAACATTTTTAGTTAAGCTTCAAATCCAGTGTGACAGATCTAATAAATGATGTGGCAAATAGTGACCAAGAATATGACAACTGCACTGTGATAAACTCAATTTACTTGAAACAGAAAAAAAGTATATTTGAAATAGACATGCAATGTACAGTACCAAACTAAACGGGGAGAAAAACTGAACATGGGAAACAAATTAATTTTTGCTGATAAGAAGTAAAAGCAAATAACCATTATGAATGAATTTCACACTGAACGAAAGAGGACAGGAATGAGAACAATGTGAAGGTTCTACTTGATAGAGGGTGTTTTGATGCTACTAAAGTTTGTGTCATGTATGGGGGCGGCCCAATTTTCAGCCGTTCTGTGCATCCCCCTCCACTAACCACCATCAGCCAATAATATTAATTCTCCTTCTGGGCAGCTAGCAGCGAGTTACAGCTGGACAGCGAGAATCTCATTCCTACATGCAGCACTGTTAATAATACTTCGCGACAATTGAATTAGTCATTCAACTGTCAGCCCCCCCCCCTCCTGTAGCAGTATAATTGTGAATGTGTATCTGTAAATGTTTAAGCAAGATTTGAAAAAAGTCAAGTGATGGGCAATAAATGTGAAATGCTTCACAAGCAGGCGAGGGGGATTATTTGCCACATTTATAACTTTTTCAAATGTGAACTTGAAAGCAGGTCTGCTACTGTTGGCACCTGACGATACAAGGACATCTGAGGACACAAGAACGGACTACAGAAACATATGGTGTCGGCTAAATAACTGTAAATAGAACAGTAAACGAATGTGTCAGAGCTGTAGGAACTGTAGAAAAGTTAAGTTTAGAAATTGTAAGGAATCTGCAACACAAATGGGTGGTTTTCACAACCATGTTTTCAAGTTCTCCATATTAATGATGAATGCCCAACATCACAAAAATGTGTTACAGTTATGCAGGAGAAAACTGGCTTCAAGTAGTTCAATAGTGTGTTACCTTGATGAAACAAAGGTCAATTAGAATCATTCCAGGAAGACCTGCTGGAAAATGAGTGACTGTACCAGTGGTTTAAAAGTTCTCACAGGCATAGGCTCTCGGATAATCATTCTGCATGCTGACTCCTCTTGTTTTGTTTCTGAGAATAAACTTGTATTTACGTGTAAGAAAAACAGCAGTGACTACCATTCGTAAATGAACGCTGTCAGTTCCGTGGCGTGATTCACAATTCTTGTCACACCTTGCATCGAAGTCGGTCATTGCCAGTTATAATTCAACTGTTACAGAGAAAACACCAGAAAAACAAATACTCTTCCCTGGCTTAAAAAATAAAAATATTAAGCACAGTATAAACCAGACTCATGCCGATCTCCAGTACCTCATTAATTAATGCAAGTCACACAACAGGAAAGTACAAACTCTACTTCCTTGCACGTAAATGGGGTCACACAGTTTTGCATTTACCCAAGTGTCACTGTCAGTGTGGCCCCCATGGAATTAATTTGGGCAAAGTGTTAAAGCTATGTGGTACACACACACACACACACACACACACACACACACACACACACAAATTCAAGATAACATACATGAGTCGCTTATGCATGAGGCAGAAAACAACATCCCGCATGTAGCATTAGCACTGTCAGTGAGGCATGCTAAAAAGCTTCCTGAACCTATCATTGTAAATTTCCTAGCCTTTTTGATTAGAACTTTGTATCCTTTGAATTAAACAGACTATAATGTCCAAGGAGAATGTTGAATCTCTAATAACAAGCGAGAATGCAGCTGGATAATTTGTCATAAGTCCAATATTTCCACATGTAAACCCCTGTTATTTTCAAGGCACAAACTGGATAAGGCCCTAAAATAACAGTAACTATTACTTATACAGATATCAGTGGTTTTCGATGTTATCCATCAGCATTCTCTGGAGTTACCCACAAATGATGGTTAATTGTTTGCTTGTTCAATGGATTATAAATGCGGTCTGTCACTATAATTTTGAACGGGTCAGTTTACACTCATTATGCCTGTTAACAGTGAAAAATATGACAACTTACTGACCATTTTTACGATAATCCTTTACACTAGTATTTTCTATCATTAGTTCTTTCTTATGCACAGTGATTACACTTAACTATAGTCACACACACACACACACACACACACACACACACACACACCTTGAATATTTTTAAAAATTCTATTGAAGTAGAAGCAGTTCTCAAGCAAATATAATGATTTCAGTTTGTTTTTGTGTATTAAATTTTTTACTTATAATACAGTTCTGTTGGGCATCCGTGAGCGTTTTGGAGGTATAAGCGATGGGTTGTTCCGAACAGTCAGAAAAACGGTGCGCAAGGACTGCACCGACCCCGTATTGAGAGGTGTCTGTGGCAAGAACAAGATGTTGGCCAGGTCGATAAGTAGCCAGGCACGGGACCTGTTTCAGCATAGTCTTTAATTTCCGGAAAGCCGCGTCACATGACGCGGACCAGTGAAAAGGCACGTTTTTATGCAACAGGCGATGCAACGGGTGAGCCACCGACGCCACAGGCGGTAAAAACTTGTGATAGTATGCTATTTTCCCCAAGAAGGCCTGCAGTTCCTTAACAGATGTAGGGCGAGGAAGGGCATCGATCGCAGCAACAGTGTGTTGAAGCGGACGAATACCATCCCGAGAGAGCTGAAACCCCAAGTACGTGATAGATGCCTGAAAAAATTGTGATTTCTGAAGATTACACTTAAGACCGGCAGTCTGTAAGACATTAAAAAGTGTGCGGAGATTTTGAAGATGTTCTTCAGTGGTGGAGCCAGTGACAACAATGTCATCCATGTAACTGATACACCCCGGGACAGGGAGCAATAATTGTTCCAAGAATCGCTGAAAGAGAGCAGGGTCGCTAGCAACCCCGAATGGCAAGCGTTGGTATTGATAGAGGCCGAAAGGCGTGTTAAGGACCAGAAACTGCCGGGAAGCAGCGTCGAGAGGAAGTTGATGATAAGCTTCCAACAGGTCAATTTTAGAAAAATACTGTCCTCCAGCGAGTTTAGTGAACAGTTCTTCAGGACGGGGCATAGGGTAAGTGTCGATGAGGCATTGAGCATTTACAGTGGCTTTGAAATCGTCACAGAGACGAATATCACCATTGGGCTTAGCAACTACAATGACAGGAGAGGACCACTCACTGGAAGTGACAGGAAGCAAGACACATGAAGCAGTGAGACGATCCAACTCCCGCTTTACCCGATCACGAAGGGCCACAGGAATGGGCCGAGCCCGAAAAAACTTAGGCCGAGCAGTGGGTTTGAGCGTGATATGAGCTTCAAAGTCGTTTGCACGGCCTAACCCAGGAGAAAAAAGGGACGAAAATGTCGTCGACAAGGAATCCAGTTGAGCATAAGGAATAGCGTCAGAGACAATATTGACAGAGTCATCTATGGAGAACCCAAAAACGCGAAAGGCATCGAAACCAAAAAGATTTTCTGCGTTGCTCTGATCGACCACAAATATGGGAACAGTGCGAACGACGGATTTGTAAGATGCCTCAGCATTAAACTGTCCCAAGAGAGAAATCTTCTGTTTATTGTACGTCCGTAATTGCCGAGTGACAGGGGACAGGAGTGGAGAACCCAGCTGAAGATACGTCTGAGAATTAATTATAGTGGCAGCAGAACCGGTATCCAGTTGCATGCGAACATCTCGACCAAGGATTTGGACAGTGAGGAATAACTTCCCTGAAAGGGAAGAAGTGCAATTGACAGACAACACAGAATCAGAATCAGCGTCATGTTCATGAACATCATGTATGTGGTCGGATTTACAAACGGAAGACACATGACCTTTCTTTTTGCAATTGTGACACACAGCCCAACGTTGGGGACAATCCTCGCGTGAATGTTTCGTAAAACACTGCGGACATGAAGGAAGTTGCCGGGGATTTTGCTGCAGTTTCTTAGTGGGTTGTTTACGGCTAGGCCGAGGCTGCGCGTGGGAGCGTACTGCGGCCACGTCGGCCGGCGGGGACGCGCCGCACGCGTCGTCAACAGCGCACAGAGGTTGTATTTCCCCGACGTCACCCCACGCTTCTATTTGCGCCCCAGCGGCGCGAGAAATTTCAAAAGACTGCGCAATGGAGAGAACTTCATCTAGAGTCGGATTCGCCAACTGAAGGGCATGTTGCCGAACTTCTTTGTCGGGCGCCGACCGGATAATAGCATCCCGTACCATGGAATCGGCATAGGATTCTTTGTGAACGTCAGTAACTAATTGATACTTTCGACTGAGGCCGTGAAGTTCAGCAGCCCAAGCACGATAGGACTGATTTGGTTGTTTTTGACAACGATGAAAGGCAACACGAGAGGCTACCACATGCGTTTGCTTTTGAAAATAGACAGACAGAAGGGAACACATTTCAGCAAAGGACAAAGACGCGGGATCCTTCAAAGGAGCCAATTGCGACAACAACCGATACATTTGAGGTGAAATCCAGGAAAGGAACAGAGACTTACATGGTTGTTCGTCCGTGACATGAAATGCCAAGAAGTGCTGTCGAAGACGTTTTTCATAATCAGACCAGTCTTCCGCCGTCTCATCGTAAGGTGGAAAAGGAGGTACAGCCAACGACGAGAAACGCCCCGCATTTGACGTGGCGACGAAATCGCGAATCGCCGCTGTTAGAAGCGTTTGCTGTTCAAGGAGATTTTGCAAGAGCTGCTCAATAGTAGCCATGGAACCCTGTGAGTCAACGGTGAAAAGGAAAAATCCCATCCTCGTCGCCAATTGTTAAATCGTCAAATTTAACACCTATTTCGGACAACACAACAACACATATAAGTCACTGAGAAAGTTGATCTGTGTACAAGTCGGCATTCGATTAAACACTGAGTCTCAGTCTAGCGACCTCTGCTCGGCTGGCCGCTTAGGTGGCGCAGCTGCTGCCTGGCTGGCAGACAGCGCCGCACGTAGAGGACGTGCGTAATTGCGCGGCGGCACTTTGAATAATTGGCGAGTCACAACAATATCACCTATATTAATTGTAGAAAATGAATCCTTTAAGGCACTTATTGAAGGTACACAGCAGTTATCTATCCCACCAAAGACTGTGTACAGAATACAAAAGCTTCAAAAAATTTTAATTTTATTTGCACCACTGCTGATATTAAGTCATTATTCAAGAGAAGCTATCTGGGTGTAATGGCTCATTGGACTGAAACATCTGAATGAAAAAGTTAAGCTCTGGCTTGCAGGAGGTTTCACAGAACAAAGTTACGATAAAGTAGCTGAACAGATTAAGGACAATTCTGAATTTGATTTTAAGCTGAAATAAACTGTGATAACTATTTCCAACGATGAATCAAATATAGTCAAAGCTTTTAAAATATGTGTATGAGATTCAGATACATGAACAAGCAAAAGAGATTCAGTTCTTATTCAAAATACTGAAGCTGTATATGATAATGTTGATGACAACATGTTAAGCCTACAAGAATTTCTGATGACATCTGAAGATATGAAAGAGTTGCAACTGCCTAATACTGAGTGGTGTGCTCCCTACCCCCACATTACATTTAATAGCATAATGAGATACGGATAAGACCAGATCCCAAAGCAATTCATACAAAAGACTTTACAACGCAGCCATGTCAAAATGTCATGCATTTTGGAATCTGCGTTCACTGTCTCCTAAAGATTGTGCAACTCATCTAGAATCAACTGGAAAATTCCCTACTTATCCCCGTCCAATATAATGGAATTCATAATATAATTACGTTCAAGATCTACTCACAGTCAAGGATATTCTAAATGAAACTTTTAAGGAATCTCAGATTAGCAACTTTTAAAGAAATCAAAATATAATGTCTTAGTGAATATACAAGTTTAGAAGTGGACGAAGATGCCCACTATGGATGTCTTCTGCCAGAACTAACAAGAATGCAAAGTATGCTAAACAGCTTGCAATGGATAACCCTTCTTACTGTGGTGGTGACAGAAATTATTAATGAAAGCCTTAACAGGCATTTTTAAAAGGTTATCTAAATAAGGGGAAGCAAAAGCATAAAATGGCATTTTAGTATCCATATCTTGCCCCTTTTTTCAAAATGAAATGGGTACTAAAGGCTAGCAGATAATACCTGAAAGAACTGTTCATTTAAGAATTGCCAAGTAAGAAACACAAAGAAGAAGACGGAAAGAACTTGCAATATTCCGATAAAGGAGAAGGCAGGATCTGATTATACGTTTTTTTATGGCTCTTGATTTTTCTGTAGACAGCAATAGTTCTGATTCTATATATGTGTGGTGTCTCTTCTATCGGATATGTGCAACAGAGCAGACACCACTCATATTCATAATTCTATGGGTGCAACAACTGTTTGATGAAAAAGTTTCAGTACCAATGCACAATCAACATCTGAATGCCTATGGGAAACAGAAATCTACAAGTAGGGGGTTAATAGGCAGAAGTCTTATGTGCAGTGATCAGAAAGTTAGAAATTTGGGTCTGACAGGAAGCGTGTCCAAATGTCCGAGGTGATTAAGGCGCTCATTCTAGAGAAGTGAAGCATTCGGGTTCAAGTCCTGATCTGACACAAAATTTCAACTCTCACCATTGCATTGCCGCAATGCTCTGTGTGGCTGGAAGTCATTATTTCCTTCCTATATCTTTCCCATTCTGTTTCCTTTCCAATCCCTTCACCCCAATTATTCATGGATAGTTTAGATTTCTTGAACAGTTATTCTTAAATATAATACTTGTTTACCAAGTTCTGCTCCTGTTGAACAACTGTTTTCCTTTGGTGGGATAATAATGAGCCCACATAGGCAGAACATGAAAGCTGGAACATTTGAACTATTATTGGTGTTCGAATCAGTAAACTAAATAGGATGTAAAATGTTCACTAAATAAGGGTATTTTAAATAAAGGTATTCTGAATGTGTGTGTTCTGCATTTTGTATTTAAATATCTTTATTTAAAAGATTTTGTATTTATATTTGAAATAAAAATAGCCCCCTACTTGCATTTCGAATTTATATACTTTTGACAAACTATTTTGCATATCTCTGTAGGCACAGTGGTGTAAGCTCGCCTTCTTCCCACCACTGAACCAATTTATACAGCCTGAAACATAGTGCAACTAGACTTGGCATTGACCCTATTGTTAGAGGGGGGAGGGGGGGGGGGGGGGAAGAGGAGGACGAGGATCAAGGTGGGGCTCGAACCCCAACCTTTAGCTCTGCAGTCTGGAAGTCAAAGCAATGAGCCACCAAGACACATTTCTGTACAAACAATTAATTACTTATTTACAAACAGATATTGCACTGAGCTGAGGGAACAAACACTAACAAGGGCCTACAGTGCAGCTGGACTAAAGTATTTTGTTAATAGTAAACAAAGTTGACAATTACAATTAGTTGTCGTGCTCCTCCACACAGGTCTTTTTCATTTGTTCCATTTAAAACATTTCTCAACGTCAATGTGATTTTAGCTGCAGACCAAATGTGAGCATTATCTCATCAGCTATTCATTCGGGCAAATTTACAGTTCCACACTACATCAATGACCACCAATTACATTCAATATTTGATTAGCAATTTAATTTTTGTTATACGTTATCATACTCAATGTGGTAACATTTGGTGACTGAGGCTCACCAGCATACACATTCTCTGTAGAAAACATGGACATTCAACAGCTAAAAAGAAATTATAATTCTAAGTGTATTCCAATGCTTGTCAGGCTCATTAGATGAAGCTGTAGTGTCCACACTTCCTTAGCTGCACGGCAAGGCCACACGCCTGTTTCCAGTCAGCGAGTGAATGCACACTTGATGGCGAGTGAGAAAACAGTCAGCTGTGTGATTTCACATTGGATGCAAAGTGAGTGCTGGAGACCCAACACCACACATGCAGGTTTGCAACATGGATGCAGGGCTCAACTGTATACAACCATGCACTGCATAACAGCTCCCTAATTTGGGCTATTTGCTATCCATTAATTTTTATTTTTACATACTCAGATTTTTTAGATAAAGAGCATCTTTATTCCAATTATGTTGTTGGACTGCCCAAGTTGTACTTGAGGACTCAGCACACATCAGGATCATCAAGGCACCGTAACATCTCATCTAGTCTAGTGCTTTTGGAACGTCCTACAACTTTGCACCAAGGACAAAAATTCTTCTAAAAATTTATCAAAGAGCTCATCTATAATAACAAGTCTGCCCCCTCCAATAAAACACTATTAGGCTTCCAGCTGTGTTAAAGACCACATTTTATTGAATGGTACCACTGTGAGACTGTGTTTTTAAGACAGACAAAATATTATCCTTGGAATAAGGCTTCTCTTGTGCAATCTTGTCTGAGATTGTGACTCCAGGAAGGAATGTTGGACCAATCTTTCTCCATTAGTTTTTCACAACTGCATCTATGCATTCTGTCTATGATTTTACATAAAATGTTGTACTGCCCTGCGTTGTAATATCTGTCTGTGTGAGATGCATTTTACAATGTACAGTTCATTAAAGTAATGGCTCAACATTACCTGCATCCCCAGCTACATGGAACTGACGACCACAGCACTCAAATTATGTGTTGGTTCAATATTCACCTTCCTAATGTATACATCCAAGTCTTTTTACGATAACAAGAACACATTCTGGAGAAACTGTGCTTTCACTCAATGCCCAATCATCACCTAAAGAGATATCACAGTTTTTGCTGAGACTTACATCTTTCTCAACCTTGGTGACCTCTGAAATGTTTCCTGGGTATCTCGATGACAGTTGTGCTGAGTAATGCTACATATTATCTGGAAGGTAGGCGCTCTCTCTCTCTCTCTCTCTCTCTCTCTCTCTCTCTCTCTCTCTCCCTCCCTGAATCAGCATTCAACAATACGATGTATGCCTTGTATCACTGACCACTTCTCCTTTCTGGCTTGGTGCTGAGTGCTGAAAACTCTACAATAGACTACTACTCTACACACCACTAAATGAGACAATTTTCTTCTTTTGTAAGCCAAACCATATTACAAAACCTTCTCACACTCAGGAAATGAACTTCAAACAATTTTCTGTCTGCTTGAGAAGTATATCTCAAATACATTAACAATGATCAGGGTCCCACTTCATCACAGACCCTAACTTAAGCTTCATTTGTTCCATGACTCTTTTATGCATTGCCAAGGTTGTCTTCTTCCATGAATGCCAGTGCAACTCTGAGGTGGGGATCCTCTGCATGAAGAAAACATTAACAACAAGAAGTGTGGCGGAATGCGAGTTGCTGCCAGCATCGCCCCATCCAGTAGCGACGCCGTCTCCATTGCTATTCAATCAGCACACACATACCGAGAAACCCCATACACAACATGTGTGCCCCACTTTTCAAACTACACAAAATAAATTTTCTTGTACATTCGACAATCACTGTTAGTCGGTTCTAAATACACTGTGCAACATATCACTTTAACAAAGTAGTGTGTTACGTTATATATGATCCACCTCAGAGGAATGTTGTTGCCTCTGTTATAAAATCTACAAAACTACAAAAAATTATATGGAAAAATCTTGTTAGAAAGTTCTTAGCACTATGAGTTAAGTTATTTAGACTTATTTTTTCAGTTTATATAACATACTACCACAATTATGAGAATGTATAACCTTTCCTTGCTATTCTAAAATTTAACCCAACCATGATGCTTTTCAAAAACAAACCAAAAATCATTGATAACCCTTGTACAAAATTTCTTTACAAATGCCCTAAACGCTGCTTGACCACAAAGAAATATAAAACGGCTGGCAGCTGCAGATGCTGCTCTATCTCCTGCTGCTGTGCAACAGCAACGGCATCATTGAGGATCATTGAGGTTTGCACCCTCATCTCTGATTCTGGACTCGAAGGTTCAGATGACACCCATGTTGGATTCCGAGTATCATCCACTGCAAGTGCAGGCACTGTGTGATCATACTGCATACTGATGAGCACCACTACAATTAGCTGTGCCTTGTGCAAGCACTGCCGCTTCCCTGCAGACCGCTGCACCCATGCCTCTTCTGCCAGCATCAATGATTGCCGTGGGTGGCACACTGTCCAGACCGTGCCTGCCAACCCTTCCAATGTGGTCTACAGTTGATCTGCCGGTGGCCTGGCCACACAAATGTAACCTGTCTTCTCTCAACAGGCGATGTGCGTTGGGTGGGTGGGTGGGTGGGTGGGGGGGGGGGGGGGGGGGCAGGAGGAAGATGCCGGGTCTTCATTGTGCACCCACAGGGGTCTTCTACCTGAACACAGGCAGCTCCCCAACAGCTGCCAGTGCCGCCCACACTGATGCTGGCACCTGCCAGCACTTCCTACATTACCTCTGGTCATCGCAGCTACTCAGCTCATAGCCCTCATGCCAAGTCCAATGTTGACATGACCCCAGCCTATGGGGTGCTGGGATCATCTGTCTGCTTTTCTGCAGGGGAAGGAAGACATGCATGTCTGCACTCACATCATTACAGGGCATAGATTGGGACATGTTCACACCTAGGACAACTGAATCCACCACTATGGATGTGCCAACCACCATAGCAACATGAAGCAGCCCCCCCAACGGAAGAAGTGTAGTAACTTGCGCATTACTACGTAACCGCCACCACTGTCACACCTCATGTCGCATTTGAGTAGCTCGCCGGTCAGCAACTCCAGGCTCCCCAACAGAGGCTGCCAACCATGAAGAGCACCCCAAATGCTTACAGCAGAAAGCTAGTGGCCCCTGTATGGAAATTGCCTACAGCAGAAACCTAGCAGCTCCTGGAGGGAAAATGTCCTTTACACTGTCATGCACAGGCTCTTGCTGCCATGACCCAATAATTAGATGTTGGTTTCTCATAACCATGTTGTTTGTTGCATTTCCTTTTTTAAGAATACCCTATTAGCGTATTTTGCAGTGTTAATCCAGAAGAAACCTATAGTTGGATAGGGAGTGAAAACCTATTTACAATTTGTACAAAAACCAGATGGCAATTGTAGGAGTTGAGGGGCATGAAAGGGAAACAATGGTTGGGAAGGGAGTGAGACAGGATTGTAGCCTATCCCCAATTGAGCAAACAGTAAAGGAAACAAAAGAAAAATTCAGAGTTGAAATTAAAATCCATGGAGAAGAAATAAAAACTTTGAGGTTCGCTGGTGACATGGTAATTCTGTAAGAGACAGCAAAGGACCTGGAAGAGCAGTTGAACGGAATGGACAGTGTCTTGAAAGGAGGATATAAGATGAACATCAACAAAAGCAAAACGAGAATAATGGAATGTAGTCGAATTAAGTCAGGTGATGCTGAGCGAATTAGATTAGGAAATGAGACACTTAAAGTAGTAGATGAGTTTTGCTATTTGGGGGAGCAAAATAACTGACGATGGTTGAAGTGGAGAGGATGTAAAATGTATACTGGCAACAGCAAGGAAAGCGTTTCTGAAGAGGAGAAATTTCTTAACATCGAGTGTAGATTTAAGTGTCAGGAAGTTGTTTCTGAAAGTATTTGTATGGAGTGTAGCCATGTATGGAAGTGAAATGTGGATGATAAATAGTTTGGACAAGAAGAGAATACAGGCTTTTGAAATGTGGTGCTACAGAAGAAGCTGCAGATTAGATGGGTAAATCAGATAACTAATGAGGAGTTATTGAATAGAATTGGGGAGAAGGGAAATTTGTGGCACAACTTGACTAGAAGAAGGGATTGGTTGGTAGGACATGTTCTGAGGCATCAAGGGATCACCAATTTAGTATTGGAGGGCAGCGTGGAGGGTAAAAATCGTAGAGGGAGACCAAGAGATGAATACACTAAGCAGATTCAGAAGGATGTAGGTTGCAGTAGGCACTGGTAGATGAAGCAGCTTGCACAGGATAAAGTAGCATGGAGATCTCCATCAAACCAGTCTTTGGACTGAAGACCACAACAACAACAACAACAACAACAACAACAGTTGATATTTATTTTGTGGTTACACGTATACCGCATTTTACTATTCAGTCATAAATCGCCCCCCCCCTTTTTTTTTTTACAAACTTCACAATATTTTCTCTAGGTCAGCATTCCACATGATTGCTGCTGCAATGCAGTTGTTGAATTGTCAAGCAGTTATTCAAATTTTTAAGGCTTCCTCACGACAAGTTATTGACTACAGCACACCTTCACAATTGGCTGTTTCTGTTACAGATATTAGTACTTACCTTTCATATTTTCAGTTATAGTTTTCTACAATTACATTATTATTTTGAATTTGTTAATAACTTCCAATGTTTAAGTACTTTACCTACCTTCACTTCCTTTTTGTGGCCTAAAGTTTCTATTTTCTGCAGACAATCGTCGAAAGTGAATTTTGGAAACAGTCTGTGAGCCCAATGTTCAAGTCGTTTCATCAACTGATTCAAATCTGATTTTTCAAAACCTTTACCGCTGAACTGGAAATCTTTAAATGTATCTTCAAGCACTGCAATCCCACGTGGGCCCATAAGCCTAAAATAAAAATGCAATAACTAATGTGGGATCCTTGAACATTTAAACTTGCAAACACTTTGCTTGAATTTATAATCTGGTACAAATTCATTGGAACAATCTTAGATGACAGACACTGCAACAAATCTATTAATTTGAGACTATTAACTAACTTTACTGATCATTTAGCATTTAATCAAGGTAAATGTAACAATTCAATCCATGAATGATCTCAAATATGGCACAAACATATTTTGGTTCTGCTCAGTAACTATAACCTGATATTACATGTTAAAGAATATGCAGACCAAATTGCAGTCATACCAGAAATTGAAAGGAGAGGGAAAGAGAGATAATACTAATGAACAATATCTTTAAACTGTGTGCTTCTGAGTGTTCTGTTGATTTTTTTCCCCCATGTTATGCACCATATTTTGACAACTCGCCCAGCCATCATCTTCAGGTGCTACGAGTTTTGTTGTTACATGTACATGCTGCCTGTGTACTTTCACTGCCTGTGTACTGAACAGTTGTTAGTCTCATGCTGCTACTGATACTTGAGTTCGATTCCTGATATCCACTATGCCCTTAGATGCTCTTTTGTCTTTTAGCACATGTGCTGATATTCTGTGAAATGCAAATCCTAATCCTCTTGGTATTTTCAAGTTCTAGAGGATGTGACTGCCTGTGAGATTTTAATAAATCAAGTGCTAGACCCCAAGCATTATTTCAATTGTTTATTAGTTTTCTAATGTCTTAATTTTGACAGACATTAATTTTACTGTACCAGTAACGTTTTGTTTGCTCAATGATACTGGGCTCATCTTATTTTATTTCATGATTATATTAGAGGCAGAGCTTGGTGACAACTGATTTGCACGGTTGTTTCAATTTAACCAATGCCTACAGCCTGGCTCTCAATTTATTAAGATCTTGCCAGCCATCACATCAATCACAATTGGAAATACTGAGATAATTTGTGTTTCATAGAATATCAGTGCGAGCTCTGGAAAACAAAAGAACATCAAAGGGTGTAGTAGGTGTTTGGAATCAAATGGTTCTAAATGCCACAACATATCCATTTATCCAGGTTCACAGATTCTACTACAAACTGGTACTCAAACTAATAGTGTGTTTTACGCTTATTGAGAGAACACAAGGTCTGGTTTGGCCACACACACCACCACTTCCATTTCGCATGAACACTGACGCACTGCCCAAGATTTTTGGGTATCAGTCAATAGAATCGTAAACAGACATTTCTCTCTAATTTAGAAAAACTGCATCTTACTCTCTCTCTTCATCTACACTTTCTAATATGTCACAGTAGAACGAATACACTAACCTTACAGGATTTAATTTTGGTTGTGGATTTTTAACAACTCGTTTCTTCTTTGGGTCAACTGGAACTCCTTCTGGTGCAGTTTGAAGCTCTGGCAGAGGATTATCTGAAAATTAAATTCTCAGTTTATATTTCTTGTTTTATACTTCATTCATAAGATCAACCAAGATTCATAACAAAAATTCAAAATGCAAGTTCCCTCAGTACATGTTGGGATGCAGTAAACATATTCCCATTAATAAATCGCTATCAGGTAAGTACATAATAAGTATAAACAAAGTACAAAGACACTATGAGTTAGGAAACTAATGAAGAAATAGCAGCATGAATATTTCAATTCGATGTCTATTGTATACTTCAGTGTTTATTTAATAGCAATGCAATTAATAAATCTTAACTCTTCCCCTCTTCACTGCAAGACAAGACAAATCGTTCCAGCTGGATATTCCTGTTGGCCAGGAGGACAAGACCACCTTGTAGTTGTGAATATTTTCACCACTGGGTGCACTTGTCCATTAGCCTGAAGGCATTAAGAAAACAGAGTGTATGACAAAAACCTATGTCTATTATCAGCTCCAGTAGTTTCAGGATTACATATACCTCTACATCTTACACTGGAATGCATATTAGTTATATCTGGAGGATACAGTCAGCCAATGTTTGAGCAACTAACGATATAAAAATTCTGCTTCTGTGAATGGACAATTGGATTTTTCTGAATTAGGAAAAATGGAATTGTTTATTTCCTTTAAATAAACAAAATACACTGAAGAGCCAAAGAAACAGGTGCACCTGCCTAATATTGTGTAGGGTCCCTACGACCACACAGAACTGTCACAACACAACATGGCACGGACTCTACTAATGTCTGAAGTAGTGCTGGAAGGAACTGACGCCACGAATCCCGCAGGGGTGTCCGTATGTCTGAAAAAGTACGAGGGGGTGGATGACGACGACACCTGGGCTTCATCAGGGGCTTCCTGACCCCTGGGTAGGCAGAGTCCTAGTAGGCTGTCTGTACTTTGCCTCCAGATCTTCTGTGGTATAGTGTGAGATGTTTGCTTCTCCTTGTCTTTTTGTCTTCCTATTGCCCTTCTCAGGATTTATTTTCTTCTACACCGCCTGTGTTGCAAGGACGGCTTAGGGAGTGCCTTACTGCAATAGCTGCTGGGTGGCCACTGGTAAGGTGGTCAGCTGTGACTGTGCAACTCTCTACAGCATCTCTGCCAAGTGCGAGACCTTTTCGATTATTGCAGAGAGTGCGAAGACAGCTGCAGATAGCTGGTCTTCTTGTGCAGCGGATGCTGTGCTTCGGCTCGGTTGTGGGCGGCAGCTGGGGTGAGTCCACTCCTGCTGCCTCTTAACAAGGTGAACTCTTCTTTATGCGATTTCCCCCGGGGGCGGGAGGGAGGGGTGTCGGCACCTAAAGGCCGGTTGCCACTAGGGCTGCCGCGCGTCAAAACCGCGCGTCAGCGGCGTGGTTGCCGTGGAAACGGCGTCAGTGGCACGGCGCGGCGGGCTCTGCGTCGCGGTTTGACCATGTCGAACCGCTTCCGCTGCCACGTGACGCGCCCCAGGTTCGCGCCGCCAATCACAGAATGCGCTGAGCGTGACGTCAGGTACGCAACCCCGGGCCACAAGAACTTTCGCCGAACCGCTGGCGCGGACGCGGTGGCAGCTATGAAATACTTATCATCCGATTCCAAGGAAACTATTCGGTAGAAAAATTCGATTCTTGGGCATGTTACAGCCTGATATCTTCTCTCGATAAGGGGCCAAATTTCTTTTCGATATTCGTCGTGGTTACTTGCTGTATCGCATTTACGTAAACCTTTACACGAAATTTTAATGAGTGTGCAGAGGTAAAAACGCATTGCGTGGACTTTGCGTACAGTTCATTTTAGGTAATACATTATTGCGTATGAAATTTAGTCAACATATCGAAATTGCTTTGAAAGCTGAGAGCAGAACGATAGCTATCACCGTTCTCGAGATATTGAATGATACGTCGGCGGACGGGCTGTGCGGTGACCGCTCGCGACGCGACCGATACTTCGTCCTGCTCGTTGTAAACCATGTGGTTGTATCAACTGCAAATTTCGTAAATGGTTCAAGAAATCTAAAAGCGTTTTTTTGCAAACGATAACTTGTAAAAAGTCATGTATTTCGTCGCATGATAAATATCCAAAATCTCTTTATCTACCGAGATATGAAAGAAACTACAGCTTTTCAGAAGGGATAGATGATTTTTTTTAAACAGCATTTAATAGCGTGTGGAATGAGAAGTTAAACAGAAACTAATTTGCTGGTATGTCATAAGATGTAATTTGCTAAGTATCTACAGCTATTGATTATTTCCTTTGGTAAGTAACAAACGTTTTTTTTCCTTATCGAGTGTACTTTATTGGTTCAAGACGCGTTTTGCCTTTTACTTTAAGGCATTTTCGGTGGAATCTAGAATGATTCAGTTTTGTTTTAAATGCATAACTGATTACTTACAGTGAATCGAGTTTCTGGCGGACATATACGTTTCCCCTCACCTGGTCACATGCTGGAGGTTAAACTAAAACTTAGATTATGGAACATAAGCACATTTTCATGTTCGCTCTTTTTTCTTCTGTCACTAGCTGTAGACATTTTACCGAAAACACTGATTTGAAGTCGTAACTACAGTGTGTTCACCTCACGCCCCTTCCTGTTTGGTTTGTTTATGTACATGTTGCCAACCTAAAGAATTATATGCTGAAATTGTTTGTTTATTTCTGTTCTCCTTATATCTGTATATGTGTGGGGCTAGCCAGTGATGGTTATAAAAAGTTGAAAGTGAATGCAGTAGTTGTCAGACAGTGGTTGAAAGGTTTGGTGTTCAGCTGATTTCAGTTTTGGTTTAAATGTTTTGTGGAGGAGTGCATGGAAGACTAAATTCACTGCTTACATTAACAGATAAAATAGTAGAATAGCGTTTGAACAAATGATTATTATCAGAATACTATCACCCAACCCCTTTGTCCTCACTCGTTGACGCCTCATAATATGTCCTGTCAACTTACCCCTCTTGTAGTCAAAGTTGTGCCGTAATTTCCTCTTCCTACTCTATTTAATTCTGTACCTCTTCTTTAGTTACACGATCCTCATATCTAATCTTCAGCATTCTTATTGATCACCACATTTTGAAAGCGTCCATTGTCTTCGACAGAACTGTTCATCGCCCACGTTTCACTTACAAGGCTGCACTCCACACAAATACCTTCGTAAAATAGTACCCAATCATTACAATTTATATTCCATGTGAACAAATTTTCTTTTTCAGAACGTTTTTCTTGTTATTCACAGTCTTCATTTTATATCCTCTCTACTTCTGCCTTCTCAATTACTGCTTCCCTTTCAAGTCATTGAAGTCTTAGAAATGCAGTTTGGTTTCTGTACAAGTTGTAGATAATCTTGTGTCCCTGTGTTTTATCGATGACATCTCCAGAGCTTCAAAGAATGTTTTAATTAAGATTGTCAAAACCTTTCTCTAAACATGCAAATGCTATAAACACAGTTTCGCTGTTCTTCAGTGTGTCTACTTAGTTAAGTGGTAGGATCAGAATTGCCTTGCGTGTTCAGACATCTCACAGGAATCTAACATTGTACTTATGTTAGTTTGTACAACCCCTCCCCCTCTCCTGTCTACATATTCCTTCAACTATGTAGCCTTCTCTTATTTGCTTAGTTCTGGCTTGCCAAATGAGTTCTTGACAGTTGCTTCTCCTTTGAGCAAAGTTTTCTTTGTTCTTTCTCATTTTCATTCCCTTATGTTTTCCAAGTGCAAAATCACGTTGCAATTTTGGACTTTCTGTCAACGTCATGTTTAGACATTTCTATTTCCAATGGCCTACTTTATTTGCTGCATTTTTATATTTTTCCCTCTTGTCAGATTTAGTATTTCACGTTTTATCTAACGATTTCTACTGTACCTTCTTCCCATTCTCATACTCTGCTGCATTCACCACTTCTTCTCTCAAAGATATCCATTTGTATTCTAGCGGATTCCTTCCTCTGTTTCAGTCAGTCGTTGCATTACGCTAACTTTAAGATTATCGAAAAACTGTGGGTCTTGACTTATTCAAGTTCCATTTCCTTAATTTGCTACCGTTTACTGTCTCTTTAGTTGTAAACTGCAGCTCGTAACTAATAAAGTATTGTAGGTTTGTGTCTGCACCGGGAAATGTCTTACATATTTGGAACAAAGTTTTCGAAACAAGATTTTAAATTATATTATTCTTTCATGATTCTTAAGCAGTGTGCTAGATAGTGAACAATGATGAACGGTAGTCATGAAATCTGTTTATGGTGAAATGAGAAAACATGCATAATGGAATATGTGAAAGAGTACATTGTACAGAAAATGAAAAATTGGTATTTCTTCACCCAACTAGATATAGTTTTTCAAACGCACCGCGCGTTTCAGTGGGTCCTGCCCCGTACCTCAGTGGCTGTCCTTCATTGGCTACCGCTAACGTCTGCCGCTTCCAGATGGGAACGCCAATTCCGCGAGCCGCGTCAATGCGGAAAACGCTTGCCGTTGCCATTGCCATTGCCGCACGCCACGCTGCCGCACTCTAGTGGGAACCGGCCTTAAGTCTTCAGGTGTGCCCTCTCAAGCATGTTTTCCTGCACGAATGCGTCGTTTTCTGATGCCCCCATCTGTGGAGGCGGCAGCATCAGCTGCCAGCGTCGCCCTTGCGATTGCCGGGCTCCTGGCCGCCTGTGCATGGACAGCCGAGGGAGCGGTCGACAGTTTTCTTTGTTGTTTGCTCACGTTGGCGAGCAACTGTGGCTTCGATTACTTCACAGCTGCGGTAACTCGCCATGTGTGGTCCGCCATAGTTTGCACACTTGGGAGTGTGTGTCCTCGGAAGCAGACAGTTTCTGTTTGCACGGGTGCCTGTGCCATTCACGCACACCTCGGGCAAGAAGCCTGGCGAGCCATGTGGCCCGTCCCCTGGCAGCGAAAGCACTGCACCAAGCCCCTCTTCTACTTGATATTTTCAATGGTGACCTTCATGTTGGCCACTCATTGCAGCTGGTAGAGCCGTCTGTTCTCTGGGGTGTCGGTGGCAATCACCAGAAGAGAAAGCGACTCCCTGTGCCTGACGTGGGACTTGACTCACGTCACGTTGCGCATGCTGGAGTCAAGTTGCGCCAGTTCGCTCCCCGGAGTTCAGGTTCCGCCGCCCTGGGGAGCCCTTCACGACAATTTTCAGTAGTCTTTCAGGAACGACGGCGTGCGTGTACCAGTGCCAGCCCTGGTTTGACACCTCGCTCGTCACCTTGATGAAGTCCTCCGTATTCGTGACTTGCAGTCACACGAGGATTCCTGCTGCAGCTTGCATCATGAAGTGTACAGTCGTCCACTGCTTCACGAGCTGCAGGAAGCCTTTATAGTCTTTGGCCACTTCAAATGGGCGGCGGCTGTTGCTGCGACTGTCCGGCAGTGGTGTCCAATCAGGAAGCAGTCGCTTCTTCTTCTGCTGAGTGGCCAGTGGCCGTGGCCTCTGTCTGCTTGGGTGCTGTTGCTTGCTCCGACTTCTCCTCGTTTGTTAGCGCGCTGTAGCAGTTAGCAGTAGCTGTGGGCGGCACAGAAGTTGTCGTCCTGGGTCTGGCCGCCCACCAAGACGTGACGGTAGTCCAGGTTGCACCTTCATGCTTTCGTCAGGTATTGTGCATCTTCTGTTGCCGGTAGTTGAGATAGCAAGCTGCGCCTTCTTCTTGGGCCTTGGGCGTCATTTTGGTGCCGCTTGGTGCTGCGGAGATTGGTTGTTTGCGCCGCTCGCCATCTGGACGCTGCAGCGTGCTTGCTATCATCCTTTGTGCCCTCTCATCGGCCCAGAGTGACATGAAAGGAGCATCATGCACTACAATATCATCATCTCCAGAATCATCATCCAAGTCAAGGTCTGATGGTGGCTGGGTCATTCTAGATGGCGGGTCAGACAAAGACATCGGGTGATCACGCTCCTCTGAGAAAGGCTGTCTGCCACACAAGCATTTCCAGTCGTCGTAAGTGGGGGGACGGATGGGGCTGTTGACCGAGCAGGCTACACCCGCTACACCCATCACTCTATTCTGTACTCCTCTGAACTCCGGACGTGCCCACGACATCTCTGCTCGTTGCCGGAGTGACAGATCTTTTCTGAACAGCACGTTGCAAGGTGTCCCAGATATGGTCAATAATGTTCTTGTCTGGAGAGTTTGGTAGTCAGAGGAAGCGTTTAAACTCAGAAGAGTGTTCCTGGAGCCACTCTGTAGCAATTCTGGACTTGTGGTGTGTCGCACTGTTCTCCCGGACTTGCCCAGGTCTGTCGGAATGCACAATGGACACAAATGGATTCAGGTGATCAGACAGGATGTTTACATGCGTGTGACCTGTCAGATACATATCTAGAAGTATCAGGCATCCAAACCACTCCAACTGCCTATACCCCACACCATTACAGAGCCTCCACCAGTTTGAACAGTTCTCTGCTGACATACAGCATCCATGGATTGGTAAGGTTGTCTTCGTATCCATACTGGTCCATCCGCATGATACAATTTTAAATTAGACTCGTCAGACGAGGCGACATGTTTCCAGTCATCAATAGTCCAATGTTTGTGTCAAGGGGCCAAGGCGAGGCATAAAGCTTTGTGCCAAGCAATCATCAAGGGTACAGCAGTAGGGCTTCGGCTCCGAAAGCCCATATTGATAATGTTTTATTGAATGGTTCACACACTGACACTTTTTGATATCCCAGTATGGACACTTACAGCAATTCGCGGAAGGGTTGCACTTCTATCACATTGAATGATTCTCTTTAATACTCATTGGTCCCATTCTTGCAGGATGTTTTTCTGGCCGCAGTGATGTCGTGGGTTTTGATGTTTTACCAAATTCCTTATATTCATGATACACTTGTGAAATGGTCATATGGAAAAATCCCCACTTAATCACTACCTCTGAGATGCTGTGTCCCATCGCTTGTGTGCCAACTAAACACCATGATCAAACTCACTTAAATCTTGATAACCTGCCATAGTTGCAGCAGTAACAAATCTAACAACTGCGCCAGACACTTGTTGCATTATATAGTTGTTTCCAACCACAGCGCCATAAACTGCCTGTTTACATAACTCTGTATTTGAATATGCATGCTTATACCAGTTTCTCTGCCACTTCAGTTAACATGTTCCTTAATCTTTCTCTACTATGGACCCTTTCTTGAAAAGTTGCATATTGTTTCACTTGAAAAATTCCATATTATTTCTATTTCAAGGAAATTATTATTATGTATCATCATCATCTGAATATATGCCTGAATTCCCACGTGCAGTTAGTACCTGTCACATTCTGGTATTTTACCTCAGTATGTTTGGAATAAATGGCACACTTTAAGTGAGACAATCCACATATAATAAATTCAAGGGTAGCAGGTGCAGTACAAACAGATGAGGCTGGTCCGATCCACTCTCCAGGAAGTACTGCTTTGAATGAGTACGACACTGAGAGATCAGGTGCAGCGTGGAGCCAGATAACACACATGGAAGGACCAAGAAAGTTTTCTATTAAGCATGAGCCCCAGCAGTTCTGTAGCGTCAGTGAAAAGAAGAGGAACAGGCTCAGATGTAAAGATGGTGGAAGAAACCAATTGCACTGCCAGAAATTCAAATAAATGGTTTCTGCAGTGGAAAAGCAAAAGCCAATGTCAATATTCGAAGAGTAGAGACAACTGAGACATCGCTGAAGACGCCACTCAGGGTGACAAGTCCATGAAGAACTGCCATAGATTGCAAAGTTGTCAAAAAAAAAAGGAAACCTGAGATACCTTGTGGGAGACAGCCACAAGTGAGTACGAAGGTTACCAGTCCTCCAGCAGGTGTCGTAGGCTCTCTCCAAATCAAAAAACGTGACCACAGTCTTGTATTTCTGCAGAAAACCATTCATAACATGGATCGACAAAGTGATGAGATGGTCAACTGCAGAGTGGCGTGCTCAAAATCCACATTGTGCAGTGCTTAGTAGATTGCGAGATTCGAGCCACCATACTAACCGGCCATGAATCATATGTTCCATAACCTGGCAAACACAACTGGTGAGAAAAAGGGGGCAGAAGCTGGAAAGAAGGTGTTTGTCCTTACCAGGCTCAGGTATGGGTATGACACTGGCTTCACGCCAGCGTCTGGGAAATGAGCCATCTGCACAAATATGACTATATGTATGAAGGAGAAAATGCTTGCCCACGAGAGAAAGGTGCTGCAAAATCTGAATGCAAACATCATCCAGTCCTGGGACTGAAGATAAAGATGAAGTGAGAGCATGATCTAGATACCTCACAATAAGGATGACATTGTAGGATTAACAATTCTGAGAGGAGGTCACCCACTTATCCTGCACTTATTTTTGATGGAAGAAGGCGGGATGACAGTGGGTGGAGCTCGAAATGTCTGCAAAATAGTGACCCAAGGTGTTGGAAATAGCCTTGGGGCCACAATAGAATCACCTGAAATTGGGGAATGAACCTTGGTCCCAGAGAACCAACAGAGATTGTCCCACATGACAGGAGGAGGAGTAGAACTGTTAAAAGAATTAGTAATTGAAATCCCACTAGCTTTTCTGCTATATCGAAGAAAGCGACACTGCACATGCAACTGTTTATACCAAATAAAATTCACCACTGCAGGATGACGAATAGAAAATCAGAGAGCATGTCTCCGCAGTCACAGCATGCCTCAGTCCATCAGGGGACCAGAGCACAGTGCGGTAAGAAGAAGTAGTGCAAGGTATGGAACATTCTGCGGCGATAAGGATAACATTTGTGAGGTACTCTACCTACTCATGACAAATGGGGCAAAATTTTGTTTGCTGAAGATCGCCAAGGAGGAATAGAGTTCCAGTCAGCCTTAGAAAGCTGCCAATTGGGTTTACACATAGGTGTCAGGAGTCAGGAAACAGATAACACATGGGAAATGGTCGCTCAAGACGTGTCAGAACAGACCACTCAAGACAACAGGCAAACTGGGCAGTGCATAATGAGAGGTCCAAATGGGAATGTTGTTGGTGTTTTTTTTTTTTTTTTTTTCCATTAGCGGCCGGTCGGCGACTTACGAAAAGGTAAAAAACAAAATGGAAACCAGCAGCAATGGGAACGAAACTCAAGAAATTGGAGAAACAAAAGCAGAAGGAAAGCTTAAAAAACCACTACACAAAGGGGTTGGTTGTCTCCAAAAAGAGCTTCAACTGACTGACATCATCTCACTGGCACTAATAAACTCGAGAACGCGATCGGCTGAGCGCGTGTCATCTGCTAAAATGGACGATATTTCAGGCGACAGCTATAGACGGGCGCGTAACGGAGTAAAATAGGGGCACTCGAGTAAAAGGTGTCTTACCGTCCACAGCTGAGAGCAGTGGGGACAAAGTGGGGGAGGATCGCCGCTTAAAAGATGTCGATGGCTAAAAAGACAGTGCCCTATCCGGAGTCTAGTTAAAATGACCTCCTCTTGACGACGTGTTCGGGAGGAAGAGGTCCAAGCACAGGGAAGAGCTTTCACGTCCTGCAATTTATTATGGGGAAGTGTCGACCAATGTGCATGCCATAAAAGAACAACACGACGACATAAAACACTCCGTAGATTGGCAAAGGGAATCGTGCGAATAGCTGGCCAAAGAAGAGAGACTGCAGCCTTGGCCGCTATATCGGCCGCCTCATTTCCACAGATACCAACGTGTCCTGGGATCCAGAGGAACGTCACCGAGACGCCCCCCAAGTGGAGCAAGAGGAGGCAGTCCTGAATCCGGTGGACCAGAGGGTGGACAGGGTAGAGAGCTTGGAGACTGAGGAGAGAGCTGAGAGAATCTGAACAGATAAGATACTGTATCCCCTGATGGCGACGGATGTATTGGACAGCCTGGAGAACAGCATAAAGCTCCGCAGTATAAACCGAACACTGGTCGGGAAGCCAAAATCAATTTGGGGTGTCGCCAGCAGTATAGGCACTCCCTACACCAAACGATGTTTTTGAGCCGTCAGTGTATATAAATGTGGCTTCCTTCATTTGTGCACATAGAACATAAAATGCCCAACGATAAACAAGTGAAGGGGTACCATCCTTGGGAAATTGACAAAGGTCACGGAGCAGGCAGGTCCGGGGATGGAGCCAAGGTGGTGCTGTACCCCAAGTTGTCAAGAAAGTTTTAGGAAAGTGGAAGGAAAGAGAATGGAGCAGTTGACGGAAGCGGACTCTCGGTGGTAGTAGGGAGGAAGGGCGGCCTGCATACCCTAAATCCAAGGAGGCGTTGAAAAAAATGTCATGGGCCAGATTAGCAGGCATGGAAGACAGATGGCTAGCATAACGACTTAGAAGGACAGCTCGCCGATTGGACAGCGGAAGTTCAGCAGTGTCAGCATAAAGGCTTTCCACAGGGCTGGTGTAAAAAGCTCCAGACACTAAACGTAATCCACGGTGGTGGATAGAGTCGAGATGCCAAAGAATAGACGGCCGAGCAGAGGAGTAAACTATGCTGCCATAGTCCAATTTTGAGCACACTAAGGCGCGATAGAGGCGGAGAAGGACCACTCGGTCTGCTACCCAGAAGGTACCATTCAGGACACGGAGGGTGTTTAGGGATCGCAGGCAGCGAGCCGAAAGATAGGAAACGTGGGAGGACCAGCACAGTTTTCTGTCAAACATAAGACCCAAGAATTTAGCGATGTCCGAAAACGGAAGGTTGACAGGTCCTAGATGTAAGGAAGGTGGAAGAAATTCCGTACGACGCCAAAAATTAACACAAACAGTCTTACTGGGAGAAAAGCGGAAGCCTGTTTCGATGCTCCAAGAGTGGAGGCGATGGAGACAGCCTTGAAGACGTCGTTCAAGAAGACTGGTCCGTTGAGAGCTGTAGCAGATCGCAAAGTCGTCCACAAAGAGGGAGCCCAAGACATCAGGAAAGAGACAATCCATAATTGGATTTATGGCAATGGCAAACAGTACAACACTTAGCACGGAGCCCTGGGGTACCCCGTTTTCTTGGGAGAAAGTACGGGAAAGAGTAGTGTTCACCCGCACTCTAAATGAGCGCTCTGCCATAAATTCGCGAAGAAAAAGGGGCAGCCGACCTCGAAAGCCCCAAGAGAACAGTGTGTGGAGGATGCCTGTCCTCCAACAGGTATCGTATGCTCTCTCCAGATCAAAAAATATTGCTACTGTTTGGCGTTTCCGGAGAAAACTGTTCATGATATAAGTGGAGAGAGCAACAAGATGGTCAACTGCAGAACGATGCTTTCGGAAACAGCATTGGGCAGGTGTTAAAAGACTGCAGGACTCCAGCCACCAAGCTAAACGGCAATTCACCATACGCTCCAAAACCTTACATACTCTACTCGTGAGAGAAATGGGGCAATAGCTAGAGGAGAGATGTTTGTCCTTTCCAGGTTTCGGCACAGGAACGACGATAGCATCTCGCCATCGTCTGGGAAAAGTACTGTCAGTCCAAATTCGATTATAAAGGTGAAGGAGAGGTAACGCAGACTATGGTATGATAAATGCAGCAACATTTGGATGTGGATACCATCCGGTCCTGGGGCAGAGGAGCGAGAAGAAGAGAGTGCATGTTGGAGTTTCCGCATGGAGAAAACAGTATTGTAGCTTTCGCGATTTGGAGAGGAGAAAGCAAGAGGTTGCACTTCCGCTGCACGTTTCTTCGGGAGAAACGCTGGCGGGTAGTTTGAAGAGCTCGAAATCTCAGCAAAGTGTTGACCCAATGAGTTAGAAATTGCGATGGGGTCCACTAATGTATCATGCGCGACAGTGAGCCCGGAGACCGGGGAGAAACTAGGTGCGCCTGATAACCGTCGAATCCGACTCCAAACTTCCGAGGAGGGAGTGAAGGTGTTAAATGAGCTAGTAAAGAAGTCCCAGCTTGCCTTCTTGCTTTCGCGGATGACGCGACGACACCGCGCACGGAACTGCTTATAGCGGATACAGTTGGCCAATGTAGGATGGTGTCTGAAAACGCGAAGAGCACGTCGCCGCTCACGTATTGCATCACGGCATGCCTCGTTCCACCAAGGAACTGGGGGACGCCGGGGCAATTCAGAGGTGCGAGTTATTGAACGTTCCGCAGCTGTAAGAATAACGTCTGTAATATGAGTGACCTCATCGTCGACGCTAGGAAAGTGATGGTCATCAAATGTCGCTAGAGACGAAAAAAGTGTCCAATCGGCTTGGGCAAACTTCCAGCATCTCGGGCGCATATATGGCAGTTGTGGCTGCAATCGAAGGACGCATGGAAAGTGGTCACTTGAGTATGTATCAGCAAGAGCGAACCATTTGAAGTGCCGAGCTAGCAGAACAGTACTGACCAAAAGGTCCAAATGAGAGAAATTTATCGTGGAGGCAGACAAAAATGTAGAGTCCCCAGTGTTGAGGCAAACAAGATCCGCTTGGTGAAAGACGTCTAGCAATAGTGAGCCACGCGGACATGGATGTGGAGATCCCCAAAGCGGGTGGTGAGGTGGGCACTGAAGTCCCCAACCAGCAAATAGGGGGGTGGAACCTGACCAAGAAGATGAAGATCAGCTCATGCCATTGATGTGGACGATGGAACGTATACAATACAGTACAAAGAGAGAGGGTGTATCCAGAAAGGGAAAGACGGACAGCGACTGCTTGGAAGGGAGTGTTTAAGGGCATTGGGTGATAAAGGAGACTATTACGGAGAAGAATCACGAGTCCTCCATGTGCTGGATTGCCTTCAACAGATGGGAGATCAAATCGGACTGACTGAAAATGGGGGAAAACAAAGCAGTCATGGGGACGCAGCTTTGTTTCCTGAAGACAGAAGATGACCGGCGAGTAGGATCGTAGGAGGATCGTCAATTCATCCCGATTGGCTCGAATGTGCCGCGGATATTCCAATGGATAATGGACATAGGGTGGACAGAAAGTGGAAGGATCTGACCAAGGTTGCCGTCAACTCAACAACTGCTCAGAGCTTGCGACCGACAGCATGGAACGGCACTCAGCCGAAGGCAAAAGATCCTGATCCATAGGTTGTTCAGGATCAGCTCCTGCCACCAGCTATCAGCCGGTTGATTGGCCGCCAGCAGTGCGCCTCGGCGACACAGAAGACGGCCGAGGGCAGTTACCGCCAGGTGGTGCTGTAGATGAGACACGCCGTGGCGGAGAAGGAGAGGAACTGGGTTTCTTATTAGCTTTCTTGGAAACATGATGTTTAGATGAAGGAGGAACCGATGATTGTGAAGGTGGGGTACGTAAAAAATCTTCACGAGTATGCTCTTTTTTGGAAGTACGGGTGTCTGACTTTTGGGATCGAGATTTAGCAGAACCCGATGAGGGGTTAGCCATAGATTGAGCAGGCGAAAGTGGGGAGGTTGAACGGGCAATCTTTGCGCTGGCCGATCTGACCGTGTCACTAAAGGTGAGATCACAAGTCTGCATGGCCGCCTCCTTTGAGAGGCAAGGACAGTGCTGCATTTTCCTGTCTGAGGCACAGGGGGCTTTCGACTTGCGAATAATTTTCGAGCAGCAAAAGTCAATACCTTTTCCTTCACTCTGATTTCCTGAATGAGCTTTTCGTCTTTAAAAATGGGGCAATCTCGAGAGGAAGCAGCGTGGTCACCCATACAGTTGATGCAACGAGGGGATGGAGATGGACAAGCACCCTCATGGGCATCCTCGCCACATGTAACACATTTGGCCGGGTTGGAACAGGACTCGCTGGTGTGATTGAACCGCTGGCACCGATAGCAACGCGTAGGGGTTGGGACGTAGGGGCGAACGGAAATTATCTCATAGCCCGCTTTTATTTTCGATGGGAGTTGAACTCTGTCAAATGTCAAGAAGACAGTATGGGTTGGAACGATGTTCGTGTCAGCCCTTTTCATAACTCTATGAACAGCCGTTACGCCCTGGTCAAACAGTTAGTGCTGAATTTCCTCGTCAGACAATCCGTCGAGGGAGCATGTATAAACGACTCCACGTGAGGAATTTAAAGTGCTGTGCGCTTCAACCCGGACAGGGAAGGTGTGGAGCAGTGAAGTACGCAGCAATTTTTGTGCCTGGAGTGCACTGTCTGTTTCCTAACAACAAGGTGCCATTCGTAATCTGGAACAAGACTTTACAGGACCTGCAATTGCGTCGACACCTTTCTGAATAATGAAAGGGTTGACCATGGAGAAGTCGTGACCTTCGCCAGACCGAGAAACAACAAGGAACTGTGGCAACGATGGAAGAACTGTCTGTGGCTGAGACTCAGTGAACTTACGCTTGTGAGCAGACAGTGGAAGATGAGGAAACCATTGTGGAAGAATCCCCCATGATTGCCGGCGTCTCCGATGGCGCGCTCCTCCCTTGTGGGGGCCCTCTCTGAGGGCACTCCCACCTTAGGTGATTGTTCACACCTCAGGTCACACCTCCCGACAAATGGATGGAGGGACCAGTCGGCACTTTCGGAAGGTATCAGCTCGGGTAATCACCCCTCCCTGGGCCTGGCCGTTACCAGGGAGCACGTACGTGTCCTACCTGTCTACCCGGGGCGGGGAATTACGCATTACCCCGTCACCAGCTACACACAAAAATGCGTGGGTCGGCCTTCAGACACGCACAGGGAGGAAGAAAGAGAAAGGGAAAAACAAAGAAAGGGAAAGGAAAGAAGAAAGGTCTCAAACGCCGCAGTGGAGAAAAGGGTAAAGAGAAGAGGTAAGGAAAAGAGAAGGACAAAGGAAGGATGAAGACATACAAGCAGAGAAGACGAAGAATGCGTTACATTTACGAGCGTCCGTCTCCGGACGTAGGCACAAACCATACTCCCAGAGGGGGAGAAAGGAAAGAGCCAGAGGTGAGGGGAGGGGGAGGCGAAGATGGGGGATAGGGAAGGATGCGGAAAAGGAAGGTATGCAGCCCGGAAAGGAAGGAGGGCCACATTAGCTCAGGGTCCCGTGTTCGCTACGCACATATCCACAAAAGAGTTGTAGACCCCCTTGGGGGGGGGGGGGGCAGGTGTGTGTGTGTGTGTGTGTGTGTGTGTGTGTGTGTGTGTGTGTGTGTGTGTGTGTGTGTGTGTGTGTGTGGCGTCTGAAAGGTACATGGGTGCTCAAGTGTTAAGACAGATGAGATTGAGTTGATTGGGGTCAGCCAAGATGGCACCATTCTGACAGGTTCTGCAAAAGCCCCAAAGAGGATGGTGTGCATTTAAGTCACTGAGCAGCAAAAAGGGGTGAGGGAGTTGATCAATTAACTGGACGAAGTTTTGCTCCGGTGACACTCAATGACGGAGGGGTGCAGATGTTGCAAAGATAAAGGGTGAAGCGAGGAAGAATAATGTGGACTGCAAAGGCTTGCCGCCAAGTGTTCATTGGGGTGGTTTGGCAATGAACATCATCCCAGATGAGCAGGAGACTCCCCCATGAGGCAGAATGCCATCTTCGGGGAGGGGAGGGGGAGGAAGGAGGTCAAACTGTACTACAACAAAATGTGAGACGTTAAGCGGTCGCAAGGACGCAATTTTGTTTCTTGCAGGCAGAGGACAAGTAGACACTGTGATTCCAATAGCAGTCGCAATTCCTCCTTATTGGATCTAATCCGCAAACATTTCATTGGAGGAGAGTAATAATGGGGAAAGAGGAGGAGGGAACAAATGAAGGGTTGTCACCTTGGCAGCTGCCAAGTGCCAGCCTTTTAAGACTCAGTGGTACAGGGTGCAGAAGCTGGAAATTCCTGTTCCATGAGATTTACACAGGTATTGGCATTCTCATTGGGCCGGCCTGCAGACTCCAGGGCAGAAAAACAGAAGGTGGTGCGCACTGGCAAAATGGATGTCGGCCAGGTGGGAATATAAGATGGTGACATTGTTGAAGAGGATCTCTGTATCAAGCAAGCAGAAGACCATTAGCCTTTGTTTGATTTCTTAGAGCCTTTGCAGTTGACATTTGAAGACTCGGATTTTTGTTGGCTGAAGGGACGTAAGAAGACTTCACAGGAATATTCCCTGTGTCCCTCCCAGCCTGACAGTTGTCTAACAGGTGACTTCACTGCCAGAGGCAAAGATTGGGTGTCTTGTTGCACAGCTGGAGGAGGGGAAGGAGCGGGGATGCTACCATTAATTTTACAATTGCAGTGTTGAATTTGAAGTCACGAGCATGTGTGGTCACATCCTTCATGGAGCAAGGCATAGTAAGAATGGTACTGTAAGTACCAGATGGTCTTTCGACTAGCTGACAACTTGTGAACGACAGGGTAAGGTACTTTTTCCTTCGCCCAGATCTCCTGGACAGCCCATTCATCAAGATACACCAGACATTCTCGGAACGAGGCTGCGTGATCGCTACTGCAACTGATACTGGGGGAAGGGGGAGAATGTGATGAGCAATTGCCTTCATGAACATCCCTACCACAAGTAACATATCTGGTTGTGTTTCGACAGGACATGCTAATGGGATTGTAACGTTGAAACTGGTAACAAGCACTAGGTTTAGAATGTACGGTTGGACCGTGATGCCTTCATAGCCTGCTTTGATCTTCAATGGGAGTGCTACTCGATCAAACATCAGAAAAGGAGTGCATGTAAACACTAGGTTGCATCAACTTTCTTCATTACCCAACGGACTGCAGCGATGCCCTGTTCAGACAGATAAGTTTGGATTTCTTCCTCAGTCATACCATCAAGCAGCCTAGTGTAAATAACACTATGCAAAGAATTGAACATTCAACAGGCGCCAACACAAACAGGACAGCCATGCTGGAGCAACGCTGCGAACAGTTATTGGGCTTCAAAATCACAACTGGTCTCCAAATACGAAATCCCATTGTGTAAATGATAGCAGTAGTTCACAGGACCTGCAATTGCATCAACACCTTTCTGAATATAGGAAGATTAACCATAGCGAAGGACTGACCTCCTTCAGTATGTGATACCATGCAGAACTAAAATGCAGCGGGGAGAATCTTCAAATGTTTAGCCTCATTCTGTTTATGTTTAGTAAATTTAGACTGAGATGCTAATTGGTTCATTGCGAGAAAATCCCCCATGACTGCAAGCGTGTCTGATGGTGTGCTCCTTACAACTGGGGGTCCCTCTCAGAGGGGAGCTCACCTTACGTGATTATTCACACCTCAGGTCATACCTCCCAAACTCCTGACGGAGGGACCAACTGGCAATCACCCCTCCCCGGGCCTGCCCTGTACCAGATGTTACATTTGAACCCTACCTATCAACACAGGGATAGGAATTACTCGTTACCCAGTCACCTATTATGCATCAAACACATGGGCCAGTCGTCAGGAGTGCACAGGGAGGAAGAAGAAACAAAGAGAGACCTCAAATGCCGAAGCGGAAGAAGGGTACGAGATGGAGAGTGAAGAAAGAAAAAACAGGGACGGACTGCTCTGATGTCAGGCTACTAAAACTTCAGGACACATTTCGAGAAATATCCCAGACATGTTCCCCGAGGGAGGGTAAAAAGAATAGCAGTATGATAGAAACACAGCCCGGAAAGGGAAAAGGTGTTGCAAAGGCTAGGGTCCATGACAGCCAAGAATGAACTCACCAGAGTTGTGAGCTCCCTGGTGGTAAAACTGATCTGACAGCTGCTTAACTTCACATCAGACAATTTCCTCAGACACGGGAACGAGAAGCTGCCACAGCCTTTGGTCTATCACCTAGCTAAGATGAAGGGTGTGTTGCTGATGAACTCATTTATGCTGTCCAACTGAACTAAAATTTTTTATCACTGTCAAACTGGCAAACAGCCAATAAGATTTTGAACACCTCAACAGAAGGACTAACACATTTCTACAGATAGCAGCGACAGCACTATACTGTACAAAAAATTTCAAACACACTATTTCTAACAATGGAAAGTTAAGAATACAAAACAATAATAAGGAAAGGACAGATGGCTACTCACCATGTAGAGAAGACGTTGAGTCACAGGCTGCTGGAGCCCTTTCATGACAGCGCCTGACTGAGTATGAATCTGTTGGGATGTGTGGTGGGGGTTGAGAAACAGCACGATGTGGGGGGTGGGAGGGATAGTAGGGGATAAGCTGCAAACACCGTGCCACTTTCTACATGGGCGTGACAACCATTAAGCTGTCTATCCACATAAATGGCCACTAACAAACTGATGTCAACAGACAGCTGGACCACCCAGTTGATGAACGTGCTGACCAAATGATGTTCTTCACTTTACAATTTCACCTGTGGCATCTGGATTCTTCCTACAACAGACTCTTTGTTCTTGTAACCCTCCTGGCCTAAACTTTTGCTAATCCCTGTCTCTCACCTACCTATCCCCTTCCCTTGTTCCCACTCCAGTACAACATGTCATCTGTCCCGCTACCAATGCACCTTTCTCCTTCTCTAATACTCTGCTCTAGCCCCCCAAGCACAGCAACCTAACACTGCAATTAACAGCCCTATATTGTCCTCACCAAGTCTTAGTACACTCTCACCAGCAGCACTAGCATCTTCCCCCACACTTACCCTGATAGTCCTCTTAATACCTTCCTCATGCTTCCTTCTCATCTATTCCAGCAGACTGCTGCTTCAGCTCCAGCACCGTGTGTGTGTGTGTGTGTGTGTGTGTGTGTGTGTTTCTACTGCAAAAGAAGGACTTTGTTAGAAAGCTTTATCATTTTACCCACCTTTTTCATTGCACCTGTCTGTGACTCAAAGCCTCACTTATGTGGCGAGTAGCGATCTATCCTTTCCAAACCTATTACTTCAGTAAAATACATAATTCAAATAATGACAAATGCGTTAATTATCACCAACCTTCAGTCTCAGCATGGCCATCCTCCACATGATTTTGATCATTATCACTGCCTTCTGCTTCTTCCTGTTCCTCTAATTCAACTTCTACTATTTCTTCAATAGTTGTTGGATCTCCCAGTAAATCATCATCATCATAGACACTTGAAGACATATTTTAATTTTCCTATGAACAAGAAAACACTATTTTTATACATTTAGTGCAGTATGATAATTCAGTATACAGATATAAGTTCTCAAGAGCCAATGCTAAGGACAATGAATGTAAACAAGCAGATCTGCTATAATGAAACTTTTACATGAGAAAATTGCTATACATTTAGCTTGGTTAAGCAATTAATAAATTTTATATCTAATAATGAAAAAAAAGTATAAGCCAACAGAGTCCCCCCAGGAATTCAGTAAAATTCTAAAATTTCTCCACTTGTAAGGAATGTCATAAATAAAATTACTGCAATTGCATCTTTTATTCCACACTAGAATTCCTCTCATGATCTTGTCACACATTTTATTAATGTTATTTCCAATTCATCTTTGTGTAACACAAATGAACAATTTCTGCTGCAGAACATACAGAGCAGCACTACCCTCGTACTGACCATGTCAGAGTAGAATAATATTTTTAAACACAGCATGATGCGAAGAACACATCTCAGTGGATAAGTTATCTGTCAAAGTACAAGTGCTCTTCCCAAAGGCAACAGTAGTTACAGAGGCTGAAAAGTCATGATTATGGTAAGGTAAATCTGTCTTATACGGCCTCAAATCCCCCCCCCCCCCCCCCAAATTACACAACCTAAACTTGGTTTGTTAGAAAATTAGTCACCACCATTACATACTTAATATTAAACTGTTTACAATTACCCAAATGTGTTTTTTATAAATCAAACTTTCTAGCACTTACCATACCAACTGCTCAATGGAAATTCAAGGGTGGAATAGACACTGTCCTGTCACATTAATGTGACCAGCAGTCAAAAGCCTGAATAAGCACCTTCAGCAGTGTGGACTGTTGCGAAATGTGCAGGAAAAGTCACTGAGGTTCTGGAAGGTACCAAAAGGGATGTGGAGCCATAACGACTCCCGTGTAGTGGCCAGCTTCACTAGGTTTCTCAGTTGAGGATCCATGCTGTGAAAAGCCCAATTGAGGTAGTGTGGGAGTTTGGGGGCCAGGAGAGTATGGTAAACCAAAACTAGCGCTCCACAAAAAATGCACGTATGCTGCGAGCTGTGTGACACATTGTATTTTCCTGGTCGTAGATGCCATCGTGCCAAGGAAAGACAAACTGCTTGTAGGGGTGGACATGGTCCCCAATGATAGATACATATTTGTTTTGATCCACTGTTTCTTCCACAATGTTGACATCACCCAGGAGCATTCCACTGAGCGTAAAATGTGACTCAGCTGAGAAGGCCTCCTGTCGCCACGCTGTGGGCATTCTGTTGCAGTACTGGCATGCAAATTCCGGCCTTCTACCCCAATCGACAGCAGTCGACTTGGTTCCATGAACCACGCACCTGCTATGGATGCCCATACATAACAACATTAGCTTAATTCTCATTGAGGAGACATTTTTGGTAGCCCCTTGTTTCATATGGGTGGCCAGACACACATCTATTCGCCATGCAACTCTGTCATCTATGGCCTGTGGTGCACCACAGTTACCTTGGCACTAGTTTTGGATAGTGATACTTTGCTACATATGGTACAGTTTAAACACAGCGGCATGAGAACAGTTTACAAACTTAGCCATTTCATTTCATAAATGCTTCCTGCCTTGGCCAGAAGGCCAATGACCATGTCATTTTAGGTATCAGATAAATCGCTCCACTTCTGTATTACGACAATGACTGCTCTGTTTTCTGCATCCCCCGACACACACTATATAACCTCCACTGCTAGCACTGCAACCTCCTATCTGTGAATGGTTATTGCACACTGACATCAAACGTAGGCAGCGGTCACATTAATGTGACTGAACCATCTAATTACATTACAACACTATTTACCAACGAAGTGGTTCTTAATTCAGACAGTCACTTGAAAAATATAACATTTTAAGCTTTCTGAAGTTGTGAAGTACCTTATAATTGACATGACATACATCTTTGTAGTCTTTTAAATGAGATTTGACTTATCAACATTTGCACACTACTGACTTGTTTCACAAGGGGAAATATACAAACATTGTATGACAACCTGTCAAGTTTAAACTGCCATACACAGGGCACAGTCTTAGCATCGGTAAAACAAATGGGTTCCAGCTTTTGGTCGGCACTCTGCATACAAGTGATCAGATGAGAGGGGTCACTCCTGGAATCGAAAAAAATCAAGATCTGGGAATCTTGCCTTCTCCAATCCAGCGCAAAGCCTAAAAAGGCTTCAAAATCAATCAGCTTCACTTAAACAAAATGACACCCTGCCATCATTCAGCACTAACACCCCTATAGTTACAAGAATGGTGTGAGAATCTTTTTGGTTTTACTTACAAGAGGACAGTACAAACTTCCCCTCACCAATTTGATTAATATTAACAGGGTATGTAGAGATTAACATCCATATGAAGAAACACGGAACTCCCAATTGTTTTCAAGAAATTCAATTTTAAAAATTTTAAATCATGCTTATACATTTCATATGGTCACTAGTATTCAAGGAATCCAGATTCCATAGCTGACTGAGTAAGTGCTTCGTTTCAAAACATGAAGTCTGTGGATCGAATCTCGCTGCTGGTAACGTAATATTATTATTATTATTTTAATTCCGAAGTAATTCTAACAACAGATCTATTATGACTGCGTAAACCATCAATACTTAATAATACCTTCATTATTTTCACTTTTATCGGCATCAGTAATAAATAAAATAACCATGCTGATTTGACTGAAAGTTCTTGTGTATCCTGTTTTTATTTCCAATCTCCTTATGACAATTTTTTCTCCTGTTTTCAGGATAAGTATTATGAATCTTTAAATTTTGATAATATGCATAGTCGTAATGGATCTGTTGATAGAATTATGTTGGGGGGGGGGGGGGGGGAGTAAAAAAAGTGCTGGCAGGCAAATTCAATCCAAAGACCTAGCACTTTTAAAACTAATTGCTTAATTGTTTGGCTGCAGACTCTTTCAGTACTCACAACCATACAATGAAGATAACCATGTGTGTGTGTGTGGGGGGGGGGGGAGGGGGGGGAGTAAAAAAAAGTGCTGGCAGGCAAATTCAATCCAAAGACCTAGCACTTTTGAAACTAATTGCTTAATTGTTTGGCTGCAGACTCTTTCAGTACTCACAACCATACAATGAAGATAATCATGTGTGTGTGTGTGGGGGGGGGGGGGGGGGGGGGGGAGTAAAAAAAAGTGCTGGCAGGCAAATTCAATCCAAAGACCTAGCACTTTTGAAACTAATTGCTTAATTGTTTGGCTGCAGACTCTTTCAGTACTCACAACCATACAATGAAGATAATCATGTGTAAAATTTTCAAACTCTATTTTCAAAAGCAGTCAAGAGTTGCGTCTTCTTGTTTGCATACTTGATGTCCGAGTCATGCCCTACAACATCTAGTTAATATGAATCAAATTAGTGCAGGGAAGTTTGTACAGTCACCTTGTTAGCATTGGATTGGCAAACCTGCATCCAGCATAAAATTGCAATTAAAAATAAACTTAAAGCCTCCAAAGGAAATAAATAATATTCTCATGATGACACCATCTCACGCTAACCACAGAAAACATCTTCATCTTACCAATGCCTATATTCCCACTTTAACATTGTCTGATTTACACAAATTACCTAGCCGCCCCCCCCCCCCCCCCCATTAACAACACATTCTGTGTGCTTCATGCAAAGTATAAACATGATGGTTGCATCTTCACTCCAAGTACCAGCACCTGTACAACTATGGTATTATATGGAGTTGTGTGTGGAGTTGAGGGTTGGACCGAACTTTGTCTCATTAGTTTTAAAGTGAAGATAACACATTCCTTTTAGTGTGTTACATGATTATGCAGAACTGAAAAAACTGCCTAAACTTGCTACCCTCACTCTACTGCAGCATACCGCACCAAACCAAAGACAAGTCTACCTTTGTGCATGAAAGTGTATACCACTATAGACAAATGTTGGTAAGAGAACCTGAAGCATTCACTATTAGGTGCATTTCCAAGTGGTGAAGACATCTGCAGCTGTGCGTTTCACAGCTCCCACAGCGCACTGACTAATTTCCAAAAGGGTGAAGACAGAATATGGTAACTTGTTACTAAGAACACAAATTTGTTTTAACTGAAAATATGGATTGAAGCTGTGTCTTTCTGAGGTCAGAACTAAATACTACAACAACAGGAACAAAAGTGATATAGCATTAAAGAAAATATGCCGTTAAATGAGTTAAGGCCGCAGACGACTGGGGAGGAAATTAAAAGAAAATAAAAACTCTGCATTCACAGTACTGCCATAAAGATATGCCACTGAAACCAAGAAGAGAAGTGGTGCTAGTAGTGAGAACACGTATGTATCAAAACCATAGTTTTTTGACAGACTTCAATTCACCAATGGCATGGAATCTTATGGTAGCTGTTAATTTCTAAGAAGTAGTAATTGCTTTCCTCTTCACAGTGTCTTGCTACCTTAATTTCTGTTGCACAAGCTCTATTAGAAAGCAATAATTATCCTCACTTATTATCAATTAATTTTGAAACAAGTAGTCATCCTCTTAAAGAAGTTATTTTCAAATGAATGTCCAGCTTCCCCTCTCCTCCCACCAGCTCAACCACTTTTTCACTGGTAATGGCTGTTTGCTTCTTTTTGTGTTGTTCACTGCCACAGTGCATAAAGCAGTGCCTGTAGAGAAAGCAAGAACTACTGATTTTCTTGCAGCATGTGACACCATGACAGCTTTCTTTCTGTGCCTGCAGTAGGATCTACTGACAGATACTTTGTGGTACATCTATCTATGCACAACTTCTCCCATTCGCTTCAGCGAGTGCACGCTTCAAGAAACATGTCAGTGGGCACTAAAGCAGAAACTCTGAAGCATGCAGGCATCAGATTGGTGTCGAGTTTGGTGCTACAGAACCACATCTATTAAGTATGTATATCAAGGAACAATGCTGTCTTATGCCAAAAATGACATGAAATTACTTGTTAAGTTGGTGGTGAGGCACACAAGAAAAATCAAAATAGATTAATTGATTCTATTGTGGATGTAATACAAAAATGTACTGATGACTCAATAAATGTATTAACAAGTATAAACATTTTGGGAAGTGGAAGGAAAATTCAATAAGACCTCAGGACAAAGACAGGAAAACCTAAAAATAAAAAGTAGTGAACAATGAAGGTCACTGTTCAGTGTTCAAACTGCAACATCAAATGGCACACATCAGACAGGTAGTTTCTCTGATGCCTTCACAGCTATACCTGTGCCAAGGCTTAAATTTACAGTGGCAATATACACTGTATTTTACAGACTCTAAGATCCACTTTTTCGTTTGAAGAATTGCCTCCAAAATTCAGATGTGCCTTATACTGGAAATTAATATAAAAGTGTCCAGTGTTTGATTTACAATTCCCGACAGTCTTAAAAATGGCCATTTGTTTGATGGCATGTGAAACCTATCCCTATCTGGCAACACTGGATTCAACTGGAAGCAGTGGTGCACCAATGTGACAGTGTGGGGATTCACAAGATTGCAAACACTGTCTCCCTCCTGCCCAGCCATCACAAACACAGAACAGTGTCTAGCCTATGAAGCATCACTGTGGCCTACGGTTCCAGAGAATTTTAGTTAAAAATGATACATGTTATCAGTAAGAGTATTATATTTTTGTTAGTAAAATGGAAAAAAATAAAAGGTATTCCTATGATGTGGCTATAAATTGAAAAGTTATAGCATATGCAGAAGAACATGAAAACAGAGCAACTGAGCAGCATTTCAACCCTCCACCAACAGAAAAAAATCATTTGTGATTGGCAGGCTAGTGAAGAAGAACTGAAAAAAATGAGGAAGACTAAATGTGCAAACACAAGACTGAATGAAAAATTGCCAAAACTAGAAGATGAGACATATTGAAACAGATTCAAGGACACTGTCAAAACGACATTGGAATTAATACAAAAATGATTTAAATGTATGCTTGTAATCTAGTGCTACATTGGAACTTAACATACTTTAAGGGTGGAGTTGATGCTACAGGTTTATGAAGCGTCACAGATGTAGCATGTGAACCAAAACCAAAACATATCAGTAAACGTCACAATAGAATGAAGAGAAAATATCTTTCCATTGCTTTATTATTCAACATTGAAAGAACACCAGTGTGAACTAATCTGAATAGTGAGTACACACAAAACTCCTCTGACATTTGATGTGCTAAGTACCAGAACTGTTGCCATGAAACTTACTAAAACTGCAACTATAAAACAAGTGGACATGAAAAAAATGCACTACACTGTTGTCCTTTCGTGCTGTTCTGATGGTACTAAACTTAATGAAATGATCTTTTTCATGCGCAAAACTTTTCCCAAACCTTCTGAAATACTGCCAAGTGGTGGTGTTCACATACATGTCGAGGGTTGGATGGACGAGGCTGGTATGAAATTATGGATTAACAGATTGTGGAGGAGAAGGAAAGGTGCTTTATTGAAGAAGAGTTCTCTTCTTGTGCTGTATCAGTTTAGTAGTCTTTTGAAAAATTCTGTGAAAGAGAAATTAAGACAAGGAAATAAAGAGCTTGCTTTTATTCTTGGGGTACTTCCAGCATCTTGATGTCTTGATAAATAAACCATTTAAAGTGTATACGAGAAACGAATGAAACAAATGGATGAAATCCAACATGAATTCATGCCAAACGGAGCTTTAAAACAACCTACAATCAAACAAGTGTGTCAATGGATAAAACGGTCATGGTACAGATGACAGAAGATATTATTGTTAAAACTTTCAAGAATGCAGCATAAGTAACACTGTTAATGGCAGTGAAGACTATCATATACATGAAGAGGACAATGATGACGATGAAGAGAAAGAGGACAGAGAGCTGCCCATGGAGGGTGACAGAACTGTCACCGTATGTGACCAGTTGCCAAGAGGTGGGAGACAGCTCTGGGGAACCCAGGCGTGTATAAGTCACCAGATTGGTCAAGGAGACGATGGCCCCGTATCAACCTGGAAAATGAACATCCACATTAAAAATGCGAAGTATGATGAACAACTTCCGCATCAATGGGATGTCCAGTTGCACGACTGATTGCAGTGTGCGCAGGGTATCCTGATGCCCCGCGGGTGAGGGACAGGAGCGGGTTGAGCGGCTGCGACAGACAGATTGGAGATGGCCATCTTTCTGACAAAGCATGGACGTATGCAGTGATGGGGCCAGTCTGCATGAGAGTGGTGGGAAAGCACTGCGGGGCAAGATGGAAGTGACCCACGCGACCACCAATGAGGGGCGACCGGCAGCTCCCAAGCCACAGAGACGTCGGACAATGAGTCTCGACAACATTGCTCTGTGTGGTCTGTACCACGTCGACAGCATGAGGCAGGCACCTGTGAGGAGAACTCTATTGCTGCCACCTGTGACCTTGCCATAAAACGCTCGCTCACCGCTTGGGCGATTTCGAAGGAGTGGGCCATGTGCAGAATGTCTTCCAGTGAGGGGGTTACAAAGTTTCAACACAGCTGAGCGGACTTCTGCATCGATTGCTAATTGAATGACAACATCACAAATCAAGAAGTCTGCATACGACGACTTGCACAATGCTTACTGGCGCAAGTGAAGTCGCATTTGCGGGTGAGACCCTGCATGTTGGTTGGTTTGTGGGATTAAAGGGACCAGACTGCGATGGTCATCGGTCCCTTTTTCCAAAAAATTAAAACCGGCCAAAGAGAATAAAAACGAACAGCAGGAAAGACGTCAGACGACACGGGACAAGAAAGACTCCGACAGAGGTCAGACAAAACAATTTGAAACACACAGAGAGTGACGGTGGTTGGCCGACCATAGAGAAACAAAAGAGGAAAAGCCAACCACCAAGAACACATTAAAAACTCAGTTTAAAAATCAGAGGATAAAAGCCAGAATCAACACTAAAAAACATAAACGCTCAGATTAAACGATAAAAACCCCCTGCCCGAATAAAACGCAAAACTAAGTCCACCATGGCAGAGTCATCTAGTAAAAGGGCAGGGAGCGTATCAGGCAGCGCAAATGTCTGCCTGAGCACAGTTAAAAGCGGACAAGTTAATAAAATGTGCACCACCGTCAAAACCGCCCCACAGCAACAGAGAGGCGGGGTCCTCACGACGACAGCTGTGAGACAGTCGGGTGTGGCCAATGCGGAGCCGACAAAGAACAACTAAATCTCTGCAAGTGGCTCGCATGGATGACTGCCACACACGCGTCGTCGCCTTGAGAGAACGGAGTTTGTTTGGCGTGGGCAGATTGCGCCATTCAGTGTCCCAAAGCGAGAGAATTTCGCGGCAGAAGACTGCCCGCAAATCAGTCTCTGGGAGGCCAATGTCCAGGGTGGGTTCATTGGTGGCCTGTTTGGCCAGGCGGTCAACATGTTCATTGCCCGGGATACCGACATGACCGGGGGTCCACACAAAGACCACAGAGCGGCCGCAACGGGCAAGTGAATGCAGGGACTCGTGGACAGCCATCACCAGACGAGAACGAGGGAAACACTGGTCGAGAGCTCGTAAACCGCTCAGGGAATCGCTACAGATGACGAAGGACTCACCTGGGCAGGACCGGATATACTCTAGGGCACGAAAGATGGCGACCAGCTCAGCAGTAAAACGCCGCAGCCAGCTGGCAATGAATGTTGTTCATAGTGAGCCCCTAGAGTCAGAGCATAACCGACACAACCAGCAACCATCGAGCCGTCGGTGTAAACAACTCCAGAGCCCTGATATGTGGCCAGGATGGAATAAAAGTGGCATCGGAAGGCCTCCGGAGGGACTGAGTCCTTCGGGCTCTGTGCCAAATCGAGCCGAAGGCAAGGGCGAGGCACACACCATGGGGGCGTGCGCAGAGGTGCTCGTAAAGGAGGTGGAACTGGGAAAAACCCAAGCCCAGAGAGGAGCTCTTTGACGCGTACGGCAATCGGACAACCCGACCGGGGCCGACGGTCTAGCAGATGGACGACTGACTGCGGGAACAGGACACGGAAATTTGGATGCCTGGGCAAGCTAAAAACATGGGCAGCATAAGCCACCAGTAAATGTTGGCGCCTCAGTCGCAGTGGAGGGACACCTGCCTCAACAAGTATGCTGTCCACAGGGCTGGTGCAGAAGGCACCAGTGGCAAGTCTGATCCCGCTGTGTAGTATTGGGTCCAGCACCCGCAACGCAGATGGGGATGCTGAGCCATAAGCCAGGCTCCCATAATCCAGACAGGACTGGATTAACGCCTGGTAGAGCCGCAACAGGGTAGATCGGTCGGCGCCCCAGCGGGTGTGGCTCAAGCATCCCAGAGCGTTTAGATGCCGCCAACACGCCTGTTTAAGCTGCCGGATATGAGGCAGCCAAGTCAACCGGGCATCGAAAACCAACCACAAAAACCTGTGTGATTCCACCACTGAAAGAAGTTCGCTGGCAAGATAAAGCCGCGGCTCCGGGTGGACAGTACGTCGGCGGCAGAAATGCATAATGCAGGTCTTGGCTCCCGAAAACTGAAAACCACGCGCTACAGCCCAAGACGTGGCTTGCGGATTGCACCCTGTAGCTGACGTTCAGCAGCTGCAATGCCAATAGAGTTATAGTAAAGGCAGAAGTCGTCAGCATACAGGGAAGCGGAGACAGAATTGCCCACGGCCGCAGCGAGCCCGTTAATGGCTATTAAAAACAGGCAGACACTTAAAACAGAACCCTGTGGCACACCGTTCTCCTGGACATGGGAGGAACTATATGAGGCCACGACTTCCACGCAGAAGGTACGAGACGACAGAAAACTGCAGATAAAAAGCAGCAGAGGACCCTGAAGACCCCATCCATGAAGCGTAGAAAGGATGTGATGACACCATGTCGTATCGTACGCCTTCCGCATGTCGAAAAAGACAGCGACCAGGTGCTGACGGCAGGCAAAGGCAGTACGGATGGCCGATTCCAGGCTCACCAGATTGTCGGTGGCGGAGGGGCCTTTGCGGAACCCACCCTGAGACGGAGCAAGAAGGCCCCGACACTCCAGTACCCAATTCAAGCGCCGGCTCACCATCCGTTCAAGCAACTTGCAAAGAACGTTGGTGAGGCTAACGGGACGGTAGCTGTCCACCTCCACAGGGCTCTTTCCAGGTTACAAAACGGGGATGACAACGCTTTCCCGCCATTGCGACGGAAACTCCCCCTCGACCCAAAGACGGTTGTAAAGATCGAGGAGGCACCGCTGGCAGTCCACTGAAAGGTGTTTCAGCATCTGACAGTGGATGCCATCTGGCCCAGGAGCGGTATCAGGGCAAGTGGCTACGGCACTGCGAAATTCCCACTCACTGATGGAGCATTGTAAGATTCTGGGTGGTGGGTGCGAAACGAAAGGCTCCGACGTTCCATCCGCTCTTTAATGGAGCGGAAGGCCAGTGGGTAATTGGAAGAAGCGGAACTAAAAGCAAAATGCTCTGCCAAGCTGTTGGCAATTTCGTCGGAGTCTGTACAAACTGCTCCATTCAGTGAGAGCGCAGGGACGCTGACGGGGGTCCGATAGCCATAGAGGCATCGGATCTTGGCCCAGACCTGCGATGGAGAGACATGGAGGCCAATGGTGGACACATACCGCTCGCAGCACTCCTGCTTGCTTTGGCGGATAAGGCGGCGGGCCCGCGCACGCAGCCGTTTGAAGGTGATGGGGTGTTCAATGCAGAGATGTCGCTTGTGACGCTGTAGTGCCCGCCGGTGATCTTTAATCACTGCAGCAATCTCAGGCGACCACCAAGGCACAGTCCGCCACCGAGGGGACCCAGAGGAATGGGGAATGGCAGATTCGGCGGCAGTAACGATGCCGTTGGTGACCGATTGAACCACCGCATCAATGTCATCATTAGAGAGAGGCTCAATAGCAGCAGTGGAGGAGAACAAGTCCCAGTCAGCCCTATTCATAGCCCATCTGCTAGGGCGCCCTGAAGAGTGACGCTGTGGTAGTGACAGAAAGATCGGAAAGTGGTCACTACCACACAGGTCGTCATGCACACTCCATTGGACAGACGGTAAGAGGCTAGGGCTACAGACTGAAAGGTCAATGGCGGAGTATGTACCATGCGCCACACTGAAGTGTGTGAAGGCACCATCATTTAAAATCGAGAGATCGAGCTGCGACAATAAATGCTCAACGGTGGCACCTCGACCTGTTGCCACTGACCCACCCCACAGAGGGTTATGGGCATTGAAGTCGCCCAATAGCAAGAAAGGTGGCGGCAATTGGGCTATCAGCGCAGCCAGGACATGCTGCGAGACATCCCCATCCGGTGGAAGGTAAAGACTGCAGACAGTAACAGCCTGTGGCGTCTACACCCGAACAGCGACAGCCTCTAAAGGTGTTTGGAGAGGGACAGACTCGCTGTGCAGTGTGAAGGACATAGAGGCAGACGCCACCAGACACCCTTTCATATGCTGCCCGGTTCTTATAAAAACCCCGATAGCCACAGAGGGCGGGGGTTCGCATTGCTGGAAACCAAGTTTCCTGAAGAGCAATGCAGAAGAAAGGGTGAAAGCTGATAAGTTGGCGGAGCTCAGCTAGATGGTGGAAGAAACCGCTGCAGTTCCACTGGAGGATGGTATTGTCCATGGCGGAGAAAGGCGTGACGGGACTGGGAAGGCAGATTACGCCGCTGGGTCACCTGCTGCCTCCGATGGAGCAGCCGTGCAAGTGCTTAAGTGCTATCCATTGCGTCTGAGGGACCGGCGAGAGCGAGGTCCTCAGCGGACGCAAGGATCTCCACCTCATCATCAGACTCAGAGCTTTTAGGTAGCGGTGGAGTAAGTGCCACCGCAGGTGTCTTGGTCTTACGGGTCTTCAAAGTCGTTTTCTCCGCTGTTCCTTTGGTTGCCGTTGTTGAGAGGGCTTATTGGAGTCAGTCTCCGGGACCGAAGAGGATCGCGAAGCCCGACGACCAGCGACCTGTGGCTTCTTCAGCCACTGGTTGGTGTCTGCTGTGCCGCTGGTAGGAACCTGGGAAGGGAGTGACTCAAGGGATCCCTTCCGAGCAAGAGAAGCCGAAGAAGACTTACGCTTCTCCGGCCTAGAAGTGGGGACTGGTGTCCCCAGTGGGTTAGTGGGTGCTGCTCCCGAGGTAGATGGTGTGGGAGCAACAGCGAGAGAAGGGGACCCCATCGTCAAGGGGGCAGGTGAGGTCCTCTGACTCTGAGAGCTGACTGTAGTTTTGAAGCTGAAGGAGCTGGAGCAGGAGTGACAGTGGAGGCATAAGATGACATCATGCACACGGGATGTAGCCGTTCAAATTTCCGCTTAGCCTCAGTGTAGGTCAGTCGGTCCAGGGTCTTATATTCCATTATTTTGCGTTCTTTCTGTAAGATACTGCAGTCCGGTGAGCAAGGGGAATGAGGCTCTCCACAGTTGACACAGACGGGAAGCGGAGCACATGGAGTATCGGGATGAGATGAGCGTCCACAATCTCGACATGTGAGGCTAGAAGTACAGCGAGAGGACATGTGACGGAACTTCCAGCACTTAAAGCACCGCATCGGGGGAGGGATATAGGGTTTGATGTCACATCGGTAGACCATCACCTTGACCTTCTCTGGTAATGTATCACCTTCGAAGGCCAAGATGAAGGCACCGGTAGCTACCTGACTGTCCCTCGGACCCCGATGAACGCGCCGGACGAAATGTACACCTCGGCGCTCTAAATTGGCGCGCAGCTCGTCATCAGACTGCAAAAGTAGGTCCCGATGGAAAATAATACCCTGGACCATATTTAAACTCTTATGTGGCGTGATGGTAACGTTAACATCCCCCAACTTGTCACAAGCAAGTAACCTGCGTGACTGGGCAGAGGATGCCGTTTTTATCAAAACTGACCCAGAGCGCATTTTGGACAAGCCCTCCACCTCCCCAAACTTGTCCTCTAAATGCTCTACAAAGAACTGAGGCTTCACGGATAGAAACGAGTCACCATCAGCTCTGGTACAGATGAGATACCTGGGCGTATACATGTCACTGTCATTCATTGCCTTTCGTTCCTCCCATGGTGTGGCCAGGGATGGGAACAATTTGGGGTCATAAACGTTAGCTTTAAAATGAGCCCTCGAACGCTTAGAGACTGCTGGTGGCTGGCCGCCAGAGAGAGATGATGTACCACGCTTCATTGCGGGTCATCCGCCCTGATGCCACCTACTCTGACCAAGGGCCCTCCCCACGGGCGCCACCCAGCCGCAGCAATAGCCACCTGGCAGGATGGCCATTGCCGGGAGTCCTGGTGCCCCAGGGAGATGGGCATCTACTCCTTGGCACACGTGGGGAGTTAAAGGCGCAGGCATCAGTAGAGCGATCCCTGTGTTGTCAGGGGGCTACAACCAACAGGGTACATGGCGGCCCCACCACAATGGACTGGCTACCGTGCTGGATCTTAGGTGCAAAAATGTCCAAGGTCGTCGTCGCAGTTAAAAGCAACACTGCAGAGTGCAGCGTGGTAATCGCACCCAGGGACGTATCCTCGCCCAAGAGATGGAAAACGAGCGGGACACCACTGCAACAACGAAAAAGCCAGCTAAAGGTCTCAATGCACGACGGATACAGCGCACCATGTGAGGCGCCCTTCCCCATTTGGCTCGCTCTTCGGAATAATTTAGAAAGATGGAGGTCAAACCAGAGAGGGGACCATCACATAAGGCCGAAACATGTGAGACTCCTTTTAGTCGCCTCTTACGACAGGCAGGAATACTGCGGGCCTATTCTAACCCCCGAACCCGCAGGGGGGAGACCCTGCATGTCTGTAACCAAAGAATGGTATGACTGACCAGGCTGTTTATGGTACTGGTGGAACTCAAGCCGAGACGCCATGACATGGCATTGCTGAGAATAGCAGTTAGTCAGCATTACACACATCTGCCACGGGATCTGACAATGGTGCCAACTTGCGGAGCAGAAAGAATGTGATGGCCAGGACAAGAATAACAACCACTGTAGGGAGTCATTCATGACCTGAAACGCTATGAAATGATGTTTCAGATGATGCAAGTTTGTTTCCCAGTCTTCCTTAGCATTGTTAAAGGGTGGAAATGGCAGCGTACATGGGGAAGTGTAAGAAACAGGGACGACCGGGAGCTGGTGCAGAAGGGCATTCCGTGCCGTGACTTTGTCCATCAGCAACTGCAAGGATTGCTGTAAGTCATCTAAACTGGCACTGCTGCTGCATGAGCTGCTGCTCCTGCTCCAGGAGACAGACCAACTTAGCTTCCTGCTATTGACTCTTTTACCTTGTCGCCGACATTATAGCTGTGAGCCACCGGCGAGCAGTGTGCGGCAGAGAATGGAGACGGAGCCATCAGGTGGGGGAGCCACTGTAGGTATCTGCTAACGACGACATACAGGACAGACGAACAAGTAGGAGACGACAGACACTACAACCGACCAGGACACAACACGAGGCAAGCAATCAAGAACTGAGCTGATAAATACAGCGAGACAACAACCCAGAAACACTCCAAACAATGACAGGATGTATCTCAACACACAGAACTGGAACACAGTACAGCTGAGATGCACATGCGAGCCACAGCGAGTACTAGAATGTGGGGTAGCGCTGTGCTGCCTATTGATTGTTGTCCAATTAAAGCCTCCACCGATGATTACAGCATGACAGGGGACTTCCATATATGCGAACTGAGGTATCCTCTAAAGTTTTCGGTTACATCGTTGATCTGTATGGTGTTGTAAAGATCCACTTACTATTTTATGCCCACGACTGTTCTGGTATACACAATCTTGCATGCAGTTTAAATTTCTATATCGTGGATTTGAGTTCATTGTCCACTGCAATAAATACATTACTTCATTTCCCATTAGTCTATCCTTTCCACACACATTTAAATTTACCCCAAAAATCTCACTACAATCAATTTCAGGTTTCAACCAGCTTTCTGTATTTAGTATTATGTGATCATCACTGCTTTTCAGGGGCATTTCAAACTCTGGCACTTCATTGTAAATGCTTTTGGCAGGTAACTACTAGGATTTTAATACTCTCGCCTATTTGTAGAGGAACATTCTTTTGGATCTTTCACTTACACTCATGGGTCTCCTACAGCTGTCATTACCTGGATTACATGGAGTTACCTCATCTAAAAACCCCTTGAGTACCCCCAATACAATCACCAACCTCTGATGTGTAGTGCACACCTGAGCCATTTCACACTTACTCAACGTGGTGACCATGTCATCAAAAAATAAAAAGACATGAAACAATCTCATTATGCATTATTAAATCAAAATAATTCCAAGAAGAAAATGAAACTAATGGGTCAATAGTGGGAATTGGGTGGGGAGAGACAGAATAAATGACATTACCGATATCAAATGCATACTCAAGTCAAATAAGAAATTAATGTAAATCTGCAAAACATTGGCATTGAAAAGTTTACTTGACCTATACAGCTAGGACAAACTACACACCCCAACTCACTCTAAATGCTGTTATTGACAACTTCTTGACCTATATAGCTAGAACAGAGTCCTTGAACTTCAGCGCTAGAACAAACTTCACAATAACAAAAAACCGAACTTGCACTACTATTATGAAAAACCTCACCACACCAAAATGGTTAGACCAAATTCCAGAATGCCCACCAATGTCAATTAATTGCAACTAACTACAGCTAATAACGCAACAACAGAGTAATAAAAAGAAATCACAACAAGATGCATAGCCCCATTGCATTTTTCATAGCTTACGTATATGTACATAACATGCATCAAAATACTCGTTGGAGACTTCTCCATATTTAATATATGTTTTCTAAATTTATCATGAAGTTTTATTTTTTATGACAAAAAGTGTGTTAAAAATGGGAATGTGGATTTCAATATGGTACAAAAGTAAACATAAGGCCAAGGGCAGTGGCAAGGAGGGGGGGGCTATGGGATAGCCCCCCCCCCCCCCCCCCCCCCCCGCGCCAATGGAGCATCATATTGCACTGGATAAAATGACTTCAGAAATCAGCAAATATATTACTCCAACAGATTCATTCATTTTTTAATAATTATGTAGGAATATAGGTTGCAATGTATTTCAAACACATTTTAACAGAATAAGAGCAGCAAATAGCTTACTATCTAAACCAGTAAATGTCATTTAACTTAAAATGGGCGTCTTATTATTTATTAATACACATTTTTTACCCTGACCTCCAAAACAGTTACCAGAAACTACTTTAAGCAAAACCAAATTTTACCAATCAGACAGTGAAGGACCCCAACTCTCCTTGTGTTAAGTGATATTCCATTCGCCCAACCCCCCCCCCCCCCCCCCCTGACCGACTTCTAGAATCACCCCTGCATATAAGACTATGCTACAGGTCAATTTATTACCACAACCTTTACTTGCCATTCACATTTGTTGGCTTTACCAACTCACAATCAAATTATCAACTTTCAACTTAACCTACACCTTGGAGTACACTACAGATCCATGTCATCACAATGAATATTTCAGGGGGGAGGTGTCCAATACAACACACTAGCCAAAATTTGATTAACATTAACTTCCATGTACAACTGAAGAACAATCATGGAAACAAAGTAAACATATGTATGAGGAGTAACATATCAAAATGCAGTAATTCCACTTGCGGTCAAAAATTAGTTTGAAGGGAATTTCTACTTTACAAGGTGTGCTATATCAAGCTATGGTGTTGTTTTCATTAAAAATTATATTTTTAGCCATTTAAATCAGGTGCAAAATTTGACTTTTGGTTCAAAGTGCAGTAACTCCTTCACTGAAATTGGTTCAAATCGTGATAAGTCCATTTACTGCCGTTTCTAACGAGTTTTTCCAGTGAGGCAAATAAAAGCTGTGGTGCCAAGACAAAATGCATTTCAAAACTTCATTGCATATTATACCCGTACCACTTATTGTTGTTGCCAGCACACTGTCACACGAAACAGACTGGCTGGTCATTATCTCGTTTATGTGGGAGCTTCTTGCTCGTGAAAAATATGACTGACATGGTAGGAGATGTACATGGAGGGAGCCACTCCTCTGGATCCAGGAAGTGGCAGAAAAGCGTTGTGAAAATAAAGATTGAGCAGACGGAGAAGTAAGATGTTTTTTGTGAGATTGTCTACTAAATTTATTTTACTACACATACTAACTACGTGTTTCGCTTTAATTTCTGGATAGGAATCCACTTAAAAGTGTACTATTTAACTTTTTCACGTGCCGTTATAAGGACCCTGAAAAGCTGGAGTTTGAGCCTCCTTGTGGACACAAAGAGGGAACATTCAAATGCTGTATCATCTCAGCTTACCATCTAATCAGAACTACGAGGGTCACTCCAAAAGAAATGTACACTATTTTTTTTTAACCCATCTTTTATTCTACATGTTTGAAAGTTTTACAGTGTGCAGACACATCCTTTAGGAACAATATTTTCATTTCTCCACATAATTTCCATCTCTCTCAACTGCCTTATGCCATCTTGGAACGAGCACCTATATACCTGCACGGTAAAATCTGGACCAACCTGTTGGAGCCACCGTTTGGCAGCGTGCACACTTCAAACCTTGTTCTACGAAGAGTCTTTCAGTTTCCTAAATAGATGATAGTCACATGGAGCCAGGTCAGGACTGTAAGGCGGGTGTTTCAGTGTTGTCCATCCGAGTTTTGTGATCGCTTCCATGGTTTTTTGACTGACATGTGGCCGTGCACTGTCGTGCAACAGCAAAACATCCTGCTTTTGCCGATATGGTTGAACACAACTCAGTCGAGCTTTAAGTTTCTTCAGTGTTGTCACATATGCATCAGTATTTATGGTGGTTCCACTTGGCATGATGTCCACAAGCAAGAGTCCTTTGGAATTGAAGAACACCGTAGCCATAACCTTTCCAGCAGGTGTGATTTTGAATTCTTTTTTTTCTTGGGTGAATTTGCATGATGCCACTCCACTGACTGCCTCTTCGTCTCTGGTGAAAAATGATGGAGCCACGTTTCATCACCTGTCACAATTCTTCCAAGAAATTCATCTTGACCATTCTCCTACTGTTCCAAAAGTTCGCTGCATACAGTTTTTCTCGTTTCTTTGTGAGCCACTGTCAACATCCTGGGAACCCATCTGGCACAAACCTTTTTTAACGCCAACACTTTCAGTATTCTGCAAACACTTCCTTCCCCTATCCCAAAGTAGCGTGACAATTCGTTCACTGTGATGCGCCTGTCAGCAGTCACCAATTCGTTAACACTCTGCACATTGTCTGGAGTGTGTGCAGTACGATGCCTGCCGCTGCGAGGACAATCCTCAATATTGCCGTGCCCGCTTTCATCATGTAACCTGTTTGCCCACCAACTAACTGTACTGCGATTGACAGCAGCATCTCAATACATCTTTTTCAACCTCTTCAACCTCTTGTGGATGTTTCCAATCGTCTCATTTTCAGAGCACAGGAATTCTATGACAGCACGTTGCTTCTGACGAACGTCAAGTGTAGCAGCCATCTTGAAGACATGCTGTGACGGCGCAACTCACGGGAACAGGTTAAACTAACTTTGAAAACAAGTGGGAAGGATGTATCTACACACTGCAAAACTTTCACACATGCAGAATGAAAACTGGATTTTTACAAAAATAGTGTGCATTTCTTTTGCAGTGACCCTCATAGGATAAAAATCTACAGACACTTAAACAAACTGCAGCAGGACAGGTTTCTGTCAAAGACGATGGAAAACTGAAGACTCAAACTACAAAGTTTCATGTGAGAGTAGACAGCATACAAGTTCCTGTGTGTCCCAAGTTTTTTCAAGCTCTGTTTGGTTTAGGAACAACTTAACTTCATAGCATTGCTTCCTCACTAGTTGCTGGTGATGCCATTTGTGAAAAAAGAGGAGGGGATCACAGAACAAAACAAAACTTTGCAAAGAAAGGTAGTGTGACACAATTCATCACAAATTTGAAGGTTAGAGAAAGTCACTATAGCAGACAGAAAAGTAAAGGGCTGTATCTATCTCCAGACATAAACATCAAAGAACTTTCTAAAATGTATAATGAAAGTGTCCCTGATTCATTAAAAGTAAAAAAGTGGTTCTTCAGCAACATATTCTCAAAAAAATTTAATTTGGGGTTTGGTGATCCTGCAGTAGATGTTTGTAGGTACTGCTATAGAATAAAACATGGAATAAAACTAAAGAATTGGTCAAAAGACAAAGGGCACGAGCAGAGCTTGCTGCTCGTAAAATGCGAGCTAAACAGTTTTACAAAATTATGAAAGAGAACCTGCCCAATAGCCTGTCTTTAAGCTTTGATCTACTTTTACTGCTGGACTGAAGACCAGGCTAGTAGAGGTTCAAACGAAGTCGCTTCAGCCTTAAAGATTTTCTGAATAAGCATAGATATGAAGAAAACACTTCAACGTAAGACTATTTTGCGATGGCTGCGCTGGACAAAACAAGAACGCCCATGTGGTCCATTCACTCGAATGGTGGCTGTTAAATAATCTCCAGACTCAGTAAAGGAGATATGCACTACATTTCCAATGTGTGGTCACTCCTACTTATCTGTAAATCGACTTTTTGGTACTGCGTAAAAAAGTCTTCAGAAGCAATCTCAAATACTAACTCCTGAGCAATATCACAGGATTTATCAGAAAATTGGGAATGTTTGAAGACTAGGAATAGACTGGGATGTTCTGCACTCTGCCAAAATTTGAGGAAGGCAGTGAGGATAAGAAACATGAAATGGGCTATAATCAAAAAGAAACTGAAGGGGAAAAGAATCCGTGTTGTTTTTAGGATGGAACCCTCATATGGTTTGGATGATCTGTCGAAAAGTTATACGACCTTGCTAAAAAGAGGTGTAGCAACAGATCAGATCCGTCACCCAAATGTTGTCAGTTCGGTAGATCCAATAAAATCAGGAAAAAGAAGGATTTATTCGACCTTGTGAAACAACGATTTGGTAATGGATGGAATGAAGATGATTCCTTAAAATTTTATGTTGACATACAAAAGAGAGATTGTGTGTTAGACGATGTGGAAGACAAAGCTGAAGATGTAGAAAGCGACTGCTTGGAAGAGGAACCAGGATATCAAATGCTTTGAAGAAAGTTTGAAAGAATACTACCCAGTAAATTTTGAACATTGTTTTTTAATTGAAACACCAGAAAACTGAAATGACATTTGTGATAGTGTTTTTCTTTTCAATATCTCATAGCCTTCCAGAAAGGACCAAAGTGACAGCTAAGTGGGAAGAGAAGTTGAGTAATTTGTGACTGTGGTAATGACAGCTATCAAAAGCTTGAGTGTTTTGTGCGAAGTTACGCAGCTTGTAAACTGAGATTTTATTCAGGGGTGCCATTGCAACAGACACTGAGAACACATACTGTTAAACCTATCAAATGTCACCCCTAAAAGATAAACAGAGATGTCACAGAAATTTGAAGTAATGTCAATAGTGTTACAGGGGCACAGGAAGGAACCATTACACAAATTCTCTCTAAAGACTATGTGATAAAAATGTGAAAAACTGGATGAGCATCAACATAAGGAGGAGTCAAAGGGGTAGGTTTCTGTGCCAGGAGAAAAGGTAACATTTGAACATAACATTCCTTAACCGAATTGGGAATTCTTGCTATGAGTGCGATTTAAATGACAAACAAGGCTCTCATCCAAATTATTAATTTCAAAGGTTTCCAAAGAATGGTGTAATACCAGGTATAAATGTCCTTTCTTTGGCCTCAACTAGTGTATCACATTTCTGTGTTGTACCCATAAAAATACAGCAAATTTCAGGCCCTGAAGTCGTACAAAGAAGAGAAGCAGGACTTGTTGGGATTAGTAAACAATGTGACACCAAGGTGACAGACCAATTGCTTAACATGGTGGAGATACAAGTCAAGAAATGACCAATGCTATCACTAACACAAAACCATTAAAGAAACAAAAACCAACAAACTAACACGACCCCACATGAATCAGGATTTTTAGACAAAGAAGTTCCTGCAATGAACCATACGAAAAATTTTAAAATATCACATCACATTGGAAAAATAGAGGTTTCCACTAGGGAAATGGCTGTAACTATGGAACATTCTATGTATGGGGTAAAAGGTCATGAAATCATTATCTTTACTGTAATGTTCAAACTTAACCAAAGCCTACAGCTACATTATGAATCAGCTTGTCCATCTTTATTTTTACAAACAGCTTTTTATATTGATACACCCATTGGCTTCACCAAATCACAACCATTACCTTCCAGCTTAACTCAGACCTCCAACTACACTACAAATCAGAACAACAGTATTGCAATTTTCATTATGATCTGAACTCCATGAAACCGATCTGTATATACAGTTCTAGTGTACAACACAAACTAGGCAACCACTCACAATAAATAACATAGTTTTAAAGAACACCAATGACATATAAACAAGAACATAGCAGATGAGAGCTACGTAAAACGGTTCTCTTAAATATAAACTTAGGGCTCTCATTGGTCGGTAGATTCGACCTGTAGTGGTGTCATCTGCATGTTAGAGAACCACAAATTATTAGTTGAAAAACAAAATTTGTATACTACAAAACTATACTGAGAGGCCTTGCAGATTGCAGTAGGTAGGTCGGCATCAGAAAAAGTTCAATGGGAAGAAATGGAAAAGGTTGAATCTTTGTAATGAAATATTTTGACTGACTGCAAATATTAATATCCTCTTTTATAAATGGCATGGGGAGAAAGCAGTAAAACATTGTTATCCATACAAGACATGCTTTGTTGGCAATGCATTTTTTGGGGAAACTTGTTCTGTCTGGTGTCAAGAGGAGGCAAATGCAAATGGGTCGGGGTCTGTTAATTATTGGCAGCTCTAACATACGGAGAATGATGGTGCTCCTTAGAGAAATGGCAACAGGGGACAGGAAAGGACACCAGGTGCACTCATTGTGTATGCATGGGGTTTTCCTTCGACATGTTGATGACGCTATTCCAGCAGCCACTGAAGGAACACTGTGCAACCAATTGTAGATTGTAGTGCACGTTGGGGCAAACGGTGCGTCACCTGGGCTCTGAGGTCATATTTGTGTCATTCCAGAGACTGGCAGAGAAGATTGAGAAGACCAGTCTTGCACATGGAATTTCAATGAAGCTCACAATTTGCAGTATTGTCCCCAGAACTGATTGTGGTCCTTTGGTTCTGACTTGAGTGGAAGGACTAAACCAGAGACTTTGGGGGTTCCGTGCCAGGCTAGGCTGTGACTTCCTGGACCTGCACCTTAGGGTTGAGAACTGTACGGTCTCCCTAGCTAGGTCAGGTGTGCACTACATGCCAAAGGCTCCTACTCACGTACCTGTGTGGGAGGTACACACAAGAATTTTTAAATAGGCAACTCTCCATCCAATTCAGATAATGAAAACTGTAGGAAACACGGTAGTATCAGTGTAAGATAGAAAGAAATGCATCCCACATGTGAGAGTATTAAAATCCTAATGGTAAACCACCAAAGCATTTGCAACAAAGTCCCAGAGTTTGAAGCACTCCTGAAAAACAGCAAATCTCACAATACCAGGTACAGAAAGCTGGTTGAAACCTGAAAATGATAGCAGTGAGATCTTTGGAGAAAATTTGAGTGTAAATGGAAAGGACAGGCAACTGGGAAATAGAGGTGGTGTATTTGTCACAGTAGACGAGAAACTCAATTCCACAGAGACAGAAATTAAAGCTGCTTGTGAGATTGTGTGGGAAAGACCCAGTATCACGGGTGAGTATAAAATAATCATTTCATGATGTAACAGAAAACTTTGGAAAAAACCCCAATTCACTTGTACAATGTTCCATGATCATACTGTAATCATTGGTGGTGACTTTAATCATCCAACAATTAATTGGTAAAAAGGGACCCCATTCAAGATGAAAATATATTGGATCTAATTGCAACAAATAGATGTGACCTCTATGAGGATTTTCACATCGAGACTGGTAACAGTGATCATGATGCAGCTGTGATAAAAATGATTACAAAAGTATAAAGAACAACTAAAACAAGCAGAAAAATATATACAATTTCAGTAAGGCAGTAGCGCTGTGTCATCACAGGTATACAAAGAAAAGGTACAGAGCTTTACTAGCTTTTGGAATGAACTTCCTATTTCAGGCTTGTAGGAAAAACATGCGCGCGCACGCGCACGCACGCAAGCACGCGCTGGGTGGTATACCTCGTTTTTGGCAACAGTTTGGCAGTGGCTTTTCATTGTAGTTGGCAATGTAAAAGGCTGTGCAGTGGTTGCAGCAGAGCTGATATATAACATGGCTGCTTTCATAGGTGGCCCTGCCTCTGATGGGGCAAGATCAGCCTGAGACGGGACTGGAGGAGGTGGTGCTGGGTGGGTGGATTGTCCAGGTCTAGCATCTGGGTCTTCCTCACAGGTATGATCCCTGTGGCAGGTGACTGCGGGTGGGAGTGGCATACGTATGGACTAGGATGTTGTGTAAATTGGGTGGGCACTGGAACACCACTTTGGGAGGTGATGGAAGTTATCTTAGGACTTCCCTAATTTCAGGGCATGATGATAGATAATCAAAGCCCTGACAAAGGAAGTGGTTCAGTCGTTCCAGTCCTGGAAGGTATTGGGTGACAAGGGGGGCACTTCTTTGCGGTTGGTTATGGGATGGATGCGAGGATCAGGTGTGTGTGGGGATATGGCCCGGGAAGCCGGGCCACCTGTCAAAGCAGCCATGTTATACACCAGCTCTGCTGTAGCCACTGCACAGTGATTTACATTGATATGACAACAAACAAACTGTCAACTAGAATGAATAGGCACCACAAAACTGTTGCCAAAAACAAGGTGGACCAGTGGAAAGACATGCAGCACAGCACAACATGCGAGATTTCAATGGCTGCTTCACAACCCATCTCATCTGGGTCCTCCCCACACCACCACCAGCTTTTCTGAGCTGCGCAGAGGGGAGCTATCTTTAATGCACATCCTTCAATCCCATAACCTTTCCTGGCCTACACTTAAGGTAAATCGCTGTCCCCTCATTCACTAATCCAGTAGTGTGTGTGTGTGTGTGTGTGTGTGTGACGTGCGTGCGCATGGGGAGGGGGCACGTGCACATGTGCGCACCATATCCCCTGCCCCACTAACCCCTCCCACCAATTCGTGTCGGCTAGATGTGTGCTGTATCTCACGCTCTCATCTGTGAGATTGCATGCCCAACCAACTGCTGCCACCTGCCCCTCTACCAGCATCCCTAGCTAGCCCACAGACAGCTCCCCACTCTCCCACAAGCTACTAGACACCTCCCCCCACCCTCTTTTCTGCCTCCCGCCTCTCTCCATCGCTCACCCTGCCCCAACCTGCATCCTTCAACACACCTCAATACACTCACTGTGGGCCAGGAAAGAGCTGGTAGTCAACTGAGCAGAATGTAGGGAGACAGGCATATACATGTTTTTCCTACAAGCTTAAAAAAGGAAGTTCATTCCTAAAGCTAGTAAAGCTCTGTACCTTTTGTTTGTGTACCTACCAACAGCATAGTCCTTCTGCCTTTCAGTGAGTCGTCTCCCTTTATTCCTAAATGGTTCGCAATTCTCAACCTAGATAAAAAAAATCAGTGATGTCATAACCCAATGAGGAACTTGAAACTTTCAGCACAGGGCAGGAGCATATAGGGGAACTATGTCTCAAGATTAAAAGAATAACTGACTATGCACTGGATAGATATGCATCCAGCAGAACAGTTAAAAATGGGAGGGACCTTCCATGGTATGCAGTCACTGCAAATAAACTTCTAAAGAAACAACAAAGATTAGTGCATAATAGATGTAAAACAAAGCGTAGGGCTATAAATAGATGTTGAATGAAACGCTTTTGGCTGTCAAGGGAGCAATGCGTGATGTCTTCAATGACTACTGTAGGAGAATACTGTCAAGTAACGTTTCACAAAACCCAAAGAAATTCTGGTCATCAGTACAGGTTGTTAGGGACACCAAAGTTAGTGTCCAGTCTGCAAAGAATGAGAAAGGAACTGAAACTGAGCATAACAAACCAAAAGCTGAACTCAATTTTCAAATGTTCCTTTACAAAGGGACACACAGGAGAATTGCCCAAATTTAATCCTGAAAAGATGAATGAAATAAGTGCTAGTATCAGTGGTGCTAGAAAACAGCTGAAATCGTTAAAACTGAACAAAGCTCCAGGTGTGATGGATTCCCTGTCAGATTCTATACTGAATTTGCAGCTGAGTTAGGCCCTCTTCTACCTGTAATCTATTTTGGATCCCTTGAACAAATAACCGTGTCCCGTACTTAAAAAAAGGCAAAAGTCCCACCTGTCTACAAGAAGGATAGAAGAAGTAATCTACAAAATTACCATCCAGTAGCCTTGCCATATTTTTGTTGTAATATCTTAGAACATAATTTGAGCTCAAACATAATGAGGTATCTTGAACAGAATGACCTCCTCAATGCCAACCAGCATGGATTCCGAAAACATTGCTCATGTAAAACCCAATTCTCACTTTTCTCAAATGACATAATGAAATCTTTGGATCAAGGCATTCGGACAGATGCAGTACTTCTTAAGTTCCCAAATGCATCTGACTCAGTACCACACTTACGCTTATTGTCAAAAGTACAACCATATGGGGTATCATATGAAATTTGTGACTGCTTTCAGGACTTTTTGATAGGGAGATCGCAGCATGTTACCTTGGATGGAGAGTAAGTGTCAGGTATACAAATAACTTTTGTGGTGCACCAATGAAGTGTGTGTGGCCCTCACTGTTCATGCTGTATATCAATGACCTTGCAGACAACTTTAACAGTAACCTCGGACTTTTTGCAGATGATGCAGTTATCTCCAATGAAGTCCTGCCTGAAAGAAGCGCATAACTATTCAGTCACATCCTGACAAGATTTCGAAGTGGTTCAAAGATGTCAATTAATCACTGTTGGAATCAGCCAACTCATACAAATACCTAGCTAGGTGTCACACTTCGTAGGGATACGAAATGGAATATCATGGAGCTTCAGTAAAGCAGGTCATAGACTTCAGTTCACTGATAGAATACTGGAAAAGTGCAATCAGTCTATGAAGGAGATTGCTTACAAATCACTCATGCTACTGGTTCTAGAATATCGCTCAAGTGTGTGGGACCCGTACGAAATAAGACTAACGGGGGATATTGGAGGTGTACAGAAAAGGGCAGCATGAACGGTCACAGATATATCTGACCTGTGGGAGACTGTCACAGAAATACTGAAAGAACTGCACTGACAGACTCTTGAAGACAGTCATAAACTATCCCACGAAAGTCTGTTAACAAAGTTTTAAGATCCAGCTTTAAATGATGACTCTAGGAATACAGTACAGCTCCCTCCATATCGCTCACATAGTGATCGTGAAGATCAGATCAGCATGGTTACTGCACACACAGGGCTTTCATCAATCATTCTTCCTGCGCGCCACATGTGCCTAGAATGGGAAGAAACCCTAATAACTGGTACAATGAGACATATCCTCTACCAGGCACCTCACGGTGGTTCACAGACTACAGATATAGGTTTAAAGCAGATTACCGATGGAGGTACTATGGTGTTTCAGAAGAAAAACTAAACGTGAAATGATGGATTAACACCATCCAAGTGATCAGTGATTACATATGAATAGACTGATCCAGGCATATTTGATAGTGGCTTCCATGAAATGTTCTTCAGTACTGTAGTGCAGCTCAGAGTTGAGTTTAGATTGGAAGGTGATAATACAGATGACAACTGGCGAAACCAAAGAATATGAATACAAAATCTTGATTATGGTGACACTTACCTGTATCACTCTGAAATCTATGACCATCATTCACTCCATATTAATTATACTTTTCTTTACATGTAGGTCTCATTAAAACGCTACATACTACAATATAGGAGGCCCAACTGAGAAACTTTTTGACAATTCTTTTAGTGCATTTTATGCATACACAATATGCGTTAGCTAAAAAACATACAGCAAAGGGGCAGGAGAGAGAGAGAGAGAGAGAGAGAGAGAGAGAGAGAGAGAGAGAGAGAGAGAGAGAGAGAGGGGGGGGGGGGGGGGGGGGGAGTGGTTAACTCTTACTGTCAAAAACAGGGTAGTTAGTAGTTTTCACTATTACCACTCAAAATCAGCAAACATTTGTAGCAACAGACTGTGTTAAACAATGAAATAGGGATATTCCATGTAAAGGAGAATACACTTATGATATTAAAAGTTTAAAATTTGGTGCTTTTTATATATTTTTTTGGAAAGGCTGGACTTTTTACTGTATGGAAACAATGGTTTGTGGCCCATTATTGCCTTTCCTTCATAATTTATAGCCATTTTTATAATGCCATATGTTTTTAATGTGATGACAGTGTGAATTATTGGAGATTTTGGACCTTCATTTCAAATAATTGGCTGGTAAGAATTAGCACATCATTATTTATATTACTGTTACATACCCTAATGTATTGCATAAAAGAGTATAAAAATGAAGTAGGTAAATTATAGGTTGGGGTAAATAATATAACAGCATAAACTTTCATGTAACATGAGTCACTTTCATGTAATTAAGTTTTTATACCAAGAGAAATATTAGACATAACTTTATCTTGTTCAGTAATTTACTCATTAGTGAGAATGTGTAACTAATAACAGTACTAAAAGTTTCCCAATTTCAACCAATACTGTAAAAATAGAAAATTAAATGTGTAATGTGAGTCACGTAATCTGAGTCACAGTTGTATTATTTTAAGATTAGAAGAAGAGGACACCCTTAGCAGCAGCAGAAAGACAGAGTAGGTGAAGGCAAAGGTTAAAGAGTAAAGGAAAATATGAAGAATTTAAGAAGATGCAGCGAGCAGAAGCTCGAAAAAGCCAGCAGAAGCAGAAACAAATGTTTCTACCATTGAGTCAAGATAAGCAAAGACAGTTTAAGAAAAAAAAGCTAAAAATAGCGAGACAGTTAGAAAACATTGGTACCATAAGACGCGATATCAGCAGCCTAGTAAAGCAATTTTGTCACTGTATAAGCCACATAGCGTGCTCTGGATAAAGCCGTGGCTCAAGTTCTGCGGTTGCTTACATACCTGAAAATGTGAAGGTCGTTTCAATGTGGTGAGATAGACCTGCCTCACAATTTAAAAACAAATATATTACTGCTGTTGTACCTCAATTTCAATCATTTCATAATGTGGAAATCTCCTGGAACTTATTTGCTACACTCCACAGTAAAGGAGCCATAGATGGAATTGGAACAGTTGCAGAATGGCTAGTGGGTAATGCAGTAAAAAAGTGAAAATTAATATTAGGTGATGCATCAATTTTCACTCAGGTAGCTGCAAGTACCGCAACTATGCAAGTTTTTCATGTGTCTATCGATGGAATTCATGGAATCAATATGAAACTTAAATCTGGCTCAAATATTTTCTTCAGCACCACCAATACCGAACAAAAAAGCATTCACAGTTTTCACTACAAGAAAGAACTACTACAAACATATCTGCTGTTTCCAAAGAATTTTGCTGCTGCAGATCATCAAACTGAAGAAATTCAATGCTGGACAAGCAAGTACAATCACTGCAATGGAGTGTGCTGGTCACTGTCGGAAATGGCCTGTAAAATGTGATGAAATTATACAGAAAATTAATCCACTTGATACCAATTCAAGAGGATATTTTCATTTCTCTGACTTTTAATTGAATTTACAATTCATTTTTCCAGATGTCATTCTCTTACAAATTTTCATGGTGTTTGAAAAGTGAAACGTTAATGTTAAGTTTATCTTATTTGACACATAATGTTATACTTTCATTTCTCTGCTGGCAGGAAAAAAGTTTTTCCGACAAGAAGTAGAAATCTGTAACTCTGTCATTTAAAGGCCAACCTAATGTGCATATTCTGTGATAAAAACCAGATCCATACTCCTAATAGTTTGATGACACTTTTTACTTAAAATGTACACTAGGAATAGGATGTCCCAAATATGTAATATGAGTCAACATAAATCACATTCTTGTCCTTTAATTTTAATGCTCTTCCCTGCTTAAGAAACACTTCAAGATCTTTGCCTGTACAACAATTTATAATGATGATTTACAAAAGAAAATACGGGTTTATAGATTGATAACAAGTCAACATAATAACCACTGATTTCAAAATGTTACTGCACACATTGTAGATTGATCCACTTCCTTGGAATACATTTCTATATGGTCAAAATTTATGCTTCAACTTAAATCATCTTATTTTTAAGCAGAGTTTTCATTTATTATCACTTTTACAATGGTTCTGAGTTATAATTAACGTATCTCTGCTTTGTCCAAATTTCTGTACGGAAATTGTTAGAAGAAGATAAAGCTAGTGATGTAAATGATCTTGAAGAGTAAAATTATCCTTCTCACAGAAGTGAACATGAAACTGCTTCAGAATAAAGCTTTGGCTCCAGTGAATCTTGTAATGAAGAGAGGAATGAAACAGATGAGGCATCTAGTTTCTATGGGAGAAACAGGTAAAAGTGCTCCACTATTGAACCTCCAGTGTGAGAACACAAGCCCACATCTTGATAATCACAGTTCCTACAGTAAATGGCCCTACAAGCAGATTGGGAGACTCTTGCAGTCCATTGGTAGTGCTTATTTGCCAGGGCAGCTACAAGAAATTGCCAAACTTGTCGTACTGTGATGTGTAGGAGTGCAGATATCTTGGGTAAAAATTTATCAATTATAAAAAAAATTGTACATCAATATCAGGAGGTTACAAGCAGCAGATTTTCACAACTTGTGTGGTCATTATGAAACAAATGGGTCAAAACTGTTTCTCAGTGTTAAAACAAACAAAAATAAAATAATCGTTTTGCAGTGTTAACTAGAGCGAAAATGAGTCAACGTAATTACAACACATCTTTGGCCTTTTGTATGCAAATACCTATTAATAACATGTGTTTTCTGTTGCAACCGCATGGTATAAATTTTTTTATGTACATATTTTAATCGTGTTTGTGAGCAAGTGTTTTTATAAGATCCTTGTACGTAAAGGACGACTGCTCTTCAAATATGCTCATTTATGGCCAAATACTATCAACTTTACACTCACTCACTTTACTTCACATATACAACAGTAGTAGGTTATATACAACAGTAGTAGGTTTACCTGCAAGAGAGTAGTCCCTAGCAATTTGTTTGTTGTTAAAAAAGCGCGCGAAACTAGTGTCAAAGATAAGCAATATAGTGAACGACAATTACAAGCTTTTACTCTATACTGGCAGGCACTATATCAGTACCCAAAGTCCCTATGCGAAATCTTCTTTATTCCCATTTTCGGCGTCCTTATTATCAATGAAACGTTCAAACTGGTTCCCCGTATTCATTCGTTCCAGCAAAGACATCAAAAGTTTCTTGTTTAGTTTATCAGTCAGTGTCAGTTCCCTAACTTCCTCATTAGTTTGCAAATCACATGTATCACACACTTCAGGTTCCCGATTTGGTTCTCCTGGCATCTTTTTTTCGAAAAAATTTCTTTATAACCCCAAACTGATACCACGGAACACCTGTCACACGCAACTAAAAAGATATTTGCTCAATGTTGCAAAGTTCATCAAAGAATCAGAGATCACTTTCTTTCTATTTTTAAAATTTATTGTTGCTTCTAGCACACATACAACATAGTCATTCCAAATGATAAGGATTGTAAAATACAGCAAGCTAACATTTTGCCGTTTTCATACATGCATTTTAGGACATCCATTCGTAAATTTGTCAGTAGATTGAAATTATTAAGATCGATTCACATTAACTGTTGCGTCACCGTCACGTCACATTATATTCATACTACATTAAGCCCCTCTGTGGTAAGTCCGGTATCGGATGTTGGTTTTGAGGTTATGAGATACCGTCCGTGACACAAAAAGCCGGAGCATAACAACAGAACTGAGGAACTAACAACAATAAAATTTATTAATGGCCAAAGCAAACTTCATACATGTGTGTTCTTCATCAGTTTTGTGTACTAAAGTGCTGAGAAGTTTAACAACATAGGAAATGTCGACATTTATTCGTTAGCGAAAATGTGTGCATTCAATCACATCAAACAATAATTATAATAAGGGAATAAATAGAGCCAGTGGTAATTTCCAAGAATGATTGTCTATCGAAGTCGAGGGATCCAAACGATACATATCGAGCGCAAGGTCCGTAAAAAAATCGAGCGTGTGATCGTAAATCGATCATGCGACTCTGGTGGCGGGCGTTATGAGTATGTTTACCTTGGTCACTACTGTAACGACAAAACAAAAGCGTTACAAAAATACTGCAAAGGAGACGACTTACCTTACTCGCAGTCGGTATTGTCGTCTTGTGAAAGTCCATTACGGTGTTCTGGATGGATAATTTGGGTGAGTCGAACCATGTATTCTTCCTAAAACTCATTCGTTTTCCATAATGTCCGCAATGAAATTGTAACGGTATTTCAGCACCGAAACTGCTCTTACGATGTTTTGCACACCCCGCACCACCACAGTCTACACAGTCCCTTCTTTTCTCGTCTGGTAGTACTGTATATTTGCGACAAAAAGTCGAACAGTTTTCTACATTGGATAAACATGGAATTAGATTCTTCCATGTGAGAGAATCCACCGAAGAAACATAAAGTACACCAGACATCCAACTCGCTAACGACATAAATCGTCTGGGTTTCCCTAGCAACACACGAATAGTTCGCGGAGCTACGTAATTTAGAGCAAATAAGGGAACGATGCAAAACAGACAAAAATGAAGGTCACAAATAATTGATTAGAACGCCCGCCAGCGGAGTCGCATGACCGATTTACGATCGCACACTCGATATGTGTCGTTTGGAGCCCTCGACTTCGACAGGCAACCATTTTTGGAAACAACCGAGCCGGTATACATTAGGCATTAGGTTTTTTCTTACGAAACCAGTAATATCATAAACAACTGCAATAGTCATCTTTATCAAAGCTGACTCTTTCAGTTAAAATGTGATTAAATGAAAATTGCTTCTTAAACTTATGTTCTTCTTTACATCAACTCTATTCTGTTATTACAAAACCTATAAACAAATATATTTTTCCCTTGCAGATATTGTGGAAGAACACTCAATGGAAAATGTATCCAAGTCGTCATCGAACACTTACAATTTCCCACAAAAACAAGGGCCAGTTGTACGATTGCAGGATAACTCCAGGGATAGCTAATCGAGGACAAGAATAAGCATCGCGGTGTAGCTTTCTATCCAGGTTTCGAGATGGTGCGTTTCTGGATGAGGTGTCGAACATATTGCTTCCCCCTACTTATACCTCCCGAAGAGATCACGAATGTAAAATTAGAGAGATTCGAGCGTGCACAGAGGCTTTCCGACAGTCGTTCTTCCCGCGAACCATACGCGACTGGAACAGGAAAGGGAGGTAATGACAGTGGCACGTAAAGTGGCCTCTGCCACACACCGTTGGGTGGCTTGCGAAGTATAAATGTAGATGTAGATGTAGAACCTGGAGCACATTCTAAAGACCCATCCACACGCAACGATCTGTCTACACAAATGTATGCGTACATCACATATGCACAGAAAGATTGTTGCGTGTGAACTTAAGATGTGGGGAAACTTTTGAGCGAAAGTGCTAAAATCTATGGGTTCAAATGGCATCTGCACAGACAAGTTGGAGCATGTGGACAGGAGGTCACCCTGCAAATCTGGCACTAAAACGTGTTTGAATCATCGTTTGTTCAGTCAGGTGTTTCTCGTCTGTGCGTGCGGAGTGCATTTTAAAATGATAGATGCTCGTCATTATTTTATACAGTTCATTGCCGAATTTGTCGTAATGTACTAGAGTCAGACATGCTTGTGGAAAATTAAAAGCAGAGAATACAGCGAAAGGGAGAAGAAAGCTGATACTTCTTATTATTTAACAGAGAAATTACGAGCTGTTGACCCCATAGATACCTGGGAAACAGTACATGATTTGAAAATCGTTAAGTACTGTTTACTATAAAGAGCTAAGCAAAGTAACCAAATTTATTCGATCTGGTGCAAGGGTTTGCTAACATACTTTCACTCAGTACTGTTCTATGTCAAACAAATGGGAGTTGTGACAGCTAGCAAAACAAAATAGGTCCTGTTTCTTCTTAAGGAGAGTGCAGTCAGACTATTGAGTTAAGTGGATAATGGATGGTCTTGGAGCAGTGCCTTCAGGAATGGAGCTGTTGTTACACTTCTTTTGCTTCCTTATATAATATTGAGTTCATAATAAGAGTGATTTAGAGGCGAACTTTAGAATTCGCTGCCACAATAATACAGGTAAAACGTTCCATATACTATTAATCCCTGTCTAGGATCCAGAATGGAATTAAATTCTGGTAAAGAAGTTACTGGTAGACTTCAGGCAGGGATCTGAAAATCTTGATTTAGAAACAAACTGAGGACAGCAATATGCGCATATATAGAGATTGTGGTAGTGTTGCATAGACAAGGTATAAAAGGGCAGTGCATTCCTGATATGCACATATACAGACTGTGGTAGTATTACATACACAAGGAATAAAAGGGCAATGCATTGGCAGAGCTGTCATTTGTACTCAGATGAATCATGTGAAAAGGTATTTGTTGTTTCAGGGTCTGTTCTTTGCCTTTTCCCCGGTCTCGGCTAGTAGGGCTTTATCATCTGCAAAGGCTAGACAATTGGCTTTGATGGCTTTGGTATCTGTTCCTGGTCGGATTCCTCTGTGGATCTTCAAGTTCCACTCTCTGACTACTTTTTTAGGGCACAGTTAAACAGCAGTGGATAGAGTCTATCTCCTTTCTGTGCACCAGTTTTTATCTCAAAAGGGTCAGAGATTTACACCATGGGTTTGACTTTGGAGAAGGGTTTCTCCGATTAAGTTCATGGTTTTGTTGTATAGGTTTAATTCTTTGAGTACAGAGGTGAAGGATTCCCAGTCTATTGAATCATATGCTTTCTGAAAGTCAGTGAAAGTGATAACATATGATTTTGCACTTGATTTTTGGTATTCCACGAGATTTTTGAGGTTTTGCATTTGTTCTAAGCAGGATCTGCCTGTCCTAAAACCCACTTGGGATTCTCGAAGTTGATGGTCTAATTGGGGTTCTGCCATATTTAATAGGAGTTTAGAGAATGTCTTGTATGTTCCTTATAGGAGTGAGATCCTTCTGTAGTTGTTGGGGGTCTGTTTCGCACCCTTTCTTATGGACTCGGTGAATGAGAGCTCTCTTCCATTCAGGTTTGATTCTTTCATTTTTCCAGATGTTTTGGAGAGAGTCTACTGCAGCTCTGTTGACATTTTCCAAAGCTCAGCTATGATTTAGTTTCCTCCCAAGGCTTCATAATTCTTGAAATTTGGAATAACTGCCTGTTGCTCCTCAGTGGATGGTAGTTTCAGAGTTAGGGTTGGTTATTGTTGAGGTGTTAATATCCATGTTTTTTATGGGTTCTTCACAGTTAAGAGGGTTTCTGAAATATTCTGTCAGTATTTTGCAATCACCCCACTTGTGGGAAATATTTCCGCTTTTGTCTTAAAGCTGTAGGGTCGGTGGGCAGTATCTGGTTATTTTTTGCTTAAAAGTCTTATAAAAGTTCCTTGCATTGTTTTTGATGAAATTTTCATCGATCTGAGAGAGGGGTGGCCTCCTTGGGCTTTTTAATTCTTTCCATATTTTTGCTGACTAAGTTTCTTATGTTTTTTCTTATATTTTCGGTTTTCTGTGATTGCTTCTGTTCCCATACTTTTCCTCTTAGATCACGAAGTCTGTCATATTCTTTTGTCCACAGGGCATCTTTCTTTGACTCTTTTTATGTGAACAAATTGTTCAGCTTTACTTATTAGGCTTTCCTTCATCTGATCCCAGTTTTAGTTTTACATATCTTCAATTGCAAGGGGAAATTCCTAGGGGTTTATTATCTTTTCTAGATAGTATTTTCTTCTTTTGGGGTTATTGGTTCTGTTTTTCGTTTTTAGGATGATTCTGAGTTTGATTTTAGAAAGATAGTGAACAGCATCTAAGTTGGCTCCTCTGAGGACTTTGAAGTTTTCTATTTCTTTATGCAACTTTAGTTTGACTGCCACGTAATTAAGCTGGCATTTACTTAGGTGTGGGTATGGTGTGACAAATGTTTTCTGTTCTCGAGGTAGGTTTTTAAAGGCTGCAGATTTACAGATCATATTGTGTGCGTGGAATAGTCCTATCAATCCAATGTTATTTTGGTTAGTCCTGTTAAGTGCTGTGTAGTATCCAGTAATTTTTTATTTCTCCTCCTTCCTCATCTGGGCAATGAAGTCCTCCAGAAGCAGGACATTGTATTTTTCCGAAAATCTTTGCACAACATCATCAAGTTGACCCCGAAAACGTTCCATCTTTGCTTTGTCCTTTCTACTTTCTTCATTTATGAGGGCATGTGCACTGACAATGGTGTATACTTTATTGGTAGATTTGAAGGAAAGGGTGGAGACCCATTTGAATTGTCATTAAAAGTTGATAATGCAGTCTGAAATATTTTCATCTGTTATGAAGCAAGTTCCCGAGTGTGTCATGTTTTTCATAACTTTTTTGACTACCTTATCTTTTTCTATTTCCAGTTTCTAGAACAGAATTTACGTTGAAAGTAGCTATGTAACTTAATTTTCTACACTTAATCTTGCTTGAGGGCCCAGGACGCTCCAACTTGACTCTGTGTAGTACCGTAGATTGCCCAGAATCTGCTTGCCTGCTTGTGCACTTTTGTGCGATGGTTTGTGTACCTGAGATAATTGGTTTCACATCACATTCTTCCATGATTGATAATATTATGTATGGGGTGGTGTAGCGCCCCCAGAATTTTACGAAAGTCTGGAGACACTTGTGTTCCAGCCGTTTCGAACACGCGTTATTTTAAAGCAGGGCGTAAGGATGAGTATGGCATAATTCACCCACTTATTGTTTGTACAGGCGGAACTGGAAGAGAGATAATTCGTCGGCGCTGGCAAGTGTTCAGCGCGACCTGCCAAGAATAATCAAATACGGCCCGGAAGCTCCATGGCCAGTTGCAAAGAGTAATGTAGCTTTGAATTGTTGAAAAACAAATGGAGTGATTCGAGATAGTGACTGTTCATTAGACGTTGAACTGCTGTTGAGAGTACGTGGGCTGGACGTGGATAGTCAGCCACGATAAAAGCTTATGTATTAATTGTGTTCAAAAAAGGGGAACTAACTGATTCTGGGTGCCCAGTAATGTGGGGCTTACGTCATAAAGTTTAGTTGTTTTTTTGTACAAAGTGGAAATAAATATGTTCTGGTGCATTGAATGATATTCCAAGAGTAGCGTATTTTTTAAATAAGAAGAGAGAGAACGAGAGAGTGAAAATTCCCCCTTCCTTGCAGTGAAATCTACGGAGAAGCGTCCGGTGCTAGCAGAAGACATCGGCGCTGCAAGAAAGCATAACCAGCATTCCTCAACAAGTAAGTCAACGAAAACGCATAACATTACACCAGGACACCGCAGTGGCTGCTATTGTTAGAGCCACTGGTTTACAACCATAGTTGTTAGCCCTGGATGTTTTTCTCAGCTGCCCCTAATCTGGGGAGCAGATGCAGACCAAACACTGCCCAATCTGTGTTGGTCTCAATGTGTGTTGGTCCATAGGTGGTATTTTATTTCCCGCCTGCCCAGCATGTTCGCAGAGCCTTCCCCTATCAGCCACCTGAACATTAGTACACTAGCAAACTTTTTCTTACATTAAAAGTCATACTGTTGGAGTCTGTTACAGAAAAATGTATCAATGTAAACAGCGTCCAAGAGAAGTGTGGCTTTTTTATTTGTGTAGGTCTGTTTTGCCACTGTCTGGAAAATAAAAAGGAGTAATTCCTTCTAATACAACAGTAGTTGTAACACACGCCAGATAAACAAGACTATTTAGGCATAAATTATCATTTTTGTGCACATAGTTTGTATCAATCACACAGCAGTATAACATTCACAAAGTACTGAAATCATATGGATATTACTGCAAATAAAGAGTGCTTGCTAGGAAACACAGAAACAATCTTACCTGTCAGCCATCTGCTCCAGTTTCTCGCATACAAGATCAGAATGACTAGTTATACGTTCCTTCAATGGATGCAAATTAGATACAAATTCTGAATCATTATATTCTTCAAAGTAATTGAGGTGACGTCTCACTTTCATCTCTTTCCTCATTCTAACATAACAAAGAGAACTGCTAAAATCGAATGTAATCACTGACTAATTCTGTCACTATTCCCGCCATCATCAAAATTTAACCTCCAGTTAAACTCGATAACCTGGCCTGAAATCGCCAGTTAAGTTATCCCAACTTTATACTCCAGTTAGGCGTTATTCTGCGTTCGTACAAAGCATTTTCCCGCTATTCCGAGAATAGAGCTTGACTGACAGCTAACTGAAGTTAGTGTGACCGGCCCATAGGGCCAGTTGTACAATCTTGGGATAAATCCAGGGATAGCAAACCGAGGAATAGGCCAACCACACCTTAACTTGGAGTGTATATTGTACGACGCCATTTTATTCCCCGGTTAGTTATTCCACAATCTAATAAATACAGTTATGACACTCTCTGGTGCAAAAGTTGTTACCGTTTGACAGCTGGAGCGACACTAGTGCTCTAAGCGGTGAGAAAGCATACAGTCACATGCGCCGTAAGGATGTTTGTTTGTAATTATTTTCTACTTAATTAACAGGGTAGTTGTTATATTGTTGCCTTCCATGCATTAGTAAGTTACCAAGAGACATGAATTATCGTGAAACACATGTAAAAACAGCCAAATCACACTGATTCAATGATGTAAACTACAACTCAGCCATAAGGAAATACTTTCGAATATGTCTATATTTGCAGCTTATTCCACTAAAGGCAAGAGAATAGAAACACAGTACATGAGAAGCATATATTCCTGCCTTTGTCTGTTATTATTATCATAGACGCTTTCGTCTCGACTTAAATTTTTTTGTGGAGTCCAATGATTCTCCCTTTCTTACACATCACTCGACTTTCTAATATATGTATATTTGTGTAAAAGTAATTACTTTTGCATCAAAAACGAATGTGTTGGAGATTCTTGCCATTTGTGGTTCAGAACTCTCCTGTATTGCCAACAGTTTTATTGCTTTTGACGGTTTATTATCATCTTTGTATGGTTTTCCTTTAAGCTACAGTTCTGGTGGCTCAGTTGATACGTTAAATAATGTAGATATTACATTCTGTATGTGTTTCCTAAGTTCCACCTTTACTGATTTGGCTGAAAGTATAGCGAACAAAACTCTGGTTTGTTGGATGGATATATGATGTCTTTTTGTAAAAGGTCAGGTCCTTTGGTATTTGCTAGCAACGTTTCGTTATTAAAATAATACGACATTATTCAGGAAGTGCCTGCATGTTACAAGAGAATCGTAAGTAAACTGTCCTGTGATGCTCCATTTCTATCTCCGAGAGTCCTTAGGAAACTAAATAATCACAAATGTGGTGTAATTTTTTAGCTACTGTTGATTTTTATGATACTACACATTCTCTCTGTTGTAAAAACTATGTTAAAAATCAATATAAACATTTATATTCGCATCAATTTCATATTGTATTCAGAAATGTTGCTTGCTGGCCGCTGGGGACGCTCCTATCGCTGGCGGTAAAAAAACGACACGGAATGTCGCGACTGTTATATTAGACTGTGAACCACAATCTGTTATTCCCAGTGTAGGATTCCCATAGAAGTTAAGTTGGCAACAACTGAAGAGCACATTGGGTATTTTCGAATGTGTCATTTCATGTATACTTCCTCGTCATCTACAGAAATTGTGCATAAGACTTCCAGATCGCAAAACTATTCGCTTGAGGATACTGTGAGGCCGATAGATACTATAAATGTGTTCAAGAGTGTAGACGAAAGCACGAAAACTGCTGTGGTCTCATTAATGAAAATATTAGTGCAAAACGTTTAACTAAGTTTGTAGGATACTTGTATGTCTAACAATATTACAATCTAGCTTGAAATTAGTTAAAGGACCAGGTATTTGTTATTTCTCCAGCAACGTATCTTTCTAGATTTCCGAATAAAGTTTGGGAAAAAATTTGCAACAGTTTCCATTCACAAACAACTTCACATAGGTCCAAAGAGCAGCTACAACAGACTATGACTTTTTTTCCAAGAACGAGCAGGTTAATATTACTCCAAAAAAAGGTAGCAGAGATTACAGACTGGTGGAGTCCCATAAATGGAAAGTAATATACAAGTTGTGTACAATGGTATACACGATTTGATGAACTTGTCAACAGAAGGACACTACAGTCATTTAGATTCAGTTGCAACATTTCGAGACACGATAGTATTGTATCAAATGTACTTGTATGGCAGATAGTGAACTGTAAGTAGGCACATAATATAGAAGCAACTATGAAATGCTGTCTGCTTTGTGAAATGCTTGGTCTTATCAGAGTCTCCTACAAAATGTGACAGCACAGACATCATGGAGATTGATCTGACTGACAATTATGAGAACTGTTATTGGCTAACTTGCTGTTGCATTTATATCTTAGAATGACTAATTCGTTACAGTGGCAGTAGGCGTTCCACAGAAAATACCAGTGGTGAATTATTGAACACTGTGCATGCAGTTTTGCAATTCTTGGGCATATACAAATCCTGTTTCTATTATGTGGTGATATTTATAATTACATTGAGTGTATATATGAATAATAATTTGCAAACATTTACAATAAACAACTATAATCTTTTTTGTAGTTCTGGAGCAGGAATGTACCTATGGCACATGGCCAAACTGGAGGTTATTCTTATTGTATCTCACCTGAAATGTTTGAGGAACAGTAACTATTTCATATATTATTTTGGCTGTGGAATCATCTCTAGCAGCTATATGTAATATGAGAGGAAAGGGGAACAGAAGGTGTGACACCTTTACTGTGTTCTTCCTTCTTTTCTACAGTCATCTCAACTTAATACAGTCAATTTTGTTTTTAGAATAAAAATACCTGTTCTCAAATATGAAATAATAAGCAGAGTTGCAGATGGTGCAGCTTGGAAAGTAGTATGGCAAGGCACAGGAAGAGCTGTATGGCTAATAAAAATAACATACAGCTCAAAATTATTCTCAGGCAATAAAAATCGAAACAAATGATATTGGAATAAAAATGTATAATCAATATACATTTGTTTATTTTATTTTCATTTATTTACATCAGAGAATTGAAATGATTAGCAAAATTGTCTCTTATGCACGTTATCCAGTGTCATATACATCATTTTAATAGTCGTCTTGGCTATTCCCCTTTTCAATATCAATGAAGTTTCCAATGGATAGAAGGAAATTACCAGAGGTAAGATATTTGAATGTCAGTAGTAGATAGTTTATTGGTGGAAAAGTGTCATTTCTGAAAGAATGAAAGGAGTGACATGAGACAATTTGTGTGAGAGTTCAAGAGGAATTTAAATACATGACTTGCCAGCCACTCCTTCTGCTGTTACAATAATGTAGATTCAATAACTACAGTTTCCTGTTAGCTGAATGACAATTACCTATGTTCTTATACCACATTAATCACAATTATTTTATGTTAAATTCAGATGTGGTTATGTGTATAATACTTATAACTGAGATGATGATGAGGTTCCATACTCCAAGGAGCTTAGGGGACGATGCGGGAAACCCACACTGCCATACTAGGCAAGGTCCTAGAGGTGGTGGTTTGCCATTGCCTTCCTCAGACTGTAATGGGGATGAACGGTGATGATGAAGACGACACAACAACATCCATTCATCTCGACGCTGGGAAAATGCCTGACTCTGCCGGGAATCGAAACTGGGAACCCATGTGCGAGAAGTGAGAATGCCACCACATGACCACGAGAACTGAGAAACAACAGCTATATCCTACAGCTATATATATATTTTTTTAAAAAAACTGACTTTACCATTAATTTTATTGTGTGGAATTTAACTTGAGTGAGCACAAATAATTTATATGTTTAGCGAATAAATCTAGGTAGCAGGCAATTTTGTTGCTCTGATGCATTCACTAATAGATGGGAAATTATTGTTCCAATGGCAGATAAGAGTGAACAATATTTTTATTATAGATTTGGCTGAGTACCCTTGAGACATTGGTATACAATCAAATTTTTGTTACATTAAAAAATCATAGTAAGTCATCAGTTTCAGAAAAATGGTACTTTACACAAGTACAATAGAAGATATTTCAATTTAAGTTACCTTTAACTAACTACACTTTGACATAAAGTACAACACTGAAAATACATTGATATTCAAGTGAAGTTATGAACATAGCGTTTCAGGGACTCCTTCCATATGCTACAGTTATGGTAATTGCTCTAAACTATTAAAGACCCTATGATCATAATATTTTCACTGAAGGGGGAGGGAGGAAGTTACTCTAACACTGCTGTGTATTGCTTACAAATAGGGTAATTCCCAATAGGAAACAGAATGGGACAATATTTTGTGCTGTTGACGTAATGTGAACGATTGAAACTGAGACACAACTGTTTTATCAAGACTTTTGCAACATGAAAAATTATAATGGTTTTTTTTCTAAAACTGAAAATACTGTTAATGCAAATAGTTTCCGCAACTGGAGTGGTTTATCAATATGGTTATTCCTATTATGGCACTGATTGCCAAATAAAACAAAACAGTCCTTTCCGCTACTGCAGCATTTGTAACACACGCCAAACAAACAAGACTATTTTGTCATGAATCGTACTTTTAATGTGCCTAATTTACATAAATAACACAACAATTTACATATATAACACAATGTACTGAAATCAAATGGATATTGTTGTAACAAGTAGAAACACGATTTGTGGAACATAGTACTTTATAGAGCCAACGTAAGACACAATGCAGTACAGGTTCTGCGTAGCACTGCACATATGAAATGGACTAAAGTAATACAGGTTACAGAGTAGTTTGGGAACTCCTTTATGATCGCTTAAATAATGCTGTTTCTTTGGTGTCTCACCAGAGTGAGCCAAGACCCCAACCCAGGTGGCCCTCATAAATGGGCCTGTGAACTGTATGGATGCAAGTTCTCTGAAATCGCGAGCATCATGAGAGAAGGAAGATACATTACATATTACTAAAAATAAACAGTGCAATTTTGGAAATCAGAAAATTATCTCACCTGCCCATCATAACTCTAGTTTCTAAGATACAAGATTAAAAAGACGAATTACAGCTTCCTCTGATAAGCTAAATCTCGATATAAATTCAGAATAATTCTCCGAAATAACTGGATTAATGTATCACTTTTGCCTCCTTCCTCATTCTCATGAACAGTTCCCCGAAAATCTTAACTCATTTGGAGTAGAACATTGGTGATTGGAATTTCGTGAGAAGATTCAACTGCAACGAAAAACACCTTTGTTTTAATAATGTCCACCCTAAATTCTGAATTATTTCAGTGACACTCTCCCTACCCCTCCCCCTTATTTCGCGATAATACAAAATGTGCTGCCCTTTGAAATTTTTTGATGTACTCCATCAATACTATCTGGTAAGGATCGCACACCACACAGCAGTATTCTAAAAGAGGATGGGCAAGTGTAGTGTATGAAGTCTCCTTTGTAGATCAGTTTCCTGCCAATAAAACGCAGTCTTCGGTTTGCCTTCCCCACAACATTTTCTATGTGTTCCTTCCAATTTAAGTTGTTCTTGATTGTAATTTCTAGGAATTTAGTTCAATTTACGGCCTTTAGATTTGACATGTAACCGAAGTTTAGCGGATACCTTTTAGTACTCATGTGGATGACCTCACACTTTTTGTTATCTAGGGTCAATTGTCAATTTACAGATATCTTTTCTAAATCGTTTTGTAATTTTCTTTTATCTTCTGATGACTTTATTAGTCGATAGTGGACAGTGTCATCTGCAAACAGCTCTAGATATAACTGCTCAGATTGTCTCCCAAATGGTTTATATAGATAAGGAACAGCAAAGCGCCTATAACACTACCTTGGGAAACGCCAGAGAGTACTTCTGTTTTACTTCATCAATCCTATCTGGTTAGGATCCCACACCATACAGTGATATTCTAAAAGAGGGTGGACAAGCGTAGTGTATGCAGTCTCCTTAGTACATCTGTTACATTTTGTAAGTGTCCTATTCAGTTACCATGGACTGTGACTTCTCTGACTGGAAATCACGAGTCCACTCACATAACTGAGATGATATTCCATAAGCATGCAATTTCTCTACATGTCGTTTGTGTGGTACAGTGTCAAAAGCCTTCCGGAAATCCAGAAATACGGAATCAATCTGAAATCCCTTGTCAATAGCACTCAACCCTTCATGTCAGTACAGAGCTAATTGTGTTTCATAAGAACGATGTTTTCTAAATCCATGTTGGCTGTGTTTCAATAGACTGTTTTCTTCATGGTAGTTCATAATTTTCGAACGTAATACCGTATATGTTCCAGAATCCTGCTGCATATCGGCATTAATGATATGGGCTTATAATTTAGTGGATTATTCCTACTGCCTTCCTTGAATATTGGTGTGACCTGTGTAAGTTTCCAGTCTTTCTTTCGTCGAGCGAACGGTTGTATATGATTGTTAAGTGTGTAGCTGTTGCATCAGAATACTCTGAAATGAACCTAACTGGTATACAGTCTGGACCAGAAGACTTGCTTTTATTAAATTATTTAAGTTGCTTCACTACTCCGAGAATATTTACTTTTACATTACTCATGTTGGGAGCTATTCTTCATTCGAATTCTGGAATATTTACTTCGTCTTCTTTTGTGAAGGTATTTTGGAAGGCTGTGTTTAGTAACTGCTTTGACAGCACTGTCTTCGAAGTATCCCCACTGCTATTGCGCAGAGAAGGCATTGATTGTCTTGCCGCTATCATAATCCCACACAACCAGAATCTGTTTGGATTTTCTGCCAGGTTTCGAGACAAAGTTTCGTTGTGAAAACTATTATAAGCATCTCATATTGAAGTCCACGCTAAATTTCGAGCTTCTGTAAAAGATCGCCAATCTTTGGGATTTTGTGTTTGTCTAAGTTTGGCATGTTTGTTTAATTGTTTCTGCAACAGTGTCCTGACCATTTTGTGTACCAAGGAGGATCAGTTCCGATGGTTGTTAATTTATTTGGTACAAATCTCTCAATTGCTCCCGATACTATTTCTTTCGAATCAGGACACATCTGGTCTACATTTATATTGTTACATTGGAAGGAGTGGATATTCTCTCTCAGGAAGGCATCAAGTGAACTTTTATCTGATTTTTTGAATAGGTATACTTTTATTTTATTTTTGGAGGATTTGAGGGTTACAATATTAAATCTCGCTATGACAACCCTGAGTTCAGTAATTCCTGTATCTGTTTTTATGTTCGTTATTAACTCAGGATTATTTGTTGCTAAGAGGTCAAGTGTGTTTTCACACTTGTTTACTATTCTCATGGGCTCATGAACTAAATGCTCAAAATAATTTTCAGAGAATGCATTTAGCACAATTTTGGATGATGTTTCATGCATACCTCCGGAATTGATCAAGTATTTTCGCTAACATATCGAGGGTAAATTAAAGTCACCACCAAATATAATTGTATGAGTCGGGTATGTGTTTGAAATCAAACTCAAGTTTTCTTTGAACCTTTCAGCAATTGTATAATTTGAATTTGGAGGTCGGTAAAAGGATCCAATTATTATTTTATTCCAGTTGCAAATAATGACCTCTGCCCATACTAACCCACAGAAACTACCTACTTCAATTTCGCAACAAGATAAACTACTTGTGACAGAAACAAACAAGCCACCGCCAACTGCATTCGGCCTATCCTTTCGGAATACCATTAGGTTCTTCGTAAAATTTTTGGTTGAGCTTATCTCCGGCTTTAGCCATCTTTCAGGGCCTATAACGATTTGAGCATTATTGCTTTCTAATACGCTTGGAGCTCCAGTACTTTCCCAACACAGCTACGACAATTTACAACTGTTATACCGATGGTTCCAGTATCTAAATTCTTCCTGTGTTTGGGCTGCACCCTTTGTGACTGAAGCCAGTTTTGTGTTTTCCCCAGACCCTCTAACCTAACAAACCGCCCAGTACATGCCACACCGCCCCTGATACCTGTGTAGCCGCCTGCTGCATATAATGGACTCACGGCCTATTCAGCGGAACCAGAAACCCGCCCACCCTTTGGCGCAAGTCGAGGAATCTGCAGCCTACACAGTCGCAGAACAGTCTAAGCCTCGGATTCAGACCCTCCACTCGGCTCTGTACCAGAGGTCTGCAAGCAGTCCTGTTGACTACGCTGCAAATGGTCAGCTCTGCTTTCATCACACCAGCCAGACTGACAGCCTTTACCACTTCTGTTAGCCACTCGAAACTAGAGAGAATCTATTCTGACTCATAGTGTGATACACATCATTGGTACCAATGTGAGCCACCACCTGCAGTTGGCTGCACCCTGTTCTCTTCCATATCTGGAATGACTCCACCCAGTATGCACATTGAGTGTGCATTGATTTTCTTTCCCTTCTTAGCAGCCACGTCCCTAAAGGGCCCATAACACATCTAACGTTGGAGCTCCCAACTATCAATAATCCTACCCTCTACGACTGTCCTGCTCTTGCAGGCTGAGAGATTTTCTCTGAAACAGGACAGGCAATGGCATCTCGCTCAGTGACAGAGTCAGCCACGGACAACACCTGGAACCTGTTATCAGACTAATCAGAGAGGCCTTACATGTGGCCCCTGAGAAGTCTGTCGCTGCCTGCTACGCCCCAGGACGACCTCCCACTCGACCACAGGTGAGGGGTCAACCTCAGTGTGAGCAGTAACTGGGTTGGCCACTGGTGAGCACTGATAGGACGACTCAGACGTGCTGGACGTCCCACAGTCGGCCCACAACAGTGGTGCCCATCAATTGCAGCCTCAAGCTGTGTGACCGAAGCCATCACAGCCTGAAGCTGAGAGTGAAGTGTCACCAATGCAGCTCACATTCACACACAACAATCACAGTCCCTGTCCATACTAAAGACCGTGGAAAACTAAACTATACAGATAAATGGATATTGGCACCTGCTGCACAACTCTACTGTAGACCCTGACGAAAATGCAGGAATTGTGTTTACTAAATGAGATTTACGTGCAGAGATTCAAAAACCTAACTACCGAAGCACTCATGTGAAACTTCGTCTCTGCTGTTAAATCTGTGTAATAAATCATCTCTGGCAAATTCTGACTTCATTACTCAAAGCAGAGGGTTGTATCCTGTTCTTCAGTAGTCCCAAGGCAATCCCTCCACTGACAACTCAGCCAAAACTACGGCAAAAGCTTTTATGTGTATGTGGATTACGCGTTTCAGCTGTCCTCTTCACGTTACAACCAATGAAGAGAGCCAGTTTGAATCCATTTCGTCAATGAAATAGATAAATTGCGTGGTTTTCAGTGACTTCACATAACTAAGTACGAGTCCACTGGTAATGGTGTGGTAGAGCATTGTGATAGAATCTTAAAGGGGTTGCTAACATGTCATCAGGAGAAGGGGAACATGAAGAATGGGATACAACCCGTTGGCTTTCAGCAATGACGTCACATCATGGTTCGATGAACCCTCTGCCAGGCACTTAAATGTGATATGCAGAGTATCCATGTACATGTAGAATTTATCACTGATTATATATTACAAACGCTTAGACGAATGTTGAGACATAAACGGCTGTAGTACAGAGAAAACATATCGTGGACAAATATGTGTACATCTATATTTCGAACATAATTTGCGTACATCGCTTGTTTCACAATAGAAAACAGTAGTATATAGCGATATACCTTACATTGGCATGCAGTACCTAGATGACATTTATACAAATGTATGTGCGTCATTAACTAAAAAATACGATACTGGCTCTAGCGAAGGCGAAAAGAGGCGACAACCATAAGATTTGTATCCTGTACTTCAGGTGACCCACATAGGTCAACCGAAAAATAGGATACTAGTACTATCGACGACGCAAAAAGAGTGAAAAACGTACAATTTGTATTTTATAGTCAGTTGACCTGTATCGGTCAAATGAAAAATAGATATCAAAGGCAGAAAAAGCGACAAACGTAAAATTTGTATCTTGTAGTTTAGTTGAACTATATAAGTTAATTGAAGAATAGGGTACTTGTACTAGCAAAGACGAAAAAAGCGAGAAACGTATAATTTGTATCCTGTACAATAGTTGACCTATGCAAATTAGGACACAAGTACTAGCTAAGGCAAGAAAGTGACAAACGTAAAAGTTGTATCCTATGCTTCAACTGACGTGTGAAGATACGGTAAGACCTTCCTAGCTCAACAGAGGTATGGTATGTGACTGATAAGTATGTGGCCTTTTTTGCTTTCATTATTACTAGTATCCTATTCTTCAGCTGATCTACATAGCACAAGATACGAATCACTTGCAGAGGAAACAGCAATTGGAACGACTCACTATCAGACAAAGGTGTAATTCAAAACATCGACAGATATGGTTTAAAATTTTCACAAGTGAAAAAAGTACAAAGTATTTGTCTCTTAATAACACATTCATTCGTTTCTATTTTAGATTATGACAATTCGCCACAGAATATAACCGATTTATTATCTAGGTCTCGACAATAAACAAATTAATATCTATGACTGAAATGTGATATCATTAGTCAAAGACGACTAGCTGTATCCCATTCTTCAGTTGACAAGAGAAGTCGACTGAGGCACTTCCCGAAGTCCTCTTAGGTCTCCAAACGGCATACAAACACAATGTGTCTATGGTCAAAATAATTTATGGTGAGCCTCTACGAATTCCAGTGGACTACTGAGTGCCAGCACTCTTGACACGGCGGAACTTCCACATTTAAAACACAACTGTGCTGATATCCACTGCCCAATCGCTTCTCACAATGGCAACTGTCAGTTTGTTTGTGCCCAAAGACTTGCTGCAGCCACCGTATGCTGGCCCTTTTTTAGTCTTAAGTAGAAGGAATCACACTATGGACGTCCTATGTAATGGCACACCTTTGAAAACATCCATTTTACACGTCAAACCGGTGTGGATTTTACCTTCAAGGATCCCAGATGGCTCTCTGACATGTCAGACATCAACCAGTCCAGCCTCCAGATCATATTTCCCAGACATCCAACCCTGCCTCCAAATTCCCGGACACACCTGCACCACAGCAGACATTGTTGCTGCCACCATGACATCTCACCCACACAAGAAATGGTCGGCAAATCTGGCTTAAGTACCAGGACATTCTGGGTCCTCCACACTATGGTGGGGACATTGTCTGTGTGGCAGTGGTACATTTTTGTACTTGTATGTTATGAGAATATCAAGACAGGCATGTGATGTCTCTCAGATGCCTGGTTTAGTTATTTTTGCTGTGGTACTTTAAGTTCAGTGTGTGTCCTTTTAGTCTCTATTATTGAACAACCTTATATGCATCTGTTAAAAATAAAGTGTTAACTCTGTATGTTTTAAAGCTACGTGCAATAATTTATGTGAATAAAAAAAAGAGGCCACAACGACGTCAGTACTTTTTCATTTTGCATCTGCACCTACATGAATACTCTACAAATCACACTTAAATGCCTCACAGAGGGTTATTTCAACCACCTTCACAATAATTCTCTGTTATTCCACTCTTGAACAATGCCCAGAAAAACCGAACACCTGTTTCTTTTTATGCGAGCTCTAATTTCCCTTATTTTATTATGGTGATCGTTTCTCCCTGTGTAGGTTAGCGTCAACAAAGTATTTTCGCATTTGGAGGAGAAAGCTGGTAATTGGAAGTTATGTGAGAAGATCCCTCTGTTTTAATGATGTCCACCCCAAATTCTGTATCATGTCCATGACACTCTCCTCCCTATTCCGTGATAATACAAAACGTGCTGCCCCTCTCTGAACTTTCTCGATGCACTCCGTTAAACCTATCTGTTAAGCATACAACAATTCCCAGCATTATTCCAGAAGAGGACCGACAAGAGTAGTGTAAGAAGTCTCTTTAGTTGGTCTTCTGCATCTCCTAACAGTGCTTTTACATGTGACACATTTTCTGAAAGACGAAAACTGAATTTCAGAAACAATTTTTCACTGTCGTGTTTACTTGTTAACATCTGAAGTGGATTTGGTAGCCCATTTAAACATGCCATCTGGAAAACAGCTGTTACAGTTTATGTTGTAGTCAGCACAATCGCTGTTCCTATTTACTTAATTGTTAGTGGTAGACAGGTTCACGCTCAGTCTAATATTTCTGCTTCTGCACAATAAGTCACTCCATCCATACGAGCCGAATAATTTGAGAACAAAGCAACCAAAATATGTTTCAAAAACTGTTAAGTATTTGCATAGGAGCGAAAATCGATTGCAGAACTGGAAAACCGGCAACTGGACGCGGATTTTCAGAGTCGATTTTGAAATGTTTACATGACTACTCAGGAGCAGTATTTGGAAACTGGTTTACGAAGTCCAGTTTTGGGAACTCCATGTAAATGCAGTACAAAGGTAGATTCCCACTAGACAGAACATCAAATAATTGCTACTCAAAATGCTTATTTACAGCCCAGAAAAAAGCTGTCATACTGATATGTAAAGTACCACCTAGAACTCACTGTAGAGAATTATATATTAAACTTAGTATTATGACGTTGCCATGTATATACATATTTCAATGTCTCTTGTACATTAAAAAGAACTTGTCTAGTTTTGATCTGATGTACATAGTTATAACACACGACACTGTAATGATGTAAGAAAAGACTACTGCCCATATACCAAAACTCTAAACAGCTTTAAACACACATCTGTGAAGTTATTTAATAAACGACCAGAGTCACTTAAGAGTCTGGAGCTGAAAAAATTTAAGATATTTGTAAGAACTTTATTAATTCAAAATTGTTTTTATACAATGGAAGATTTCTGTGAGCATAATTTCTAATATAGTTTAATTATTTGTGTATTTATGTCATTGTTGTTTGTACATTTATTGACATTGCTTATATAAGCTTTACATCCCTATAAACGTTTTGTTTTGGGCAATAAAAATCAATCAATCAATCACATCCATCATATCAAAAGATTCTCCTCTGTAGTTCAAATGGTGATACACACACCGTCAATGGAACGCCATCGACACATCATGTAATGTCAGCATCATGTCAAGGTGTCTCGGGAAGAATGTTTTGATGGCCATTGATGGAGCCACGTGATATTTCCCTGTGGGCCCATGTAGACATAATTAGGCAGACCATCAGCTTCTGCTGTGGCGATATTGAACACCTAAACCTTGAATTTATCTTTGTAATTTTTATTTGTATCTTGCTTAACAGGTAAATAAACTATTTCTTAGACATTCTGAAATATTTATAGAATGATGACGCCTCCTCTTCCATCTCCTTGTAAAGAGTGTGGAACTCTTCTTCACAGTCCTTTTTTAACATTTTGCTAACACAGATTCTTTTTGCTCGCTTTTCCGTTATTCATCATCAAGTACAGCAGCAATCATTGCAAACTTTAAACCAAATTTCGGCATTTTATGATTATCTACCAAGAACTACGAAACAGCGCATGTGGTGGGTATTTTACGACCTAGCTGTAATGACATGACGTCCTTTCGACGTTGAAGTGCCATATATTGTGAATGCTCAAGAATTTCACTGACCATTGATGCTCAAAAACTTGATGGTGCCATTCCGACAAGTATGAATCCACCTTTAAGTTTTCTGCCAATAAAAGACAGCCTTTGGTTTACCTTCCCCACAATATTTTCTGTGTGTTCTTCCCAATTCGTTTGTTATTGTAATTCCTAGGTAAGGGTGTATACGACCTGGGACAACCAAGAGATCCAGGAAAAACCTGGGAATTTTTTCATCCGGGAGAAAACCGGGAAAAACTCGGGAATTGTTTACAATTCCAGGAAATTTTCATTGTTTTAGTTTTCAGTTGAATTTTTGTGATTTTGAGTGGTAAGAACCAATACTCTAACAAAGGATATTACTGTAACCCGCTACTGCAAAATAACACTGCAGCAACGAAACATGAATGAGGAAAAAAAAAAACGTAAAATAAAGGTGAAAAGGAAATGTGCTGTATACAACAACAAAACACAGTGATCATACAAGCGTCTGCCAAAAGCAAAATGTGTCAAATGCTTTTTGAAGACTATGCAATACTTCATAACAACAGATTGCCTCCGATGACCGTGACGTGACAGATGTTTAAATTAGATTCCTTTGAGCAGTTGCGGGTGGGCTCTTGTGCATGCATAGTTGAGTCGCGTTCGAGTAGTACCTTTTCCCGCTTCTCGTTAAAGATGTGTGGCTGGGCGCCACTACTTAATATTGCCCCGGTTCGGAAATATACTAAATCCGGGGCTGATGCACAGAGCAGTCTGAGTTGTGGTGGGGAGGTGGGTCGTGTCCACGTGACTTGTGTCTACTTTCAGTGATTTTGTTGTTTCCTCTTCGTTTATTGCTCTCATGTTAAATGATAAAACGGATTTTTAAGACCGGGAGATATCAAATGAATTAAAATACACTCCTGGAAATGGAAAAAAGAACACATTGACACCGGTGTGTCAGACCCACCATACTTGCTCCGGACACTGCGAGAGGGCTGTACAAGCAATGATCACACGCACGGCACAGCGGACACACCAGGAACCGCGGTGTTGGCCGTCGAATGGTGCTAGCTGCGCAGCATTTGTGCACCGCCGCCGTCAGTGTCAGCCAGTTTGCCGTGGCATACGGAGCTCCATCGCAGTCTTTAACACTGGTAGCATGCCGCGACAGCGTGGACGTGAACCGTATGTGCAGTTGACGGACTTTGAGCGAGGGCGTATAGTGGGCATGCGGGAGGCCGGGTGGACGTACCGCCGAATTGCTCAACACGTGGGGCGTGAGGTCTCCACAGTACATCGATGTTGTCGCCAGTGGTCGGCGGAAGGTGCACGTGCCCGTCGACCTGGGACCGGACCGCAGCGATGCACGGATGCACGCCAAGACCGTAGGATCCTACGCAGTGCCGTAGGGGACTGCACCGCCACTTCCCAGCAAATTAGGGACACTGTTGCTCCTGGGGTATCGGCGAGGACCATTCGCAACCGTCTCCATGAAGCTGGGCTACGGCCACGCATACCGTTAGGCCGTCTTCCGCTCACGCCCCAACATCGTGCGGCCCGCCTCCAGTGGTGTCGCGACAGGCGTGAATGGAGGGACGAATGGAGACGTGTCGTCTTCAGCGATGAGAGTCGCTTCTGCCTTGGTGCCAATGATGGTCGTATGCGTGTTTGGCGCCGTGCAGGTGAGCGCCACAATCAGGACTGCATACGACCGAGGCACACAGGGCCAACACCCGGCATCATGGTGTGGGGAGCGATCTCCTACACTGGCCGTACACCACTGGTGATCGTCGAGGGGACACTGAATAGTGCACGGTACATCCAAACCGTCATCGAACCCATCATTCTACCATTCCTAGACCGGCAAGGGAACTTGCTGTTCCAACAGGACAATGCACGTCCGCATGTATCCCGTGCCACCCAACGTGCTCTAGAAGGTGTAAGTCAACTACCCTGGCCAGCAAGATCTCCGGATCTGTCCCCCATTGAGCATGTTTGGGACTGGATGAAGCGTCGTCTCATGCGGTCTGCACGTCCAGCACGAACGCTGGTCCAACTGAGGCGCCAGGTGCAAATGGCATGGCAAGCCGTTCCACAGGACTACATCCAGCATCTCTACGATCGTCTCCATGGGAGAATAGCAGCCTGCATTGCTGCGAAAGGTGGATATACACTGTACTAGTGCCGACATTGTGCACGCTCTGTTGCCTGTGTCTATGTGCCTGTGGTTCTGTCAGTGTGATCATGTGATGTATCTGACCCCAGGAATGTGTCAATAAAGTTTCCCCTTCCTGGGACAATGAATTCACGGTGTTCTTATTTCAATTTCCAGGAGTGTACGTTCGCGTAATTATGGATGGCTACAATATGTCATTAGTTTCAGATTTTATTTCCACCTTTCTGACAGTCAAGCATTAATCGCCTTGCAGAACAGTGAAGTTATCTTTGCTAAAGAGATTTGGCTTTTATTAATCTTTTCTGCTGAGGCAGTCAGTTTATTTGAAACAAACTGTTTAATTTCTCACTTTTGGTTGGTTTCAACTGTTCGCTGATTTCAAGTGAACGTATGCATTATGCCATAATAAAGAACCAAACATGAGATAATACAATACTGGTACTCCAAGAAAATTTATATCCGAATTTGGACATACGACTGTGCACTTTAAGCCGAATTATGCATTTTAGTATGGTTCACGAAATTCTCTTGAAGTTTCCTTTGATGTCTTGTTTATTTTATGACATAATGTTAGATCTTTTAATGTCTTACACGTACGAACATATGGCCTTCCTGTAGTGTTGGGCTAAACTGCGATTTTCCGATATCAGTGATTTCTGTGTATGCTACTTTTCAGTATCTGTTATTCTTAACTGTGATGAGTCGCAGTTAAGAAACCTAAGTCGCGTATCCCTCCGCCACTGCTATATCAGCGATTTCTGCTACTTCCGCGATTTCTGCGACTTCTGTGACTTCTGCTACTTCTGCGACTTCTGCTACTTCTGCGATTTCTGTGACTTCTGCTACTTCTGCGATTTCTGTGACTCCTGCGATTTCTGTGACTTACCACCATATGAAAAAGCTACATCTGTCCACACAGAAAATTGCATCTCAACAAACCTATCATTGGTAAGTATGTTTTACGTTTGTTCTTCCGTTCGCTTTAATCTTGTATTAAAGAAACAACTGTGAAAATATTAATAGTGTAATTAATATGTAAGTAGCCATACAGTACTGTAATAGTTCGTGTTTAGAAAATGAATTCTAACATATTGTTATGTTCTCAGGTACCCGAACTACATTTCAGTCACTCCGTAAAGTGATAACTCAAAATATCATTGTCAGCAGATCTGTAGAAATTGCCACTGCGTCTTTAGACTGTTTTCGTCAGACGAGAGGTTAGTTTCTAAGTGTTTCGATGGACTTAATTACTTAAGTGAGATCGTTCTTGCAAATGTGAAATATACCCCATTGAGTGGCTTTCATTACAGCAAATATTAGCAATCTACTCTGTCAATTATATTGCTTGTAATTAGTGACAGCAAAAATTGTTTAATAATTCTTGTGATTTTGCAGACACAGTTCTGGTTGCTGTACGTATCTATCCACATCAAGGCTGTTCGGAGAGACTTGTGAAGATTCAAGAGAGCTCTTAGAGGATTTGCAGTTTAAAAGTGACATTATTGCGAAATAAGTGTGCAGATGAGTGATTAAACTGTGTTTTATTGAAGTTGTTGTGCGATTTTAAAGGAATAATAAATGTTAAATACAGTGAGCGAATAATGAAAATCTCATTTTCCACATGTTAAGCCGTCCTATACCCGTAATTTTCCGCCACATATTTATTGGTAAACACTTGTTGGAGAGTGACATGCCGCCCCCCCCCCTCTTTCTCCACAATCATAGTGTGACACTGACCTGTAACATATCCTGAAGTCTACAATATGCATTTTGAGGCTGTTGATACGAAACTGGGAAGTACAGATCTTACAGTTAAATCAGGAATAGCTTAAGTGAATTACTTGAAAGTAACACAGGAAAAGCTTACTTATGTAGGTGGTAGTAGTGTCGGCAAAAAGTTCTTGTGTGTGAAGTTGCCATGTAGAACACCAGGTGTAAAACTTTTCTCCCGAGTCTTGAACTGTGTCGGAACAAAAGTGAAGCATTCATATGACACAATAATACTGTTTTTATTTCACTACACTTATACAGGTGTCTGAGTTCTGCTGTGTTAACATTGCAAAGTCCTGTAGGCATGTGGAGTATTAACCAAAACTGTCATATTGGAAGCAGAATCAAACACATTTGTTACGTTACTTGATATTTTCAGGAGAAAAAGGCAATGTTGCTTCTTATTAATATAATACATTCAGAGTCACAGCTGTGTTTGACCAACCATAACTGATGCTGAATGTGCATGTCGTCATATAATATGAAGGGCTTATTTCAATAGTGCTACAAGTCCATTACCTCCACTTTTTTGTCTATAATGCTTCTGAAATTAATGATCCTAACAAACATAAATAAAGGTTCATCTCTAGCAAGAAGCCATATGTTTGAATATTTCTGGTATCTCAACTGCAGATTTTTCAGCACTCATTTAACTTTACGAGTCTGTATCTCAAAATGAACAAAAGTGGACTTGTACCACTATTGAAATAAGCCCTTCATATTCAGTATTATGCATACAGTCACACATAGCCCGTCGATCTCGTGAGGCACACGGCTCTCGTAACGAAGTACGTACGTCAGTCAACAGATGGCACTAGGAAAAGAATGTTAACTGCGCTTTTTAGTTGCTACTTGCGACTCTTAGTTGCGATTTGTCACAGAAATCGCAGTTTGACTCGGTAGCGAATAGCATAGTATGAACTTTGCTCAACAGATGGCACTGCTAACTGCGCTTTTTAGTTGCTACTTGCGACTCTTAGTTGCGACTCGTCACGGAAATCGCAGTTAGACTCGATAGCGTGTCGCAGCGATGAGCGTAGTACGAACTTTGGCCAACAGATGGCACTGTTAACTGCGCTTTTTAGTTGCTACTTGCGACTCTTAGTTGCGACTTGTCACGGAAATCGCAGTTAGACTCGATAGCGTGTCGCAGAGATGAGCGTAGTACGAACTTTGGCCAACAGATAGCACTGTTAACTGCGCTTTTCAGTTGCTACTTGCGACGTCTTTGTCACTGAAATCGCAGAAAGCAGTACGGAATTCGGCCAACAGATGGCTCACAGCGTTGAATGTGAAATGCTACTTGCGACTGCTAACTGTGACTGAAATCGCAGTTAGATTTTGTAAAGTTGTTATTGTGATATCTGTGACTTCTCAATCACTGTGATTTCTAACAGATACGCGATTTCCTGCCCACCACTACCTTCCTGCGTCATCGCGCGGTGACGACTGTTATCTGGCGCTCTCTTGCAACTGCTGAAACGAACCTATTTCTAAAAGGTAGCGGCAAAATATTGCGAACGGTGGTTTGAAAAGCGTTACATACACTAAAAGCAAATATCCTTTTACGCAAGATGAGCTATGTGCGAGAATGTACGATGAATTTTTTAAATAACAAAGCGTTTGACTCTAATTCAAAAAGCAACTCTTTGAGGACGGCCGTTTAGAAGAACTTCGAGCTCAGAGGATCACACATTTATGTCGTTATTAAAAATTTTACTGGCACATTTGTGTGATGTATCTTAAAGTGTATCAAGCACAGAAAAAAATCAACATTATACACTCCTGTAAATTGAAATAAGAACACCGTGAATTCATTGTCCCAGGAAGGGGAAACTTTATTAACACATTCCTGGGGTCAGATACATCACATGATCACACTGACAGAACCACAGGCACATAGACACAGGCAACAGAGCATGCACAATGTCGGCACTAGTACAGTGTATATCCACCTTTCGCAGCAATGCAGGCTGCTATTCTCCCATGGAGACGATCGTAGAGATGCTGGATGTAGTCCTGTGGAACGGCTTGCCATGCCATTTCCACCTGGCGCCTCAGTTGGACCAGCGTTCGTGCTGGACGTGCAGACCGCGTGAGACGACGCTTCATCCAGTCCCAAACATGCTCAATGGGGGACAGATCCGGAGATCTTGCTGGCCAGGGTAGTTGACTTACACCTTCTAGAGCACGTTGGGTGGCACGGGATACATGCGGACGTGCATTGTCCTGTTGGAACAGCAAGTTCCCTTGCCGGTCTAGGAATGGTAGAATGATGGGTTCGATGACGGTTTGGATGTACCGTGCACTATTCAGTGTCCCCTCGACGATCACCAGTGGTGTACGGCCAGTGTAGGAGATCGCTCCCCACACCATGATGCCGGGTGTTGGCCCTGTGTGCCTCGGTCGTATGCAGTCCTGATTGTGGCGCTCACCTGCACGGCGCCAAACACGCATACGACCATCATTGGCACCAAGGCAGAAGCGACTCTCATCGCTGAAGACGACACGTCTCCATTCGTCCCTCCATTCACGCCTGTCGCAACACCACTGGAGGCGGGCCGCACGATGTTGGGGCGTGAGCGGAAGACGGCCTAACGGTATGCGTGGCCGTAGCCCAGCTTCATGGAGACGGTTGCGAATGGTCCTCGCCGATACCCCAGGAGCAACAGTGTCCCTAATTTGCTGGGAAGTGGCGGTGCAGTCCCCTACGGCACTGCGTAGGATCCTACGGTCTTGGCGTGCATCCGTGCATCGCTGCGGTCCGGTCCCAGGTCGACGGGCACGTGCACCTTCCGCCGACCACTGGCAACAACATCGATGTACTGTGGAGACCTCACGCCCCACGTGTTGAGCAATTCGGCGGTACGTCCACCCGGCCTCCCGCATGCCCACTATACGCCCTCGCTCAAAGTCCGTCAACTGCACATACGGTTCACGTCCACGCTGTCGCGGCATGCTACCAGTGTTAAAGACTGCGATGGAGCTCCGTATGCCACGGCAAACTGGCTGACACTGACGGCGGCGGTGCACAAATGCTGCGCAGCTAGCGCCATTCGACGGCCAACACCGCGGTTCCTGGT